>NC_137458.1:305973398-307201583 GCF_964235325.1 Thermobia domestica
TGACGACAATAAAACGTTTCAGTAGTAGAACTATTTGAGATATGATCATTCTTTTAGGATTGATCGTGTAGTCATTTTGATAATGTAGTGATCTCTGAATTCAATTTTAATTCGTGCTTTTTTCTCGTTTTAGATATTTGTTTTCTTTGCCTATTCCTTTTTGCTTACCTTACCTTTTTTCCTATTTGAATATGGCTACTTCTGGCTTTACTGTCTTGCGAGAAATCAATAGACATTATCGGCGTTTTAATCTTGAAGGACGAATGCTGGAAATTCAAATTAATGCTCCGGCCAGTGGCACCGATATTGTGGAGTGGGTTCAGGCCTCCTTTCAACAGATGTTGGATTATTTATTGGAAAACGTCGACGAATCATCGATGGTTGGATTGTCGATTTTATCCCACGATGAATAGAACAAGCCATTTTATTTACCTTTCCGGCATGCAAGTAATTTGACACTGGAGACTTTATGGGCTTCCTTTGATCGCATCCTTCAAAGTAACGATAGTTTTCTCATGAACGAACCGTTCATTGTCCATTTTCATCATGTGGATGTGCCCCGTGGATTTGGATTGGTGCGTCGAGGTCTTTTATCAAACGACGAATTATTAAAGTGCAAGAAAGGCATTTTACGTGTAAAAAACACCGACAAGAAATGTTTAGCGTATGCAATTGTGATTGCTATTGGCCTAAAGAAATATAAGTATAAAAATAAAAAAGTTTACGATCAATATCGCAAACAGAGCAAGTGTGTCGTTCTCCCTGACGTACATGAACTTTTGTCCAGATCATCAGTGAATTTAGACCATGGGGAATCTGTGGAAGAATTACGACAATTGCAACGCTACTTAACCGATTATAAACTTACCGTATACACCAGTTTTTCCGGAGAAGATATTCTGTATGAAGGGCCTGGTGGCGAAGACAAGATTCCAATCAATTTAATGTGCATCAATTCACATTATGACATCATCACGTCATTAACAGCCGTTTTCTCTACCAGCTATTACTGTGTTGCATGCCACAAAAAATATGATCATCTTAATAGACACGTCAAGAACTGTTCGGCCATGTGTGAAAAATGTTTGCAGAAACCGCCATGTAGTAAGACCAATACGGAGAAGCAGTGCCCAGAGTGCAATCGTGAATTTTATGGTGAAACATGTTATACAAATCATCTGACTGTACCATATCATAAGGGCCAACCAATATGCAAGATGGTGAAACAGTGTGCCAAATGTCTACGCATTTATTCGTTTGTCCATACAGGGGAAAGAAAACATGATTGTACTGATTATTTTTGTAATGTGTGCCATAAACACGTTACGTCTACCCACCAATGCTACATGAAGCCTGATACGACTCAATTAAAGCCTGGAGTTCCATCAGTGTTACATGCCAAGAAGGCTATGATTGTCTTCTATGATATCGAAGCCACACAGGATACTTTCTTCGATGAAGACACGTTCATTCATAAGCCCAATTTACTGGTGGCCCAACAAGTATGTTACAACTGTGTTCAAGATGAGGATATACATCATCCGTGTGAAGTTTGTGGACAGCGAGAACATATTTTTCAAGATGATCCGATCAATGCCTTTCTTGCGTATTTACGTCAACCACGACCCAACATCAAACTTATTGTATCTTTGGCACATAACTGTAAGGGATATGATGGTCATTTTATTCTTAAATCTTTAGTGGAAGAACATGAATTGAAACCTACTTTGATCTTGAACGGAGCAAAAATTTTAAGCATGAAAGTGAATCACTTATCGTTTATTGACTCCTTAAATTTCATGCCAATGGCTTTAAGTAAATTATCCAAGGCATTTCATTTACCAGCGACCAAAGGATATTTTCCACACTTTTTTAATACTGCTGCAAATCAAACGTATGTGGGAAAATTACCGGACATCCATTATTATGGTGCAGATGAAATGAAAGTGGATGAACGAGAGAAATTCATGACATGGTACAACGAACACCAGAACGATACGTTTATTTTCCAAGAAGAATTGGTGAACTATTGTGTTCAGGACGTCAACGTACTTCGAATGGCTTGTATATCTTTCATGACCACTTTTGAACAAGAAACTCACGTCAATCCTTTCCTGGAGACTATCACTTTGGCGAGTGCGTGCAATTTAGTATTTCGACGAAATTTCTTGACATCACCTTGCAGAAACCCGTGGAGAAAAAAAAAGGAATTCAGGTACGTCACATTTGCGTTTCTTTTCTCACCTCACTCTCTCTTGATCAGTTAGTTCGATGTTAATAATCTGTTTTTCTTCTTTCACAGGAAACAAAATAAATATTACCATGTATATTCATATGTTTTATTTTCTCTTTACAGAATTTGTACCCGTCACGGACACGTCTTCCTTTGAAGAAAAAAGAAATTCTGTATTCATTTTCACATGCTAAAAATAAATGTACAAAAACATGATTCTGTGTTTTTATTTCACATCCTAAAATCAAATTATTTTTCCTGTACTGCGATTTCAATTTCTTTTTTCTGAATCAGTTTACCGGTAAAATAAATCAATGTTTTACGAAAAAAAAATCAAACTAAATTTTTGTTTCAGAAAATTTTTAGTGTACGAAAAAAAAAACTGATTCAGAAAATTTTTGTGTACGAAAAAAAAAATGTTTTCAGAAAAATTTTTTGTGTACGAAAACAAAATTCTGTTTCAGAAATTTTTTTGTGTGTACAAAACAAAAACTGTTTCAGAAAAATTTTTATGTACAAACAAAATTCTGTTTCAGAAAAATTTTTATGTACAAACAAAATTCTGTTTCAGAAAAATTTTTGTGTGCAAAACAAAAATCAGTTTTCGTCACGAAACTGCTCCGACTAAATGAATCGATTCATTCTGATAGTGTTGGCAACACTGGAAAAATTTCGGTAAGTATCGCTCAGACCCTGAGTTACAGCGAACACAACTAGATTCGAACCAGCAACCTTACATGTCTGATTCATCTCTAAATACAGCCAACTAAACAATAAGATTATGTGTATACGTCAATGCTTTGCACTGAGTCAACAAGGTTTTCTTCAAGGTCAAAGTTGCACACGAAGTAAAAAAGATGACAACGCAGATCTTCTATCTTTCTATATGAAACATAAACCTAGTATAAACTGCTCGCACTGAAATGTGTAATGTAACATAATCTGCTCGTCTTCTTTTCATACGCGAAACTGTTCGCACTGAATGGAGTACGGCGGCTCAGCGCTTCAATCCACAACGAAGTAAGTTCATGTTTCCTCCTATCATTTTTCATCATCGTTTCAAGGGGACGTTAAACTCAACATTTCTTAAACTAACACAAAAAAAAATCGAACTCGGGACCATGACATAGTAATCAACAAACTGAACTTCTCAATGGGCCATGGTGACTCAGCTCTTATTTCTGATGTGTGAGGTCTCTGCTTCAATCCGCAAGCAAGTAAGTTTATGATGTTTCTCATTTCTCATCATCGTTTCAAGGGAACGTTAACATTTCCTGAAACTAACACCTAGAATCAAACTCTGGACCATTGCATAGTAATCAACACACGTGTACGATGGCTCAGTGCTTGTCTCTCTACTGTATGAGGTCCCTGCTTCAATCCTCAGTCAAGTAAGTTCATGTTTCGTCCTATCATTTCTCACCGTTTTCGCGGGGACGTTAAACTCAACATTTCCAAGAATCAAACTCGGGACGATTCCAAGGTTCACTCCTAAAGCGGAACAAAATGCCCCCTAAAAGGGAACGAGGTGGACCACCCAAATTTTGTAGTAATATATATTAGGGTCCAGTACTATGATACCAAATGTTTAAATTTGGCAATTTCTAAAACTTAAGGGGCGGGCCAAGGTACCATTCCCGGGGGTGCACATATGTACTTATGTTTCATAATAGGGAATGGACTCCTATACATGGCCATATAACCATATAAGGTAATAGGATCTCATCCAAGGAAATGAATTAGGTCAAAAACCAAACACGTGGTACAACGTAATGCTTACGTTTATATTTTGGCAATTTTGTACCCTTAAAAGGGAACGAGATAGACCACCGAAATTTATAGTGATCTATATTAGTGTTCTATACTATTATACCAAATGTTTAAATTGGGCAATTTCCAAAATTTAAGGGGTGGGCCAAGGCACTCCTGCCAAATTTTTAAAGGGGTGCACAAATGTACCTATGTCTTACAATAGGAAATAAACACCTGTATACACCCATATAAGGTAATAGAACCTCATCCAAGGGAATAAAATGAGCCAAAAAACCAAACATGTGGTTGTACTAAAAATTTGGCAATTTTGTACCCCTAAAAGGAAACGAAGTGGACCACCCAAATTTATAGTAATACATACTAGGGTTCTATACTATTGTACCAAAATGTTTAAATTGGGCAATTTCCAAAATTGAAGGGGTGGGCCAAGGCACTCCTGTCAAATTTAAAGGGGTGCACAAATGTACCTATGTCTTACAATAGGAAATAAACACCTGTATACACCCATATAAGGTAATAGGACCTCATCCAAGGGAATAAAAATGAACCAAAAAAAAACCAAACATGTGGTTGTACTAAAATTTTGGCAATTTTGTACCCCTAAAAGGGAACGAAGTGGACCACCCAAATTTATAGTAATACATACTATAATACCCAATGTTGAAATTGGGCAATTTCCAAAATTGAAGGGGTGGGCCAAGGTACACCTCCCAAAAATTTAAAGGGGTGCATTAATATACCCATGTCTTATGAAAGGTAATGAATCCCTGTATATGCACATATAACCATATAGGATAATAATACCTCATCAAAGGGGATAAATTAGGTCAAAAAAACCCCGAAATTTGAATTTTTGGCAATTTTTTACCCATAAAAGGGAACGACATAGACACCCAATACTGATAGAGGTACATACTGTGGTCCTAGGCTACCACACCCAATTTTTAGATTTGGCAATTTCCAAAATTTAAGGGGTGGTCCTATGTACCCCTGCCAAAATCTAGAGGGGTGGTCCTAAGTACCCCTAGGTCATTGACACGGGCCAGGGACCATGGGTCCTGGGGGGTGGTCCTATGTACCCCTGCCAAATTTTAGGGGGTGGTCCTAGGTACCCCTAGGTCATTGACCCCGGCCAGGGACCATGGGTCCTGAGGCAGGGACCCAGGGGCCAAAAAGTTTCCTGAAGTACCGCCATTACTACTTTCGTTTTTTTAATTTTTCATCATTTTTTTCATCAGGTTTTGGCGGGTATTCCTCCCCCCTTTGTGGTGCATCCATAAAAATTGGTATGTGAAGCAATCAGGTAGTCCCCTACATGATAGTAACCTGTATGTTTACTTGTTATTTATAGAGGAAGAGGGGGTCAAATTGGTTAATTTACATTTATTTTCGGGGCGGTCCCATATAACACAAGATATATTTCACTGAAGTGGTCTAGAAGCATAATTCTTGTCCGTATAAATGATGTGTGCAGCAAAAATGATTTGCACATGGGCGTGGTACTAGTGGGTGAGGGGAGAGAATGTAATTCAATGAATGTTTTCTGCGCATTTTTTTTTTTTTTTTTTTTGAAAATATTTCCTACGTAAAACGAATTCATTACGCAATGGCAGCAATGGCTACTATTTCTTATATTATTGTCACAAGTATGTGGCCTACACATTCATCATTTTGTCAGCGTAGGGTGGCTGCAAGGGTTGTCAGGGCCCCGCAAAGTCAATATTTTCATATTTTTAATGATATTTATATCTGTTCTTTTTCTACGAATACGGAGGGAATTTCACGAATGTTACCTCGTTGGAATGTGTGGTCTATAAGTTTTCTAATGGTGTATAACTCATGGCTCTGTGATAATTAGGGAGGTCACCAGAGCCCCGAACGTGAGAGTCTAAAATTTTGTTAAAATCCCTGGCGGGTGTCTAGAGTTAATTGTGTTGTTATGCCGCAAACATTAATCATTATTAGCTACCCATGTTGCAGATAGAGATAAATTTTAAAAACTGTTTAGTTAAAATATGTCATTTGCTCCTTGTAGGCTAGTCACTGCTCTTTTCTATGAGTTGTATTGTATTTGTCAGAGCATTTCTTCTAGCTTATGATATGAGAACTCTTCATTATTATGGAAATGATAGTGATCAAAAAATACCCAAGTTTTGAATTTGTGAATTTGGATCTTAGAATAGTGTATAGTGTGTTTAACCTCCGTTATTCTTGGAAATTAAGAATTGTTGAAATACTTCAGTTGAATTTCTGTTGGTTTAGTTATGCGCACATTGATGTGCAGAATTTCGTTCAGTAATTGCTGTTATAATAAGAATATAACTCTGCTTGTAATTTACTCCATGCACAAATCCTGCGGAGGATGGGTTGATTGTTAGAAAATTAAATTAACTTACTCAATCTGATATTTTGGTTGTTTTAAACATGTTCAACCACCATCGAAAAAAAAAACACGTTTAAAACATTTTGTTTAAAACGTTTAAAACAAACTGAATAAAACAACAGCCCTCGTTTTAAACATGTTTAAACACTCTTTTTAAACATTTTGTTTTAAACATATCAACCCTGAAAATTTGTTTATACTGACAAGTTCTTTACTAGTGTGTCCACTGCTGAAAAAGTGTTGAAGGCAAATACATATTGTACTGGTACAGTAATGCGAAATAGAACAGGAACAGCATTTAAAAATCTGAAGAGTGATAAGGAAATGGTAAGAGGCGAAGTGATGTCGTATGTAGAAGTGATGGTAAAATAGTTATAGTTAAATGGAAGAACAATAAGAGTCTTCTCTTGTTATCTACGGCTTTTGGTAGTTTACCACAAGATCAAGTCCTAAGACACAGCAAAGAAGATAAATATCATGTTTGTGTTCCTAGGCCTTCTGTAGTAAAACATTATACTGAGAAAATGGGGGTTTAGATTTGCAAGATAGATTGATTTCGCACTACAGAATCTCCACTAAGACTAAGAAATGGACTAATTTAGATCAGACATTGCTAATTCTCTATTAGCGTCTGACCCAGAAAACGTGACAGTCCCAAAGTTGACAGACCAAGTAACAATAACAGTAAGGTGATTTCTGTAAAAAAAAATAAAATAAAAATAAAAATAAAATAAAATAAAATAAAAAAGTTATGCCTATGCCTATGCTTCAATATCATGTAAAGTATGATTCAGGATATCACTGGCCAGATCATGTCCCTGCTAAATCACAATATCAATGTAGGTTTGAAAAATGCAGAGAAAAAACAAGGATTAAATGCATAAACTGCGAAGCTTTCCTTTGCTTACAAAATAGAAGTTCTTTTCTTGCTCTCCACACCAAGTAAATCCATTCACCGGGTTTGCAAGGTTATATGTTATGAAAACAACAGTGCATGCTATTACACATGGCAAATGTAAAGTTATTCTCGAGATGTAAAATGCATGATTGTTCTAATGAAACATTGAATGTACATGATTATGCTAGCAGCTTATCTTACAAGGTACTGAAGGTAAAAATATACAACTAGTACATTTTATTTATTTCTCATTTTGTTAAGATACATCACAAAATTATAGCATAATTTGTTGTAAATACTGCAACAATATTTTTGCCATTAACTTTTGATTTTTCACTAAACAATTGCAAAAAGTCGTTTATGGTATGCAGTGAATTCAACTAAATTCTCATAAGTAATTATACTCACACTGAATGTATGACGAATGATGTTAAAATAAATAATTTTGCTTCAAAACAAGACAACTAAATTTTTATTCATACCTGGCTTCTAATACTTGCTTCGTTTCTAGCAAAAACATCCTTTATTTATTTTTATATTTACAATAAATATATGTAGTACGCTCCTAAAGTATTCAAACGAACACATACCCTCCCTCTGCCCTATGGCATATTTTAATATGAAATTGTTTTTAATACACTGAAATACATATAACTAACTAGAAAATATTCAGAAATAATTTTTTGGTGCAGTAAAAAAACTTCGTAGAGGTTAAGGTTCATACATGAGGTTATATTTGTTAATCGTCACCGACACATATTCGGTTCGTAGAAGTATTTATCGATAAATTTCTCCCTTTTTTGGGATTAAGAAAGCAAAGTTTTGTCACTAAAATTACGGTGACTATGTTACTTAATCGGTCATTCGACTTGCTATTCCATTCACTGACTGTCAGTCAATGTCACCTTATATTACCAGGTGCACACATTAGTCGTTATATTCGCACAGTGTATTAAGAAATGAGAAATTTTCCAGGCCCAAAGAGAATTTTCTTTCGTATCGAGAACACGATTACTGGAATGGAAACACTGGACAAGTTTGACGATTCGTATGGCAGGATTGTAATCTAAATGTAATTTTACACGAGGATTTCGGTTCACTAACTTGATGGTATATTTAATAATACATTAAGGTTACGACTACCTGCCTTAATCCCATGCTACATGCAGTAAGTGTTATACAAACGATGTTAACTGTTACATAGGTTACTTAACAATATTAGAAAGATTAGGGAGAATATATAACATGTGGCGGTATTTTCTAACATTTACATTTCACATTTATCGGATATGTCGGAACTATAGCAACAAAGGACCGTTCGGGGTAGGTACCAAGACCCTTTACACATATTTATTTATTCAATTCACCATTATACACCACCTTTTTTTTATATTGAGAAAATGTCAATTGTAAGGATTTGTTTCAGTGTGAGATATGAAAATCGATATAGAAACTCTTAAATAATAATTACATATTTATAGGGATGGGCGCGAGCGAGTTTTCATTGAATCTCGACTCGACTCGAAACAGACATCTTTGAGCTCGACACGAGAACTCGGCTTGAAAAATTTCCTCCAGCTCGACATGGGAATCGATCCGAATTTGACTCGAGTTTCGAGTCAAGTCGAGCCAAATCGAGCTAAATTCTATGTGTAGTTTCAAGTGCTTTCTTCAAGTATCTTACATAGATAATATAAGTATTATCAATGATACTTATAATAATACTACAACTTTGTTATTATTATTATTATTATTATTATTATTATTATTATTATTATTATTATTATTATTATTATTATAACAATACCGTGTTCACAATCAACGTGAAAGGCGGTTTGTATCTGAATACTAAAAACTAGTTGACTGCTGACCTCGGCAATCGTGAAGTCTAGGAGTTGTTCACGAGGTACTGGGTTTGAATTCTGGAGGTGCAAGTATCCGGCTCGATCCAAAAATTTTTAAAAGTTAGAGGGCGCCGGATAAACATGTTCAAAACTGCTCGGTCCGGGCTTAGGATTGTCAATGGCAAGAGCGGCTCGGCTCACAGCTCATTCACTATTGAGCTGAGCCAAAGGCTCACCCAACCAAACCGGTTTGAGCCGAAACAACCGAGCTGATGGCTCACCTCAACCGAGCCGGCTCGAGCCGATTGCTCACCTGGGCCTAGACGGTGCCTCATCTCAACCGAGCTGGCTCGAGCTGTTCGCTCAGTTGAACGGGCTTCTGCTTGGACTCAAAACTTCCACCGTGCAGGTCTCAGCTTTGGTGGTAAGAATTACAATATATACTTATATTGGTGCGCACGACATTTGAGGCTGTCTCGTTATAAAAATCCATTGCCATCTTGTTAATCGAGACGAGACTAGATGCGAGCAGTGTCCTATCTCGTGAACAACACTGAAAATATTCCACATTACTGCTTACATTACTCACAGTTTCGCTTTCCAGTCTAATCAGGAAATGATTTCAAAACACGTTTAAACGAGCTAAACAAGCGAGCCGTTTATAAAACTCGACTAGACTCGAAACTCGACCTTAAAACTGTCACTGGGCTCGGAACTCGACTCAAGAATATTACCTTTGACTCGAATCGAATTCTCTTAGAGTTCCGAGTCGAGTCGAGTTTTAGCTCGACTCGTGCCTATCCGTAAATATTTCAGCGTCTGCGAAAATTTCACTTCTGAAAAGGGTAAGAGTTCGATTTCTATAATATTAAGATTTCTCTCATTATTTATTCAGGAAATTCCTCAAGTAAGAATTCGCTTGAGTTGAAAATGTTAAATTCCTTAAATAAAATCTTAATTAAAATTAAAGGAAACACGATATTTTAAATATTGAAGTGTGATTTAAGTATTCCACCTGGAACAGATTATTAAAAAAAAAAAAAAAAAAAAAAAAAAAAAAAGTGAGGCGGGAAGTTTAAACA
Source organism: Thermobia domestica (assembly GCF_964235325.1). Taxonomy (NCBI): domain Eukaryota; kingdom Metazoa; phylum Arthropoda; class Insecta; order Zygentoma; family Lepismatidae; genus Thermobia; species Thermobia domestica. Next base: position 305,983,612 of record NC_137458.1, read on the forward strand.
CGGTATATGATTCCTGATTGAAAATAAGCAGACGCGTCCCAGTGTTTTTTTTTAATCGTTTTAAGAGGAAAAAGATATTTTCTATTAGTTTGTTCCTCCTTATTGAACCAGTGTCTGTTATTTGTGACCACATCACGAGAAAATACCTGAAAATTTTCTAATCATTTTTTTAAATAGTTCATTATCTATCTCGAGCTATGTTTCAATCTCTACTTTAGTTAAAAAGCGTATCTTAAAGGGACACGAGGTCAGTGGCACGAGACGAGTCGAGACATTATTTACCTGACAAAATTCGAGTCGAGACACGGCTCTTCCAATAGGGAAATATCTATACATTTTTCGAGTCGAGACCACTTTTACAGCACATTTTCGAGACGAGACAGTCATAAATCTTATCTCGTGCGCATCTCTAAACACGTGAATATGCACTTATATTTTTCCTTTTGGGTGACAATTTTTAATGAAGTTGTACATATGTCAAATTTATTTCGGAGGGGGGGTGGGGGCTTCAGCCCGAGAGCCGGCCCCAAAATACGCTACTGAATGAGGGAAATAGAATATGAGCCCCTCAAGTTAGAAAGATGAATTACGGTATGTATATAAGCTCTTCATTGCAAATAATTGCACAAGTAAACCAGCATTTATTATGATATTGTTATTGCAATACTGCATTACGATTTTTAAGATAATATCATTGCAGGAAAAGAATGTTAAAAAGTTACGTTTGGATGATCCCAGAGTTAGAAATTATACAGGGTGAGCATAAAGTCTTGCCCTGATAACAAAAATTTATTACAGAAGAACCGTTTGACATAATAATGTAAATACTGGTGAGTTACATAGGTTAGTATTACAATTTTTTTTTAAAGACTAATTACGTTAGACTAGTTCAAAGTGTGCCCCCTTGGTAGCTCGGAGAATGTCTAAGAGGTATTCCAGTTCAAGCCAGGTGTTTTGTAACATGTCTTCTGTCACAGTACCCACAACTACTTGTATCCTAGCCTTCAGATCCTCGCCGTCAGCAACAGGTGTGGCATAGACTCTGTCCTTGATATAGCCCCACAAAAAAAGTCCAGTGGAGAGCGGGGTGGCCAGGTTGTTGAACCATGTCATTTCGCCAACTAACCCGCGCGCTCCAAGTAACGTACTGCGTCACTCTTGGGTAGCACTAGTGCCATCTATTGGTCTTGAAAAAAACTTGTAATACTAACCTATGTAACGGACCAGAACTTACATTATTCTGTCCAACGGTTATTCCGTAATAAATTTTTATAATCAGGGCAGGACTTTATGCTCACGGTGTATTTTCGTTATACATTGGATTATACATTGAAGTAAGTTGTACAACATGAAGAATTGAGAAATGAAATCTTCCAGTTTAACATCCCACAATTATGACCTTTAGCCTAAGGGAGACGATCATTAAGGTAACTAAATGATTATAAAAATAATTAGTAGGATGAGAATGTGAGAGGAAACAGAAGCACCCCGATAAAACACATGATTAATGTGTTGTCCACCGTAAACTTACTTGGCTGGGAGTCGAATCATGGAACCCATGCACTAGAGACAGTGGCGTATTTAGAGAGGCGGCTTCTGGGCTTAAGCCTCCCCGAAATCTTACTTAGTATAGTAAAGTAAATGAAATATCTTGCAGAATTTTCACATTTCCAGGCAAAGCCCCTCCCGAAACAAAATCGTAAATACGCCACTGACTAGAGATAAGCGTTCTACTACGGAGCACTGTTGCCACAGTCCTAGCTCTGGAGTGCGCTGAAAAATAGTACCAAATTGAAGCAAAAAGTGCTGAATTCATTATTTTATACGCGTGTAATACATGACTATATAACACGAAACTAAAAGAGGTAAATTTCTAGAACACCCCCAACCCCTCTTCCAAGACTCCAAATCAAGAAAGTACTCTTTTTAAAAATTACTTTTTAAAAAACATCCAAATAGGAGGACCCTGAACAACCGTGGAAGTAGATGAAACTTTTCTTGCACGTAGGAAGTATAACAGAGGCAACAAATTAAAACGGAAAACAGTTGATCATCTTCGGTTGTAAGGAAACCAAACGCGCCTCTATTTAAAAGTGACCAATAAACAAAAACGATATTATTGCCACATAGGCCTATGAAAAAATATGTAAGATGCGGAACAAATCGATCATCACCGAGTTCGTGTGTAAACAGTACGTTATAATAAAACATTAAAATATAAATTATTTCACCTTGTTCTTGCTTATTTCTAGCGTCCATCTAGTGTCATTTGTTTCCTGGTATATTTTAAATTACGAATTTTCCACACGAAGTTCGTAGCGTTATGCGGTGCAACGTCACAGAATGAATATTCAACAGCATTTTTAAGAGTCCAACACACCGTATGAGTAACGTGAGACGTAGGAAAATTTTGAAAATATGACAAGTATTTGATAATTGGTGCGAATTGGGTAGAATTGTACCAAGTTTTTCACAAAAGGTGCTGAAAATGCCAGCGTGGTACCAACGAGCCGATGAATGACAAAAAAAAGGGCTGAATTTGGTACATTTGTACCAAGTGTGGCAACACTGCCACTGAGCGATATAAAGAAAATATGATATAGGTACGTCAGTCTCATAAGATTGAACAAATAAAGGTAGCTGTTTAGTTCAACATCAATGCGATTGTGGATTTAATATATAAGTTATAAGAATCCTACTTTCTTTCAGTTGTTGGATATTATTATTTTAATAACCGTAAGGATTATCTTAAGATAACGAAACATCACTATTATTGTTGCGTTTTAAATATTCAAATTTCTCTTCATGCCAAAAGATCAATTCAAATTAAATTTAGCTTAAAATAAGTATTTGAATCTGATTTAAAACTAGAAGAACATTTTTGTTTAGTTTTGTGTTCCTCGTTAATGCATCCATGATAATGGAGACGCTGATAATGACATGGAAGATAATGGAAGAATGAAGAAAGTGTCAGGAAACACTAACACTCTGAGAACACTCATGCTCATGGTTTGCCCACCACAAAGTCCTGAGATCTCACGAACTGGTGGTAGAAGTAAGAAACAAATCATCATATATCATCAATATCAAGATCCATAATTTAAAAGATATCAAAAACTCTCTCTATTGGTTTTATTAATAAACCCACTATTTAGAGAACCTAACTTTAACGAAAGAAAAGTAACTCGCCTTATGCACACACACACACACAAAAAATATTCAAGTTTTAGTTTATTTTCTTCTAGGTTGTAATACTGGCATTGCAAATAAATGTGACTTTACTTTCTTTCCTACAATATAGTTCCACTGCAAAAGGCGACTCGTATGAACCATATGTTATACCAGAAAAGCGCAGAATGTTTTTAAAGTATTCTTGCTTTTACCCTGCTGACTTTAATGGGTTTTTCATGAATTACTCCTTACTTTTGGTTCCAAGAAAAATAATAAACATATGCTTTGGGGACACTCTAACTGGTGGTGAAACATATGGAAGTCGCGGTAATCAGTATGTTACGTGTAGTCGAAAAATAAAAATATGTAAAACGTTTGTGAATAAAATCTCCGTTTTTAAATAGCAATAGCTTCGTGAGATCCTCGTAATTGAGTGACCTTGGCAGTGCCTGTGGTGAAGTGCGCGAGCTTTCCGCTCTGTGTCGCTAGTTGTAGCTGCAGCCAGCTGCCTGCTGCTTAACTAGCGGACGGCGTATTTTTAACAAAGGTACTGCTAGAGTGAAGTTCTAAAACACGATCGTGGGAATTGTGAAATAGAGGTGTTAATATTTGTAGTTACTACGACAGGAACCAGTGGATTTTGGCTGCAAGGAGACAAAAGGAATATCTAACCACTAAATTTTTCAGTAAGGAAAACAGGTTTGGAGACAGGAAAAAAAAAAAAAAAAAAGAAATGAAAATGAATGAAACGGTTTCTGGTATGTATGGTAATAATTCTTATTTGCATTAGAAACTTCCATTTCACTTTTCTTATTGTCTTGTTTGGAAATGAAATAAGGAAAGGAAAATAAATGAAAGAAATTTGGATTCAGACAACTTACGTAACTAATAAATGCCTTGGTTAAGCTATTTGAATAAAACCCCTTTTGGATTTTTCTTTTAACTATAAATTGAGTTTCAGTAGCTAACCCTGGTCATTTGTATTGGGTAGAGAATTTCAATATCATTTAAAGTTCGATAAGAAGTGCTTTATTGCGTTTAAAGTGGGGATTTTATATCTAAAGATTCTAGTGTCAAACAAATCTTGGAAAAAAAAGTTAATTTGTGTTACTTTCTCATTGGTTGTTGTATCTGAAAGTTAATTTAGTCCACTGCAAGACTTTCTTTATTACTTTTCGTTCAAGTTATTTGTTATAAAATTTCACAAAATAAAGTTTGTTAGTTGTTATTTGAAATTGGGATTTGCAGTAATTTGAAACTGATACGAACCTATTCTACCCTTCTATCGTAACTATCGCGCTCACTCGATGTGTGGACGTTAATTGTCAGTGCTGGTTGTTTTATTTTCAGGAATTATTTTGCAGTAAAGAATTTTAATGCTATTTATATTCCTAGTGGGTAAAACAGCTAGAACTGGGAATTGGCGGATACGTGGAATTATATATGTGTATTTCATTACGCAACAAGTAGTTTATTAATCATTACAGTCTGTATGGATTTACGATAGTTTTCCCTACTTTCCCTACTTATTTAATCGTTCTAGATCAAAAATGTAAATAATGTATCATATTTGCAAATTAAAATTACCATAACATTCTGTATTTTACCTACTTTGTCTATATAATAAACATAAACATACTGCAGTAGTATCCTTCAATTTCCACACCTGACTGTGGCAGAACTCTAGGGAAAAGTAACAGACCTAAAGGGGATTCCTAAAGATAAAGGGTGACTTGACTTTTTTCGAACTTACTCTCTGGAAGACAGTCCCACTGTTTTTGACCAGAACTGTACCAATGCCTTGCAAACGGAATCAGTCACACACTTCAGGTAATGGCATCAATCATTACCGTATTTAAGGAGAACTTCCAGGCTTAAGCCCCAACTCCGAAATGTAATTTAGTATTTTGAAGTAAATTAACCCTTTTAAATTTGGAGGTATTTTGTAGACTTTCACTCAATCATCTACTGCGTCAAGACTATTTATCGTAGGATCATGGTTCATACCCCGTTTTGTTTCTAGTAAAGCAGTCTTTCCAATTGTGTCCGTAAAAGTTCCCTAAAGTGTACAAAATGCGGGAAATTTCCGCTCAAAGTGGGAAAAAGGTATTTTCTTTTTTAAAAAATCCCTTTATTATCGCGAATATCTCCCCTTTGGTATAGGATACGATCATGTGAATAGTACTAAAAACCCTTTGCTTTACGTTGAAGAGAATGAGATACAAAGAGTAGCCCTGGGATGAACAGGTTTGATGCTACAGCTGATTTACATATTTTCCCTTGATAATACCTTTTTAGTGAATTTCTTTACTATCATCATCATCATCATCATCAAGACTGTTCATTGTGGGAACATGAACTGTACCTCGTTTTCTTTGCCATGAACCAGTCTTTCAAACGGTACCACTCGTATGTCTCTAACATGTACCATAGTGGAGACAATTCGCGAAAAACGGAAATTTTGTCAAAAAATCCCTTTTCCCCGATTCTGGGCCCCTCTGGCCGGCCCCTGTGTCAACCCACAGAGCCCCCAAAAATCTCAAACGTACTACATACTATGTATAATAACTGTACGAAGTTTCAATGTCTTACGCTTGTGCATTCGGTAGGAATGCTTTCGTCGTCGTTTTGAAGAAAGAAAGGAAACTATTATCGTTAACTTGGGAAATATAGCTCACTGGTAGAATTGAGAGGTAACTGAGAAGACGACGAGCGTTTTAGTTTATAGGGCATGTGGGTAGAAATAAATAAAAACAAATATTTAAAAAAAAAGAGAGTCGAGAGTTTGTATAGGAAGAAAGAAAAGGAAGGTTGTTTGGGCGTTTAGGACCTTGGATGTGTATTCCGTACCTCCGTTCCTGGTCGTCGACTGGTGGTCTCCATGTCTCGGCTTCTGTGTCGAATTGGCGAGGAACTTGGTATAGGTCTCTCCTGTCGTTGCTCACACTCGCTCCTCGTGGACTTTACCGCTCCTCGTGTACTTCACCGCTTCTCGAGTGCTACTCCCCTCTTCCGGGTCCTGGGACGTTTTTATATGAAACAAAGTAGGAAGATGGCCGACGAAATTACGGAAAAACATCCAAAGTACGCACGTGTAGGATTCAGGAAAGTGCAAGGTAAATGGAATTCTCGACTTATTTAATAATTTGTCAACAGTTACAGAACGCTTTGGTTACATCAGATTACATAAGTTACATAAATTTACCAAGAATGAAGAATGAGGAATCGTCTACTAAAGAGAATTTTGAAATGTTTGCTGACTGTCTTATTATTCCAAGTTGTGTCTGTCTCTCATCATCCACAGAAAATAAAGAAAGAAAAAAAATAAAAAATAATATCGTTTTTAAATCTTGATTTGTTTATATACTGAATATTAAAAATATTAGGGAAATCCAATATCTCTACATTCCCGCCACTAAATCTTACTGAACGACGAAAAGAGGAACGCTGTCGTTTCAGGTCCAATTACTTATTGAACGCACTGTATATCTTTATGTATGTTAAATACATATAAAAAATAATTAATCACACATCACTAAAAAAAAACACTTAAATCACTAGCGTTAACAGATAATAAAATGTAGCACTAAACCAATCAATCAATCAATATTTGAAGAATAAACACACAAGAAAGTTAATTTGTCAATTTGAAAGCATCATCTTTCAATGTCTTGGATAGTTCCTGTCTTTTCTCCCATTTAAATAGTTGACGTAATCGTTAAGATACTGAAGCACATGGTCTTGTTTATAACATTGAACTTGAAACTGTAGAATGCTGAATCGGCAGAGTCTCAGCTGCAAGATAATCTACTCCAGCTTGGTCGTTGACCATATGCAAAGGACGTAGTGAAGTTGAAGTAGCTGTCACCAGATGGCAGATGTTATCGGCTTGGCTGGATAGATGACGCTGGGCGTGATGGGGTGTGGCTGTGAGCTTCTTGAAGATGTATAATTATAATATATTTATATTTGCAGTATTTATGTCCGTGACGTGTGATAAGGTGAGTTTTACGTGCATCAAAAAAAATTAGTGTGAACAAAAAGTGAGAGAAAAAAACGTTCAGCAACATATCATTCTTTGCGTCGGTTGGTGGGCAAATCGTGAGGTTCAAATCTGAGCGTCGATATCTCTTGATGTCCATAAATCCTCTTCTTCTTAGTGGTGTAATGCTGCATTGAGGTACGGAAAGGGGTTGTAGGGAGATAATTTTTTTTTTTTTATAAAAAAATATTAAAGGAAAAAAGGAATAGTGATTGAAGTTATCAGAAACATGTGACTCTGTATATGTGTATCTAGGATGAAGATTAAGAAAGGGTGTATATCAGAAGGGTAGAAAGTGAAAATTATAGATGTTATAATATAAAGAAATAGGAATTGTAGCGAAAATATGGCAAAGGAACACAGTCTCTAAGCCGTGGGAAAATGTAAACATGAAAATTTTCAAGATGGCTGCCATGACGCTATGACGGAGGGATGGGAGTTTTCGCAAAGACTCTCGGTATAGTAATGGCCGATGTTTGTTTACAAACAGAAGGATAGAGCAAAACGAATGACAAGTTATAATGACTGTTTTTAATTTGGGGGGGGGGGGGGGCACAAGAGTTCAAAAACAAGGATAATGATATTGGGAAAGTAAGATTTGATTAAGATAACTATTATTAGGCTTTTGAAAGGCGATTTCAAAGTCAAGGTACCTAAACGTGAATCCAGTGGCGTCTCGGGGGGGTTGGTTTTACGAAATAGTGGAATTGTGGAGAAGATTTGAAAGTAAGGAAAATTAGAGTGAAATGCGGTAAGGTTATTGTCCGAAGACTTACTTCCGGTGAGAAACAGGGTTGGCAACTCAGGTAAGAATATCAAGGTATCGTAAAAAAAAAAAAAAAAAATCAGGGAAGATAAATAAAGGAAGTGTCGTTATTTGAGGACTGTGAGGGTGATTTTTATGAAAGCCTGAGAGTGATCGTAGTATTTCAGTAGAGGTGGGTAGGAGGCATCAGAAAAATTAGGACAATAGAGAAACATAAAAAAAAGAAGAAAAAGAAAGAATTAGTATTAGTATAAGTACTTCATATTCATGATCTGACCAAATGCCCAAAATATCTAAACAATTTCCTATTAAAATCTTAAATACAATTTCCTTAATATCATATTCTAAAGGGGGCCGGGGGGCTCATTATTTCCAACATAAACCTAACCCATTTCCTGATTAGGTTGGGAATTTAAGGTAACTAGAGGTTGGATTGGGTTTTATCGCCCAATACTCGACTGTGTTAGTAAAATTATGTTGGAAATAAAAATTGTGGGGGGGGGGGAGAAGAAGGTCTCTAAATTCATAAAAATAGGTATGTCCGGTAATGATTCTCAATTTTATATGGTCGTGCGTATATACGTTCTAATATCTTCTTCTAGTTGCTGTTTCACAAAATGCGTGAATTACTCGACGTCTCAGTTTCCGTATCCGCTTTTAAGAATACACTATGTAGTTGGAAATGTACGAAGATTTTACGTTAGAATTCCTTAATTCCAAGACGGTAGAAGGTGGTACTATAATCTCTGTACTAAAACTTCCGTCATTAACTATCAATTCTTCCGGAGGAGGAGGTAAACTCAATTCTGACACTGAATGTGCATCCTCATTTCTGTTCGAAGTGGTGAACTTTTCTGGGGTCACTTCAGGTTCTTGATCTCTTTCTTCAATCCTCTCGTTACATTTATTCTCAAAACTCTTCATCTGCAGTGGCGTATCATCACCAATTTTTTTCATTAAACTTTTCATTACTCTATAGAGCAAAATTAGACTTACAATTGCAATAACGGTTTGCACAATGTCTAAAAAGTAGCTCAATTCTTGCAAAGAAAATTCCGTAGACGCACTACATTTTCTACAAAACCATATAAAATTGAAAATCCCATGTTCTCTTAGCAAATAAATAAGAAGAAGAGTGATGATGATATTCCAAATAATAATAATTCCTGGTATAAAATATTCATGCTTATAGATAGGCATCTTAATGGGCGTCTGGTCAATTATCGTAAATGCTGATATATTCATATGTCGGATTGAAGAACTCCAAACATCGTTAAGTAAAGATGAAACATTAAAAAATTCATTCCCTTTATACGTAGATCGTAATAGCATCAGATCATTAGAGACTAGCTGGCTCGGAAAAAGATGTAAAAATACAGGTTCTGTAAGATCATTGTCGAGACACGGAAAATCCGATCTGACGAAAAGATTTCTCTCCACAATTAATTTAGTATTACATGGTATTCGAATTTTAAGGGCTCCGTATAATCTGGCTTCTTCTGGAACTCGAATGGTAGACACATTTTCTCTAGTCTTCAAAGTTAGAAATTCTGGTGGGTGTATTAAAACAAACTCATGCGATCCAATGTCTATAATCTGTGCCTCTTTCGAATCATAGCACGTATGGTCACAGTTGTGTAATATTTCCCTGACTGTACTGGCAACGAAAGCTGCGTGAGCACAATTTATTAAACGAGAACGTGTCACAGTGTGTGTAGGTATCTTACATAACTTTGATTGGCTATAATGACAAGCAAGTAAGCTTGTTCCTGTTATTGGTATAAGATCTTTTTTATCTTGAACTACCATAACTAAAGGCTGGATATCAACGGTACAAGTTTGGTTGTATACAGCAAACGGAAGTGGCTGCACATCATATAACTCAAATGAAGGCTGTATTTCAACGATCGGAATTTTCATCTGTAGATAAATGTACGTGTCGGTGATTGAACAAGTCAAAACATTAATTGAATAATACATCTCCAATAACGACTTATCTATGGCTAACTTATATCCATTTTTCAAAATGATATTCTCAAATTCAGATAAATGTGCGTGCAACACTTTATAAGGAATTATATTAGGGTTCAGCCTAGCATCTGTACACATCTGAATTGTCAGATCATATTTAAAAATTTGTAGAAACTGTACAAACTGCGTTGAAATCGAATAAAACTCTTGAATGAACGAAATGACCTCTTTATGAACTCGATTTGCAAGCTTATTAAGATGATCTCCCAGATCATGTTCTTGATCCAATATTTTTGCCGAAAAATTTCTAATTTTATGAAAATTATCCTGTATCTGATCTTGAAAACTTAAAAATTCTGAAGTTGTGTTTTGAATATATAAATTGTTTTTTAACAATTGTTTTTGTAAACCCAGTACAGTTTGTTCCAAATGAAATTCCTTCTTATTTATCGAATCAATAGAAGAACTGTCAGCTACGTCACAACACCAATTCAATGCTTTCCCAATGAACCCTAACAGTGCACGTGGAGATCTGGTTGATAATCGATGAAATCGTGGATTTGGAGGCTTTAAAAAATAATCGTTAATGTGGACTTTCAGATCATGTAAGTCTTTTGCAGCTTCGCAGACATCTGGAGCTAGAGTGTCATTTTCGTTGCAAAGCAGAGCTTCAAAAAGAGAGGAAACCTTAACATCATGCGGAAAGGAAAATGTCAAATTAAAAGATATCGGTAATGAGTGTTGGTACAAAATAACATTTGGGAGTTTACGGAAAAATAAACCAGATGTTATTTGGAACTCGGTGTTATTAGACGTCACATGTGGGAAAGAGAAAGATAGGATAATGCAGCTTAAAACAAAATAGGTTATCTGAAACACAAATTAAATATAATGAGAAATTTAAAATTTTCACATGTTCTATTGATTATTATCTCTGTTAGCCTAAGTATATATGTTCCTGTTAAATTGCGTTACTAATTGCAATGTTTCCTTCTTTTCTAGGTAAGTGGAATGCCTACTAGTTCATCTCAGTACTTCACCTAATTTTATTTTCAACAATGGAGGTAGACAAGTCATAGCAAAAACTGTTTTTGAGAGATGGTTTAATACTTCCTCTGGACCTGCACTTTAACAGAATAATGGACACAGGATTTTTTTTTTGTGGTAAAAGGTTGTACTAACATACTGCAAATTAACATAGAAATAACTCCCTGTTAGGCCAGTAATAAACTAATCTCTAGGTTAAGTACACTGTATATATTTTATGCTTTTGTAAAGGACAAAAAAACTTATTTCGGGAAATATTCGTGCATCACTTTTTCGTAAATAATTTGATTTTGTTTATCGAATTGAACAAAAATTATTTTTTCGAAATAATCGAGGTACTCCTCGAGATATTCCCTTACTACGTTCAAAGCAATTCTTGCAGCCTCCAATTTCGGGTAGTTAAATACTCCTGTAGCTATATTTGGAAAGGCAATGGTCGTTATGTCATTGTCCATAGCCAACTGTAGGGATTTCTCATAACACATCTTTAGGCGCTTAGCATTTTTATCATCGGGTGCAGATACATGTATAACATAATCTACAGGTAGATTATATCCTGAGGTTAATACGGCATTACCTGGGTTCAAGTGACCAATTTTCTTGCACTCCTGCCTCATTTCACTTCCCGCCAAAGACTGTACCATCAAGTCTACACCTCCTCTTGGTTGCAACTGGGTGTTGGATGAATTTACGATCGCTTGTCCTGCCAGTGACGTAATAGACCCATAATACAAAGCCACTTTCCGGTTAATTTCCTCGTTGACGGCAAACTTCGGTTTTTCAACATCAGCCATCGATTTAGTGTCAGGTCCGGTCTCGTCCCACGACGGAATTTCGGTCATCAATTTCACATCTCGAATGAACAATGAATCCGCTTCCCCCGTGCTTTCCTCTTCCTGATACTCCATCAAAAAAGAAGTGGACTCCTCCTGCTGGTGAAAATCCTTTTCCTGGACTCCTTCACCCAATATTTGTGCATCCTGATTCTCTAACTTTTGCAAGTCCTTAGATATTCCCTTCTCAGGTGGATAATACTTCTTAAGCCGGTCTATAGAAAATGAGTCTATCTTAATCTGTCCTCTAGGTGTTCGAAACTTAACATAATAGCTGTTGTCATGTTTTTTGGACACAATTTGACCAGGTCCAAAATACTTTCCCGAGAAAGCAGCACATTGTCCTCGTTTTCTAGACAGATCAAAAATCCAAACCGCTTCACCCTGCTTGAATTCTTGTTGTATTCGCTTCTTGTCGTAAGACTTCTTGGACGTCAGATGTCGGTTGTACAAATTTTCTTGGGCTTTTTCGCGTATATACTTCATTCGTTCCAATCTGTCTTGGTTTTCTGAAAATTGACATTCCATACCCAACATGGCGGAATGCAACAACCGAGGAGAAAAGCCGTGGAGGAGTTCGAAAGGAGAATATTTCATGCTCAAATTGCACGTGACGTTATAGGCAAAGGTTACTTCTGGTAGAAGTTCAATCCAACGTGATTGGTCAGTTTTGTCTAAGGCGATCTTCAATTGCTGTTCTATATTTCTTACTGCGATTTCTACACTCCCAATAGAAAAATGCCCTTGAACGTCAGCGAAATGTATTTGAGTCCCCAGTATTTTACATAACTCCTTAAATAATTGACTGGTAAATGCAACACCTCTATCACAACAGATTTGAGTTGGTATCCCATACTTCAATATGACGTTGTCATATATGAAAGCACTAACAGAAGCTGCAGAAGCATCTGGTAGAGAACCAGTAATACAAAAACGAGTTCCTTCATCTATGACTATAATTAGGAATTTGTGGCGTAAGATATTATTACTAGGGTAGGTCCCACCAAGATCCACATAGATTCTAAAGAAAGGATGAACGCTAGGATGTGTCTGAAGACTACCGAACTGTTTTCCACTCCTCTTTTTTAGCAATTGACAAGTTACACAAGATTGGCACTTATCATACACAAATTTTTTCATATTGGGGAAATAGACAGACTTTAATAAAAGGTTGTATGTTTTCGAAAATCCACCATGGCACGCACCCAGTTTCCCACAATGCAGTTTCTCAAATACAATGTCTCGCAATTTCGATGGTACTGCTAACAAATAGACTTTACCGAATGGTGTCTTATTCACTTTGTATGCTACATTATTCTTCAAAACAAAATACGATGCCTGCCTTTCATAGGCTGGATCCTTTTCTGCTTGATCCTCCAAGTGATCAATAATTTTCTTCAGTACTGCATCTTCTCGCTGTTCTTTTGCGATATCAATGAGGTCCATGTCTTCGATTAGGAAAATTCTCGGGTCAGAGGCACTCTCTTCTTCATCTTCCTTGTCGCGACTATGCTTAACAAAGCGACTCAAACTGTCGGCTTCTATGTTGTCGGTACCTTTCACGTGGGCGATCGTAAAATCGTAACAATCAATCTCAGACATCCAGCGTGCTAATTTACCTGTCAGGTTCTTACTGTGGCGAAGAAACGTAATAGCTTTGGAGTCCGTATGAAGATAGAAATGTCGACCCACCACGAAATATCTGAAAGATCGCAGTGCATACAGCAGAGCCAAGAGTTCCAAATGGTACACTGACAAATTTTTTTCTGAAGGTCCAACTGCTCGACTGGCATATGCGATCGGTACTAGTTCAGCTTCAGGATCGTCTGAAATAGGTTGTTTTGCTACAGCTGCGAGGCCCTTCTTGCACGCATCGGTGTAGATATGTAGATCCCTCTCTGGTTTGTATGCCATCAATGTTGGGGCTTCCAAAATTGCTTTTTTCAGAGCTTCAAAAGATTCTTGTTGCTGGGTTCCCCACTTAAAATCTTGGTCTTTTCGAAGCAGAGTTTGAAGAGGATAAGCGATTTCCGAGAAATCCTTAACATACCTTCGCAAAAAGGAGCACACCCCTAAAAAACTTTTTAAATTCTTCTTCGTGCGTGGACGTTGGAAATTCTGAATCGTGGCTAACATTCGATCTGACACTTGTACTCCAAATTTTGATAAACGATGTCCCAACACTATCAAAGAATAATGTGCGATCTTTGTCTTCTCGGGAGACAATTTTAGTCCCCGTTCTCTAAGTTTTTCAAAAAGGACCTTGCACCAATGCACCATCTCGTCTACAGATGACGCGATAATGTAGAAGTCGTCCACATAATGCATAATATTTGTACTTGGAACGCCTGCTAACGTCAATTTGACCAGTCTATTAAGCGCTGCTGCAGAAGAAATGTGTCCCATAGGTAGGACACAATATTGATAACTTGACATGCCTGGTATCGAGAAGCCTGTACACTCTTTCGACTCCTCTGTAATCGGAATTTGGAAGAATCCTTTGGTCAAATCACTCGAGGTATAAAGGAGATGTCCTGCCATACGATTGATTATGTCATCCACCGACGGTGTCGCAAAATTCGAAGGATGGGACTGCTGATTTAGACCCCTCAGATCACTTACAAATCGGAACTGATTATTACGCTTCCTAATCAGCAAGATGGGGTGGTTCCAGGGCGAGATTTTTTCCCTCAGAATCCCTTGACGAAGCATCGTGTCTAACTGCTGCTTGAGTATTCCACGAAGATGATAAGGCACTGAGTAGGGCGTCTTATTCACGGGTGTAGGATCGGATAGACGAATTTCATGAAGGTAGCCTCGTGCGAGTCCTATGTCCTCCTCAGACCAACTCCAAACATCAGGAAATTCTCGTATGAGACTGTAGAATCTTTCTTTCTCTTCTGGAGATAGCTCGGGGTTGACATCGACACGACTAGGATCACAAAGTCGCCTGGAAAGCTCCATCTTCTCCGGGGACGGTAGGCTTTCTTCTACCGACGAAAACCTCCTTTCCTCAGGCTCCTCTGGGACCTCCTCAAAATCTTCAGCATCCCCAAGGTGTGTACCTTGTCGCAGTTTGATCTCCTTAATGGTGGGATTCGTAACATACACCACGGGGCATCCTCCATTCACTATCGCACATGGAATAAAAATGTCCAGTATTTCTTCTATCCGGCGAGAGGGTGACAATAATAACTTCTTCCCCAAAATATCCCAACAACTGCGTAGCTTCACCAGAGTATGCGAGCGAGGTGGTAAAATCGTGTTTTCCAATACTCTAAAAATAGCCCGAGATCCCTGCGCAAGCCTGGATGTTAAGACTTTTGACAAATTGACTTCTAAATTCCTCGGAGGTAACGTTTTTGAAGGAGGGCGTCCGAATCGAAAAAGAGTTAAATTTTGCTTATTGTAATCTAAAACAGCCCTGTGCTTTTCCAAAAAATCGGCGCCAATCAAAGGCCCATAATCAAAATTTGGAATAACTCTGAATACATGAGTAAACCATTTTTTACCAATCCTAAATTTTAATAAAGCTATCTCAGAAACTTGTATAGACTTCCCTGTTACTCCCCGAAGTCTAGTATTAATACGGAAACGTTTAGCATTTTCCGGGACCAAATTTTCCCCCAGACAACTGATCTGTCTGCCGCTGTCAATCATCAGTTCTACGACTTTCCCGTTCATTAAAGCTGACACATGAGGCAATTCGTTAAAGGACACTATAGGGACTATAACGGAACCTTGAGTAGATTCGTCCCGACCATCTACTCTGTCTGCGTGTTTAAAGAAGGCATACGACAATATCTCGCAATATGATTCGGTAATTTGCATTTGTAACAAATAATTTGGCCTCTATCCGGAGTCGAACCCTGACCTGGCGAAGAATTACTATTACTTGAGGACGCAAAATCACTGCTGGACTTTTTATTAGTATCAGCATTATTATTCTGACTTCTGTTGTTTTGATTACCGTTCCGTTTTCCTTGGTAATCCTGACCTACATTTTTCGGCTGATTAAACTGCTTTTTCCTATATTGAAAATCATCGCTTCTTTCACAATTTGTTGAAGGAGCTAAGGCTGAAATCTGCAGCGTCAACTTTGACAGTTGTTGCTGTATGTCAGTCAACGGGTCGATTACCGGTTGGTTCTGTTGAGTCTGCTGGTTTTGCAAGTATGCTGACTGTGTATTATATGGTTGAGCAGTAATCGGACTTTGAACCCTTACTTCAGCATTATTCTGAGTATGAGCATCTATGCTAGCCGGAGAAAATAAAGACGACTGCAAAACAGCAGAATTCTTTTTCAAGAATTTCTCTAATTCCTTACGCTTCAATAACAATTTAGTCCTTTCCTCGATAATTAGGTCGTTCAGAAGGTCACTGACCGTGTTGTACTCCTTTCGTACTACAACTTTAAAGTAATCGGGTAAAAGTCCTTCCACAATAAATTGTAATTGTTTCTTTTCATTGGCAGTCGGGTCTGCGCGTAAAATCAAATCCTGCTTCGCATAAACGTACTCTAGAACGGATTCTGATTCATTCTGATCACGGGCTCGCATCTGAGCTTCAGATAATTGTGGCACCAAATTGTCCTTAAAAGCGTTTATAAAAGCTTGCTTGAACTGGTCGTAAGTCATTTGGGCAAATTCTGGCTTTCTTTCTATGCCAGCAAACCAGTTTTCAGCGGGGCCACGGAGTAGGCTCCCCAGCACCAATTTTCGTCTCATACCATCCCATGAATTAATGCTAGCGATGGTCTCATATCGTCTGATGTACGTGTTTACATCGTCACCCAACCGGGCATAAAAAGGCTCCGGTTTCACAATCGTGCCGTGCATGGACGGAGGTGGATCGTTTCCTCCTGTAGCCATACTGTTAGAACTAGAACCACGAACAGTTACGTCTAAAGAATCAGGAGAAATATCCGAAAATGATTCCGAAAATTCTAGCTTCTTTTTAAGTTGCTCTAAATAATTACGTGTGAATTTAGTCGATTTAGGAGACGAACAGGCCGCGGGATCGAAATAGACAGTATCACTTAAGTTAAAAATATCCTCTAAAGGTATCAAAAATTCGTCCGCTAGTCTTCGCAACATATAACACAAGTAATAAAACTATTGGGCACAAGTCAAGACCTTAAATATGCTATACCTACACTAAAAACTAAATACAACACATAAAACATACACAAGAGGTATTGGGGCTCCACCACTCTCCGAAAAGGAGAGAAAAAGAAAGGTAATTATAGAATAGCATAAGAAAGATTGCTCAAAAAATAAAAAACAAAAGAGAACAAAACTAGTTTCATAGAGGGTTGGTGGCGGGGAAGTTGGAGGTGATTCTAAAAAGCCTAAAAAATGAAGAGAAAACAGTTTAGAAGTTTGAAAGACAACTAGCATTGATCACCTTCTTACGCTGATGCGAGAAAAAAGATCAGCATCTCCATCATCTTACGCTTGTGCATTCGGTAGGAATGCTTTCGTCGTCGTTTTGAAGAAAGAAAGGAAACTATTATCGTTAACTTGGGAAATATAGCTCACTGGTAGAATTGAGAGGTAACTGAGAAGACGACGAGCGTTTTAGTTTATAGGGCATGTGGGTAGAAATAAATAAAAACAAATATTTAAAAAAAAAGAGAGTCGAGAGTTTGTATAGGAAGAAAGAAAAGGAAGGTTGTTTGGGCGTTTAGGACCTTGGATGTGTATTCCGTACCTCCGTTCCTGGTCGTCGACTGGTGGTCTCCATGTCTCGGCTTCTGTGTCGAATTGGCGAGGAACTTGGTATAGGTCTCTCCTGTCGTTGCTCACACTCGCTCCTCGTGGACTTTACCGCTCCTCGTGTACTTCACCGCTTCTCGAGTGCTACTCCCCTCTTCCGGGTCCTGGGACGTTTTTATATGAAACAAAGTAGGAAGATGGCCGACGAAATTACGGAAAAACATCCAAAGTACGCACGTGTAGGATTCAGGAAAGTGCAAGGTAAATGGAATTCTCGACTTATTTAATAATTTGTCAACAGTTACAGAACGCTTTGGTTACATCAGATTACATAAGTTACATAAATTTACCAAGAATGAAGAATGAGGAATCGTCTACTAAAGAGAATTTTGAAATGTTTGCTGACTGTCTTATTATTCCAAGTTGTGTCTGTCTCTCATCATCCACAGAAAATAAAGAAAGAAAAAAAATAAAAAATAATATCGTTTTTAAATCTTGATTTGTTTATATACTGAATATTAAAAATATTAGGGAAATCCAATATCTCTACAAATGTTATATCTTGAAAAATAAGACAGGAAAAATATTGTCCCATGTGCAAACAGTATCAGCTTTCCCCTATGTGAGCAATGGATAACCCATTTTTATATAAAAATTTCCAGACTCATCCCTAATTATCGTAGAGACATGATTAATACACCGTTTCGTTTGGACAAAACCAGTCTTTTAAACGGTACCACTCGAATGTCTTTAGCATGTACCATAGTGGAGAGAATTCGCGAAAAAGGGAAATTTTTGTCAACAAATCCCCTTTCCCCGAATTTGGGCTCCTCTGGCCAACCCCTGTGTCAACCCACAGAGCCCCAAAAATCTCAAACATACTACATACTATGTGTAATAATTGTACGAAGTTTCCATGTTATATCTTGAAAACTAAGAGAGGAAAAAAAATATTGCCCCATGTGCAAAATGGGTTATCCATTGCTCACATAGGGGAAAGCTGGTACAGTTTGCACATGGGGCAATACTTTTTCCCTTCCTTATTTTTCAAGATATAACATTGAAACTTCGTACAGTTATTACACATAATATTTAGTATGTTTGAGATTTTTTGGGGCTCTGTAGGTTGACACAGGGGCCGGCCAGAGGGGCCCAGAATCGGGGAAAAGGGATTTTTCGACAAAAAATTTCATTTTTCGCGAATTTTTTTACTATGGCATATAGTAGTAAGCCCCCCACTATGGCGAACCGAGTCAGCAAATTTTTCTAAATTCTGATTGGTTGATAGATGTCACGTGACTTTAGGCCCCGGCCACGCGGAAAAATGCAAATTTGCAGGTCACGTGGTATGACGTCATGAGTCACCCCGCGGGGAAATCCCTCACCCGGGATTTTTGAAATTTGTTCCCTTTTACGGGTAAAATGAGTGCTTTGATATCTGATTCTGATTGGTTGACAGATGTCACGTGATCTTAGTCCCTGGGATATTTGAAATTCGTTCCCTTTTACGGCGTAACATGAATGCTTTGGTACCACGATGCTGATTGGCTGATAGATGTCACGTGATTTTAGGCTCTGGGATTTTTAAAAAAAAATTCGTTCCCTTTTACGGGTAAGATGAGTGCTTTGATACCTGATTCTGATTGGCTGACAGAGGTCACGTGATCTTAGGTCCAGAGATATTTGAAATTTGTTCCCTTTTACGGATAAGATGAATGCTTTCGTACCATGATGGTGCTTGGTTGATAGAGGTCACGTAATCTTAGGCCCTGGGATTGGTAGTACGATACTGATTGGCTGATAGAAGTCACAGGATTTTAAACCCACCACACGGTGAACAGATTACATGGTATAACGTGAGGAAATCCCTCACTATGAATTTTTGAAATTCGTTTCATTTTTATGGCTAAGATAAATGTTTTGGTACCTCAATTTTGATTGGAGGATAGAAGTCACATAATCTTACCCCACCCCAATGCTAGAAATTCAAATTTTTTAGGTTACGTGATATGACGGCGATCCAACCTTGCACATGGTATGACGTCATGTTTTACCCTTGCGAGGAAATCCATCACTCATTTGTTTCATTTTTATGGGTAAGATGAATGTTTTGGTACTTCGATTTGATTGGGGGATAGAAGTCACAGGATCTTAGCCCCAGCCCACCGATCCACCCTTGACCGTGATTTTAGTATTTGTTCCCTTTTTATGGTTATCCTTTTCTGTACCTTAAAGTTCCCATGGAGGATTCAACCCCCTCCTTAAATAACCTTTTTTTTTGGTATCATGATATTGTACTGAAGTTTACCTTAAATATTATCGTTCTCTTTGACAGATAAGATGATTACCAGCTTTCTTACCTTGATAAAGAGCCTTATATGTTTACCTATGGAGATCCTGTACTTGAATTAGTAGCCTATGTCTCTCAAAGGATATTTTTTTTTAACAATGGTGAAAGAGGGGGTGCATTGTCGCTTGTAGATTTCTTATAACACATTGTTGTGAGTTTAAGCGATTTTTTTAAACGCTCAGCGTTTTATTGCTCAGTAAGCGCTTCAAAAATGGAAACAGTGTTGCCAGATTTTTCTTACCTAAACTGCTCCGATTCTTTTCGAAACGGTTCCGCAGAGTGCAAGAAAATTTTAAACAAAATTTTTCGAACTAAAAAAATTTCAAAACTAAAAAAATTTCGAAATAAAAAATGAAAAAAAATTCGAACTAAAAAAATTTAAAAAGTCTAAAAAAATTGAAACAAAATATTTTCGAACCAAATAAATTGAAACAAAAAGTTTCAAACAAAAAATTTTCGAACTAAATTTTTGAAACTAAAAAAATTCAAAAAAATTTTCGAACTAAAAATTGAAACAAAATTGTTTCGAACTAAAAAATATTTTAAACTAATAACTTTCAAACTAAATTTTCAAATCAAAATTTTTTCGAACTAAAAAAATTGAAAAACGTTTTTTCGAACCCAAAAAATATTTCAAAAAATTTTCGAACTAAGCCAATTTTTTAAAACAAGTCTCGAACTAAAGATGTAAACCACATTTAAAAATTTTCAAATCAATTTTTTTGCGAACTAAAAATTAAAAGCCAAATTTTGGACACTAAAAGTTCTTTAATTAATTTTTCGAACAAAATATTTTCAAACTAATCATTTAAACCAAATCTTGGATATATTCTCCACCTTAAATTTTCAAGATTACCATATTTAAAAACAAGTATTCAAGGTTGCAAGAAATAATAAAAGATATTTTTTTTCAAATTGTTGTATTTTAACGAAAGGTATTTGCTCTTCCCATACAAGTTTATTAACATAATAAATACAGGATCTAGTTAACGAATAGTTTGGACGTGTCATCATCTTCGAATCTTGTAGACGTATCCTGTAAAAAAAAAGAGGAAACAATGGATTACTTTATGAATTTTTTTCTGAAACAATAAAAGCGAGCAAATATTGGTAAGAGAGAAATAAAACTCACTCGTAAAAGATGGATGTGTTTAGTTTCATCTTCCTCCTCGGGTACGAGATGACAGCATTTCTTCCACTGATGGTGGTGTTGGCGGTTTATGAACTCTTCTGGGTACTGCATTTTTTCTTGATGTTGCTGCTTTATGGTCAAGGTTCCCCCTTGGGTACGAGATGACTGCATTTCTTCCACTGATGGGTATGAACTCTTCTGGGTATTTCTTTTTTTCTTGGTTTTGCTGCTTTGTGGTCAAGGAGTTAAAAAAGGAAAAGGAAAAAAAGAAATGGCGGCCTCTTTGGGTGTTTACAGTTTTCCTTCATCTTCTTTTTCCAGTTCCAACTTCCGTTTTTTAACGTACCCGTACGGACCGTATCATAGGAATTGAGTTCTTTGAATCGACGTTTTGTGTACTGGATGCTGTACATTTTTTCTTCTTTGCGAGTGACGATGGTATGGTCTTTGGTCCTGCATATTTTATGGGGTATGGAAATGGTGACTTGTCCACGGAATTGATTTGTAATCATTTCTTTTAGCGTGCTGAAATTTAATTGTTGTCATGCATTGTAATTTAAGGTAAATCCTCTAATTTTACATATGTAGCTGGTGACGTTGGTGTCTGGAATGCATATTTCTAAGCTGTAATTTTTCGGCCCTCCACTGACAAATGTCTTGATGCATGCTCGTTGTCCATAAGACTCCATCTCATCCGATAAGCATCCCAAGTACGTTGAAGGTTCAATGGTTGGCTCCCCAGGCTTTTCTGTAAATATCACAGAATCCGTGTCGAAATATAAAACACGTTCCTGCAACATTTCCAGGTACTTGTACAGTTTCAGACGTGCCTGACATGTTGTAAATGCTCCTAACACGACATTGGTGTTTCGGTTTTGAACAGGCACATGTTCATTGTACTCCCAGAACGCATATAGCATGGTATCAATGATGGGTACAATTTGATGGAGTTTAATGTCGGGGGAAGTGAGTTTTTCATAAAATTCTTCCGGCCGATTATTAGTTGTGGTCTGGCTAAAGTTTGTACGCTGAGAAAGCTTTCCCCATAGAGAGTTAACACAAAGCTTAGATAAACTTCTTCGTGCAGGATTATTTTCAATTTTGGACGGATCCAATGCAATACCTTCACGCTCCAGGACGGTTTGTATAAATTTTGTTTTGTCTTCTTCGGTGACACAGTAACTTGGCCAGCCAGAAGCTTCCAAGCTTTTCGATTTCAAAGACGTATTGATGTATTCCGTGAACAAGCCACCTGTTTTCGTGATGGGATCATATTGTTCAATGTCATAATCCCAAATTTCAAATATCTCCACAGGTTGATATCCTAATTTTATTGCCTTTTGTATTTCGTATGATACCCATGTTCCAGTGAGGCATCGCTCCTGATCGTTGTGCGTACACGTTGCTGTAGGGTCTGGGTTCATTTCTTCGGCACAAACAGCACACAGTGGAAACAGTAGTTTCTTGTTGCATCGGTAAGGGAGGAGGCCATGATAAAGATGTCGACTTGGTAATATCGT
Organism: Thermobia domestica; assembly: GCF_964235325.1. Lineage (NCBI taxonomy): Eukaryota > Metazoa > Arthropoda > Insecta > Zygentoma > Lepismatidae > Thermobia > Thermobia domestica. Next base: position 306,006,161 of record NC_137458.1, read on the forward strand.
CATTTTGATCAGACCGTTGACTTTATTTATTGGTGGTATATTTTCATCACCCTGTAGATAAATTCTAGGATGGTCTACAGGGTATTTAGCACACTTATTTACGTACGGATAAAGCGAAACAATATCGAAATATTTTATTTTTTCTCCTGCTTTTTCGTCGACTTGGTGGTACAATTTCACACAATTGGTCCTTCCTCCAAAAAAGCTATCTCTTGGATTTAATGGTCTACGATTCATGTACGGATGATTCTTGAGATACGTCGCCATTGCTGGATTTCGTTTCAAGAACTGTTTAAATTCGCACTCCCACATTTCATGTACAATGTACCCCAATTCACGCAGTCTTGCATTTTTTCGTTGCGTTCGTTCATAACGGAATTCCATGGTGTCTTCTGGATTGTCGTAGATGGGCTGATAACGGCTTGTAGTAATACACACTTTACAGCCGTGATAAAAACAGCCGGCATGCTCAAAGACGTGCTCCTCTAATGTCTCAGGATCTTTGTAGTAGCCATCAGCATGGAATCCCGCAATAAACACTTCTTTTTGTCGGCCGCATGTAAGATTTGTTTTCCTTCGGTTTTTTCAATGTAGGCCAGCCATTGCATTGCAGTGATCGATTGGGTACTTCTCCATCGATAGCCATGTGCCGGTAGAATTCTAATGGTATTGGGCTTGAGGAAATTCCGGCGGAATACTAAATTGGAAGCACTTGCAATTGTTATCGTCTCCAAGAAGGGATTCACTTTGGTTTCTGCTTCAAATGACGTCATAAAGGAAACAAGTGCTTGTCGCAGTACATTGACATCTTGAATACAATAGTTGATAATTTCATTCTGGAAATCATACGTGTCATTACGATGATCGTTGTACCACTGCATGAACTTGTTCCTCTCTTCGACGCACATTTCATTTGCACCATAATACTTCGTTTCTGGAAGTGGTCCAATATACGATTGATTTTCATTGGTGTTGAAGAAATGCGGGAAGTAGCCTTTGGTTGCGGTTAAATTGAACGCTTTTGACAATTTGCTTAATGCCATAGGCAAGAAGTTCAAAGAGTCAATGAACGTCAGATTATTCAAGGTTAAACTCAATATCTTGGTCCCATTTAATATGACGTCAGGCCTTTATTGACATTGTTCGACCATGGTCTTTAGAATAAAATGTCCATCGTAGCCCTTCGAATTGTGAGCGAGACAGAAAATCCTATTCATATTGGGACGACGTTCCCGCAAGTATTGAAGAAAATCATAAACTGGATCGTCTCCTTGGAAAATATGTTGGCGCTGACCACACGTACTGCAAGACTGCTGGATATTACCGTTTTCAACACATGCATAACATACTTGTTGTGCAACCAATAAATTCGAAACGTGTACAAACATATTATCGCCAATATTCTTGTCCTGCATGGATTCTATATCGTAGAAAATCACTAAGGCTTTCTTTGCGTGCATGAGTGAAGGAACACCGGGTTTTAAGCATTACGATCGGGAAGCATAAAACATTGATGCGATCCTGGAACAATCTTCTTACAAACATTACAAAAGATCTCATTACAGTCATGAATGCGTTGTCCACTTCGTACAAAAGAATATACTCTGTAACATCTAGTACATTGCTTCACCATTTTGCATACAGGTTTCCCTTGATGATATACAATATTACGATGATTATTAAAATATTCTTCGCCGTAAAATTGAAGATTGCAGTCGTTGCACAATATCGGCGTTTGATTCTTGTCGCATACAGGTCTTTGTAAGCATTTGGAGCACGTTACAGGACAATTTTTCACATGTTCATTACGTTTATTATACTTTTTATGGCACGCTTTACAGTAGAACTTAGTTGCAAAACAAGCCGTTAAAGATTGGATGATATCAAAGTGTCCAGCCAAACAAATCAAATTTATGGGAGTGCGATTTTCATCGTTGGGTCCCTCGTACATGATGTCATGGCCTGAGAAACTAGTATACACTGTAATTTTATATTCTTTGAGGTATGACTGGAATTGCCGAATTTCATTTACACTGGCACCATGATCCAAATTGACTCCTGCATTTGCACATAGCGCATTCACTTCATCGTCCACAACACATTTCGATTGATCTTTATATTGCTTATGTCGTTTCCCATCTGCATTCTTGTATTTTTTCAGGTCAATAGCAATAACAAGGGCGTACGCCAGGCACCTTGAATCTTGATTTTTACGCGTACAATCCCTCGCTTGCTTCGTAACAATTCTTCATTTTGATGTATTCCTTGCCGCACACGGCCATAGCCACGTGGAATATCCATACGATGAAAATGAACGGTGAATGGTTCGTGAAGAAGAAATGAATTGTTACTTTGTAAAACTCTTTTGAACGAGGCCCACATCGTTTCCAGTGTCATGTTTCGTGCTTGGCGAAAACTCACCCAAAATGGCTTATTGGTATTGCGTGGCGATATTACCGATAAACCAACCATCGCCTCATCGTCGACATTGGCTAATAAATGGTCCAGCATCTGTTGGAAACTATTATGAACGTGTTGGATAATATCGGTTCCTACGGGTGGTGCGTGAAATTGTACTTCCAATATTCTACCTTCAATGTTAAATCGTCTATAATGACGAGTGATTTCATTACGAACAGTAAAACCCGATTCGGCCATGGTTAAAAAAGGAGAAAACAAACAAAAACAGGTATAATTACGGTAAAGTATGTAGGCTAATGGGGAAGAAAGGAATTGAGCTGCGTGAATTTACTACAAAGAAAAAAAAAGAAAAATGTTAATCACCTGATAAACAGGAAATCATAACATTCATGATAAATTCTTAAGTAAGCAATTCATGTAAAGGTCCTGGGTTTGATTCGCTGGCGGGGGTCGTTCAGAATTCCATTATTATAGCATGCGTACTAGAAATCAAAGTTTTTTTTTGAATAATTATGTTACTGAAATGTGTGTTTTATTGCTGTCATATTGGAAATCAAACTCGAGAGCTTTACATCAGCATGTAACTGACCTACTGTTCTGTAGTGATAAAAAGAATGCATGAAATGAATGAATGTTTCAACAGTGTTGAGATGTGACAAAGTACGCGTAAGCATTTTTTTCCCTCAACTTTAAAATGATGCGTATGCAAGTTCAGGAGATTCATCAAACATTAACGTTACGCATATGTAATGTCAAAACAAAATCTGTATAGCGTAAAACTTAACCAAATATTGATGCACTCTTTTTTCGCATAGTTAAGTGATTAGCGTACATGCTTCTAACGTGGAAGGTCCTGGTTCAATCCTCGGTGCGTTTGCTTTCCACGTCGGATCGCTGTAAAGCCTTTTTTTTAAATTTAATATTCTCATGCGTTATCATACATTCTTTTCAAAACTAAACTAAATGGTTGACGTACACACTTCTGGCCTTGATTCAATCCCGGTTGGTTGTTCGAATATCGCGTTAAGCTGAAGGGACGCTAAACTGAAAAATTGCTTTCAAAGGGAATCGAACCATATTATTCTCAGGCATAGTTTTTGAAATTCTGTAATGCATTCTTTTCAAAACTAAGCGCACAAATTTTTAGCCATGGTTTAATTCCCGACGGGTGCTCAGATTCAACGTTAAGCTGAAGGGACGCTAAACAATATCATTTCTCGTGCTTAGTTTCAATGTGTGGGGTTACTGATTCGATCTCGTTTGTTTATTCGGAGTACTCCCACTTTCCCATTCCACTAATTCCTTCATAACCTAAATATTTTGTGCTAAAAGTAAAACAGTGTATTAGTGATCCGCATATGTAGTTCCCACAAATATGAAATAAAAATGATTTTCGAATCTTGTGTGAAAAATAAAATCTAACTGAACTTACCTCAAATTCAATGAACAAAAAGTCGGTGCAGTAAAGGCACTTCTAAAAAGCACACCTTCTTCACTTGACAGTTGAGAGCGGTGTAGGATTTGAAAAATGAAATTTAGATATTTATTTAGGTCGCTGTGAAAACGTCGTCATCATCAACCAATCAGAAACGAGGAAATTCAAAGAATGACATCACAACCATCCAATCAAAACGCTGCTTTTGTCATGAATCACGAACCAAAACGATGTGTAACAATCGATCGTGACGTCATTCACGTTTCTCAATAGTTACGACATCTAGTATCGCAATTCCGATCATGACATCATCTCAAATGCTGTCTGCTTGGATCATGTCACTACCTGTCGTAACTGTGATGACATTTCATTTTCCTCATATTCCATACGAAAATGTCAATGTTTGCTTTTTCCATGAATCATGCTGACACGTTTGTAGTAAAACAAAAGTAATACGATACAACATCCGCTGACGTTTGCATTCAGTATGTGCTTCTATATCAACACACAAAGAAGTCTATAGCATTTAATCCACGAACAAAACGTTATTTTCTTTTCCACATCGTAAACCATTTCAGGGACCATGGTTCGAAACCCACCAACCACTATTAAAACCGAATTCATTCATAGCTAGGCGGTTAGCATACACGTCTTTGGTTTGAAAGACCCAAGTTCGATTCCTGGAGAAACATTTCTTAGGATTTTTTAGTTTTCTAAAACGGTTTAAATTTCTAGTTCGAAAATTTTAAAAGTTTAGTTCGATAAAAAGTTTGATTTGAAAATTTTTAGATGTGATTTACATCTTTAGTTCGAAACTTGTTTCATAAATTGGTTTAGTTCGAAATTTTTTTTCAATTTTTTTGGGGTCGAAAAAAATTTTGAAAATTTTTTCAAAAATTTTTGTTCGAATTTTTTTTATTTGAAAATTTAGCTCGAAAAATTTTCTGTTTCAATTTTTTGGTTCGAAATTTTTTTGGATTGAAACTTTTTGTATAAAATTTTTTCGTTTCAAAATTTTTAATTTTGAAATTTTTTTTAGTTCGAAAAAAATTTTAGTTTAAAATTTCTTGCACTCCTGTGCTCAACCGTTTCGAAAAGAATCGGAGCAGTTTAGGTAAGAAAAATTTGGCAACACTGTTTCCATTAATGAAGCGCTTACTGACCAACAAAACGCTCAGCGTTTAAAAATCGCTTAAACTCACAACAATGTGTTATAAGAGATCGACAAGCGACAAGAATGGACCCCTCTTTCATCACTGTTAAAAATAAATGTATCCTTTGAGAGACATAGGCTACTAATTCAAGGACAGGATCTCCATACGTAAACATATAAGGTCTCTCCATCAAGGTAAGAAAGCTGGTAATTATCTTATCTGTCAAAGAGAACGATAATATTTAATGTAAACCAGTACAATATCATGATACAAACAAGGGTTATTTAAGGAGGAGGTTGAACCCTCCATGGGAACTTTAAGGTACCGAAAAGGATAACTATAAAAAGCGAACAAATTCTAAAATCACGGTCAAGGGTGGATCGGTGGGCTGAGGCTAAGATCATGTGACTTCTATCCCCCAATCAAATCGAGGTACCAAAACATTTATCTTAGCCATAAAAATGAAACGAATTTCAAAAATTCAAAGTGAGGGATTTCCTCACGTTATACCATGTAATCTGTTCACCGTGCGGTGGCTCTAAAATCATGTGACTTCTATCAGCCAATCAGTATCGTACTACCAATCCCAGAGCCTAAGATTACGTGACCTCTGTCAGCCAATTAGAATCAGTTGAGTTGAGTTGATTTTAGTTTAGCGTCCCGTTCAGCAGCGAGGCTATATGAGACGTGGACCTACTGATTAACGTGGAATCCGAACCACATGAGCTCCCGCCGGGAATCGAACCCGGGACTCCCGCGCCAAAGGCGCGTACGCTAACCGCTTAGCCACGGACGAGCTCCAAATTAGAATCAGGTATCAAAGCACTCATCTTACTCGTAAAATGGAACAAATTTCAAAAATCCCGGGTGAGGGATTTCCCCGCGGGGTGACTCATGACGTCATACCACGTGACCTGGAAATTTGAATTTCCCGCGTGGGCAGGCCTAAATCACGTGACATCTATCAACCAATCAGAATCGAGAAAAATTTCCTGACTCGGTTCGCCATAGTGGGGGGCTTACTACTTATATGCTAGAGACATGCGAGTGGTTGCGTTTGAAAGACTGATTCATGCCAAAGAAAACGAGGTACGTAACATGACTTTAGAGTAAATAGTGATAATACTGTAGATACTTTACTAAAGTAGTTGACTAAAAATATGTAAAAATGAAAAAATAAAGAAATCGAGATTTTTTGACACATGTCTGTTGACTCTAGCAACATGAGTCATACCTCATTTTCCTCAGTGTAAGACATCCTTTCAAATGGTACCACTCAAATTTCGCTATCGTGTACCTGTGAAGATAAAAATGGGGGAAATGGGGAAAGGGAATTTTCTTTAAAAATACCCTTTTTCAATTTTGGACGAGATTTTCCCACTTCTGGTACACGATAGGGAAATTTGAGTGGTACATTTCGAAAGCCTGTTTCATAACGAAACCAACGAGGTACAAACCATGATTCTAGGATAAATAGTAATGTGTCAGGGTTTTTTTGAAAAAACTTCTCAAATGTACCCTTTTTAAACCCATCGTCCATGTTTGTGACGTCACAGCCCCCAGACAGAGCACGCGAAGCTGCAAAATGCCCATAAAATATGTTCTGTGCTTCTTCCATATTTGAATGAATGCAAAAAAACCCGGTCTGAAAAGCTTTACTAGAGACTTATAAAACAGATTCCGAAGGTCGACGCCATGGCACAGGTGTTGTGTCATCATAATTTAAAAGAGTTAAATATCCTTCGGAATTTTCACATTTCCACGAATAAAGTTAGCAAAATCCCTACCGAAAGAAAATCATAAATACGCCACTGGCATCAACACAATAACACATTACGTCGACTGCAGGGGACACGCTCATGTCACCTAACAATTTCTCCACTCTCCAAGTAGGTATTTCATATTATCACCGTCGCGTGGCAGTATACAAGAGAATGACATATTGTTGGTCCGTTTTAGGACATGAACCTACTGTCGTTAAAGTTCTTCTAGAAAATCGTAATTTAAATGCACTATCTCCAAATTATCCTCAAACAGAATAGTGTGATAAAACGAGTTTTAAAGAAATTTCTTACTTTCCACACTCCAGAATTACCATATCAAAACAAGAAATAAAAATAGGTTCGTCGTATCCAGCTGAGTATATATAATGTATGTGACCGTAAGTCCCAATAATGGCTTATCTTCTAATTTAAACTGATACAGCAAAACTGTTTAGTCACTTATTTTAAGTTTAACAGCCTCCCCAAATGAAAGAAAAATATGACCCTAATGGAATCAAACTGCCAGCGAGAATCATATTGCGAAGACTATATTGATTCATTTGCTAGATCATTCTAAACTACTTTACAGAACATATACTGGTTCGTTTAGCCAGGACTTCGTAATTGGAAGGGGGGAGGAGAGGTGTGACATGAAATCCTGAAGACCTAGGAGCTCGATCAATCTAAACTACTTTACTGGCAACGTATATTGGTTTGTTAGGACAATAAAAGAGAGATTATTTGTTAGTAAGTATTTCAAAAACAAACTATGAAGAAATCTCGAGTAAAGGAATAAAAGGATGTATTGGAAACGATTATACAATATCTACGGTTCTTCCTCTGTTCATTCAAATATAACAATTTTCCCTTCATTACGACTTCAATTATTATAAAAAGTACATATTATAGTAATATATTGTAAAATATTTTACAATATTTGCGTTCCTTTCTGTGTTGAATCAAAATGTTAACAGAACTATCTTTCCCCATAACTTTTTTGTTTTCATTATTCCGTCAACTACTGTCTGTTCCAAATGACATGTTAAAGAAGCAGTAGAAAACTGCTTTTAAAATAACATGTTTGATACTGCTGAGAAACAACGACGAAAAATTACGATAAAAAATGTCCACACTATTACATAACGGAACTATGCTTTAGAAAGCTTGAAGTTTCCCTGACTAGTAGCTGGAATTCTGAGAATTACATAATCTTTCTAGAAATTTCAAATTCTTTGACTTTTCTAGGATATCCCGCTCATTCGCCACCATGTATTGCAAGTAATAAGAAAGATTAACCAAAAGCTTGCTGTAGTTTTTATTTTTAACACTGATTCCTTTTTGTCGTTTCGTTTTGTTTCATCCTTCCTTATTTTTTTTTTTCATTTCTGGTTTCTAAAGAGGGCCTGAACCTCCCGGACCCCACTTGTCTACGTGCCTGCCAGATTACAAAATAAATGGCTCTTCTGATACCTTTCTTACGTCCAGTTTTTTTTATTTAACAGTACATTTGGCAGAATTATAGCATCATTTGCTTTAAGAACAAAGGAGCTTAACGTATGGTGGTCCAAAAAACCAAGATCTTAAAGTATTTGATTTCACATTATGACGAATCTGAACAAAAAGCTGTTATACCCAAATTTGAGTATGATTTAAAAAATATTCTCAGGTTGAGTAACATGCAATCCAGATCCGTAAACTTATGGTGTGTAACGTTTGCATTGCCCTAAAGGAGATAAAACATACTATGATACTCCAAAACAAGAATGGAGTTTGTTATTCATTGCACATTTCTTACAGAACATCATTGGAAATAGCTACGTGAAGATAGAGATAATAAGAAAGAAATAGAAGAAGTCATACTTCCACAAATGATTTGGAAAGAGTAACCACAGAACTCTTATATTTGTTAGGAGTAATGATACCGTAAGTTATTGTAATGTATTACATTTGTGCTGTAAAAAAAAAAAAAAAAAAATATGCAGTTAAATATGTTTATTCTTTCTGGTTTTTATATTCGCCAGTTTACTACAAACACCACCATTATGAAAACATTTATATGTCGGTTTGGAAGAATTGAGTGCTACAGTAATATTTAGAGCTATGTCGGCGGTAGTTCACTGCCCGAAAAGCATCCCATGCCGGATGGGTATAAATGAAATAGCCAAATGAAGATTGTTCTGTAAGAAGGAGACAATTCTCCAGTAGTTATGTTTGTGAAAGTTGTTGTGTTTAGTACGGGGACATTATTTCAAGGTGTGGTCAAAGTTAATTAATTAACTTCTGAAAAAATGAGAGAACGGAAAATAAAAACTTTGTTTTTTCCTAGTTTCCTGACACAAGAAAGATCTTTCGCTGATCAAAATATAGTTTCAGAAGTAATGTGTCCTTGTGAAACAATTTAGCAAATCGCGTATAGCAGAAGGTCATTGTAGTCATTAGTCTGTTTGTGGCTACGATATTTTCCCTTCTTTCATCGCTTATTTAATTGTTCTAGATTAAAACTATGGATAATGTATCACATTTTCAACTTAAAATTACGGTAATTTTCACTGTTGTATAGCTGTTTTAATTATCTATATGTTACACATACTCCAATATTTTCCTTCAATTTCCACTGCTGAGTGTGGCAAAAACGTAAGGAAATGAGCGAAGCTTCAAGGAATTCCTAACGATATAAGGTCATTTTTGGACTTAATCTCTGGAAAGCAGTCCCACTTTTTGTGACCAGAACTGTACGAAGTCTTGCAAACACTATTCTTTTAAAAAGTCTCACCACCAGTGTTGCCGACAACCTATGAAGAAAATAGGCTAGATGGCCTTCAAAAGTCAGTTTTTTTGCTCAACAAACAACGCTAGATTTTGAACAGCTAACCTATAAACCACATTGTTCATTATAAACCCTTTTTTCTTTTTTTTTTTGAATATAGAATTATAAGTGAGTTGTAATAACATTTGAAATGTTGAATTGTATTTGCTGAAGAAGAGCAAGCAACCTACATGACTTTAAATTATAATAAAATCCATCAACAACTCATCTGATCTGTGAAAGTCAACAGCCATATTATCAGTTGAATTGAAATAAGTCATCATCGCTGACATCACAGCTAGCTGAGGCCCTGGAACTGGATGCATCATCGTTGAATTGAGGATTGGTTGTGTTTGTGTAAACTGCCATTTTCCCAGTTTTCAGTAGGACTTCTTTCGGTGGGTCATAGTCTTTACAAACACTTCTTATTTCTTCATACACCCACATGAATCATCATGATTGCATTGAGAGTTTTCAAGATAATTAGATGTCCTACTTGTTTCTTTTAATAAACGAAAACGATTTCTGTGGCTTGAAAAACCGAACAATTTACTAAATTTGTATTAGAAAACTTTCATTCTTGCAATGAAATGAGAAAATTAAAATAATTAAAAAGTAGCAAACGGGGCCGTTACGGGAGGGACGTTAAAATTATTTCTGAGTCAATAAGTATTGTTAAGTGGTTGTAAATCTGTGGGTGGGGAGAAAGAAGAATGAAAAGCGAGTGTTTGTTGCGTAACAAAACACCCTCTGTCTAGAGAAATCAATTAATACGATAATGACAAATAAGCTAATTTCTTAAAATTACACTTTATTTTCAAAGAAAAGGTATTTTTGAATTAATTTAAAGAATAAAATCAATAGAAAAGACAAAAATAGCAAAAGTGTTTCATAAAATAAGCTATATTTAAGGCTATAAGAAGTCAGTAGATTTGTATGTCTAAATGCCTCTTCACATATGCTATATTGGCATCAATGCTTACCACAATCATACGTGTAACAGTTGTCTGGAGGAAGCAAGTTCATGTTTGTTTATGTTGCAGTTTTTCCACATTCCATGCAAGTATTTATTTTTATTATCGCTCGGCGGCGGTACACAGCAGAGGTATATATATTGAAAGTCTACTGTAGAACAGGATTTTGCTTTTGGTAAATTGGTTCTATGAAATTGTTATTTAAATGCACCAGTCTGAAACAATCCTCAAATGAGAATACTTGAGTGAAACAAGTTGAAATGAAACTATACACCTTGCAAGCTTACGTTTAATTTATGAAATTATAAATATTTATTAACTCGTTGCATTAATTAATGTGCCTACATGAAGATCTGGAACTCCCATTTCTACATGACTACCGAATCCACCGAACAGCCAACTTCTGGAGGACAATCAGAGCCTCGCCACACCAACACATAGCCACCATAGGAACGGCAAATCCAAGAAGACAAATCTGCAAGATGCCGCACCCCTCATGACAAAGGAACAGCAAAAGAGGAGCGCGACAGTTGCGTCCTCTCACAACAAATACGCACGCAAAACCACACGACAATCAACAAAACAAATGTAAGGCAAGGGCTCCGGCCCGGTACTTAAAGCAACAAAGAAATCCTTCAAGAAAGTATTGGTATTGGTATTGGTATTAATGTGCATTCGTCTCTGCTACATATCTCAGTGTGGTATTCGATACCAAAATCACTTTTCAAAACTGGCGCATAAAGCATCAACTAGATTAAAATATTCTACGCCGCCTTACGGGTACGACCTGGGGACTAAGTGCAGATATCTTACTAAAGACATACGAAGCTTTTCTTCGACCTCTTCTCACATTTGGTCACATTGCATGGTGTCATGCTTCATCTAAACTCTACGAGATGTTAGCAATTATGGAACGCCATATTATTCGTCTGGCATATCGGATTCGATTACCATATCCAAATTACATGACCTACGAACACGGTACTTTCCAACCTTTTTTAATCATCTTGCTACACTCCGGACAAGATACATTTAATCATTCATTACAAATGCTCATCCACTCTATCTTGATACCCTCTATCTTGAGTTGATGCCCTTACACATGCTCCATATCGATATTAGCATTCACCGCTCAACATCCTCACCACACACTATGTTCAGACAACATATTTGGACGCCACAGAGAAAGCAATATTTGGCATTTACATCGTCCGAGATCATCTACCTCATATTTTTCCATTTTAGCACATGTTCTTCACTCATTTAATCATCAGTAAGATTGGGCTATCATTACGTCTTACATCAGTCTCGAGTCGCTCCGAGACAGATCTAATCCTCGTGTGTTTCAACTTATGTTCCGAATGTGATTGTGACGTCAATGCACTTCATATCATTATCATAATTGTTTATAAATGATATACCGTATCTAATTACATTTATTCTTTAATTATATATATATATTTGTATATTTGCACCGTTAATATGATATCTTGCACTGATTTATATATTGTTCATTAATTGTTGTGAATATAATATCTATGAATAGGTACCTATAACTTTTAAGTTTCTTTTCTGTAATTATTCATCGACAATAAGTGCAAAATTACTAATGGTAATTTTAGCAGTGTCGGAACTAAACGATAAAATTACAGTAAATGTGATTCTAATGAATCAAGAAACTGGAAGGGAATAGCATATTGCGACGATAACATTAATTCATTTACTGCTTGTGATATCAAACAATTTCGCTTGATTGTAACGCTTGCAAATATGACGGAAAATTGATTCCTACTCTGTATTGCAAAAAAAGGATGGTTTTTCTATGTTTGAATTATAATGTATATCTGAAAATCACTGCCTTACCTGAGATCTGTGGGGCTAAAGCTAACGAAAAACCACCACTTTATTTTTCCTAGTTCCTGATACAAGATAGCGAACACATGTATCAAGGTTTTCCCAGGTCAAAATATAATTCCGGAAGTAAAATGTCTCCCAATTTGAATCTCCACAAGGAGATGTCTTGGGAAGGACTATTGGAAGAGAGGGTAACACTGTGGGAAAGATCACTACAGAAAGGAAAATACACAGGAGCAAGAAGTTTAGGATAGGTTAAAAAAAAAAACTAAGTATCATTTACAGGGAAGACAACTAAAAAAAATTTAAGTAAGAAATAAAAGAAATTAATTTTGACTTTCTAGAAGTTCGTACGTTAAATGAGAAAGTAAAGGGGGGTTGAGACTCGAAGGCTAAAGCAAAGGGTAGTCATGATGGTGTTGGGGGTACTTATTGGTAAGCGCTTAAAAGGAAAGGTACCTAAAATGAAATTTTTGATAACAGAGTTGTGATGATAAGACTTTTAAAAGAAGCAAGGGTAAGGTAATTTTTATGGAAATACACACTGATCACATCGCATACACTTAAAAATATAAACGAAAAGTATGAGAAAAAAGAATAAATTATAGAGAAAGGAAAGGAATGTTTAGTTCATTCATGAGTGGTACTCGGTGTGCCTAAATTTCTTGTGGCTTGTAGTGTATTTCCCCTTTTCTGCTCTTCTTAAATTTGTTGCGATTTGTTGTCTATACTTCACTTAAATGTTAATTATTAGCTGTAGTTTTCTTTCATTTTAGAGTTTGTTAGTTAACAATCTGCATGTAACAACACCCAACTGCATTGTTTGAGCAGTCGGTATGGAAGCATGAATATAATATTACCAGAAACTTGCTTGTTTCTCTTCGTTTTAGTTGGGTTTTGGAGTACGTAGAGCATTTGGTTACTTTCGGTGATATATATATATATATATATATATATATATATATATATATATATATATATATATATATATATATAGCATTGGTGCTGTTATATAGGTGTAGTATTGTCTACTAGTATATTGATTACAAATTAGTTACTTGTTTTAATGCGGTTTTTATTGTCTGTTATATAATTATATAAATATAAACTGTAACACATTGTAAGTATAGTTTTTAATATATTTCATTCTGCTCTGGTCAGAACTGTGTTTTATTTGTTATATAATTTTGTTTATGGTAAATATTATGATTTGGGTTTCTAAGCTAGCTGGATGTTTTTTCCCCTTCTTTGTGTTGTTTCGTCTTTCATGCCTTGCGTTTTTTATGTGATTTGGTTGAGAGTTCTGTATGACATTGGATTAGTCATTTTTTCACACTACAATTCTACACTACTACTATTTTCATAAGGGGCGCTACTTTCATTAGTTGCTGTCATGACATCATATTTGGAGATAATGCGATGCCACAACTATGTTTTTAGTTATTTATTTTGGCATTGTCTGCAAAAGTGATTACTGCTACCTACCCCATTGTCTGTAGTCTTACCAGTAGCACAGAAATATCTGCTCCTAGATTTGTCTCAACGTTTAGTGTAAGCTTTTCCACAACTAATACATGAGTTTGTTTCTGCGTAGCTAGGTTCTATGTATGAATACTGGCAACATCATCTGCAGTGCAGGAGAAGGCGGTGCACTAGCGTATTCCTGGAATTTTATTCTCTTTTATGTAGACTTCACATTGATGAGTCTATCGATCTCTAGATGGCTGTAGGAGAACAATCTAGTTTGTCTAAATGGATCGAATTTAGGGTGAATTCTTCTTGGGTTGCTGAAGTGCACAACTTATCCCAGCAGCTCTATCTCCACTTTCTTCATTGAGAGATTTTCCAGGAAATTCTTATAACACAAGTGAACGTAGTTATTACTTAAGATTTGGACTCTAGATTTTCACTAGTATTTAAGTATGCGTCTATAAGTTCAAAGAGGATACATATATTGGAAACACCAATAAACTTTGAGATAACGGTCTACAAAGTCTAGAGGTGATGCTGGTTTTCAATACGCAATGGCTCGGTTCACGTATATATGTGCTCTTGTATTCTAGATACTACAATACAGGAGTGAGGTCACTGTGCTGCAAGTGTTGAATAGGACAAATGACAGTGCTCGACTAAAATATGGAGCATTATTCAAAACGCGAACATTCCGATATGCTATTCACATATGGTCGTACAGTTCACAATGGGCATGAAGCAGGACTACTCTATCTATGTCGTAACAGAAAACAGCAGTACGTTTTCGAATATTCTTGGCCTTACCCTGGTGACTCTCATGTTCATTTCTTTCAGAAATTACTTCTTAGTGTTGGCTACAAGAAAGATAACTGGATAAAGATTTTGCGTTGGTGACATTATAATTAACAATGAATCAGCAAGTCGCCTGAAGCAAAAAGTAATAATCATTGTACTATGTTTTGTTATAACATTCTCGCTACTTGCATCACTTATTTAATCGCTGTAGTTTAATAATATAAATAGTGGTTCATATTTGTGACTTAAATTTACCATAATGTTTTGTATTCTAGCTATTTTGTTTGTCTACATAATACACATAACCAATGCAATAGTATCTTTCAATTTCCACACCTGACAAGTCCAGCGAAAAGTGACTTCGAAAAGATATAGAGTAACTTTAGTCGGATTTAGTCTCTGGAAGGCAGTTCTACTCTTTTTGACCAGATCTGTACAAATGCCTTGCAAATAAATCCCCTCACACACACCAGTCAAGAATATCAACACAATCACACGTATAACGCCGAATGCAGGGAGCAAGTTCATAATACGTAGCAAATGTGGAGCAATCTTTTCCACATTCAAGCAGATATTTTATATTTTTACTGTCGCGTAGCATTGTACAGCATAAGCAGATATTGTGGGTTATCTTTAAGGCGTGAACCCAGTATTGTTAAAATTCTTCTACAGAAAAGCAACTCCTACAGAATTTTTGTAAATGAAATTACCAGATAAAGAGTGTTCCGGAGAATGCAGCTATTCTCCAGTAGTCAAGTTGGTGGAAATCATAATGATTAATAAGGAAACTTGGACATTGCTCCAAAATATGTTCCGAGTGATTTTAATCCCTGGAATACTGCACAACGGAAGGCAACGGGAAACACCACTTGTATTTCCGCTCATTCTTGGCACAAGATGGAGAACATACGTATGTACAAAAGTCTTTTGCAGGTTAAAATATAATTCCAAAGTTAAAATGCCCCCCCCCCATTAGGATCTCCGAGAGGACTATAAAAAGAGTGACAATTAAAGTATCCGAATGAAGAAATTAAACCAAATAACCTTGCGAAGTAATGGGGAGTTGAGAAACGAAGGATACAGAAAAGGACAGTTACAATGATATGGGAGTACTTATTGGTAATCGATTAAAAGAGAATGTTGTGAAAATGCAATTTGTTAATAATAGAGTGATTATGTTTAAACGAAGCAACAAGTATCTAGTACTTTTTACAGGCATATACGCTGACCACCTCGCATGCAATTGAAGAAATAGTGGAAAATTATCAAGAATAAATTATATACAGGGAGAATGGGAGTACATGCGAAATTGTAATAGAAACATTTACTCGCTCTTGTGGGAGAAGGAAAGCCAAGTAGTGTTGTGGGTAAATATAGTATACGCAAATTACCTTCTGTAGACACAAGTCAATAGCAACTTCGTTCAATTAGTACAAGAGAAGAAGATATAGATGGAAATTATGAATAGACGACCGAGAATATCAAATGAACTATGCTACGATTTAATACAGTCATTGAAATAACTTGAAGAACTGAAAGATACAGCACTTAATGGGGTGATATTTTTTCTAATCATACACATGGAGCCCGAAACGGGTCTAAACGACTCTAAAACGCATGTCTTCAAACTTGGACATACTTTAATGTGTACACATGAAATACCTTCTAATGGCTGACATATGGAAATATGTAAATTTTTTGACACTACAGATTAGTCAGCCCTGAATATACAAATTTCACTAACTTTAGCATCTCGAAATGTTCTATTGCAACGTTTTCAGTAGGTTTGACGGATTAGTATGTTGGGTTGTGATCATTGAAGCGATTTTTGAGTTGATATACTTGTATATGAAAAGTGAAGCGCTTGTCGATTGTCTCTTGTTATCAGAGTTACTAATGCAGCAACTTTGTTCCTTGATCTAAAAATAAAAAATAGAAAATTATTTTACCAACAACTGGTTTACTTACCATTGTTATAGTAGGGATAAAGAGACATTTAAAATGTTGTCTAACGACTAAACTAACATTATTTCCATTAAAATTATTTTTCTAGCACCTTCTTGCAGTATGTTTAGCGACATTATTGTTCACGTGGTTGGCAACGTTGCATGTCTGTTTACCAACAGTGCCGACCCATAAGAGCAATGAGTCCACATGGCCGTTAGGGCGAGTACCTCGTGTGTAGTGGTGCTCTCTGAGGAAGAGAGTTGAGTGGGATTTCCTATACACCTACACTACACTTACACTTTCTTTTACATTTACACGTACATACACCCTCTCCTTTTTTCTACTCTTTGTTCTTTTTTCATTTTACACTTCCCACTTTCCTCTAACTTTTTGCCCTGTTCAACTTGGCTTTCAGCCCTCTTTCACTGTCTGAACTTCTTTCCAGATTTTGACCTTTTCCTGACTTCAACCCTTTTCCCGCATGTGTCCTTTCTTTTCAATTGTGTCCTGTATTTTATTCAACTTTGTTACCTGAATCATAAACCCTCCATGTAAGGTACACATTTGACAAATTTCCATTCGTAGCACATATGACTAGCGAGCTGGTGCACCTAACTATTTGACCGGTAATGGTCTACGACAGACAAAAGACGGGAGATCTTAAGTTGACAAAACCAGAGCACCACACAATACGACGTCACTAAATGTGATAGTAAGTTGAGCAGTGTTTGCAACTGAATTGGTGTCAACTTATTAATTTTATACTGGAGTAACAGACCAGTAAAGAAAATATGTTTAAAAATGATTATCTGTTAATGAAGTAATATACTTAAAGAGATACTTGTATATTTGCATGAAAACAGCATTTCCACATCCGATATATGATTATGTGCTCCTCGAAAAATTTGTTGCCAAAAAAAATTTGGAGATCCACAATATATAATTGACATAAAAATTAATGATAGGTCTACATCATATTAATATGTGACAGGCCCTTATCCATGGGGTCTAGGAGGGCGGGCCCCACTAAATTTTTACGGTACTGGTCCCCTAAAATTTTCACAGTACGCTTGCAAATGAACTATAACAGGGTGCATAATTTCAAAGTCAGACACACTCGCCAATCCAAAAATAATGGTCACCAGTATCTCTCACGTACAAATTGAGATGCCCCCCCCCCAAACGGCCTTTTCAAAGAAAACGTTTTGTCCGTTGCCATAGAAACCGCCGTTTCCAGGGCAACAGATCCTGTCACAGTTAGCCAATATTGAAAGAAAACAAAAATTAACGAAGATAAAAGAGCTAATGTAGAGTTGGAGAGGAGTCGCTAAAATTAATTTTCTTTAACGAGGACGATTACGAAAGATCACTTACTGATTGAAATCCAGATTATTTTCCAATAGAGTAACTTCCAATAAACCTTTTGTTATTGTTAATTATTCCATATCGGACTCCCGAAGAAAACTCATCGAAACAACTTATTGACCGTGCCAATAGCGACTACTCTCAATCATGACTCCGTTTTCTTTCATTTAGAAATAGGAAAGAAAGAGAAGAAAGTAGAAGGGTAAAAGAAGGAGGTAGGTAAAGAAGAAAGAAAAGAAATAGGGTATTTTAATGAGAAACAGATTACTGGATAATTCCGGAAATATAGTAAAAGGTCGGGAAAGTCGTTGAAAGATGAATCATTCTAAATGTTATTAACAACTAATCAATTTTGGAATGCTTCGGAATAGACACATGTTCCCTCATACCACCCAGACCTAGCTCCAGGCACCACGATCATGGGGTTGCCCAGACCTAGACCTGGAAATGAGAAAAGTGAAATTTAATTCTTTGTAATGTTATTCCAACCGGTGATTGATAACTATCCAGCATCTGAACTCTGTCCTCTAGGATCGACCACACATATGAATTAGCCAAGGGGAAAAAAAAAAGCTTATTAACTCAATATAAATTTAGGTATCGTATCAATAAAAGGTTCGACTTCCTAGAAGAAAGATGTCGTATTTAGGCTTATCCTGCTAATTTTGCTTCACTCCTCGAGCCGATTTAAACCGTTAGTGACGGTCCTTCATGACCTAGGTTATTTACCTTAACACATATATTAAAACATGACACATATATTACAGATGTTAATATGACAAATGATATCACTAGAATTGCTTATATTAAATCTATCATGCATTCACTCGCTCACTCACTCAGGACAGTGTATATATGGTTAAAGGAAACCAACTAACTACAAGGGTACAAATAGTTTATTACATTCATAGTGAAAAAAGAAAGACAAACATATAATTATGAAGAAAATATTAAAAGCACAAGTTCTTGGTTATATGTTAATAGAGTACATAGTATTATATTTTAGTAATTTCTTATATATTCAATCATATTGACAAATGAAAAAGAAAAAAAAGAAATAATTACATGTATCATATCTTAGGCATGCTAAAGCAAAATGATGATTTGCGACATACGCAAAAAAAAAACTTATTTCACTTAAAAAAAATTGGACAAAGAGGAAAGAAAAAAAAACTTTTTGGTGTATTAGAACTTATATGAGTCTCTACCTCACGTCGAGATATTAAAATATTAATAATTTCGAGCGTCCAAATCACAACTCACGCAGTAGTCGTAGTGTCCAAAACGTTTCGCTCCATTTAACTTAATTTGTGTCTATACATATATATATATTTATATATATATATCTAGTGGTTTACGAAGAAAAAAAAATTCATCGACTATATTTGGTTTATAACTCTTAACAGATTGTATCTGCAATCGCACACTGCTACGTTTATATCCATCTAGGGATTTCGAGAAAATAACTTTCACTAGAGGAAGTTTCTCCTCTTAGACGGTCTATTTCCAAATTTATTAATCGAATAATTTCAAGTTATTTATCCAACAAAGGGACACTTCACGAGACCTTTCATTAGGATCACTTTCGTATATGTTTATACATGGTTCGGATTAAAAAAAAATGATCTTCCACAGGTGTACGGAGTATGATGGTTCAAATTGAGGATAAAAAAAAAACTGGTCAAGTCACAGGATACATATGAAGGTGAGACGGATTCAAGGTACACTTTCCACAATGGTTTTAGGTTAATTGTTCAGGGATAATATTTGTTATGATGTGTGTTACGTTTAGACCTGCCGATATTTTTTCAATGCATGCCATTATATAATTACAGAGGTTATCACTTACATTGATTCAGAATAAAAGGAAAATTACTTAATTGCACGGCGGTATTCTTAACAAAATCTACATTTTTAAATTCGTCGGAAGACTTCTGGTAAACTATAGCAACCAATACACGTCTAGGGGGACAGACATGAGCGCTCTTACATATATTCATAATACATTTAATATCATACTTTTACTTTAACATCATATTGACATACTAATTACACATATATTTCGAAGTATTTATTTCTCTCTCTATATATATATATATTTATAATAAATGCGCACACATTTAAATTAATCACCCCTACAATAAATTCTAAGAAGGTTGCAACATTGTCCAAGAAAACAAATGACTTCCAACATTACATTTGGAAACAAATTAAATTTTATCTGATACCGCGCGTCTATAAATTTTTAACTTTTATATAATCAATTCGTGTTTAAATCATGAAGGAGAAAAAAAAACTTTGTGAGGCAGGCACGTAACACAGAGCATTTCTAGATATAACTAGGTAAATCAAAATACAATTTCTGGTCCCAGGTTAACTACAAGGTAATTGACAACCAACACAGAAAGGAAAGTGACCAATGGATTAAAAAGAAACTTAAGAGGAACGACGGTGAAAGAACGTAATCGAAGACTCACGCACTAGTCGTCAAATACTAAGTCTTTGTTCATTTCAGCGATAGGTCAAAATGTGATGGAGGACCCAATCATTATCTACTCCATTCATGAATCGTGTCTTGCAACGTCTCAGCTGGTAATTTCAGATCAGAGTTGTACGTTAAATAAATCGTAAGTAACAAGTTCAAAATCTTGGGGGGGGGGAAGGTTGAAAAAATTAAAAAAAACTTGAAGAAATGAAGACAGAGAGAGAGATAGAGAAGAAGGAAGACGAAGAATAGGGGCGCCAAAGACTTAAGTGAGAAATAACTAACGCTACAAAGTTAGAAGTCGAATTTCGCTCTCAACAAAATCCATAGCCAAAATATTCTTAACATGCCAAAAAGGGTGGTCTACTCAAATACGTAGACTCAAGGGGCGCCCTGCTGCCAAGGATGCAAGTTCTGTGTCCATCAGATCCCAATCCCACAAGAGTTTGCTTGTAAGATTGAAATCCGATCCCCGTATCCGGCCCAGACCAGCAGGATAAAAGGAGAGGGGTACGCGAACCTAGTTTGTTTTGATTCTGTACCCTATCAGAGCTGTCGCCTCCATGAACATTGTAAGCTAGCCTGAGTAGGTAACGTGAAGAAAAAAAAAATCTCATGGAGCAGGGTATTCTATTTTAAAACCGACCAGAAAATATAATTCACTACAGCCCTGTTGTATAACTACTACTGTCTTTTCATAATTTATTATTCAATATGTCTAGTCAGCGATTATATGATGCTACCCATTCTATCAGATGGTATTACTATGGTTGAATATTACTATAACACATTAAACTACAAAGTATTACCATAGTCCGACTATATATCGCCCTCCGGTCCGCGTGATATTATGGTGCAGGGGTCAGAACCTGAGATGTTTGTAGTTACACGTATCTATTCAATATCTATATATCAACACACGGCGAAGTATTCACTGGGCTACTATATATTTAACTATATGGGTGTCCTATATTCTATATTCATTTACTACAATATTCATATACTTATTAATATTCATATTCACATTAATATTCATTTGCCACGACGCTATATTCTACAAACACCCTGTTTCCTCTATCTACGCCCAGCCTATTTACACATTTCATCATAATACTTTAAAATCTATAATCACTACAAACATTTCCCGCTCCGATCACCGCACGACAACCTCACTTGAACCCAAGACTCTTTCATCCCACACACAATACTATGTAATACCTGGTAGCTTTATTAAGAACGAAAAAAAAAATCCTACGTATGTTCACTGAAAATAGAATTATCCCCGATAATATTTAATGTTTACGAAATTTCTGCAGCAACAATTGACTTCTGCAGCCACGAAGAAAAATGAACATCTAATATAATTCCAAAGCGAAGAACTAGCATCATATCGCCCGACTTCTGTTAAAAATTTACGTATTGTTTATTTACTTAAATATCTCGATTTCTAGACTATGCAGAATGTTGAAACTTTCAGAATATATTAAGTTTGGATCACTTGACCTAACTGTACATTCATATGGGCTGTGAATTATACCTTCTAGGTTTTATTTCGGAAAGAAAGGTCAATTTCATGAAAACTAAATCACTAAGCACCTCGACGGAAGAATGGCGGTTAGTACTGACTTTTGACACTAGGGCTAGCGACGATATAATCAACCCTTGAACAACGGAATGTGACCTTGTACACGGAATTATTATACTATATTACGTTCACTTAATGACGGAGTAATAAAAATTTATCGCATAGTAAATACTACACTGTCCGTATTTAATTATCTCACACACTCTTTCATCACTTAACTACCACTACCACTGATACTACATTACAAATATACACATACTACTCAAACTACAAGACACATCATGCCAATACACACCAATTATCACTATCATTAATACATGTTGTACTGATAAATACACACAGAAAACATTCATATTTTACCATTTTAAATCGGCTCGAAAGGAAAAGGAAAGAAAGGAACCAGGGCCAACTGGCCCTGTATTCACTGAATCACATTCTTAAGTGTTTAATCAACGCCCCCGAGGGGACGTATCGAAGTATTAGCTAACAATAGGACCCCTGCCCTGAAGGGGCAGGAACCCGGAAACAAACTAAATGTTCAACTCATCCCGCTGGAAGCCGTACTCCCAATTTGGGAGTCAGATAGGAGCCCTTACTGATAATTCACACGTGCATTGTGATCACTATCCTAACTACAAAGAAATTAAATACCGCCATGTTATTACTAAATAAGTACAAAAGAAATCACATTTACTACATACACGAACACAATCGGCAGTGGGGCAGGCCTAACGTAACTCTAAAAGGAGTAATTTTCAGGATGAGAATATTTTAAGGGAGAAACACTACTCTTCCGAAACTGTTTATAGATTTTTTCTTTCTAAGAACAACTAGCAAACTGATGCACTTCACAGAACCTGTCCACCACTAATTATATCAGCAAAACATGGCGTTACCGAGTTGACTTCCTATTTCTGCTCTACAGTCCGGTTTTTTACTATAAAAATTGGCAAATTTATGGCTCCTTAGCTTCCAGAGATTTTCTATACGTTAATAACGTCACAATATTACCTTTATTTTTAGTTTCTCTCAGTCCTTTCGACTTTTAAGTTAGACGAACAAAAACCAGTGTCTTCAGTAGCACTTTCCGGCTTGGAATGGAATAATTGCGCCCTAATATCATAGCGTGGGTTTATCAGCCAATCAAAACTAAGCATTTTGGCGGTGGGGCTTTGAAACGAATAAAATTTAGTAGAATCTGGATTAAACTAGATTTTAGAAGGACCTAGGTATCTAAAAGAGAGGTGAAGGGTGGTCCTGAAAATTCTGTCGAATTTTAGATTGGTTATTTGATCTGGAAAGTTCCGTCCAATAGTGGATCTATATTTTCGGATAGCACTGACACCGTAAGAATTGTAATAATCCATATACACATCCATATACAAGACTTATAACTAATTTAAAATATAAATAAAGATATTGATTCCCAAAACTATCATTCCCAATGAATTTTTTACAGTTTTTCCATGTTAATTTGAAATAGAATAATGAACAATATTACGAATTATATGAACAGCCAGAAATTTTTGTTAAACATCAAGTACAGTCGGTGCAAAAAATTTCGGGCACCCTCCTAGTAAGAACATAATATCATTAGACTGTAATGGCATATTACAGTTCCCCGGCGTCGTTAAAAAAATTTTTGTTTGAATAACAAAATTTTATTGAATAGAATTAACATGTATTAATACTAATAAACTAACTACTCACTCATACTCTCATGCACTCAAATGAGACAGTGTAAGATTCACTTTGGGTATTGAGATAGAAGTTCCCGTTTTTTGTCCTCAGTACAGTTGAAAAGCTTAAGATTTTGGAAATTGTTAGTTCACCTTTTAGGTAGCAGGAAAACACGAGGTAACCAGTTCGCAATGTTCCCATCGAAAGTGGGAAAATGTTCAATATCCCGGAGGGACACTTTAGAGCTCATACTATCATAAGCAGGGGAATAGTTACTGGGAATTAACATATTATCCTGCACAATCGGAGTCGTCACCGGATTTACCACCGACGACGTCGTAGCGGTGTTATAACTACCCATGTAAGTGAAAGGGATTCTGTTGGTCGTATTGAATATGTTGGGCTCCATCCCCGGACCAATCGCACCCATGAACAACGACTCAGAATGGCACCCATCTCCTCTTCCCGGCAACACGCTATGTGATTGTATACCTCCATGTAAGGAGGGAGCACTCACGCTAGTGACCGTAGTCGTCACAACACTCGACTGATTCGGCACACTATTAGAATTGAACCACGACTTTGGTTCTGACCGATGCATGGGGTAGTGCGTCGCAATATCCCGTGCATCAACCGACATTAAATTTTCTTTTCCTGCGCTACATGTAGTTGTTATCGCAGGTAATATTCCTGAGGAATCGCTACCGGGGAAAGGATAGGTTACCTCTGATTTTTCGCGACTAGTTTTCGTCATTTCTTTTTGAATATTTGCTATCTCATTTTGAATTTTCGAAACTTTCTGGTCAGTTACTTCCAGTTCGGTTTTCAATGATAAGTCTGACAAGGTTGACTTTAAACTATCAATTTCGGCCTGCTGTGTTTCCAGTTTATTGTCGATTTTATGTAATTTGGTATCCATTTGTTCGATTTCAGAATGTACATGATCTAATTTACCCTCAGTCTCCTGCTGAAATTGCTTTAGGGACTGTTGAGCCTCGCATCTGACCAAATCGATGTCAGTAGACGTTTGCTCTCTCAATTTGTTTATTGAGGAAGCGAAGTCTACACATATATTGTCTATTTTGTGAGTTAATACTTCGAATCGAGATTCGGTTTCTCGGTTCGAGGCATCTATTTTTTTATTCATTTCCCGGCTATTCTTATTCATTTCGCGTCTCATTTCCAGGCTATTTTCATTCATTTCGCGTCTCATTTCCAGGCTATTTTCATTCATTTCGCGTCTCATCTCTCGGCTATTATTATCTATTTTTTCATCTATTTTTTGTAGCATTTGTTGCAATGAAAGGAGGAGAGCGTCATTATTAGATGACCCAGTCTTCCTTCGCTTTTCTTTGGGTTTATCACCAATTGGATCCCCATCTCTTTCATCATCATCGAGGTCAGATATCTCCACTGGAGATATTTGGCCTCGGTTCTTCGGGGTACTATACCCTCGCGCACCGTCCGAATCGGGATGTTCATTTTCTTTTTCAGAGGATAAACTCATGGGTTCACGCGACTGGTGGAGCTTCCCCTCACATTCTTTACAATATTTGACTATCTCACCAGCCCGGACCTTTTCTGCATTTTCAGCAGTATCCTCTAAATTAATACAACTGAAATGTATCCATTTCAGCCCACATTCGTGACACCTCACTAGCCTACGAGAGACGCGAGCTCTTTTCTCACTACTTTCTAAAGTACATTGCGTACATGAGACTTCCGCGTTCTCGTGTGATACTACTTCCCTATTGGTTGCCATAGTTTCCATATAAAAAGACACAATATAAACACATGCAATTATATCCTTATAAACTAACAATACTTATTAATCAGGTACTATTCATAAATTAAGGGACTCCTATCTAATTCCCTCCTTGGGTCAACTTCCAGCATTTTCAAATTTTAGAAGTCACTTTAGCAAATTCCTTCATTTCCCCCTTTCTACAGAGAGAGACAAAGATAGCAGAACAGCCAATGACTATAATTATTTAATCTCACTGTAACTTTTTTAATTATTCACCTTTTGTGGCCAAGTCAATATGTGCTCGATCCTAAACAGTGTTTAATAAATAATTTCAGATTCGTTACCAGGGAAAACAATTGTTTCCATGGTAACTGTCCGATGTCAACGGTCGCCAATCTTGAAAGAAAACGTTTTGTCCGTTGCCATAGAAACCGCCGTTTCCAGGGCAACAGATCCTGTCACAGTTAGCCAATATTGAAAGAAAACAAAAATTAACGAAGATAAAAGAGCTAATGTAGAGTTGGAGAGGAGTCGCTAAAATTAATTTTCTTTAACGAGGACGATTACGAAAGATCACTTACTGATTGAAATCCAGATTATTTTCCAATAGAGTAACTTCCAATAAACCTTTTGTTATTGTTAATTATTCCATATCGGACTCCCGAAGAAAACTCATCGAAACAACTTATTGACCGTGCCAATAGCGACTACTCTCAATCATGACTCCGTTTTCTTTCATTTAGAAATAGGAAAGAAAGAGAAGAAAGTAGAAGGGTAAAAGAAGGAGGTAGGTAAAGAAGAAAGAAAAGAAATAGGGTGTTTTAATGAGAAACAGATTACTGGATAATTCCGGAAATATAGTAAAAGGTCGGGAAAGTCGTTGAAAGATGAATCATTCTAAATGTTATTAACAACTAATCAATTTTGGAATGCTTCGGAATAGACACATGTTCCCTCATACCACCCAGACCTAGCTCCAGGCACCACGATCATGGGGTTGCCCAGACCTAGACCTGGAAATGAGAAAAGTGAAATTTAATTCTTTGTAATGTTATTCCAACCGGTGATTGATAACTATCCAGCATCTGAACTCTGTCCTCTAGGATCGACCACACATATGAATTAGCCAAGGGAAAAAAAAAAAACAAGCTTATTAACTCAATATAAATTTAGGTATCGTATCAATAAAAGGTTCGACTTCCTGGAAGAAAGATGTCGTATTTAGGCTTATCCTGCTAATTTTGCTTCACTCCTCGAGCCGATTTAAACCGTTAGTGACGGTCCTTCATGACCTAGGTTATTTACCTTAACACATATATTAAAACATGACACATATATTACAGATGTTAATATGACAAATGATATCACTAGAATTGCTTATATTAAATCTATCATGCATTCACTCGCTCACTCACTCAGGACAGTGTATATATGGTTAAAGGAAACCAACTAACTACAAGGGTACAAATAGTTTATTACATTCATAGTGAAAAAAGAAAGACAAACATATAATTATGAAGAAAATATTAAAAGCACAAGTTCTTGGTTATATGTTAATAGAGTACATAGTATTATATTTTAGTAATTTCTTATATATTCAATCATATTGACAAATGAAAAAGAAAGAAAAAAAAATAATTACATGTATCATATCTTAGGCATGCTAAAGCAAAATGATGATTTGCGACATACGCAAAAAAAAACTTATTTCACTCAAAAAAAATTGGACAAAGAGGAAAGAAAAAAAACTTTTTGGTGTATTAGAACTTATATGAGTCTCTACCTCACGTCGAGATATTAAAATATTAATAATTTCGAGCGTCCAAATCACAACTCACGCACTAGTCGTAGTGTCCAAAACGTTTCGCTCCATTTAACTTAATTTGTGTCTATACATATATATATATATTTATATATATATATCTAGTGGTTTACGAAGAAAAAAAAATTCATCGACTATATTTGGTTTATAACTCTTAACAGATTGTATCTGCAATCGCACACTGCTACGTTTATATCCATCTAGGGATTTCGAGAAAATAACTTTCACTAGAGGAAGTTTCTCCTCTTAGACGGTCTATTTCCAAATTTATTAATCGAATAATTTCAAGTTATTTATCCAACACTGGGACACTTCACGAGACCTTTCATTAGGATCACTTTCGTATATGTTTATACATGGTTCGGATTTTAAAAAAAAAATGATCTTCCACAGGTGTACGGAGTATGATGGTTCAAATTGAGGATAAAAAAAAAACTGGTCAAGTCACAGGATACATATGAAGGTGAGACGGATTCAAGGTACACTTTCCACAATGGTTTTAGGTTAATTGTCCAGGGATAATATTTGTTATGATGTGGGTTACGTTTAGACCTGCCGATATTTTTTCAATGCATGCCATTATATAATTACAGAGGTTATCACTTACATTGATTCAGAATAAAAGGAAAATTACTTAAGTGCACGGCGGTATTCTTAACAAAATCTACATTTTTAAATTCGTCGGAAGACTTCTGGTAAACTATAGCAACCAATACACGTCTAGGGGGACAGACATGAGCGCTCTTACATATATTCATAATACATTTAATATCATACTTTTACTTTAACATCATATTGACATACTAATTACACATATATTTCGAAGTATTTATTTCTCTCTCTATATATATATATTTATAATAAATGCGCACACATTTAAATTAATCACCCCTACAATAAATTCTAAGAAGGTTGGAACATTGTCCAAGAAAACAAATGACTTCCAACATTACATTTGGAAACAAATTAAATTTTATCTGATACCGCGCGTCTATAAATTTTTAACTTTTATATAATCAATTCGTGTTTAAATCATGAAGGAGAAAAAAAAACTTCGTGAGGCAGGCACGTAACACAGAGCATTTCTAGATATAACTAGGTAAATCAAAATACAATTTCTGGGCCCAGGTTAACTACAAGGTAAATGACAACCAAAACAGAAAGGAAAGTGACCAATGGATTAAAAAGAAACTTAAGAGGAACGACGGTGAAAGAACGTAATCGAAGACTCACGCACTAGTCGTCAAATACTAAGTCTTTGTTCATTTCAGCGATAGGTCAAAATGTGATGGAGGACCCAATCATTATCTACTCCATTCATGAATCGTGTCTTGCAACGTCTCAGCTGGTAATTTCAGATCAGAGTTGTACGTTAATTAAATCGTAAGTAACAAGTTCAAAATCTTGGGGGGGGAAGGTTGAAAAAATTAAAAAAAACTTGAAGAAATGAAGACAGAGAGAGAGATAGAGAAGAAGGAAGACGAAGAATAGGGGCGCCAAAGACTTAAGTGAGAAATAACTAACGCTACAAAGTTAGAAGTCGAATTTCGCTCTCAACAAAATCCATAGCCAAAATATTCTTAACATGCCAAAAAGGGTGGTCTACTCAAATACGTAGACTCAAGGGGCACCCTGCTGCCAAGGATGCAAGTTCTGTGTCCATCAGATCCCAATCCCACAAGAGTTTGCTTGTAAGATTGAAATCCGATCCCCGTATCCGGCCCAGACCAGCAGGATAAAAGGAGAGGGGGAAAGGGACCAGGTAACTGCGTCCCCAATTTTGAAATCTCTAAGAAAAAAAATATTCGACCCCTTAGAAAAACTAAGAAGGTTCGAGGACAGTAATGAAACTAGAATAGAAGTATTAGCTAAGATATCCCTAACTAATGATTTGCCGAAATAAAAAAAAGTTAAATAAACTGAATTTTGGATCGGTGATTTCTATTCCAAACCTCACCGATAGCTACCCTGCGCAGACACGCCACAGTCTGGGATGTCGTTAATTTCCCTCGTCTAATTAAACTAAGAAAAGAAATGAAAATACTTAAAGGGACTAGGGGTCGACATCCGGGTACGCGAACCTAGTTTGTTTTGATTCTGTACCCTATCAGAGCTGTCGCCTCCATGAACATTGTAAGCTAGCCTGAGTAGGTAACGTGAAGAAAAAAAAAATCTCATGGAGCAGGGTATTCTATTTTAAAACCGACCAGAAAATATAATTCACTACAGCCCTGTTGTATAACTACTACTGTCTTTTCATAATTTATTATTCAATATGTCTAGTCAGCGATTATATGATGCTACCCATTCTATCAGATGGTATTACTATGGTTGAATATTACTATAACACATTAAACTACAAAGTATTACCATAGTCCGACTATATATCGCCCTCCGGTCCGCGTGATATTATGGTGCAGGGGTCAGAACCTGAGATGTTTGTAGTTACACGTATCTATTCAATATCTATATATCAACACACGGCGAAGTATTCACTGGGCTACTATATATTTAACTATATGGGTGTCCTATATTCTATATTCATTTACTACAATATTCATATACTTATTAATATTCATATTCACATTAATATTCATTTGCCACGACGCTATATTCTACAAACACCCTGTTTCCTCTAACTACGCCCAGCCTATTTACACATTTCATCATAATACTTTAAAATCTATAATCACTACAAACATTTCCCGCTCCGATCACCGCACGACAACCTCACTTGAACCCAAGACTCTTTCATCCCACACACAATACTATGTAATACCTGGTAGCTTTATTAAGAACGAAAAAAGAAAAAATCCTACGTATGTTCACTGAAAATAGAATTATCCGCGATAATATTTAATGTTTACGAAATTTCTGCAGCAACAATTGACTTCTGCAGCCACGAAGAAAAATGAACATCTAATATAATTCCAAAGCGAAGAACTAGCATCATATCGCCCGACTTCTGTTAAAAATTTACGTATTGTTTATTTACTTAAATATCTCGATTTCTAGACTATGCAGAATGTTGAAACTTTCAGAATATATTAAGTTTGGATCACTTGACCTAACTGTACATTCATATGGGCTGTGAATTATACCTTCTAGGTTTTATTTCGGAAAGAAAGGTCAATTTCATGAAAACTAAATCACTAAGCACCTCGACGGAAGAATGGCGGTTAGTACTGACTTTTGACACTAGGGCTAGCGACGATATAATCAACCCTTGAACAACGGAATGTGACCTTGTACACGGAATTATTATACTATATTACGTTCACTTAATGACGGAGTAATAAAAATTTATCGCATAGTAAATACTACACTGTCCGTATTTAATTATCTCACACACTCTTTCATCACTTAACTACCACTACCACTGATACTACATTACAAATATACACATACTACTCAAACTACAAGACACATCATGCCAATACACACCAATTATCACTATCATTAATACATGTTGTACTGATAAATACACACAGAAAACATTCATATTTTACCATTTTAAATCGGCTCGAAAGGAAAAGGAAAGAAAGGAACCAGGGCCAACTGGCCCTGTATTCACTGAATCACATTCTTAAGTGTTTAATCAACGCCCCCGAGGGGACGTATCGAAGTATTAGCTAACAATAGGACCCCTGCCCTGAAGGGGCAGGAACCCGGAAACAAACTAAATGTTCAACTCATCCCGCTGGAAGCCGTACTCCCAATTTGGGAGTCAGATAGGAGCCCTTACTGATAATTCACACGTGCATTGTGATCACTATCCTAACTACAAAGAAATTAAATACCGCCATGTTATTACTAAATAAGTACAAAAGAAATCACATTTACTACATACACGAACACAATCGGCAGTGGGGCAGGCCTAACGTAACTCTAAAAGGAGTAATTTTCAGGATGAGAATATATTAAGGGAGAAACACTACTCTTCCGAAACTGTTTATAGATTTTTTCTTTCTAAGAACAACTAGCAAACTGATGCACTTCACAGAACCTGTCCACCACTAATTATATCAGCAAAACATGGCGTTACCGAGTTGACTTCCTATTTCTGCTCTACAGTCCGGTTTTTTACTATAAAAATTGACAAATTTATGGCTCCTTAGCTTCCAGAGATTTTCTATACGTTATTAACGTCACAATATTACCTTTATTTTTAGTTTCTCTCAGTCCTTTCGACTTTTAAGTTAGACGAACAAAAACCAGTGTCTTCAGTAGCACTTTCCGGCTTGGAATGGAATAATTGCGCCCTAATATCATAGCGTGGGTTTATCAGCCAATCAAAACTAAGCATTTTGGCGGTGGGGCTTTGAAACGAATAAAATTTAGTAGAATCTGGATTAAACTAGATTTTAGAAGGACCTAGGTATCTAAAAGAGAGGTGAAGGGTGGTCCTGAAAATTCTGTCGAATTTTAGATTGGTTATTTGATCTGGAAAGTTCCGTCCAATAGTGGATCTATATTTTCGGATAGCACTGACACCGTAAGAATTGTAATAATCCATATACACATCCATATACAAGACTTATAACTAATTTAAAATATAAATAAAGATATTGATTCCCAAAACTATCATTCCCAATGAATTTTTTACAGTTTTTCCATGTTAATTTGAAATAGAATAATGAACAATATTACGAATTATATGAACAGCCAGAAATTTTTGTTAAACATCAAGTACAGTCGGTGCAAAAAATTTCGGGCACCCTCCTAGTAAGAACATAATATCATTAGACTGTAATGGCATATTACACTTTGGTTTGACAAAGAAAGACTTCACATTCCGTGTTTCCTCTCACTCAGTGACAATTATTTTTTTACGAAACAGAAATTGCGCTGCCCTGTGAGTTCAGGCAGAAACCATTCCTACTGAACACTGGTCGCCTGCTCTAAATTTCTAGTCGAAAATTTGTACGCTGAGCTATTATATGATGATTAACTATAATACGTTTGGATTGGGACTCCCTCCCAAACCTCTACCGAGCTTCCCCTAGATTTTTGGGCTGGCTACCAGCCTAGTATGTGATAAGTGACAGGGTCGTAACTTGAGGAGGGAGAGGGCAAATGCTTCCCCAAGGAAGCTCCCCGCCGTTCGAGGGGGACCCATTTTAAGACAACATTTTCTTACTCCGTATACGATACGAACATGAAATTATGAATGAAGCATCGAATATGTCCATTATATTACATAAACAAAACAACACATAAAAGGTAAATAAAACAAAAATGAGTCGTGGGGCCATTTCAATAAAAAAGTTTCTATTAGGGGCCCTAGAAGTAATGTTTATTTGTATGGCTTAGATGCTTGTCAATATTGCCCCCTTAATTCATTTGTCATGTATGGAACGGGATCAAAGGTGTAACTAACGACCCGGGTCCATAAAGAGTAAGAGAAAGATGGAAAGAGGGAGCCCAAGATTAGAGAAACAACTTTTTTTTCTAGGAGCACCAAATACGCGTATTAATGCTTACCCCCTCCCAAGAAAACAATTTAAGTTACGGCGCTGGATAAATGGATGCAGGTGTAGAATACATAAAAATAAAAACAGTAATTTATGGTTAAAATGAATGACTGCGTGTGAAAAAGGACTGTACTACTAATTTTTAAAAATTATATAACGTTTACTGTATTAAGACTATTCACGGCTTTGGATTGATTGTTTTAACAAAAGAGACACTGACCAAAGCTTAAAACCCACTTTATTTTAAATTATAATTTGTAACTGTTTCGGATATCTAGCATAGCTATCCTTCTTCAGACACTATCGAAGTTAATGAAAATACAGACATATATATAAATGTTACAAATTATAATTTAAAATAAAGTGGGTTTTAAGCTTTGGTCAGTGTCTCTTTTGTTAAAACGTTTATTGTATGTAGAAAACGATGGTGCTGTCCTATTTTATGAGTTTGAATTTGCAAAATTTACGAAAGAAGTATATAATATATTTCTCAGGTTCTGTAGGATTACGGGGGACCAAAACTATATAAAAACACAATGTTTATAGGTGGAATGAGTTCATGTTGCGGAAAGATAATTGATATGTGAGTAATTTGTGAACTGAGTAGACTGGAAATGCCGTGTGCTGAATGGAAAATTTTGCAGTTACTATTTGCTATTAATTAGAATGGACACATATAACGTGCATTGCGGCGTTCTAACCCGACTTCGCTTGCTAGCGCTCGCTCGCCAACATTTATTTATTTAATTATTGATACAAGTCATGGCCATTACCGGCATCTATGGCCTTAAGCACGTCAGGTTGGAGGGATGACATCCTCGGCGAGCACACAATCACGGTACGGGGGAGGGATATAAGGAACGGATAAGGAAAGAAGTGACCTGAGGCCTGTAAATTAGATACCATCCCGGCATTTACCTGGTGTGAATGAGGAAATCCCAGGAGAAACCTCATTTAGGATAGCTAGCCTGAAAAAGCTGTTACACCTTTTCGACCGACTGACCCTGCCGGAAATCGAGCCGAGGACCAAAGGCGAGAGCATTAGCGACTACTCATGCTCAGCAATACTGTCTGAAACTCTTTAGGTAGTGGTATGTTTGGCTTTAGGTAGATTAACCTCAAAAACATTTAGGAAACAGCAATGATTTTCAACAAAAAATGCTTTCTCTCAGTAATCCGACATATGGCTAGTTTTCAAAGCGCATACTGGGGGAAAAAAATGTAGGTAGCGTACTCAAAACGGTAGGTTACATGCGTAATTCATGCAGTATTTGTACGTACAGCAAACGTATAACTGAAAACGCATGTTTTATAATACTTACTTTCCGTATAGGCCTAAGTGTTCCATGTATACGTACTTTCCGTATGAAACAATATAGGCGGTCAGGATCTCACATACAAATCGACGCAGAATGTCCATAGTAGAATAGAATATAGCAGCAGAATGTAACATAGGTGATATACGGAAAACTGTTAGATGTCAGACATCCTGCAATGGCATGATGTAACATCTAAGGGCAGTGCGTATGTAGCATATCCTCCATACTGATTTCTGTAGTAAGCAAGAGGATTTTGTATATTTGTACAATATACCGCTGTCCGGAGAACGGATTTTTCTTAGTGTGCAGTTCATAAGCAAGGGCGCCCATGTTGTGGTTTCCAAGGGGGGGAAATTAACTGACGTTTCAAATATAGTTTCAAATTTTGCTGTAGGTAATGTAAAAATTCTATTGGGTTTTCAGTATTCCTCAGTACAATTTCCTCTTAGGGGGCGAGTGCTCCACCTTGCCCCCTTAATGGGCGCCCTTGTTCATAAGCAATCCAGTTATGTGGGTGCTGAACCTGTGGGTTCAGTATTTCTTGATAAATCCATTAAATTTTGTGCGTGTAATCCACAACGCACACAGATATAGGCGGGAATTCATGTCACTTAAGGAACTCCCCATTTTAAGGCAGTAATAAATGCAAAAATTGTCGATAAGTGATTCGCCTACTTTGATTTTGCGAATAGTTCGTACTATGTGCGACTTTATCCATGCGGCGTATGGTCGAGGTCGATAAGCTAATAAAACGAAATACTTCAGAAGTTGAATTTATGGGTTCACACTTAGTAGTAGTAATATTTTCTAGTAGTAATGATAGTATAGTAGTAGTACGGCAGTAGTAGTTTAGCAGTAGCCAGACCCGCAACCAGATAGGGGCCAGGTCCCTCTAAACTTTTTGTGATCCCTACAGACTTCAATACAAAATATTATTAATACAAAAAAACACAATTTAGATATTTATAAGATAATTTTAAAGACTTGGCCCTCCGTAACATATTCACGGTCCTCCCAAACCTTTCTAGCTGGTTTCGGCCCTGGTAGTAGCAATGATAGTATAATAATAGGCTAGTAGCAGTAGTAGTAGTAGTATAGTAAGGCAGTAATGGTGGTAGTTGAGCAGTAGTAGTAATAATAGTATACTACTAGTAGTAGAGTAGCAGTAGTTCGGGTTAAGTTAGGGTGGGTTCAGGCAGCGAAGTAGTCATATTTCAAGTCCCTTGTACATTAGTTTGCAGTCCTGGAATAACGCCCTTATGGAGAGTTTCATAGAATTAAAGCAACATCTTATTGGTGTATCTATGTTCACAGATGACTTACATATTCTGCGCCTTCATAAATAAATTCCCTAAACATTTGTCTTTTGTTCTGAATTAACACCTTTTACCTGTAAATTGTAATTTTAAAAATGTTCACGTATTCTTAATCCCGTTTCTGCCACTCCAAAACACTTACTAAACGTACAAAAGTTCGTTTGGTGCTAAAAATAAATTGATATACTGTATCATGAATGTCAGTACACTTATAAAATAGGACATAACTGAGGAAACCTGAAATTTCAGTCTTGATACACGTATCAGTGCGCAGCACGAAATGAGATTTTTTAAAAAAATTCCGGCGTTCTTCCCGCTTTTGATGGGACAAGCCGCAATTATTTACGCATTATTCAGTGCATTGTTTGTGTATAATCTTGTTCGTTTGTTGAATGTAAAACGCAACTCACACAACCGCTGTAACAACATAATGTGTTTTTTATTGTCCATCAGTACACGAACAAATTCCAGGTATGTCTTAAATTATAATCCACCTTGGCATATTATCTCAGCAGTAATACTGTCAACAGAGCTGCCTAGCTTATGGATACACTGCGCATTAAGTGCTTCAGGGTAGTGACGACATTAGGTGACGTCATGTCCTGTTGCTGTGGTTATGTCAACTTAAGATCTCCCGACAAAAGACCCGCTTGGGAGAGTAATGCTCCCGGAAGTAAGTTTTTCGCGCACTACTCTAGCCAGCTGTTTTACGCGCTATCCTAGACAGTTGTTTTAAGTTGGTAAAATTTATATCATAAAGTACAAGGGGAACAAAACGAGCCCTATATCATGGAGTACAAGAGGAACTAAACTAGCCCTGCGGGGCTTCTAACCCGTTACTACTACTACTACTACTTATCTGCCCAAAAGTAAGTAAATCACATTTTTGAGTATTATTTTAATTTAAAAAGTGTTATAAAAATGTAAAAAAAAAGTTTAAAAAAACTTTCCTCGGGTCGGGTTTGAACTCACGCCAAAAAATATTACTAACATATAGCGCTAGCCCACTCGGCCACGAAGACCAACACTAGCAATCGTTTGATTTCTGGTATTTGATTGCAATGTGGCAAGAAATGGATAACGCCAACCAATCAGAACTGTGTTTTTGTTCCTACTTCCGGGAGCATTACTCTCCTGAGCTAGTCCTCAAGACAAGACATAAGAGCAAAACAAACATCGGAGTTCCGCGGTGTTTGTGTATGTATCAGGGGCGCCCGAAGGCAATTTTCTACAGGGGGCCCATTTCCATGGTTGCTATATTACGTATGGTATTTAATATGCGTTGTTTGCTATATTACGTATATATTTTCTTGAGCCAGGGAGTGACCCGGGCCCCACCCTGCCACCAACTTCGGGTCCCATGATATATCCTGTACTTTCCACAAAATATGAAAGGAGTTTCACAGTCCTCCGTCTATTAAGCCCATCGCCCGCTAGAGTCACCCGCTCTCCTCTCGCTGTAAACTGCCTGTCGAAAGCACGTTTCGTAGCGTACGACAAAAACAAAAGATTGGCCGCTATGTGGCAGGGTCAGCCGAGGCTTGTTCTCAAGTTTAATGTATAATCTGGTATCTTTTTTTTCTCTACAATTCTTTGAAGAAATTGTTGTACTTACATTCTGTATTGATTTTATCCCTTGTATTATAGTATTTTACTTCCAATAGATAAATGAACAAATTCCACTGATCTATTCACTAAGTAATAGAAAAACAACACAGAAAAGAGCGCAATAGACCTACTTGTATATCAAAATTATCGTCAGCTACATCAGTCAGTAAGTGCTATTCGTGAATTGCATTACGTTTCTTTCACATGTAAAAAATAAGTAATATTTATACAAAAATATATACATAAATATTATTCGTCATTTTCTCAAAGAAATAAGTCCAAAATATCTCGAAACTACTGGAAAGAATTAAACTACGATTTACTCATTGATAAGAAAACTAATCACTACATATTGCTTGTGTTAACTGACCATTACCACCAGTACCATAATATTATTATTATTATTATTGATTCAAAGAACTGCGACTAGTCGTCGCAAACACACAAGGATGCCATTGAATATAATTTAATTTACGTACTATAATGTGTAATCAGGATTGTTATCCATCTCCGAAGATACATTTTTAAATATCATTCATCTTTTTTCTAGGCTTACCCAAGAAACTTTGTAATATATATATATATATATATATATATATATATATTATTCCGGGTGTATTTTCCGTGAGAATGACGCACTCCACCCACTTCTGTTTCAATAATAATAATAATAATAATAATAATAATATACGAAATATGTTGGAAATTTGCAACACTTACGTTTCACAGCTTAAGAGTCTTTCTTGAAAGGGGTTTGAATTTGCAGGAAAATCGAAACGCACTGTTTGTATGTTTTCTGCCTATGTTTGTCAGAAGTGGTTTCACAAATTTGTTCACTATTATTTCAGATAAAAGCAAAAAGGTGCTTTTCTTCGTTGGGACACTTCAACAAAGTGCACTGACGCAGAACTGGAATGATATACTGACTCATATTACGTAGTAAATCTGATTTCTTGAAATGCGGTATTGCACTCTCCACGAAGTTCTGTAGTGCTTTAATGAGGCGAACGAAACACGGGTTAGGGTATCGAAGTCCGCCTATGAGGTCCATTAATGGTGTCCCTGTTGGTGGAATTGATATGTTAGTTACACACGAACTACACATTGTTTTTTCTTCTATGACGCGCACTAAATAGCCACACACTAATGCCTGAGATGCTGATTCCAGATTAATATGAAGTGGTCCATTTGGCTCACGAATATCCTGAAGGAGGATTTCTATCTCCGGAGGAAGCCTAATAGAATATCCTTGAGGAATAGTTTGGTTCCTCGATCGTGCTGTTTTAGTACACATATCTAAATCATCATGAGCAACATTGGCATTAGAGGATGATATCCCAAAGACCGGATTTTAAAATTCTTCTAATAGCATTTTGTGCAGCTCGAGCATCCGTCATATCATTGCTTCCTCCTCCCATTCTAACTGAGCTGAACATTGCCTCAACTGGATCGCCAGAAAATTTTCGCGTCAATACATAAAAGAATCCATTTACAAGTAGATAAACGACACAAGAGGCTGTAGATTCTGCAGTGAAAAGAAGGGCATTAAATGTTTCGTTTGTAAGTCCTTTGGCACCACACTTTTTAGATTCGACTTGAATTTCCCTCACATAATTGCAAAAATCATTTTTCAGCCAAAGAAGTCGTTCATCGGTCACAGAATAAAACATCACTTTTTTCCGGATTGTTCTGTCGAACATATTGTGTTTTGTCACTAATATCATGCACGAAAAAAAAAAAACTTGTACATATTCTGCATAAAGCGCACTGTTGAACCAATCTGTTCAAAATCCACTTCAGAAGACATGCGCAGGTTATTTTCACTTACATACTGTAAAGCTGCAGTTACGGACGGTGAAAATAATTGTACTGCGTACAAAACGCTCATTTTTTCGAAAGAACTTGGTTCAATGTGTTTCCTGGTTAAATACCGAATTGGTTTAACCATCAAGTTTTTCTGTAGTTTATAAACTTCTTTTATAAACTTGGAGCTGATAGTTCCTTCTCTATCTGTCATCTCATGTTCTAAAAACTGACTTCTTGCATTTTTTATTAGATGACAATAGTCATATGATAAAAAAAGCTGCCGTTGAGGATCGCAGGGGTGTTCAATGCATGGTTTCAGGTCACTACCAGCAATTTGCTTAAACATGGACACATTTGTTTTATGGTTATCTGTTACAAGGCGCAAAACATAAAATCCACACTCTTCAACAGCTTGGATAACATGATTAACCAATGTTAGTAGTTCACTTCCTTGTAGACCTCTTACCAAAAAGTAAGCAACTGGAATTGTGTATTTTTTG
This sequence comes from Thermobia domestica, assembly GCF_964235325.1. Classification (NCBI taxonomy): domain Eukaryota; kingdom Metazoa; phylum Arthropoda; class Insecta; order Zygentoma; family Lepismatidae; genus Thermobia; species Thermobia domestica. The sequence goes on from NC_137458.1 coordinate 306,045,490, forward strand.
GATAACCCATGAATCACAAAACACAGAAGCTTATTTGCTAGAACAGGGTTTATTCCTATGTCTTCTTCGTAAACACCACTTGCCTCTACGAGTCCGATCTTCGTCTTTGTTGTACGTCATTCTTTCCTTTATTGCCATTTCGTCACAAATAAGGGAGGAAACCTTTTCCAAAGAACTTAAATGTTCAGCTTCTGCCTTCAGCCTTTCTTTAATTAGAGGTGAAACACCGGGATCGCACTTAATTCCTCCGAATAATTTATCCAGTGTAGTTCGTGAAGGAGCTTGGATTAGCTTCGATTTTCTTGCGTATTCGTATCCTTTAGGAGACGCTATTCGCCAACAAATACAATAACGGAGAGTTAATTCTGACCACTCTGGACGCTGCTTTTCGAAGTTTCTTATTTGATCGATGATGTACACTGCCATCTAATTACCTCCTTTGGCTGAATTCTTTATTGTAGTGAGGGATTTTATTTCGGGACAATTATCAATCTTTTTCTTCGTTTCATGTAGTTCTTTGTCTAATTCTTCTATTTTCTTCTCAAGCCTATATATCTTTACCCTGAGCTTTTCATTTATTCTTTTTTGGTGGTCTATATATGTTTTAGTTAAGATATTAACTTGTATGCCAATATCACATGATGTACTAGTAGAGTCACACAATTCTTGTCCTTTATCGTTTACGCTTCTGTCGTCATAGTACTGAATCTTTTCTGGAAAATAAAAGAAAAATTACAAATAGTTACAGATAAAAATGTATCTACGTTTACGTATGAACAAAAAATCAACACAAATTCAACGCTTCACACTGACATCATTATTGGAAGTTTAATTCAAATGGGTTGGAATGCACAGAAGATACATCAATCTATATTCTCACTATTCGACGTGAGAGAATTAATTTCATTGATAATAAAACACTGTTCCTTCTCAGAAAAGATCACAACTTGATTTTGTAGTATAAGATACAAATTCTACTGTTACTTGTGTTGCATTTCCTGTTTGAAAATCTTATCTACCCTTTATGGGCAAGCTCTACTTCATGTAAATGTCGCTTTTTAATAAATTGGTTTTCTAATTTGAAAAAGAAGCAAATTGATTTAGTTGTTACTACAAGTAAATTTATGTTACTCGTATTTAAAAATGAAAATGTTGTTGTCTGGAAAGAAAAGGCCTTTTAGAATAACTTGAAAGAAAAATAAAACTATATATTGGAGCTCACTAATAATAATAATAATAATAATAATAATAATAATAATAATAATAATAATAATAATAATAATAATAATAATAATAATAATAATAATGTTACTTATTTCTAAAGATGCTAGAAATTGATTACTAGAAAAAATAACTTTCATGAATGATGTACTCATTTTTATCTCTCAAGAAACTATATAGTAAGCATTTGTAAGTTCAAAATAAAAATAAACATAATCGAATTACTAATAAAACAAAATCAAACTTTTACGCAAATAAGCTATCAGACATGTACTTTAAATTGTTTGTTATTACATAACTGTACACATAAAGCTCAATTGTGCCCCTTTCGATTGTCTAGTGGCTAGCCTTGTGCCTTTGGTCCAGGGGTTGCTGGTTCGTTACTTGATGGGAAAGCACTGAATGCGTTGCGGTAGTTTGGATACCTCCTTAAACGATAGGCCCACGCTTCATATAGCCTCGGCGCTAAAAAGTCTAAACTCTTACAAAGAAGAAGGATTCAGTTGTGTCAATCGAAAGTTTGAAACGTCGACTTGCATCATTATGATAAAATTTTCTGTTTCAAGCTAATTTTTTAATGTTGAACCAACTCCTATTCTGTGTGTGTGTTTATCCGAACAGAAGTGCAATGTGCATATGTATAAAAAATTAAACATGTGACAACATTCGAAATATATCAACCTCTCTCTCAAAAAACAATCTTCTATGGATGTAATATAAAGGTAGTGAACAAACTCTTACGCACGAATTTATTTCGGGAGGGGTCCAAATTCAATGAGGATAAATTATATTAAAATTTGCAAAAAATCACAATGAAAATAACTGAATTTACAGAAAAGCTGGGATTTCTGGTATGGGGGTTCCGGAACTCCAGGACTCACTCTGCTGCGTACATCCTAGATGGACACTTTTAAATAATTTGCGTAATTTATTTGCACAAGTTGCTTAATTTGGTACACATCCAATCCATAAGGGCATTAAAAGACACTTTATTTGTATTGTGAAACATTGCCAGTGTATAATTCGAAAAATATTAATGTCTCTAAAGTAAACTATAGCTCCCTTGTGGTTAAGCGATTACCATGCGCGCCTTTGGCGTGGGAGACCTGGGTTCGATTCCCGGTGGGAGCTCATATGGTTCGGATCCCATTTTAAGCTTTAGACCCATGATTTATATGGTTCCATTGCTGATATAGACGCAAAACTCAAAATTATATCTGAAGTAAACTACGTAGCACTTCAAGTAACGATGGTCTATGGCTGCCAATTAGCGGAATTTTAAGTAGATAGTGCGATGTCAATAAACAAACTTTTAGAGTCCTCCCCGCTGATCTGATGGCTAACTCGTTCGCATTTGGTGCACGTGGTCTCGGGTTCGAATTTCGGAAAAGAGCAAAAAATATAAGTTTCATTAATCATCCGTCTCATTTAGCTGTGGGAAGGGGTCCTTTCAGAACTATTACTCTACTTCTAGCTTTCTAGACCTAATTGAGAGGGGGGTACCCAAGTGCTTCGTCATGATGGATCCACACCGCAAATATTGTCCAAACTAGGAATCGAACCCTGGAGCATTCAACTGTGTAATAAAGCACACTAACCATAAACCGACACGACAGCATCTATTTTATCGTTTCGTTAATATATGACAAATATTCTGCACGTTATATTTACACCGAAAAATGCTTCTACAATAATAGTATTTGATGGACTAAATATTAACTCTACAAATTTAAACATGTGAAACGAGATTAATCATGTGAAATTTTACTATGTGATGTTTTCTGAAACTTTTAATAATGGCTTGGAGAATGTTTTGATTTTATAAGTTTTACTTTGTTTGCATTTGTTAAATAATTATGGTATAGTGTTATAAAACTTGATTTTTCAGAAACATCACAGTAAGCATTTCATTTTTCTGCTTCCACCATAACAAAATATTACACGATCAAAATACAGCTTTAACTTTCAATAGTTAAATCAATTCAGAAAGGCAAATTTAACAAAAGAAAAGAAAAAGTAGAAATAATTACTTACCATTTACATGTTTTAATGTATTACCATCCGTCGCTTCCGACTTCGAACATCTTCTTCTCTTCCTAGGTGGTTCTTCGGGCTGCTTGTAAGATGGATATTCAGGAAACACACTGGGCACAGAATCTTGTTTTAGCTTCCGAGTTTTGCAATTTTCTCTAAAATCTTGTTTTACAAAATGCTGACTACAAACAACGGTTCTGTCAGATGGAATCCAGTTACTTCCCCTCTTATCACCCTGCCTTGATATTTTTCTTAACCATTTCGTCCGTAATTCAATGTTCGATGGTATTTCGTGAAATGATACCGCAACATATTCTGAATTTCCTTTTCGTGCTTTACAAAAGAGCACACAACAATAATACATTTTAATTTACGAAAACACCAAACCGCACAATGTATATTCCTCTATGAGATTTATACAAACAAGCCTCGCTTGGTGCTGCACCCACGCGGCGGAATTCGGAAAAAAATTCGTACGATGACCTCTATGCTATTTCTGGCGATTCGAGAGGGAGAGAGCGGGTGACTCTACCCGGCGGCGATTAAGCCATGAGCTATAAAGAGAAGGTTTCAACTGCCCCCATAAGATAGAACATCTAACTGTATTTTGGCTATAATATTGGCGGTTAACATCAGTCCTAATTACCGGGACGGATCGTTGTTATAGATGTACGGAAAGCAGTCACTTTAAAGGTCGCCAAAATTTGAAATATATCACGTACAAGAATTTTCCGTTAAGCCAGTTTCTTAGAATGCTACTGTGTATAATGGAACTTCGATGCAATAGTTGAATTTGAAATCTGAAACGTTTTAAATTCATAAAAAAAGTAAAACTGGGAGAAGGCTGGTTGAGCCTTTACTCGGGGTTACTTTGCACCGGTCCAAAATACCGCTTAGATAGGAAATTATTACTACTGAAACCTCCTGCATTCTAAATTAAGGTAAATTTGTTATTTAGATAGATGCCGAAATGAAGAACAAGGGTGCAGGAGACGAGTACGGCAAGACTGCAGACAATTCCCATGCTTACGCATAGCGTTAAAAAATCCCTTCTGCATGACTACAAGGGTGCATATGGTCAACAGTTATATTTTTAGATAAACAATTTTAGTTGAAAGTCGTCTTTAGAATTTTAAATGAAAATATATCTTTACACAACGAAGTTATGGGCCATGAGGGCACACTAAATATTAAGCTTTTATCACACCTTTTTATAGGACTTGAGGAAAATCTACTGAATGTCTTGAATATAAATTTACTATCAGCTCACAACAAATATATATATAAGTAGTTACAAGTAAAGGGAACGACGGTACGAATTCTAAACATTCAGAATTAAATTCGTAATTGCATTACAGAAAATGATGTTTTAAAGTTCAAAAACAAAAAGATGCAGTTTTTGTTCTTCAATATAGGGAGCGTTTTCGTGACTTCTGAGAAAACTTCTTCAAGAACCTGTCGACAGAAATATCCTCAAAAACTTTACTTTCGAACAAAAGAAGTACTAAGTTTGCTTAACGACGATGTAGCATCGAGCGTCTATAAGGTGTCAATACATGAGTAAGAGTGGAAAACGAGTTTTCGCACGATGCAGTAGAGGTTCCAAAAGTTAATCCAGCAGCATACAAATAATACACCCCTGGAAAAGCCTCTCTGTACGGGTATAACATTTCCGTCAGTCTGTGAATGGTTATGGTAGGTAAATCACTACACTGTTTCAATAAAAATCGCTTACAAGTTGCAATTTCCTCTGCATCGGGAGGATATGTAATGAGTTCACACAATGGTGTAAGTTCCTCAACGTCAAGAAAATTTTCTGAATTTATTTCTCTTAATGTCTTGAGAGAAGTAAAAATATTCGTATTTCTTTCACTGAATCGAGCTGAAATCTCCCCGGTTACACAATCAATTACATGGAAGTATAGCTTCTTATAAGTATCTGGGCTTGTGTCCCTTTCTCTTCCATAATCTAGGGTATTTTCGTACACCACCATGTTGCGTAGTGAAGAGCTAGTCTTGCAAATTCGTTTTCGTGGAGGGCAATTGTCTGTCTCGTCCGAAAATTCATGACGTATCTCATTTTGCAACTCATTGAAACTGTCTTCAGTGCGTAACGAAGAAACTTCTTCGACGACGGATTGAATAACACCAACTGCTGAGCACAAATCAATTGCTTCAGACTGCAGCATGGCGTTAGCAGGTTGCTCAATCTTCAGAATTTTCCTCACAAAGTAGGCCAGAATCTTGAACATGGGTCTATTTATCTTCTGTAACAGACCTGAAGCCTTAATGGAGAGACTTCCATCGAGATCAGTTTCCTCTTCAATAACTGTGAAAAGCGCTACCACTTCCTGGTGACTGTATACAATAGCTTCTGTTGTTGCGAAATGGCCAGTCCATCGATGTTCTAGCAAACGTTTGAGCTTTGTACCCTTGTACTTCGTCATTATACTAGGTTTTCTAACATAGTTAAAAATTGCGTCGCATACTTCAAAGAACTTTCGAATCCTGTTTTCAGTAGAAAGGGCATGTATAACAACTAGGTGCAACTGATGGTTAAAGCAGTGAATATACGGCATAGTTTTTCCAACTGAGTCTTGTAGCCTCCCTGACATAACATTTGCGCCGCCGTAGCACTGACTAAGAATGTTTTTTTCGTTGATACCTGCACTCTTCAATACACTAAGAACTGCATTCACTATTCCTGCTGCACTCTGATCATTAATCTGCATCATCTCTACAAGATTCTCACATACTTGTCCTCGAATTACATATCGCACGATTACAGAAAGATTTTCCACACCACTTTTGTCCCTTGTACAGTCGACTTTCACAGTAAAAAACGAACAATCGCTAGAATTTACCCTGGAAGCAATATCTTCCCGAGAGACGTGTATTTTGCATTTTTAGGAATAATGCCACTTATTTCACGCAAAGTTTGATCTCTCTTGCAAGTAAATTCAAAGAGTATTAAAAACATACCTGATGCCTCACTGTCACTGTTTTCATATAGGAAAACTTCCTCAACACCAGTACCACTTGCGCAGCTCATTGCTGATGACAAAGTATCGTTTTTGTTTGACGTGTCGTCTTTACCGCGCAATGGCAATTCGTTTGTAGTTAAGAACTTGATAATGTCAAAAATACCAATCAAATAATAACGGTACTTGTGCAGTTGTTTCTCCTGCAAGAGTGTCGTAACTCCCGAATTGCTAGCATCTCGCAGATTCTTCTCCTTCCACTCAAGCACAGCAGTTTGGTGATTCTTTGATGCTGCGTGCTTAGCAAAACCCTTGTTGCGTTCTAATGCATTTTTCCAGTTCCTATACCCAGTCAAAGTAAATGCATCGTCCAAGCTTGGTTTGAAAATTCTGCATGCAAAACAAAACGCTGCATCGCGAGTAACTGAATATTCCAACCACTCTCTTCCATTGTACCAGTTACTTGAAAAAGAACGTTCTTTACCACCTGTTTTAACGTTTGGGAACACTGATAACATTGGCTGTGAAGGAACCTTATTATTTAAGTCACTTGGCACCTCACTTGACACTGAAATACTTTCTTCTCCTTTAGTTCTTTCATCTTCTTCCCTTTTTTCGATGAAATGGGAGTCATCAGCTGCAGCAGGTTTGGTTATATCTGTCTGTCTCTTAAAATATTTTAACAACGACATTTGAGATTTTCCAAGGTTGCTAATTTACTTGATCGTGTTGAAAACGGTGATCAAATGGAAAAGGCGGCGAGTGCAATGGTTTCAATCCTCATGCTTCCCAGACAGACCTTCGTTACGTAGCTAGTTGTACCATTCTAGACACTACGATGTTTCTATGCTATGCCAGCTTCAAATATCGATCGGGATGGATTTACACTGTATTCTTGATATTTATGATTCTTCATTTCGCTCAAAATATACTATCTAAATAATATGAGCGAAAATTCTGTGAATTAATATTGTTGTGACCGCAACATATAAGATCTTAGATGAATTTCAATGTAACCTTTCTCGGCACACAATTTTGTGAAAAAAAAATCTTTTCTTAAATGAGACAGGTACAAATATCTTCCAATCAGAATTTTGCGTTTGGGGGGAACACAAAATTTGTTTGGGGGGCCAGCCCCCCGTGCTCCACTTGGCTACACCCCTGAGTTCTTATCTCTACCTACACTGAATGCTCTCTAAAGTGAATCTGTATAGAGAGATGTAAATCTACACCCCCAAAAACGATTGGGTAAGATTCAAAAAGTCAGTTTACTGTAAAAGAAGTATATCTGAAATGGATTTATGCATGGATCTGTACAATAAATCTGCACCTAGTGATATATTTCTGGCAAATAGAAATATAAAATTAATTGGTAGCAAATATTCAATCAAAGGGTATGAAATATAGGAAAAAAACCTTTTTTCTAAAAATGTAGGCCTAAATGACACTTAGGAGCACGGGCGGAGTTATGGGGGCATAGGAGAGCATTGCCCCCAACTTTCTGACAAAAAATAAAAATGCCAATTATAAGATCCTTCATTTTTCATTTGTATTTACAGTGCCCGCCTCCTCCCCAGCAGACAATTTCTAACTCCGCCTATGCTCAAGAGTAGGAATCATCCCAGCGTGTACTCACATGATTTTAGAATCCAACCCTCGTTTCTAAAGACAATCAACTGCTACATGAAATCGTTATATGGTGTGATGTGTTTATTTAAGACATACATTCCTACGCATTTAGAAGATAAAGTGTCATTAGTGTTTGTCTGTGTGGTCAATAATACAAATGAAAAATTAAGATGTTGTATCTCTTGGAAATTCTTCTGGCAAACGCGCTTTTATGTACTGCTTCTACAGGAAATTACAGTAGAATTATTGGAGGAAACGTTGCAGATTTTGAGAAATATAAGTATGTTGTGCATGTTTGGGTCAATGTAAAAAAAGGAAAAATTCACTGTGGAGGAACTATTCTCAATGAGGTTTGGATTCTTACTGCAGCACACTGTGTTGTTGATCAAGAAACATGGCAAAAATATTCAGTCGAATCTATTTACGTGGTTGCAGGTGAAGCGGAACTAAACCTGATTTCTTTTAGCAGAAGCTTTGCTTCTCATGTGTTTACACATTACGATTATACGGATTCTATTCGAAATGTTAATGATATTGCACTTATAAAACTTGAAGAAGGACTAGAAAATTTTGATAATCTGTCTGTGGCTACATTGCCTAAGGATAGTTCTAGTGCAGTCACACTGAACAGTATGTGTACTGCGGTCGGTTGGGGTCTCACTAGTTTTGAAGGTGAAATGTCTCCGGTGCTATTGGAAGTTGAGGTACCCATATTGGATAAGATTACTTGTCTTATAATCACTAAGTTCATAGACCCGCATACTACATTATGTACTGGAGTTTTAAGAGTGGGCAAAGGCTTATGTTCGGGAGATTCAGGCGGACCTCTAATATGTGATAATGTATTGGTAGGAGTTATTTCAATGGTTGTAGGAGACTGTAGAACACCAAATGTATACACGAAAGTTGCTGCTTATCTCAATTGGATTGAAGATGTAATGGCAAATAATTCTGAGAAATATTTTTCTGAATAAATTGCTCATCAAAACATTCTTGAAATTCATATTATATATCTCTTTTCCATGCATATTGTTGTACACACTCGTTTGTAAAGTATGTTTGTAAAGTAAATTCGTTTGTAAAGTATGTTTGTCTTAGTTTTCTCTAAAATAAAAGTATAAATATTATTATTATTATTATTAATGATAATAATAATAATAGTAATAATCATATCCCCGAAGACGCATTTGATTTACTTTTAGAGACTTTTAGTTTAGCTTAACGTCGGGAAACTAAATGGGGACCGAGAACTTAATCTGCAAAATATAGTAAAGTCAGTACGATTTATCTGGTATAGTGCTGACCATGGGCGCAAATCTCGCTTGAACATTGGGGGGGACGGGTAAGACCGTTCCCATTATATATATATAACCGATGCTCAAAATATTTATGAAGTTGAAAAACAATGCTGTGGAGGATCAGGGGAACAGAATCGTCTTCCGTGGCGTATTTAGGATACTATCGGGCTCAAGCTTCTCCCGAAATAAATTTATTTTTTCGCATTCCACGTACAACAATAATCCTTCTTACCATTTCTAAGAATGTCATTGTCTTTCCATTTTCTTATGCTCTTTGTTCAGAAATAATACTGCGTTTGTAAAATTTCATTCCATGTAAACACTGAATCCTTTTGTTTTTGTTTTTTTTTCATCCTTTCTAGTTTTCTGTTTCTTTTTCTTGATGTTACTTTTTTCGTTTCGCCTATTATTTTTATCGACCGTTGTCAGTTGTGATTTAAGTTGGCCGTCATCAGTAACACCAAAACTTAGAGTAGTTGATAAGCGGAACTGGTGTTTCACACTAACTTGCGCGGATATCAACATGACGGGATTTTAGTTATTATAACAAAGGAAAAATGATATAGTTTAGTTATTTTTAAAAGACGGAAATGTTTGAATTAAAGAAAATCAAAATGGGGCTATAATTAGCCCGGGAAATTAGGTAAGCTAAGATCATGCTTCCTTTTTCTGGTATGAATAGAATAAAGAGTTAGATTCACTCCAAAATTTTTGTATCATATCATGTATATTGTATCGTATCATATCATGTATCAAATATATGAAGATAAATAAAACTTAATAACTCTTGAACCACCAGACCAATCTTGATCAAACTTTCAACATAGATAAGGTTCGGGCCTAGAATGTTTTCATTATTTCACTTTTACTGTGCAACATACGAGAGGGGGAGGGGGAGATATATGTAAAAAGAATAAAAATAAAAGTGACTGTCTTTTAACTTCATCACACTTTAACCACAGGATCGATCTTTAAAAAATTTTCAATATGGATGAAGTTCGGACCTGGAGTGGTTTTTATCATATTAATTTGACGGTAGAACTTATGGAGGGGAAAGATATATAAATAAAATAACACTTTAATAACTCGTGAAATACCCAACCGATCTCTATCAAATTTTCAACATAGATAATGTTTAGGCTTGGGATAATCTTTATCATTTAACTTTGACGACGCAACGAAGGGGAGTGGGAGTAAGAGGGGAGAGATGTATGTAAAAGAAAATAAAAATGAAAGTGATTGTCTATGTGACTTTACTCTTGAACCACCTGACCAATCTCGATCAAATTTTCAACATAGATGAGGTTCGGGTCTGGGATGGTTTTCATCTATTCACTTTGACGATGGAACTTACGGGAGAAGGGGGAGATGTATAAAAATAAATAAAATTTAATAATTCTTGAACCACAGGACCGATCTCCATCAAGTTTTCAACTAGATGAAGTTCGAACATGAGATGATTTTTGTCATATCACTTTGACGATGTAACTTAAAGGAGGGGAGAGACATTTAAAATGATCGAAAATAGCCGATATTAGTTTCGAGTCTATAGTTTATGAGGTCGGTAAGATAAACAGTGACAGTTCTGATGCCATTTAAATCCAAATTAAGGCCCGCAAATATTGTGGAAGGGGGAGATATATATAGTCAAAAGACCCAATATCAGTGTCGAATTTATACTTTTCGAGGTCGCTGAGATGAACAAGTACACTTCCGATGCCGTGACCCGCAACATGGGAAGCAGAGGGGATATATTAAAGTAATTGAAAATGACCGATATCAAGGAGCGCTTTAGTAATAGTAAAAAGTGACTGACTAACGAAACACAGGGGTGCCCACAAGGGGGGGCTATGACGCAAACTGCGTCATTGAAATATTTGGGGAGGGTTAAAATCTATATAAATATGTTTGATGAGGGGGGTAAAAATTAATCGAAAAGAAGATTTTTTTCATGGAAGAACACCTACGGATAGACAATTGGGGTGTGCGTCATAGACATAAGGGATGGGTGGGCACCACTGGAATCATATTACTGTTTTTTTCTTAATTTAACCGAGCAAAGCGGGTAATTAATGCTAATATACATATATAATTGAAATATTTACTTACACAATTGTCTAGTCTATTTGTTGTTCGTATTGAATTTATTAATTGTAAATAAATTGTTATTAGTTGAAGAATTAACTTTGATTGCTATACCAAAATTCTAAAATAATCGTCATTAAAAAGAGTCTTGCATCTGGAATATTTACCTGATATTTGCGGTAACCTAAGTGGATACGAGTCCCTGGTCTTGTGGGGTAAGAATTCCTTTCCTTTTTATTTTATTTTATTTTTTTTTTCAAAAATATTCTAGCCTTGAAAGTTGAATCCTTTCGACCGGGATCGAGGAACATTACAGGGTAACAAAAAACGTAATAATGGTCATCAGTGTATAACGATTATTAAGAGAGAAAAATGAAATTACATTCTGGACTATGTGAGTTTGCGTATTGATGTGATGTTAAGTAAATAAGCAATAGAGCCTAATATGCCACTCTTTTAAACCCACTATCTTATTAACTAACATAAGATGTGTATGCTGCAGATGAAACAGAAATATAAAGCGGAAACTAATCAAAAAGGAGTCACATCTGAACAGTTATGTGTTGTTTTTTTAAATTAGCATGTGTGTTTTTCGTATGTTCTTAAATCCAAATGATAGAATATTCTCAATGGAAAATTCCTATTAACGTGTATATCGTAAGAGAGACTTCAAGTGTGAGACAAAGTCAAAGGGGTAATCCAGGACTGGATATGAAAGAGATTTTTAGATATGTCTGTTAGGAAATGTTCACCAGGTCCTACACGTGATGAGGAAGTAAGCACAGTATATCAATGTGTCATTTTTTAATAGAACAAAAAATGTGTACGAAAAGGGAAAATACTTAGATTCTATCTGCGCACGCAGCTGTAGTGTTGGGTGCACAAAAGGGTTTATATGGAAAGTTAACATTGGTGACCAAACTACAAAATAGTCATAGGACTTAACGTAAGTTGCAGAAACTTGTTACGTTTTTTGCATTCAATATAAATGTGATGTGTATCCAAACACTGATGTAATTTGCTAGATGCTCGTCGTACTTTATACCTCGGGATTCCGTCGGTCAACTTCCTTTTCTAAATTTACCGATGAACTTCAACTATACCTTTGTATTGTATTGTATTGTATTGTATTTATTTTCATCCTTTTTCATACAAATTGTTCACAACGTGAACGTATGAGTTGGACACGTCACAAGAACTTTGAATCTGCACATACTTATACATTTAAATCTTACATACAATATTAAAAATAGTGTAAATTTAAGCTAAAAAGGTTCAATTTTTCCTTATTCTAATTTACATATAACGATATAAAAACAAAATAACAATTAAGAAACCCTTACATTATAGATATGCAAAAAAATATATTTTAAACCTTATTAACTATAGACATTTTAAAATGGATTTGCGAGATATTTACTACTGAAAGCACATGCACGAAGATCTTGTTGTGTTTAGTATTAATTTATTTCTATCCATCCAGTCACTGACGACAGACATGGTTGAGTCTACTGCATTATGCAACTCAACGTAACTTTCTCCGGTTACTAATATATTTGTATTTGCTTCATAGTAAATAACTCTATGAAGCATAAAATATCAGGAATCTCATTTTATCAGGATTTTAGAATTTTATCAGGAACTTCATCATATCCTGAAGAACTTATTTTTCATTTTCAGTGTAGTATTTAAAATTTCCTAACCAGTTACTGGGTGTAGGAACAATGATTTTTAAAAAGTATTATCATTGTGTCTACTAACGTATTGTTTGCTAGATAGTTTATTGTTCCCGTTATTAGTGACAAGCTTTTCCACTTCATTCGTGAAGTAATCATTAAAAGCATTTGCAATTTCGTCGGTTTTCTAATAATTTTATTTTGGCAAGAAACACTAGTTGTCTTAGAGGAGGGTTTACGTTCCCCATATTCTTTTCGAATAATTTGCCATGTAGCTTTCATTTTATTGGAAGCTTTCACAATGTAAGTATCATTTTCTGATGTTTTTATCTGTTCTATGACCTTATGTAAACTTCGTCTGTACATTTTATAGTATCGTTTAAACACGAGAATACGGCAGAATCGACATAGTTCATGTAAATAGCGTGTTTTTCTAGAGAAACTGTTGTTACTAAAGTCTTCCAGTTCGCACTGACATTTACCGATTTATCTTAAAGAGTTTCGTTTAGGAAAAGCAATATTAAAATAATGAGTAAATATACCCAAAAGAAATAATTAAATTGGTCATTAACATTACATTCATTATAAACATCTTCCCATGATTCAGTTTTCAAGAAGTATCTGAAACATGCCACGTTAGTGGGTGTAACTGAACACCCTTTAGATCATTCGCCCACGTTTGTTTTCTTATTAATTATTTCTGTGGAAAACTAAAGAAGTTGAGCATTATGATCAGAATAGCCTAGGTTTAATACATCAACATGAGATACGAAATCATCAAGTGGTATTGTAATTTGGTCAAGGGCGGGGATTCTTGTTCTGCTTATTCTGCTATGAGTATTTACGACAGGTTACAGGTTAAATGAAGTGCAGAGCGAAATGAGGTAATCTCTTTTCTTTTTTTGCTATTTTTTTTGTAACAAATCCATATTAATATCACCACAAATTATTAGTCACGTTTTAGAAGACGAGAATCCAGATAGAAGCCTTTCTTATATATTCAAAATATCATTGACATTTCTGTTTGACATAATTATGATCACAAAATTCAAGTGCCACAGATTCGAAAGTTTTCTCAACGTTCAATGTAAGGGTATTCCTTAACATTTTGATACGAAGGTCCTCTTTGACGAATATGGCATACAGCCATGGGATACATTTTTTTTTACAATAGTACGCAGATAGTTTAAAACCTGTGAGTGAAACTGTTTCTATTTCTTCTTTATTGAGCCAGTACTCCGATATACACAAGACATCAGTTTTACTTAATTCATTTTCCAAAGTAATTTTTAATTATATTGTCTAATCCTTGGACGTTATGTTGTAGGATTTGGAGATATATTTTTTTAGCCTCACTTTCATCTACTTTTTGATTAGAAATATTAGTTATATCTACAGCTTTTACGGTATTTGGCGAATATTACTTTGGTAACTTATATTATCATCTACAGCAATTAGGTTTGAGATACAAGAGGACATACCACAATACACATAACCTACATTACTTCTATTGTCATAAGAATTACAGAAAACTTCTCTGTGTTCACTCTGCGGAAGTGAAGTACACGACGTAAATTTCGTTTTTTCTGCAGAACTCGTGATCTATAAAATATCATTTGCTGCCTCAATAAACCAATCACAGACCTTTCTCTATCGTTTTGCATTTAGGTGTAAGCCGAGACTAGTATAATCCCTTTCTACGGAATGTACCTAAACTAACAAATCTAACATGGCTGTACTATTGAGGGATTATTTCTTTCACCAGCATATTAAATTCAAATATTAATCTGTTTACACTGCCGTTCAGCCTGTGCGGAAAATCGTACCCATAGGGTGTTGACAATACTACTGTTCCAATATTACTTTACATGCACTTTCAAATGCTCTTTCTAAAGATACTAACACATTCTGGATTTCTAGTGGATGTCTTAGGTTGTTATTACTTCCACCAGCTCAAAGAACACAATAGTTTCCATTAAGATTACTAACTAGTTTGTGAACGTTCTCAACAATAGATTCGTAGGGTGCAATTGGTTTCACAATGCTGCTTACAATAAGGTCAGTATTTGCACTATCTTGGATAATAGATGCGCAGTTTCTTAAGTGACTGTCCCCCAATAGTAGAATTTTTTGCCTGTTTTTTTTTCTTCGGATCGAGAAGAGATTTCAGTTGACTTCTTGAAACTTCCAGTACCTGTACATTGTTCTTGACTATCATTCTGTGAAAGAATGTTCTGTTCTGTTTTATTGGATGCAGTACTAATGCTGACCCTTTTTAACTGAGTTAAGCTTCCTTTCACTGTTTTTCTTTGCTTTACGCTCAATGTTCTATGGTGATGAACTTGGTGGCGCTACTGTTGTTTTAATACTTGTATGTAAGTTAGTCTGCTGATAATACTTGCACTTCTTTGGATGTTCACACTTTCCGTAATTTACTGTTTCTATTACATCGTTGTTACTGTTTGTGCATTGTTCTTCTTTGAGAATAGCAAACCTATTTCTAGTTTCTACATTTGATACCCGTGCAGGAATTCTATTATTTTTAACTACTTCTGACCACTTTCCATTTCTATGAATTTGTCCTTGCACTTCAGCACTCTTATCACCTCATTGTTTTTGAAGTTCGTTTAATTTTTCTTTCAATAACTCTACAGCATTCATCAAAATATTTGTTATTTCTTATAGAAAACAAACTTTCTGTTTTGTTTGTACACAGTTTCCGCAAGATCATTCTGCTATAGCATTTTCTACTGGGATATCTGCACCGATGCCTCGTTTCGTTTTAGAATTTGTTACTAATCTTTATAATTAGTATTGGATAATTACTAATCTTTATAGTTTTGTTATTAATCTTTATAACACAAGTATCACAGAAACTAGGAATATTATCAACGTTTATATAGCATTTTTCAACACTTTTACACAAGATCGCTAAGTTTCTTGCTAAATCTTCAGCAGTTACGATACCAACACAAAAATCTTCCGCCATTACACTTCATTTTACAAATAAACTGGATTAGCTAAATTATCTCAATTATTGAAAGTGCTTGCTACCTTATGGATCTGTCTGCAGCTAAAGATTAAGAGAGACTTAATAAGTATGTTGTTTATTCACATGTGATCACTCGATACTGATAATATTGAAGTTGAGAATTGTAATGTACGTTCCGCTCCCGTACTGGAGCTGCGACAGATCAAAAATAGTGTCAGGTGTGAGGTTCCCTGTGGGGTGGCCTCTAGAGTAACCTATTGAGTAGAATATGTGGTAGTCCAGTGATCAACTTGTGAGGTTGTAAAGTATTCCGAAAGTTCTAACAAGCAAGGGGCGCGATATCGAGACTCGAATTGCGATATAAGAGTTACATATACTGAAAGAGCATCAGGTAGTTAGTATGTTACCAAATTATTAGCTGCAGTCCGCCAGTAGGGAAGAAGTTATGGGACTGTAAAGTTCAGAGCCTGGCGTACGAAAACCACACAGCGTTTGGCTTGTTCCTCTTTGTATTGACAAGAGATAATAAACTCTAACGTATTCCCATCACAAAACATGATGTTTGAAAAAAGAAAATCTATACGAGAAGAATTGTCAGTGTTGCCATCCATACAAATTACAGTGTTGCCAGAATAATACCTTGAAAAGCTTGCAAGCAAATAAAATAGTACGTGATTGGGACATGCGTTGCACAATACGGGATATAAAGTATATTCTGAAAGAGCATCAATCATGAAGTGACCACGTTATTAGCTGCAGTCCACCAGTAGGGCAAAATTATGGGGCTGCAAAGCGAACATGAGAGACTATGGCAAACAGAAGGAATAACCTGTTTGTGTGTGTAATAGCAAATGGTATTTGTTTGGGAAGGGGAGATAGCTATCTAAATGACAGTGTCAAGCCACACAATTGATATGAAGAGCAGAAAGTATCGAGTGATCCAAAGAGCAAACCGGACGATAGCCAGCGACCAAGTTTTACGATTCGCGATGCTCGGCATATGTGTTGTCTGTCTGTCGGTATGCCTCACGATAAATGCCCAACGAACAAACCGATTCGAACCCGAATGACATTTTCACAGGTTTATCGTGAGGTCTACTTTGCGAAGCACCTTCATACTAGTGTTCTCTTGGTAGCTTTTGCACTTTTGTTTAAATAATATTCTGTAATGTTAATACAAGTATATTATAACTACTTTGATTCTTACAAACTAAATAACGTATTATGTAAAACGTAGTTCCGTACGTACAATGAAAACATGGTGTCACAAAACACAGTTGTGTTCACTCTTTCATTCGCTGCAAACCAAGCTTTTCGAGGTATTCTTATTCTGGCAACACTGTAATTTCTATGGATGGCAACATTGACAATTCTTCTCATACAGATTTTCTTATGTCAAACATCATGTTCTGTGATGGGAATACGTTAGAGTTCATTATCTCTTGTCAGTACAAAGAGGAACAAGCCAAATGCTAAGTTTTGTGTGGTTTTCGTACGCCAGACTCTGAACTTTACAGTCCCATAACTTTTTCCCTACTGGCGGACTGCAGCTAATAATTTGGTAACTTACTAACTACCTGATGCTCTTTCAGTATATGTAACTCTTATTGCGCAATTCGAGTCTCGATATCGCGCCCCTTTCTTGTAAGAAGATCGAGATGAAAGTCCTGTGTCGTAAATTAAGGAGTCCAATGGTTCAAATCCGAGCGGAGGACCGAGCAAGTACGGAGACAAGAAGCCCAATCAATAGTTGAACATCAGACGCTGAACAATTACAAATTGAGGGAGACTATGGCACGCACTTCCACCTTGTGAATTATTTTCAGCACTTCGAAACAGTAGAATGAACAGTGGTTAGTGTTTTGATTTTCACAGCAAAGTTTTCTTGTGTGGAAGGAAATTCCTAGGACTAACATCTCAGAGTCCTGCCACGGAGAGAACTCTAGTACATGTTTCTACAGAGGAGAGTTATGTGAGTAAAAATCTTTTCAATTTATTATTAGAAAGAAACCTCTGTCTGTGTCCCCGTAAGATTGAACTGTATTTTACCTCCCAGGTTACTAATGCACAGGTGAAAGGATAGAAGCATTTTGCAAGACGGATTGTTTTTATTATTTATGCCTCATATAGGTTACATAACGTTTTATTTCTGATTAAGGAACAATATTATAAGGGCAATTTGTAATAGTTCACAAAGCTAGAGTCAGGATTGAGGACCAATAAGATTCAAATCCTTTAAATGTTTAAATTAAAATAACGGGACGAGCTGAGCTAAGTTAAAGACATTAAATGTGTAACAACAGACATGGGAAAAATATATTTTAATATATTACCACTATAGCCTATCCGTCGGCTATTATGTCTGTCAGTAGGAAGAAGGGTAAAAATGTTGCGAACTTGGCATGTAGGAAATAGCTCTTCTAAATTTGTTTAGAAATAAGATAAAAGTAAAATTCATAAGTAAAACCTTGAATTTTTTGCATTACTTGAAAAGAATGAAAGGCAAGTTCCTCGTACATAATCCATGATGCTCAGTTCTTACAAACATTCTTAACAATTAGATGTGTATAAATAGTGTCCGGTGCTGCTTCCGTAATGTAATAAGTATTCGGTGTTACACCTTTGTGTTCTGTAGACCAATCCCCGATTGACTCGGGAATTAGTCAACCAGTCGAAAAGTAGAAATCCTTGATAACTAATTACTTCTGTGACTGGGCAGAGAAATAGGTCCGCACGTCGAAGAGAAGAGCCCCTTAGTGATCTCGTCATGAAATGTAGCTAGGTAGGAAGTGATTACGATAGTTGTTTGGCGATAGACAACTTAGAGGGATCAGGGAACCGTCAGTAAGTCAAGAGATAAGTATTCCTAGAGAAGGAAAAGGGGACAAGGTAGTGTTTCCGAGAATAGTCAGTTGGGAGGAAGACTCACGGGGAAAACGGAATGTGTGGGGATGAAGACATAGTGTCGTCTGGTACTATGGAGTCTCTGAGAAGACTCGAGGTAAAAATGGCAATAGATTTCGCTGAAAAAGGGAAGCCATTACCAAGTCAAGTAAGGGAGGCGAAAAAGCTACAGTCACCTTGGGGCATGATGATTCCATAGAGAAGAGGAAAGCAGTATTCTAATTATTTTTGAACAAAAAAATGATTAAACAATTCGGAAAAATGTTATAGAGTGTAGGTACAGTAAGATTAGTAGTTCATTGGTTGTAAAGGAAATGCCTGTATAAATATCTCCATGGATTGTCTGGGTTGTTGTCATGTGACGGAAATAAAACCGGGAAAATAACTTTTAATACAATGGACAATGCAGTAATGTCCTTAAGAAGAGAGATTGTTGTTATTATTAGATAAGTAAAGACACATTCAAAAACTATCGATAGGTGAAAATAAATACTAAAACTCAGTTAAGTTAGTAAGACACTTCCTTCTTACATATCAATGTGTTTTTAAATTTCCCTATTTTTCTTCTTCTGTCATAGTTTGTAATATTACTTTTCACTGTTAGAAAGAAAAAATCTGAAGCAAGTTCACGGATCTCCTCTGACACTCCCTCATCCTTACAACCATGTACAGTCACGTTTTAGATAAACAGTGGTTCATATGTCTTTAAAAAAAGAAAGAAAAATAAACTATCGTTGAGTTTCCAGAAAGCAGTGCCCGTGAGGTGACCGGAAATTTATTAACTTATGTATTAAAAAAAAGAGAAAGAAACAAACATAACTCTTTTTTTTAAAGAAAAGAATAAGTATTTTAGGAAATTGTGTGATTGGAGTAAATAGCTCTCAGTGTCCTTGTTCTAATTTACTAATACTTCATAAAATATGTAATTCTTCAACATTTGACCTTGGTGTTTTCTAAAGACTGAATGTCCCTTCAAAATGTTTTGGGGGTTTTTCAAAGAAAATCTGACAAACCCCAGTATCCAGTAAATCAGTGGCGGCGATAGGACATTAAAAGTGTTGGGCAAGACATGATCTGAATAGAGTGTATCAATTTTAGTTTCCCTGGTTGTTTCTAACACTTTGTTTGCTGAAAGGTTGTATAACTAATATCTAAGTATATCTTATACTTTCTGTATTCTTAAAGAACGAAGTGTAAGAAGATTGATTCCTTGCTCATTAACATCTTAAAACTGTCTGAAAAAATGTGTAATCAGATTATTAAATAACAAATTCGCAAAACAAATAAATAGAAATAATATTAATCATAGTAATGAATAATGATGCTTGCTTTGTAGAAGTTACATTGATACTGAGGGTTAATGAACAACTTAATTTTTAATTCCACACGCGCTATGAAATGTATGTTATTACTCTTAGAAAATGAAAGACAGTGAATACTACAAGCATATGCTCTACATTTAAAGAAATAATTATTTTTGCAGCTTCCCGAAACATGTTCGTTGCCACTAGGTGCAGTTTTCACTTTTTAGGGCCACATCAAAACACAATACTTACAAGGGAACTTTTTCTGGTGTCACACAAAATATGGAGCGAGGCTATGGTCAATCGATTTGTGTTAGTGAACACAAAAATCCATAAGCGGGAAAACCCCTCGATCGCAACCGTTCCATACTTATGGGATGAGTACGGGAGCTGGCAACACAAAACGTTGTGAATAATGAGACGATATATGGAGTGAGTTTGATGAAAATATGCGTAGAAGCACAACATATTCTACAATGTGACATTATATTCGACAATACTGTAACAAGTGAGGGCAGAGGCGTAGCACATAACGAGAGGAGGGGCGGGTAAGTGAAAGTAAAAATGGTCATATAATTTAAGAAAACGAAGAAGCAAGACGTCAGGGGAATAGTACAGTAATAATACATAGTCAAGTAATCAATCACAAACTATAGACAGCCTGTAGACAACACCGTAAAGCAGAAATGGAAGAAAGAAAGCTAGGATCCGGACCCCTTCCCTCGTAACGTCCAATGTGTATAGATTGTTGTATACATGTAGACATTTATTTTCATATGTTTACGATGATGATTATGGTGACATAAAAATAAGACAATATATGCTACTGTGTGAATGCACTGCAAAGTCCAATACACCACTATACATTGAAAGACCATTTTCAGGAAGGTGGAAGACGTAGCCCCCTTACCTTTCTACTCTCCAACCATGTACTTGACCACGTCCATGATGCATTACTATGTTATTCCCCTCAAGTCCGGCTCGTATGTGTTCATACCTTCTATGTAACTTTTGGGGGCGCGGTGGCTCAGTGGTGGAGCGTTCACCTCCGGTGCTTGGGGTCCCTGGTTCGATCCCAGCTCGCGCAGTGTGGACTTTGTGGTGGACAAACACCATGCTCGTGGGTTTTCTCGGAATTCTCCCGTTTCCTCCCACTTTCTTCATTCCACCATTTCATTCATTACTCATCATCACCGTCTCCTTTAGCCTGACCGGCATAACCGTGGAACGTAAAACTTAAAGATTTCATTTCATTTAATTTGTATGGAACTTTTCCCCTACGCTATACTCCGCGATACCCTCCTTTCTCCTCTGCCGTTGCGTGCTACGCTTCTGCCCTCACTTGTTAAATTATTTTTGAAAGTAATGCCACATTGTAGTATATGTTTAACTGTGCTTCTTTGCATATTTTCATCGAACTCGCGTCATATTTCATCTCATTATCCACAAGGTGTTGTGTTGGCAGTGTCCTTACTCTTCCCCCCGTAAGTGCTGTGCGATCGAGGATTTTCCCCGCCAATGATTTATTGTGTTCACTAACACAAATCAATTGACTATAGTCTCCTTCCACATTTCATGTGATACCAGAAAAAGTTCCCTTGTTAGAATCACTCCACACTCCAGTTATACAAAATAATCCTAAACCTTAGAATTATGTCGAATTCACTAAATTTAATTGTACATACACTCGTACACTTCTAAACATACCACTTTACTCGTATATTACACTGCAAAATAATGAAAAAGGTAGTTGTCCCTTACCTCATTTCTCTTTTTCTAATCAATATTCCTTACTATTAGAAAGAAGAAAAGACATTTTAGGAACTGTCAACTTTTGTGGAATTGAAGAATAAGTTGTGAAAACCTTCTTCATTGGGAAATGTTCTCTCAATTAGTTTCAAAGTGGCTGACTAACATATCGAACCCTTGTAAGAAGAAGTGAAAGTATGCTGGAATTGTTCTGCTCCAATAGGCTAATTTTTGGGTTATTTTTGGTGACAATTTTTACCCAATTGCTGCAGGTTTCTAAGGATTCCTGTAGTCCTCTAGAGGAAGACAACCAACACGTACTCACGCAACGGCAAATATTATATGGCACCATTTTTTCTATGAACCAGTAATACGTACAAAAACTTTACATTTCCAAATGAAACTACCTGTATATAGCTTAATGGGATGCTTTTATAAAGTGATGGGGCAATTGCCCCCCTAATCGACGCCCATGCAGTAAATAAGCTTCCTTATTAAACTTAGGTTAGAATAGTCACATCCCCAAGAAAAATAATTAAATATTTGCAGAAATAACTTATTAACTTAAACTTTCACTATCTGTTAGGCGATATGTTAAATTTTATTAATAGCGCAGAAGACGAACTGTTATATATTCCAAACATGAATGAGACATAAGTAATGGTAGACTGTTTATGTAAGTTGTCACACTCTCATTAAGAAAGTTTAAAGACAAATTCAATAATTATTATAGCAGGATATAACTGACTCATTAACCAGTATATGGAATACTCTTCTTTCCTTTGTAGATGAAAATCTGGAGAGTAAAGTTTCGATACATAGTCTTGTGAATTTAGAATCTAATCGAACTTTTGTTTCTATACGGGTTCCACTAATAAACATGCAAAAGGTCATAGTTGGAAAACTGTAAATAATTCATTACCTTAAGCGCCAACGAATTCGACTTCCAGATTTCAATCATTCAGTCAGACTGACCAATAAAAGATTCAGTTAAGGTTATAATCAATACCATTGTGTATATTTGTTGTGTTCTCAACGAATGTTAGTTTAGTTTTCTGTGGCGGGTTTTTACGTTCTTAAATTCATTTTTCATTGTCAGGCATCTTCAAAATAGAATCGAATTTGTGGCCTTTATGTTCGATGAGAACTAATTACTTAATGCACTGAGAAGATTAAATTATTAAATAATATCGTCGTTGTTTTCACGAACTGGCGAATTTAGTTGTTCCAAGATATCATGAACCAGAGAATATGAAACAATGCACTATTTTTAGTTTTTATTACGAAAACTGTTAGATATATGTGTGATATTAGCGAACGGAAACTTAGACCTAAAGTCTGCTTATTTTGTGAGATATTGGGGATAATATATTGGCCAATACTGAGAAAATGAAAACCACAATTTCACACACTGCCAAATGTAAATTGCCTCTTCGTGAAACGTTTTCATATTCACCACATTCTTTACTTTTACGAACAATAGATGTCGTGGTTTTATTTACTAAAGTAAATGAAGCAAACTGTAACAAAAGTAACCTTTCCTCCTTTTTTATTTAATTTTCTTACTAGAAATTAAATGTTTATTTACACTTTGTACACCAACAATTGTTAAAAAATGAAAATGTGTCTAGACCTTTGTCTGTCTGTCATTTTGTTATTCTTCAGTATTTCAGTGATGAAATGCAGTAAGTACGTTACTTTTTTTTATCTCGTGGGAAATAAATTCAAAACTTGCAAATACACTAACAATTGCACTATCTACATTAGGGAAGGCCAACTGCGAGCCCGCGACGTCTTTTCCTGCGGCCCTCGAGAAGATAAATGTTAACAATTTTTTATATATTTTATTTGGTACATAAATATTTTTAAGAATAGTTAAAATCTCATGACTTGGACTAATACACAAGTGGATGTATATTTTAGGCGAGGAAACCATAAGTCAATTAAATTTAAGATTATTTGGGTTATTGTTTTGGGTACTATTTCTATTGACGCCAGAGTGTGAAAAATGAGTGGTTCTGATTATTTTTAAACGTCAGTACCATTGAGGGTACGTTAATGTTTTTACTTTCGATTTAAAATATTTTTTTCTATTTCTTACATATGTTTTCATGTTTGAGAAATCATCCAAGATATTTTCACACAACCTTGAGAGTGTAAACATTTTTTTGAGACTCGCTGGAGGATTTCGTCATTGAGAATCTGGGAACTCCATGTCTGAGACTGATGCATTTAATCAGCATACTTCAGAATTGCGAGATGTTTCATCAATAATTACATTATTTGAGTTGTATTTTTAGTTAGTGCCACTTCAGTATGTTTCTTTCAGAAAAACATATTCCGAAGGGCACATTTAGTATTTGGGGGGCATTGCTGGTACTATTCTATTTATTATTATATTACAGACATATTATTTTGGTCTCCTGCAGGGTCAGTCTCAGGGCTCCGGGGCTGCAGTGCCTCAAAAAAAAAAAATGTCTGGAAGAAACACTGGTATGAGTAAGAACGGGAAGATTAGTGATGAGAACTGAAAGTTTCAAGATAAGTGGGAAAGTGGATTTCTTTTCATGAACAATCAAGATAATAAACTTCTGCATCCTGAGGGTTTACAAGGTCTCTCGTGTCACAAGGAATACCCCGCAAATTTGACGATTTCTGGGGTAGGGTGGCATTCGTGTACACTATAAACGTAAAGCGAAGTATCACATTCAGTTTCGGCCCTGATATTTTACATAGATATTTTTATGGTGTGGCCCTTAGTTCAAAGAAGTTGGCCATCACTGATCTATACTAAGACGTACCATCTTTGAAATTAGAGTTTCCTAATAATACTACAACGTACTTGTAATCTCCTCTCCTGTGGGAGATTCGGTCCATGTTCCGTTAAGGGGGTCCAAAACTACACTGGACTTCTTAAGCTAACCTAACCTGATCTAACCTAATGTAACGTAACCTAACCTAACCTAACCTGACCTAACCTAACGTAACGTAACCTAACCTAACCTAATAGAATCTAATATAACGTTATGTCATGCAATCAAACGAAAATCAATAGAAAGAAGTGGTGTCAAATGCACTGGACCTCCTTAACGGAACATTGACTGGAGATCTCCATTCTTCTGCTCTGACGCAAGCAGGACAGGGATTTCAGGAATCAAATAGTTAAACACCAACAAAGATTGCCAGCTCATGGAAGGTAACCGCTTCAAGGTACTTCTGTTTAAAAGTGCAACGTATCTGCATAGAAATAAAATGGTACAACTTGGAGCAAGTTTCATCTGTTTTATTGTCATCTTCTCTTTATACTGTTTCTACTAATATTATTTAGCCAGTACAAAATTTGACATTTAATTCCAGAGACAGCAAAAATAACGTCAGAATTAACATACCTGTTCCTGTGGCTGTTCTTCATCAGCATATTCTCAAAACAGTGGCAAATTTTACATGCCACACATCACGTACAACATATACCTATCTGACGGCATGAGATCCGCGGTTTGTATGTATACCAACTTAACTGACATGCTTGAAATATACAATTTGGCTAAATATCTTATTAATGTATATAAAAAAAGAACAGATGTAAACAAGATTGATAGGCATTTTACACTTCGACGGAATTTCGATCTGGAGGATAGAAGTCAGGATGACTTTTACTTATTTCTGCATTTTCTTACCCACCTCCACAACAAATAACATTATTTTAAAACATTAATAAAGGAAATTTCAACGTTATTCTCTATTTTCCACTTTATGTATGTAAATGTATTATGTAATTACAGATATTTTAAAATCTGTTTACATGTTAACAACAGAAAACTTTTACGATGAATTAATATATTTTATATTTCTTTTTTTAATAGCGAAGAAATCTGCTTCCGAAATTCTTCCCTGAACTCGCATATAATAACTTGGGTATAGATAAGCCTTATAGAGGCAACTTTAAGAATAATTGACGCTGTTATTTATATTATTATTATTATTTTGAAATTTTATAGTACACTCATGATATACCTATTATAGTCTTGATTCTGGTTGCCCCCCTGGCTGCCCCTAGTGATTCTGGCGAACCATCTAGATCCGCCACTGACTATTGATCTTATTTATTCACAAAGTAAAAGCTCTTCAGTTTTTTTTCTTTTTAATTTGAAGAAAAATGCTGCTTAAAATTAGACAGATTATATCTTTCTGAATCTAAGTGATAACTCCTTCCAATGGATATTGTCTAAACCAGAGTTTCGCAACCTGGGGGTCATGACCCCAAGGATGTCTCGTACTTTCTATTTCATTTCCTTAATAAATCTCATTATTCAATACAGTACTGACGCATTGTTGTTGTTATATATGAAGAAAGAAAAAGTATTCTTACCTAAATACATCACGTTACCCCCTTTCCTATTAGAACTCTTAATTTAAGTTTGCGGGACGAAAGTGAACTTTCAGTCATGTGAACTTTGACAATAAGAATTGATAAATATGAACTTCTTACGCAGGCACTACTTGATGCTGAGATAAACGAAGTGAAAATTTTAGATATCTTACTTGTTAAAAAATCTGCTTAATTAATATATAATAAAAAAATGCAATTATAGTAACCCCTGAGAGACTTTTCAACGTTCAATTGGAATTACTATTTTCACTTACTTCGGTAGTGAACCATAAGTATTAGTTTTCCGTAAAATTAAACCAATTCTAAAATTTTATTGACACAGACTAAACGTGGTTCTCGAGCACAATTGCTTCCTCTCATTAATATATGCACGGCTAATTAACTTAACGGCATAACAGATAACATTTTTGTGTAGTTAGGAGTTAAAATTTGATTCCTGAGGAACTGAAGGAGATAAAACATAAAAATTTATTAATGCACTACACACAGCTTCCTTTTACCAATATACGAATGCAGTTAATTTCAAGTATAACAAACAAAACGTCATAATTTTCTTAAAATATTGTTCTTAATTTTATCGAACATTTATGAGCATGGTGGCTCAGTGGTAGAGCGCTTACTTTTGATTCATGGCGCCCCTGGTTCGATCCCCGGCCAAGAACGTTTGTGGTAGACAACATCGTGTCGGTGTTTTTTTCCGGAAAATTATCTTTCTTACTACATTCCCATTTCACCAATTCTTCCAGCATCATTCACTTGTCTTAATTATCCATCTTTCTTAGACGAGACAGGATAATCATTGTTACGTTCAATTTAAAGGTATTTCTTTTTATTTTTAAATTCCTAGGGAAACTAAAATAAGTTAGGACCTTTAACTGCTTGCGTTTGTCTATCTTGAAACCTAAAAGTTGTGCATCGACGCCGAAGTGTTTTTTTTTCAACTGTGTTCACACTTTTGTACTTATAAGATAAATCATTATCATTGTCAGAGTGTACGCCATTAGCGGATCAAGAAGTGTAATTTGGAGGGTATGGGCAAGGGCGCCGATTTCTCTATAAATTTGGGAGGGGGCATTCAGATGCAAAAGGCATGTATGGGGATTTTAAGACAAATTGCATTCAAATTATGTCAAATATTGTATATTCTTAAATAAAATAAGGGGAAAAACATGAGATTTGGGGTGCCCGGGCCCCCTTGGTCCCCTCAGGATCGGCGCCCTTGGGGATGGGTCGCTCCTTGGATGATGAACCTAGGTCCTAAAAATAGAGTTATGTACTCCATATTTAGAGTATAGTTTCATCATCCAAGAGGCGACACACCCCTGCAAATTACCCTTGTGGATCTGATATATGTTAGCTTAATAAAGCAAATCATAAACTTGATTTGCATTGTGGTTGATAGATTTTCATGTAGGGTAATGTATTATTTGGACATTAATCCCACCATAACCCTGTCAGAAATTAAAGAATTTGTCAAGGAGGTTTTAATACATCCCGTGTGTAGTGTCCTGGTATTCTCAATCTATACCGTGCGGTACATATTATATTTTAATTCGTGTTTTTGTAGTTAAATTTTGTTTATTTGCATTCCTGAAAAGGTTCAATTTGAAAATTTTAGTTATGGTTAGTGTTAAATATTTATATGCGGGCAATGAGTTTTGTGGCCCGTATCATCCCAAAAAACAGATTAAGAAGAAGAAGAAGAACAAAATGAATTAAATTAATGGTTATCTGTTTATCTAAAAAAAATAACACCGGAAAGAAGAGATAAATGTACTGAAGGTAATTTTGAATAATTTTTAAATATTACGTTATAAATGTGTGGATAAATATAATATAATTGTTCCTGAAGAAGGTGTAACAGATAACTTGATAATTACGAAATAAAACAAGTTATTGTTTATTTTAAAGGTGGAAAGTAAAATAAAGCATGGCTATGAGCTAAGTAATCTTTGCTCGGGAAGCTAATCTTAACCGAAGTTTCATGTTCCACCTGATAATTTGTACTCCTGATTCATATACATATATGACAAAATTCCAGTAATCAACGATTGGCATCGCAATTCACAATTTCTTATCTTTATTGAATATGCATATTGTACTGAAATCTACATAAGCTCTGCCGACAAAGAATTCATAAAATGGCAGTACATTTCTATAATGGAGCATTATGTTCACAAATGTGGTAATAGTTTGATTACACATCCTCAATTGTTCTGACACCTCAAGAATAATGTATTTACGTTGAACGGTATTTCACGTGGAGCTATGCAGCAGGATAGACATTCATCATCAGTAAAATATTATTATAACGTGGGTATTAACTGTGTAATCCCTGATATTACGACGTTCGTTTAGATTCCATGAAAGAAGATCAGGCTTGTTTATAGCCCGTTTCCCCCGTTCTTTGTCACTGGAACTGGAAGAGTCACAGGTCGGAACAGGTACTGTATACCATTTCACTGTGATTTTTGTCAAAATCGCAATGAATTGGTATACAGTGCCTGTTCCGAACTGACTATATCCACTTCCGGTGACAAGTGAACTGCAAAGAAATTGTCAGTTTTAATATACCTACATATATTATAATACCCATGAGCTAAACTTACTGAAAAGTGCAATGAGTGAGTGCATTTTTAAGATCATTTTGCAAATTTTTGCAAATGTTACCAAAACTGATTAACTACTTCTAATGTGATCAAAGAAAGCATTATCTAACCGTAAACTTACTTTAAGCTAATAGCTATTGCTATATCTAAAATTAAAAAAATCAAGATTTACCTAACCACATTTAACTCAAATCCTATTACTTTAATTAATTTATTCTATGAAGAAACAAAAATTATTAATGCAAACTTTTTTCATAAAGTAAATGCAAACATCAAATATGCATTAAATAAGCTACCGTACATGAAAAGTTATGACAAAAATCTTTCAGTAGTTAATCGTTCCCAGAATAAATCTCTCCGGCATGTTGCAGGAAAAGCAAAAACTGATCACTAATTCCCATATGTTTGAAAATTTTCTCCTCCACAAATAACAACCGAAATGCAATATGAGATTGTCGCTTTTATAAGTAGAAGGAAGCCTTCTTTTCAGTTGAAACCATAAATTCTCTATATTTTGTGTATTCGCTCCTCTGCTACGATCTACAAAGTTAATTGAAATGATTTCAGTGAGATGTTGGCAACCTTCTTTCCTGAGGGAGCTGTATCCCTTCCAACAATCGGCAACAACTGTCGATTTTTTGTTTACGTGTCTTGATATAGATAATATAAACAAGGTTAATCGCATTTCGGCTATTATTGGGACATATAGATGGAAAAATTTCGTCTGTTTCTCGACAGATTCCACCTACAATCTAGGTTTGCGATTTCATTCTGCCGACGTTGTAGTTTCTACGACTAAATAAACCTTCATCGATCTCAACAGTGTGTCCTTCTCCACCAATTACTTCAGGCGAGTGTCACACAATAATTCCCAAGCAAACTTCTCTTTAAAATGTGAGCAAGTTACTAACAGTATTATGCGATAATTTATCTACAAACGAACATTCTTGAATAATTTAATCGTATCTATGAATTTATGTTATATAGCAATTTGTAAGTAATAACACCTGCCTTATTTCAAGATTTAGACATACTAAAAGAACATGTAATAGATATCATTTTCTAACAATATGAACACGAACGATGATAACAAATGAAATGTAATGTAAATCTTCCACTCTTCTAAAGGTCCCTACCACTGTTTATTATAAATTACAAGTACAAAGACTTCCTCAATAACAGCAAAACAATAGTTAATTTATCTTTCAATGTAAAGTCAGCTAGCGACGTACAACAGAATGTTGGTCTTAATAACATCAGGTAGTGAACTCTTGAAGGCTGGTTGGCTTCTATTGATGACTAGTTGAATTTCCACATGAAATAAAGATTTCAAACCCTACTCCCGCCAAGTGAACTTGGTGGTGGACAAACACCGTGTGCGTGGGTTTTCTCGGGGCTCTCCCTTTTCCTCCCATCTTCATTCCACCATTTCATTCATTACTCATCATCACCGTCTCCTTTAGCCTAACCGGCATAACCGTTGGAAGTAAAACTCAAACATTTCATTTCATGAAATAAAGATGTCCTAGCTTGTTCTTACCTCATATCCCGTAATAAAAGCATGCTTCTATCGCATACATGAAACTTCGGCCTCATTCGTACCCAAATTCCCTCTTAAAAATGTTACGAAATTTTATGGTTTGGTAAAGAAAAGGTCACGAAAAAGTCACGAAATTTCATTTCGGAATTTTAGTAGACACCCTGATCACTTTCCTCATTATAACGTTGAAGGTGTAGGCGCGCACATTCAAACCTATGCCAATTTTGAACCTCGGTCAGAGCATGTGGCACCCATCTGGCTACAATTTTCCGCATGACAAGATCTTGTGTTAGCATATGGAACACTGATCCGGAAGAATGTTCAACTCCTGCGTCAATTCACTGCAAGTTCAGCGTCGATCACCGTCAAGCAGTGTCCGTAGTCTTGTAAGATGAATTTCGTCCGTACCCTTTCGCATATGGCCTCCACTGTACATTTATCTGTTGACTGTCGTTCCGCCTAAAAAGGCTGGAACCCATCTCGACACTGTCCGATACGATAGAGCAGGCCTCTACTAATTCTCTGTGAATCATTGTAGCATTTCGTCCTCGTGTCATCTGGAGTTTCATAAACACTCGCTGTTCTGCACGCGTGAACATTGTGTTAGGGCGGTATTTCACAAAACAATCACTTTAACAATGTCTACTCGACACACACACCGTAATATGGGACCGAAACAGCATTGAACTGAGTTATACGCATCCACCGAAGACACTACGTTCGTCACTTGTCTTCTGCCCACACGACACTCCAATCGTAGCAGTGTTGCGAGTTCGACTTAAATGACCCTCGTATATACAATACAATCCTAACAAACTTACCTGGGAAATTAATATTGACTCTTTTAATATTCACCTGCAAACCTATTGGATACTTACCTCTTGGAAATTACTTACCTGGATTCATGCTAAATACTTAACCTTAGTTCATCTGAAATTCGTCTGGAACTTACTTCAATTACTTTCTGTCTAAACTTATCCTTATAAAGCTTAACCTAACCTACTGCTATTTGAAATTGATAATATTTACCTGAACCTTACCTGAATTCTGTAGGTAGATCATAAGTATATGTAACAACATTCACTTTTGGAGTTGTAGAATATACAAATTTGGAAATTCATCTGAGTATTTGAACACTATCGTGTAAACATTTGTAAAATGATTGTTCAGTTGTAGGTGTTGATAGAATCAATAATATATTGTTTTGGTAAAAGCAATATTTGCATGTAAAATTGTTGATTTTATTATTAACGACTTTGTTAGTGAATTCATTATGTCATGTCTTTTTCAGCATTTTTACATGGCATTGTAAATATTTTGTTTCGTGTGATCTTGCATGTTTTGTCACGAACCGAGCTAATGTAAAGTTTTTCTCGATTCCGTTAGTCGATCGAGATGGCGGCGTTTAACTGAGCCACATGTTCAGTTCTTCGTAGTTTTCAGGATGTTGGAAAATGGAGAACTGCACCAAAGAACTTCAACATGTTGTACGAGGATGATACAATAACATCTGGACTTATTTAGTATTTCTAATGCATTATAAACAATTGGAAGAAAATAAGTAAATTTTATAGTACATATATGAACAGGTGTTTTAAGATAAATTTTACGAAATGGAGCATTACAACTGTGTAATCTGGACTTGACACCGCCATTTATTTCGATCTGTGTATAACGTCCTGAATGCTATTAAATTAGTTCCAAAATATATCTAAAACCACGTGTCACTTTGTTTTTTTTTGTTTTTTTTTTAGCAGAAACAATAAAATTATAGCGACGGGATTAGAGTGTTGCCGAAAAAATGGCTGTCATCGAACAAAATAATTCATATGTGGTTTCATAAAGATGTTTTCTAATAACAGTAAATAATTTCTCAATTTTGATCTCTAAAGCTCTATGATTTTTAGACAACCAGATAAATTCGCATCTGTGTACATTTAGTGAGACAAACGAGTGCACCAAGTGGGTGAATAATTTGTTTCAATTATTTTAACGTATTGATGTAGCTTAATTTTTTGGTTAAAAACTCATTTATATTCTATTATAAACATTCTTTATGTGTCATAAATAAATTTAATACACATCCAACAGACGAACACTTTGAGGTGACCAGGAAATCCCTCTCATGGCTGTTGTAATGGGAGATGAACTCAGGACCCGCCAGGACATCTATATGAATAAAGATGTAATGACGGGTCCTGAGTTCATCTCCCGTTACGCCCTTGCATACAGCACTAATATGCTTCTGTCATATCTCATTTGAACTGTATTTGTAAATTCT
This sequence comes from Thermobia domestica, assembly GCF_964235325.1. Lineage (NCBI taxonomy): Eukaryota > Metazoa > Arthropoda > Insecta > Zygentoma > Lepismatidae > Thermobia > Thermobia domestica. Next base: position 306,078,183 of record NC_137458.1, read on the forward strand.
TTGTTACTTTGGGAATATAATTCAAGATCACCGTCAAAGGATTTCTACTAGAAACTTGAGGGGTTTTAGTAAGAGATGTTGAGAGTTATGTATTTGTAGACCATCTATTAAATTATTTCTTGTTGGCAAAAATATGTCTTATCCTTTTGTTGTCATTTTATTTATCTACCACCGTTATTGGCTGTATTCTCGTAATAGTTGTTATAGATTGGGTTTCTTGAACTTTGTTTCTAAAGATTCTTGCGCCATTTTTCGAGAAAATTTCTACCTTGTACTTCTCTAAAATTCTACCGGGTGTCAGCACTATGCAGCTTCTTCAATGATTTAATTTGATTTTAGTTTAGCGTCCCTTTCAGCAGAGAGGCTATATGAGACGTGGACCTATTGATTAACGTGGAATCCGAATCACACTAGCTTCCATAGGGAATCGAACCCGGGTCTCCAACGCCAAAGGTGCGTACGCTAACCACTTAACTATGAGGAAGCTCGCTTCTTAAATGTTTTTACTTTCTCGAAATAACAGAAGATCTGAGAGCAGCGCCAGATATTTATTTTTCTTTCCTGACGGAATCAGGATCACGTTATGCTCACAAGGGAACATCTTATATTGATAGTAGCATTGTCCAATCAAACAATGCGCAATCGATAGAGGAATGAAGAAAAGTGAGAAATCCAAAGTTTTACGGGCCGACACCCAAAAACATAGGAGATACAGAGGAAAGAAGGATCTAGAATCATGTGAAGATAGCAATGCAAAAGATACACTGACACAGAAAGAACTTCAAAATGATTAAAGTAATCAAAATGACATTTACCCAACAGTATAGTAAGCAAACATTGTACCCACAGACATGCTCATTAACATAATATGTAATGCAGTGTTGCCAACTGAGCACTCAAATGAAGTTTTGTTAAATGGCACTGAATACAAATTATAACATGTAGAAAATCTAATTATGAGTAGGACCATATCTGTGAAGTCTTGATGTAGTGTTGCCAACATTTGAGTATAGGCTTACGTGAATTACTACTGTTCACGTTCTAAACGAGCTAAGGTCGTGCGAGATCGCCAGAGCTAAATCTACGAATTTCGCCCGCGGTAAAGACATATCTCTGCCTCCCTTCCTCCCAAGCATTGAAATGACGCCCCTACATAGTCTCAACCAGTGTTTCGTCCAACATGTTTTTGGAGGCACTACCCCCCGGAGCTCAGACAGTGGCCTCCGGGAGGACACCAAAATAATACGTCTATACTATAGAGAATAGTACTATCAGTGCCCCCCAGAATATTAAGAGTGCCCCGGAACGTTTCTTTTCTGAAAGAACGACTGCTTTCAACCAGCTGCGCCACTGGGCAATTCCCCGAATTGATCCCCTAGATACGGCCCTGCATCTGACTTAATGTAGGATTCCAACTACTACTATGTTGCAGAACGCTACAATCGGAAATCGAACATGTGCATCAGCAGCGAGCCTGCGAACCACTTGGTCGTCTAAGAGCATCGATCATTTCAGTCTATGTGCTGTGTTTTGGTACTATTCTTAAATTTTCCTTTGACAAAAATGTTTCGACACTGTGCTTCGTCCGTTATTATTGTACTTCAGTGATGATATTCTTGTTTGTGGACTCATATATTGGTTTCAACTAATTCGAATCGTGTACTGTGCGTACTCCTCTACACCAAAGATTAATATAGGAATTCATATAGGTCTATCTTCAAACGTTAACAGCACTGTACATCAAAACTTCACAGATATGGTTCTGCTCATAAGTAGATTTGCTTGATGTTATAATCCGTGTTCCGTGCCATTTAACAAAACTTCATTTTCTGCTTAGTTGGCAACACTGCATTACACATGATGTTATTGAGCATGTCCGTTGGTACAATGTTTGCATACTATACTGTTGTGTATATGTCATTTTGATTACTTTAATCATTTTGAAGTTCTTTCTGTGTCAGTGTATCTTTTGCATTGCTATCTTCACATGATTCTAGATCCTTGTTTTTTTCCCTGTACCTCCTGTGTTTTTGGGTATCAGCCCGTAAAACTTTGGATTTCTCACTTTTCTTCATTCCTCTATCGATTGCACATTATTTGATTGGGCAATGCTACTATCGATATAAGGTGTTCCCTTGTCAGTATGAAATTTCGTATAAATATACAGGGTGATTCAATAAGAACGTACTACCATGAGCAAAATAAATGACGCGTCTCTTTATTTTGAAGTTTTTTGAAAATATCTCCGTTTTCTTTATATGTTCGAAATTTCGGAAGGTTTCCCCAGCAGGACAGGTTAATAACAAATACGTTTTTAATATTTGTGTTAGATATTAGCTTAAAATAAAGAAATTAGAAGCAAAAAGCATTAAATCGACAGAAATCTCGAGAATTACCAACTCTGCTAAAGTGGGAAATTTTCAAGAACACGAGGGAATTCTGCATTTCAACACGAAGCAGCGACATCTATGTCATTGAGAGAAATGTGGATTAAATCTACAAACTAAACTTTTAACGAATATTTCTAGTATGTCTTATTATATGCATTATCTGCAAACTCCAAATATATGAATATATGCTAAGTATTAACATAAAGATAGAGCAAATAGTGGAAATTATCTATGGAAAAGGACGAATTGGTAGGACGATCGTAATGAAATATCGTCTTTACCGGAACAGGCTCAGTTCACGTAAAAAAACAAATAGCTCAGTTAGTTAAAGCAACGAGTCTGTATGCTGAAGGTGTGGAAGTGCCGTTATCATTTTTATCACTACACTACGGTTATTTTTTTTTATTTTTTTATTTGGGAAAGAATCAAATTGTAACGTATGTGTAAAACTCATGACGATACCAAAAAAAGAAAAAATGCTGTTGTCGCACTTGCATTAGCGTCCCTAATTTTGTTTGCAAACAGTTTCGTAATTATTTCCCCTGTGCTCACTGCTCACCATATGCTCGCTGGCGCATAACGAATGTTTCCCAGTAAATGTTAATTCTAATTTGGAGAATTTTATAAAGTTTCACAATATTTCTCACTAGATAGTCTTCTATCTACGTGTTTGGATATTTTGATAACAGATTTCCCTATTAAATGTTTAATTTTCCCTAGATGTTTAATTACGGAAAAGTTTTACAATGTATTTGTATTGAATTGAAATTGTTTTGAATTTACTACATAAGGTAAGTAGACCGAAGGAGGAGAACTCAAGTAATTGGTATTCTACGTAAATGCAACCTATTGTAGAATGATGATGCTTCTTACCTTCAGCACATAATCTTAACGTTAGAGAGTCAGAGAGACAAAAATCCTGGTCTTTCCTCCTCTATGACCACCCATCTTAAACCTCTACATATCATTGTTCGTCTCACAAAATTTCGGTGCTCCAAAAACATTCTAATAATAATAATAATAATAATAATAATAGTAATAATAATAATAATAATAATAATAATAATAATAATAATAATAATAATCCTGAATATGCCATCCTTACATAATGTAGGATATCTTAGTTTCCTAGTTTAAATCTTAAATATCTTAGTTTAAAATGCTTTCTTTAGTACTTATTTGAGCAACCATGTAGGAGGGGGTACGACTTTTTATTTTGCCCCTCTCATTTCAGTAGCCTTCCAACAGAAAGTAATTTTTGATAAGCAGGACAGATAAAATGAATAAGAAATATATTTACAGCATTCTCTCCCCTTTCATGATTGGAATATCACGTAATATTTTTTATTCTACGAAAGATGGCCCTGTGCGGTTAGGGGTAGGTAACTAAAAAAAATACCTAATATATAGCGCCCCTTGATTGTAATATTACCGCTTCTTTATTTGTACGAGGGAGCCCCTACACAATCAAGGGTGACAAAAAGAATAGGAAGAGTGTCTATTGATTCCAGTGGTGGATCCAGCACGAACTCCTGGGGGAGGGGAGGGGAGGGGAAGTGAAACATTCTTTTGATGATGTGAAGCTGTCACAAATTACCACTTAACTAAACTAAACAATAGTGGGGGGAACTGGAACCCAGTCAGTTTAAATTTATGTAAAAGTTTAATTTTTGGATTCATATTAAAGTTTTGGTTTCAAATGAGAATTTCAGTCCAAGTGGTCAATGATCAAATCTCGTGGGGCTCTTCAGTGTAGGCTAATACGGCCCCCTTATGAGAAAAGGCAAAATTATTAACATGTTTATAACTTTCGAATTTTTCGCCTATTTTAAAGAAATATTTTGCTTCGTATTAAAGTGTTGGTTCCAAATGACAAACTCAGTCCGAGTGGACAATGATCAAATCTCCGGGGGGTCTTCAGTATAGGGGGCTACGGCTCCCTTATGGGAAAAGGCAAAAATATGAAAATGCTTATAACTTCCGAATTTTCCGTCTATTTTAAAGAAATTATTGGCTTCATATTAAAGTCTTGGCTTCAAATGACAATTTCAGTTCGTGTGGACAATGATCAAATCTCGGAGGGCTCTTCGGTGTAGGGGTTTCGGCTTCTTTATGGGACAAGATTCACGTAGTTGATATTGCAAAATTGTTTTGTATATATAAGTGGAAACTTGCACCATTTGGTTAATTTTACCTCTTATGTTTTGCAGATTCATATCCCAAGCAATAGTTACTTCGCAGAGCTAAAAGAAGGCACTTACTAGTTTCATTAAAATGAAATGTCTTTTATGAGAGGAGCAGACGAACGAACAGGCACCCAAACGTTGGTTGAGTCGTACGGTTGAAACTCGTTAAGCTCGCTTCAATTATTATTATTATTATTATTATTATTATTATTAATTATAATAATAATAATAATAATAATAATAATAAAGCATTGCAGGGACCTTTGGTGCAGGGGGTCCGTGGCTCGATTCCACTTCGTGCCAAGTGAAATTTGAGGTGGACAAATACCGTGTGCATGGGTATGTGTTTTCTTGAGATTTTCCATTTTCCTCCCACTTTCTTCATTTCACCATTTCATTCATCATCATTCTCCCTTAGCGTAGGTGCATAATCGTCCAACGTTAAACTAGATATTGCAATTTCAATAATAATAATAATAAAAATTAATTCAACTGAAAGGACTGTAATTTATGTGGACAGCAATTATCATAAATATGCAACCATTATAAAAACAATGCTTTGAGTAGAAAGATAATCCTTCCCAAGTGTTAACGAATGCGCACGAGATAAGACATGTCTCGAGAAAGAGACAAGACGCGCTTTGTGACATCCAAGATAATACGAGGCAAATGTTTTGGACACGAGATAGCTTGTAAAATGTATCGTCTTGTCTGGAATGTCTCGAAAACAAAAGTCTAAGTTTTAAAATTATTTTTCAAGATCTATTCTCTCAGAAGTAGTTCTCTGCCTTAAATTAATAACGACATTTGTGATTTAAAAAAGATAAACAATGCCTAAAGTTAATAGTTAACTTTTCGAAAAGAAGCTTCATTAAGGGTGAACCTAAAAGATGTCCACAAACTTCGGGAGGTGATTCGTGACATCAAAAGGAGACAAATGGTCCTCTTGCAGTTTTCGAATTCAGCTTCGTTGTCGAGATACAGGGTTGCCAACTGCTCGTTTTTGAGAAACTCACTGGGAATAAATTCAAGTCCAAGAATAAACTACTACTCATATATTTTTCAGGTCAATTGACTTATACCATGTTGTAAGGTCAAATATTTATTTATGAAGTGTGTACAAAATTCGCCAGGGACTTTTCTGAGAAAATCGTCGAGAAAAAGTCACCTCCAAGAATAAACTAAACCTCGTAAATTTTTCTAAGAGAAATATTTGATACTGCAATATAGGGTTGTTAATTAAATATTGATTAATGAAAAATAAACAAAATTGTTAAAACCATTTTTGAGAAAATAGCGTTTTTCGATTTTCGGCTGTTTGTAAACCACACTTATTTTAGGTGGTAGGAAAAAATGGAAAAGCTCCTGTAAGAATACTAAGTAAACCCTAAGTTTAAAATTTGGTGTAGATAAGTTGAACGGTATGGCCTCTAGGCGAGTGCATATAAAAGTGTGCCGAACGGACGGACCGGAAGGACGGGTGTCGAAAAGTCACATTTTCGGTATGTAGACGCCATGAAACATGTAAATCCGTTGAAATCTGAATTTCATATTATTTTCACAATCACTATATTTTCTTCTCTCTTTTGTCTCTCGAAAAAGAAAAGCCTGAGTTTACCACAAAAAGCTAGGGAGTTTCTCAAAAAATATTCAATTACAGGGCCACCGCACTAATCTTTTTCAATTCAATTTCTTATCTGTGTTAGGCCGCAGCTGTTACTGAAGTGTGTATTTGGATAATGCGAATAAAATTATCGTATTATTCAAATACATCGAATGTCAGATTATCGAATAAAAAACTTCGATTGAAGAAAATCCATACTACAAAACTAACTCACACTTTGAGCACATTTTCATTAGACATATAATAGACCAATTAATGCAATCATTGTTTATGAAATATGAAAAAAATCAAATGAGTCACTTTGGGAAAGTCGTTCAAAAAGAACACGTCAGGAGTAACCTACCTCTTGTGAATTGTTTCGAAAAATGAGTTAAGATATACTTTTGGTTATTAATGAAATATTTATTTGCGAAATTTGAACAAAATCGCCTGTCGTTCGAGAAAATTGTCGGGAAAAAAACCTTGACCCCAAAAATAAACTATCCGTTGTAATTGTTTTTCATAGAAATGACTTATACTAAAATATAGGGTTATTAATGAAATACTTATTTATGAATTATCAATATAATTGTCCGAGTAATTTTTGAGAAAATCGTGAGGGAAAAATAACTCCCCGAAGAAACTATCTCTTGAGGATTCTTCCAGGGTAAGCGAGTTATTCCATATTACTAGGTTTTTAATGAAATATTTATTTCTGAGTACGAACAAAATTGCTTGACTCATTGTTGAGAAAACCGTGGAGGAAAAACACCCCCAAGAGTAAACTACCCCTCGCATATTTTTTCAGGACAAACGAGTTTTGCCATATTGTTCGGTTATTAACGAAATATTTATTTTTAAAATATGAATAAACTCTTTTGAGTCGTTTTTTGAGAAAATCGCCCAGACAACACTCCACCAAGAATAAACTACCCCTCGCATTTTTTTTTAGGACAAACGAGTTATGCCATATTGATAAGTTATTAATGAAATCTTTATTTATGAAATATGAACGAAAACATTTGAGTCCATTTTGAGAAAAACACTGAGAAAAAACTCACCCCCTTAGTATAAACTACCCCTTGTAGATTTTTCTCAGATAAATGCCTTATACCACAAAATAGGGTTGCTAATTAAATATTGATTTATAAAACAAGAAAGAAAACAAGATCGTTAGAGACAGTTATGAGAAAATATCTTTTTTTTATTTTCATCGTACAGGAAACTACCCTTGTTTTGGGAGTAGGAGGGAAATTTAAAAAAAAAAACTATAGGAAATACTATGAAAATCTTAAACTAAAATTTGGTGCAGATAAGTTGAACATACCGTAAATTTTTCAACTAATTTACGGTATGTTCAAGTATGGCTTCTAGGCGAGGTATGGCTTCAGGTATGGCTTCTAGGCGAGTGCACAGAAAAGTGTAGCGAACGGACGGACGAACTAATGGACATGTATCGAAAAATAACTTTTTCGGTGTTAGGGGCTATAATACGTGTAAATTCGTTGAAATCTCAAATTTGATTTTTTTTTTCGAACACCATACTTTCTTCTCTCATTTGTCACTTCAAAGTAAAAGGAACTCAGAACTACAGATAAAAGACACCTACTTTTACACATAGACATTTATTGATTTAAAACTGTTTTAGTTTGTGTCATTTCACTTCCAATTGAAAGGTTTTACAATGATTAACGGCATACCAATGACGAGACGGAAGTGTTCAGGAAGTAAATGCATTCAGAAGTCTAGACTGCATTACAGCCTGTTTTTATTTCTGCAATTGTTAACAGCTGTAATTTCGTCCAAACGCTACATGAAATAATTTTTGGTTGACGTCATTGTATTACTATTTTAGTATTGTTCTCTTCAGACTTGGTTGAAGTTATGTCTTAACGGTTATACATTTTTTCTTTCTTATTTCATCGTTACACATAAGAACAAAATGTTATGGTGAGTGGATAGATTCGAACCTACGAACATTGAGTTTATATTCTTCCAACACTTTACCAATGGACCAAGCTTTGTCTTCACGTTAACGCCCGGTTACAGGGTTTACTACGATTTAAATAAAATGGCTGGCTGTTAGAATTCCCTGCTCACATATTTCGATAAATAATTTTCATTGCTTCGTAGATACGTAGAGCAATATTTAGATACACATTTTAGGAGAGTGAATTTTGGTGTATATAATAATTTCATGCCAGGTAAAAGCTAGATAAGTTTTGATAAAATGTTTCATATGTAGTTCTCAATAATAAGCTTGCTGTTCGGAGTGAAGTTCCAAGGTTCAGCATTGCCTAGCAGTTTTTGCTATTAATATCCCTTCTAACAATATTGGCAGTGGACAAAAGTTAGCCCGTGTTGAAGCTTTTTGCTCCTAATTTAGTTATTTTACTTATTTAAGGAATATATTGAAAATTGTCAGCAGGCACGTATGCAGTAATTTATTTCGGGAGAAGTCCGACTTCAATATTAGGATAAATTATAATAAAATTTAAAAGATAATCCTTAAATTTAGGCTAAATTTACAGAGAAGTTGGGATTTCAGAGGGGAGTCCGGACCACCTGGACCCACCCCTAAATGCGTCCTTGTTTGTCAGTAACGTTTCCTCATTTTGAAACCCTCAAAAACTTCGGATATATGAAGGAAAACGAGTTATTTTCGATAAAATATCACTTCAGAAGACGCGACAGTTTTATTGCACATGGTGGTATCCCAAGTTCACAAGGGCAAGAATTCATTAATTTTGATTCTCTGTCATTGTGCTCTATCGAAAGGTTAGGTTTGTAACATATTACTCCTACGAACAAGCATGACTGGCAGATAGGAATACTGAACACAACTCCAGAGAAATGCATGCTGAACTTACGTTTATAGCTACGCGTTGGTGATTTGCCCTCAAGGTAATTCAGTTCCGTCTCTGTTCTTAAGCCATGTTCGTATTACTTGGAACAGTTTTGATAATGAAAAGCATGCCTCTTAATATAACAGACTTCTTTCGCGTAAGAAATCGAAACTCAGTTGGTCAGAGCAACTAGTCTGTAAGAATTAGGTTGTTAGTTAGTTAGGAGCCCAGTTCGAGTAAGGGTTTTTATTACTATTGTTTTTATCTTTTTTATGTGAGGAAAAATCAAATTGTGACATCGCGATATCAAATGTATTTGATTAGGTAGCTTTGTCTTAGCTAAACTTTAAACATCAGTAACCGTCGAAATTATTTCACCAACTGATCACTTACTGAACATTTCAAACACGTCAAACCAGTGGCATAACATGAAGGTTAACCTCTCCTCCGCAGTCCTTAGTTATGCGTCCGTACTTTCAAGGGCGGACTAAGGGCCGGGCGACTGCCCGAGGCGCCAGAGAAAGAGGGGCACCAAAACGAGCCTCAAAAAGTAAATTTTATAATGTGCTTTCTACTGACGTTTTTGGTTTATATTCTTGTAAAGTAGTGGCAATTATATGATCTTTTCCCATTTCACTATGGTAGAAGAGAGTTTCATAGTACTAAGGGGGCTGTATCGAAAAATTGAGAGATGGCATGTAGAATAAAGAGTGCCGGGAATTAAGTATTTGTTTGTTTGCTTGAGTTTAGCGTTCCACGGTTATGCCTTAATGGGCAAGGGAGATGTGGATACTAATTATAGTGGAATCCGAACCACTTTTATCGTTCAACAGTAATCCACCGGGAATTGGACCCGGTACCACAGAAGGCAGGCGTGCTAGCCACTAGACCAGGGGGGGTGGAGTTGGTATTGTTTATAGCGGGCCATATTCTTTGTGAACTTTTCCTAGGTAATGGATTTCTTTTTGAAAATGGGTTTAAAACAGGGGCGTCATTTAGGGAGGGCAGGGAGGGGCATTTGCCCCCCTTGACTTTGAGATGTATATAGATTTTATCATTAGAATAGTAGTAAATCAGTGAAAAACGCGAAATTTTACTTATATCAAGAGGTCTTGCCCCCCCCCAAAGCAAAATCTGAAATGACGCTCCTGGTTTAAACTATTAAAAACACTATGATAAAATGTAAAATATAGGCTACTACTAGGGGAAGGGCGCCAAAAAGTCACTTTGCCCGTGTGAAAATTTGGCCTGCTCCGCCCCTGCGTACTTTCTGTATATTTTTGGCCTTGCAGCTTGTGCGGTCCCCACGCCACATTGTTGCGGGGGCGCTATTTACGCCTACCCTTCGAACGTAATTCAATAACTGTTTAAGAAATTCTACCATCAGCGTGAAAACGGGAATATATTTTTCTAATAGTCTCATAGAACTTTCACTCAGAATGCCAGATGCAATTTTTCAGAGTGGGCTCTGGCTAAGTAGAAGGAAGATCTGTTTAATAAGTAAGTTCCTTTCAGAAAGTTTGCTATTTCTTTAACAGTGATGTAAATAAATATACTTATGTTATTAGCTCGACACCAAACCATCCTGGACAAATCCCTCTAGAACAATGATCGGCAAAAGTTATTCTGCATAATTTTATAAGCGACTCAAGGGTGAAACACTTGTTAACGAAAGCAATGTTGTGTATATACTGCCTTGTTTCTGACAAAATATAAAGTCTTTTGTAATCTTTAGACACTTTTCCTATTCTTTTTTTCACCCTTGGTTGTGTAAGGAAGCCTCGAACAAATAAAGAAGAGGTAATATTACAGATAAGGGGCGCTATAAATATATTAGGTATTTCTTTTGTTACCTAACCATAACGGCCTAGGGTCGTCTTCAGTAGAATAAAAAATGCTACGTGATATTACATTCACGGAGGAAAGGATGCTCTAAATATATTTCTTATTCATTTTGTCTGCCCTGCTTCTCAGAAATTATATACCTTCTGTTGGAGGGTGCTGAAAAGAGAGGAGGGGAAATAAAACGTCGTGCCCCCTCATACATTTTAAATTTTGTGACGTGGTTGCTCAAATTATTACTAAAGAAAGCACTCTAAACTAAGATGTGTAAAGTTACAACATTATGTAAGGGTGGCATATTCATTAATAATAATAATAATAATAATAATAATAATAATAATAATAATAATAATAATAATAATAATAATAATAATAATAAAAAATATGAATGTCTTTGGAGAGCCGAAATTATGTGAGACGAACAATGATATGTAGAGGTTTAAGATGGGTGGTCATAGAGGAGGAAAAACCAGGATTTTTCTCTCTCTGACTCTCTAACGTTAAGATTATGTGCTGAAGGTAAGAAGCATCATCATTCTACAATAGGTTGCTTTTACGTAGAATATCTATTACTTGAGCTCCCCTCCTTCGGGCAACTTTGCTTATGTAGTAAATTCAAAACAATTTCAATTTAAGACAAATATTTATAGAGAAAATTAAACATTTAATAGGGAAATCTGTTATCAAAATATCCAAACACTTAGATAGAAGACTATGTAGTGAGAAACATTGTGAAACTATAAAATTCTCCAAATTAGAATTAACATTTACTGGAAAACATTCGTTATGCATCAGTGAGCACAGGGGAAATAATTACGAATCTGTTTGCAAACAAAAATTAGACACACTAATGCAAATGCGACGATATTTTCTCTCTCTCTCTTTTTTTTTTTTTTGGTATCGTCATGAGTTTTACACATATGTTACAATTTGATTCTTTCAGAAATAAAAAATAAATAAAATAACCTTATTGATAAAAATGACAACAGTACTTCCACGGGATTCGAACCGTCTACCTTCGGTATACAAACTCGTTGCTTTACCTAACTGAGCTATTTGCTCTCTTACGTAAGCTGAACCTGTTCTACAGTAAAGACGATTTTTCATTACGATTGGGCTAACAATTCGTCTTTTTCCATAGGTAATTTCCACTATTTGCACTATCTATACGTTAATACTTAGCATAGATTCATATATTTGGAGTTCGCTGATAATGCATATAATAAGACATACTAGAAATATTTCGTTAAAATTTTCGTTTGTAGATCTAATCCACGCTTCTCTCAATGACATAGATGTCGCTGCTTCGTGTTGAACTGCAGAATTCCCTCGCGTTCTTGAAAATTTCCCACTTTAGCAGAGTTGGTAATTCTCGAGATTTCTGTCGATTTAATGTTTTTTGCTTCTAATTTCTTTATTTTAAGCTAATATCTAACACAAATATTAAAAACGGGTTTGTTATTAACCTGTCCTGCTGGGGAAACCTTCCGAAATTTCGAACATATAAAGAAAACGGAGATATTTTCAAAAAACTTCGAAATAAAGAGACGCGTCATTTATTTTGCTCATGGTAGTACCAGGACTATATCGCAGCTAATACTGCATGTAGAGCCTTCAAACAAAAAATTGCATTACCAAATCGTATGTGTAGAATGCAATAAAAAATAGTAGCGACACCTGTGGCGTATCGTGAACATTTCCAACGGGGTCATCTGCAAAATCTGACATGGAAACAGGGCTTGGTCGTGCCTCCATTGAAAGATGCACAAAATGGGAGAAACGTCGAGAGGAAACACGTTGGTATATTTCGTCAGTTACATCATCTTTTCTGTTTCAACAAGCCACAGTTTGTGTAAGATAAACTTCAACCAGCCTTTAAACTTTTGATTTCGCCTTTTCCTTTTGATTTTCCCTTCTTTGCTATACCAAAAATGTCAATATTATTTCTAGGTATAATTTCGTGGATTGAAGCCTGACATTGTATAAGACACTTCAACATACAATCATTGCATTGTTTGATACCTACTTTAGAAATTTCTTTCACAGCTTTTACTGCCTCCTCACTGATAAGCAGTTTTATACTATTTACAATAACTGGTTCGTCTTCATCAAACGAATTTTCGGGTCTAGGTCAAAACCCCCACAGCCAAAACCCCCACACTCAAGAAATGTCAAAACGCCCACACGATCGGTCATAACCCCCACAGCCAAAACCCCCACACTCAAGAAATGTCAAAACGCCCACACGATCGGTCATAACTCCCACACAAATGGACAAATCTCCCAAACGCACGAACGGTCAAAACCCCCACACTCAAGAAATGTCAAAACGCCCACAAAATCGGTCAAAACCCACACAAATGGACAAAACAGCCACACATAGCAACGGTCATAATCCCCACATAAATGGACAAAACCCCCACACAAATGGCCAAAACTCCCACATGCAGAAATTGTCACAACTGCCACACAAATAGACAAAACCCCACACAATCGGACAAATCCCCCACACTCTGAAATGATCGTGATTGCACGTCTTTGTTGCGGCTCTTTATGACGCCCACTTTAGTGTTTCTGTCATTAGAAAACAGTGCAAGAAGAATAGTTGCAACATCAGTTTAAGTGGAATAAAAAATGTTATTAAAAAGTACAAGGGCAAGACATGCAACCAGGATCATTTCAGAATGTGGGAGATTTGTCCGATTGTGTGGGGGTTTTGTCCATTTGTGTGGCAGTTCTGACAATTTCTGCATGTGGGAGTTTTGTGAATTTGTGTGGGGGTTTTGTCCATTTATGTGGGGATTTTGACCGTTGCTATGTGTGGCTGTTTTGTCCATTTGTGTGGGAGTTATGACCGTTGGAGGTTATGACCGATTACCAGTGTGGGGGTTTTGGGTGTGGGGGTTATGACCGTTCGTTTATTTGGGAGATTTGTCCATTTGTGTGGGGGTTATGACCGATTGTGTGGGCGTTTTGAGATATCTTGAGTGTGGGGGTTTGGCTGTGGGAGTTATGACCGTTCGTGTATTTGGGAGGTTTGTCCATTTGTGTGGGGGTTATGACCGTTTGTGTGGGCGTTTGGACATTTCTTGAGTGTGGGTGTTTTGGCTGTGGGGGTTTTGACCGGTTTCCGGATGTTCATTGGTCACAGAAACTGATATCACTTCCTCAACATTATTAAGGAAACTGTTGTTGAATTAAACTATGTCTACATAATGTTGATCCTGTGAAGCGTTTAGTTGAATACTCATCCCAAATATATGCTTAAATTCTAATATTATTTGAGTTATATTAGGACCTACACTATCCACTGCAGTAAGGTATTTTCATTATCAAGAATATTAATAGTTGCAAATGGTCCTTTTACAAACTCATTCTTCTGCTCATGAAATTGATTATCTGATATTGCTGAAAATGGTGATACTTTCCTAGAACTGGTAAAGTGAGCAGATAGAAATGCAATGTGGAAATGCAATGTGGAATTGTATGTAACCAGTTGTGACCTTCATTTCAACTCAAAGTACTAAAGTGTGTTACATACGGTAACAAGAAAATTGTTGTCCTTGGTTTAAGAAGCAATTTTGTAATTCCCAACCAATTGTTTTATTACTGCTCTCTTCGAACAATGAGATAACACATAGCTTACACATCCTGTCAAAAACTTTGGATTGAATCGAATCGACCAATTTAAATTCAATTTTCTTTCCTCAGAGCTAATCTGATTCATTGTACAGCACTGAGGTCAATTTATCCGTAAGTTATTATCCAATAATTTCGAAGAATGTGTGTATTTTTTGTGGGTGACTTACAATGTTCTAGAAAGAAATTCCGTAACATTTGAAATTATATTTCTTATGCGAAAGGTGCGCGTGAAGTGATTTAATACGAACAGGAGAATAAGAACTGCGACAGATAAATTACAAGTTAACCAGTTGGTAACACTACTGTTTATATTTTAGTTACAAAACCGGCTGGCTACACTTGTTCCCTAGGTGGGCTATACCAATGTTTGTTCAATATCATTTGCGATATTGACTTTTGATTCTATCAGTCTCAAGTAATATTGTGCAATAAAGGATGGAATTCTGAATTGAAACTTCTCTCAAGATATTAGCAACGTTCGAATAGAATACGTTGCTAATTCGGAGCGAAACGTATACTCACACATGCAACACTTGATTACAACATTCCCACGTCAAAAAATAAATAAATAAATAATAAATAAATAAATAAAAAATGAATAAAAAATAAAAAATGAAACTCTTGGTAAAGAACTTAAAAAAAATCCGTGAAGAAACAACAGAATTGTTTCCTAAAGTTCTGAATATCCTCCGTATCCCATTTGACATTCCAATGCTATTAGCAACAGCCCAGATAACCTTCTTAAAGTTCCAGCGTCTCAAAACATACCTGAGGTCAGCAATGACCTAGCCAAGACTAAACAATTTTGTATTTCTTAATTCATTTCCAGACAGTCTTGACTCTCTGCACGTGATGGAACTGTGTAAAGGATTCTTAGCGTGCAACTCTCCTTGTAAAAGTGTGAATTTTGGTTCTGGAAGTCTTCAGTTTCTTTTGTTTGTTTGTTTAGGGGAGCTGTAGAATCACAGCTCCTCGTTACTTTCACAATGAACATTTAAAATCAAAACTTCCTATTTTTATAAAATATATTAAACGTTGGACATTGGGTGTATGAATACAAGATGCAGTGATATCTATGGATCATCATTTGAAGATTAACGTGGTATAAAGCTAAGATTTAAAAAAAATATGTGAGTGCTAGTGTAGTAAGAATCTGTGAGAACTTTTGTGGGTGTGACATGTCTCCAACCTGTAAGTCCTGGCGAGTACAATCGTGACTTTTGTGCCGAAGGTACACGAAATACAATGTCGCATTATTTAGTCATTAATTAGTAGCAAACTGTGTTTTATATGTATATGCTAACATTTTAAGTCCTGTTACTTGTGACATTTCGCAAATCAACATTGTTTAGTAGTTTTGCTAATATGTAATTCTATGTTTAATACGTTGGGCTTATCAAGAAACTACTTTTACATCACTTACGTTTATAATATTTTCACTTTTCAGATATACAGGATGTTTCAAAACACCGACAACGCTTAGGAGGTGATTCGTGACACCAAGATAAGATAAAAAGTGTAGACCAACGTTGGTGCGCAAATGCTTGCTTTTGGAGTTATAGGCTGCCGAAAACAGGAACTTTGAAGGTCCATAGTTCATACACGGACTTCGGGAAAATGAACTTTGAAGGTCCATAGTTTCAAATCTATGAGGCTTATCGTAGTCGGGTCAAGACTTCACTTAACTGCTGCTTGACAATTGCTAAGAAACAATTGATTTATACCATGTAACATCCCGGGAGCCAACCAATTACAGTCACACGCAAAGCAGAGCGTAGCTGAGCAGGACGTGTTATCTGTATAAACGGCATTATATGAAAGCTCTATATTCAGTCGAAAGTGGATGCAGTGAGGTGCTTGACATAAATAGCGCCATAATTAGTGGAATTCAGTTCTGTGAATTTCAGTGTGATGGAGCAATAAATAAGTGCAAAATGGCTTCGAGACAGCATTTGACTGCTACGATCGTGGATGTACAGTTGGACGGTTAGAAGCTGGTCAAAATGTGACCAATGTGGCGACAGCAATGAGAGTGTCAAAAAGTGTCATCTCTTGATGGATAAAGGCCGGTGAAAGTGAAAATGCGATGCAAAAGCATGTCAGTGATCGTCGAAGAAAAACCACGCCTCCAGACGATTAGTATGTATCCCTAGTGGCGAAAAGTAACAGAGAGCGCACTTCGCGTCAGATAGCTGCATTTCTTGCAAACGTTACCGGTACACAATTATAAGTCAGAACCATTTCGCAGGTTGATTTCTATGCACGGTTGGTTTAAATCAGGTTGATTTCTATGCACGGTATCCTATTAAATGTATCCCTCTTCATCGATTCCATTTTCGCGAATGATTCAAATAGTGTCAGGAACATGTAAGTTTTGATCAACAACAGTGGTCCAGAGTAAATGTTCTCTGACAAATCCTGTTTTACTGTGACAAGTGATTCTGGATACCACTTACTGTGGGTTACCTTAAAAAGAGTGCGGAACACGTTATGCACAACAGAATGGTCATGAACGTGATCAGTAGAGCCAAGGTATAATGGTGTGGGCAGACATTATGCACAATGGCAAAACTCCGCTTCACATCTTTGAGTGAGGTAGCGTAACATCACAGTGGTATTGCAGAGAGATTGTTCTGAATCATGTTCGTCGTTTTCGGGATACGGTAGGTCTGGACTTTCTGTCTATTGACGAAAATGCACGCCCACACAGGACCGTTGAAGTATCAGACACAGTTGAACGTGAGGATATTACATGTATGCAATGATCTGCTTAATTTCCGGATTTTAGTCCTACAGAGCATGCCTGGGATGCCCTTGGCAGACGTGTTTCTCAACGAACTCCCCCTTCCCGGACCGTGCCAGAACTGACAAACGCCTTGCCACAGGAGTGGGACAATATCCTTCAAGAACTCCTCACTAGTTTAGTGGACAGCATGAATAACAGATGCAGAATGTGCCTTAGTGTTCGAGGAGGACACACATCTTAATGAGGTACTTATACTGTGTTCCTCTGGCAAGAAGTCTCATTTTGCGTGGCTGTTTGGACATGCTTCAAAGAGTATATTTTCATTTTCCGTTTTCTTTTTTTTTTCTTGTGGCGCTATCTGTACAATTTTCTATTACCGTAATTGCACACTGTCTCTATTGCATATGTACTGCGTTTCATTTCGACCCTAAATGGGTATTCTGAATTATTCAGAACAATGGCACTGTTTTTAGCATTTGTAAAGCAGTGTAGTGTGTTCCCTATCCAAATATGCAAGTTTCAGAATCCTGCAGAGCTTCCGCAACAATGTTCATAGAAGTAGTTGGTAAGTACTTCTATTATATGCCCATAGGCAAACTTGTATAAAAATTGTTGTGTGAGTAGCTTAGGAGTCTGAAGCCTGGATTTTTGGGTAATGCACATATTAGTTCCTAAGTAAAGTTTCCATAGTTTCGGAGCTGTGGACCTTTAATGTTCTTTTTTATGTTTTCGGCAGCCTTTAACTCCGAAAGGGAACATTTGTACACCCAGGTTGATCTATAATTTTGTCTTACCTTGATGTCAGAAATCACCTGCCAAAGGTTGTCGGTGTTGTTTTAAAACACCCTGTATATTGTTTACTATATATCTGAAAATACTACAGATTTAAGTGATATACGATAGCTTCGTAATATGCTAAAATAGTAAGACTAGTGGATTAACTATTTTCTGGATTTTCTAGATTACAACTATTTTTACATGCACTGAGAGAGAAAAGCTAATTTTTAGTCTAGAAAACCTGGAAAGAAAAAACTTTAACAGGATTCTGTAACATACATAAGATTTTCTGTACCAGCAAGTTTGTTGCTTAGTCAGAACCAATCTGTACAGCCGCAATTTTAAACCACGTGTGTTCTTCATCGTTACGTATAAGATACAGAAAATCGTAGTTACGTCATTTAATAAACATTATCTGATTATATACGGACACTATACCATTCTTGTATACAATCTAGATTTTTCTAGATTGGCTGGAAATAAATATGAGAAGCTAGGAATTTATGTAGCAGGATTTAGAAAACCTGTACGGAACGTACTGTATGTGCAAAGATAAAGAGTACGTATGGTTCGAATGCAGTCCAGAAAATCTACACTACAACATAGATGCCAGTTCTCCTGCCGTTGCAGCAGCAGCACCAAGAGATCCGTCTATAGCCGGAATCTACGGACTTTTCCTCTAAATGCGATCGTTTCCCCCCTCCGTAAACAAAAACAAAAATAATACATGAATAATGTAAAGGTTAGTAGGAATTACACACTGTGGAGGAACACAACAAAAAGCCTTGTCCCTCCTACATTTGAAATTTTGTTGCGCTACTAATGATATGGATATTTTATTAATTAATTATAATTAAATGGAGACATGGGAACTAAGGTATGATCCAGGTTTATCACAAACTTGGAGTCGGCACTATCGAGAACGGGAGCGAGGAGTGTATATGTCCTACTACCGATGTAAATCACGTTTGTCTACCTAAGTGTTGTACTCGTGAAAAACATACCGAAAGCTAAAGATTCAGAAATGCAGAGCGTTGCGATTGCCAGGTTGTTTCAGGCACACAATCATAATCGTATAATGGCAGTATCGCACTTCCTAAACCAAGGTGTGTGTATGTGTGAGTGTGTGAAGAATTTATCGACCCATTAAATGTATTCTGGAAACTGGTTGGGACCAATGTAACACATGTTTACGCCCAACCCACATCATTAAACTAGAGTATAGTAGAAAAAATAAGTTATTTCTGGCATAACCAAATCTGTCAACGCGATAAGCCTCTACAAAACTGAAGATTGCGCATTCTTGTGTGATGAGAAAAGAAACATAACCGAAATTTGGTTCCCTAAAGGACAAACGGTGTTAAAGATACGATAAAACACTGATAAGACGAGGAAGCTTTTTCTTGATATTTATGGCGAAACAAAGGTCGAAAAGCATGCCTCAGAGAAGAACGCCAATGAATTTCACTCCATTATACCAGGTCAGCTGTACAAATCCATATAGAAGTTATGTTACAAAAGAAATCCAAATTTCCCAAGATGATGGTCTGGCAGGCAATGGCACAGAATGGGAGACTGAGTTTCCAGCGTTTGTGATCAATGGAACTCTGAACAGTAAACTGTATTTTTCTCAGCATCTGTGGAAAATTCTGTTGCCGTGACTAAGTAGTATAAACATTAGCACCTGTATTTTATTTGGGTCTGACAAGGGATCATCTCATAATGGGCGCTGCACCATCTAGCTTCTGGAAAACAACAATATACCATAGGTTGCACACAGTGCAACAATCCAATGTCAGTGCCCCAATGCAGATATATTGGACGGTTCTGAGCTCTTGTTAAAGAGGGATATTGTTGCTAAAAAAATTCCTTTACCTGAACATTTGTAGATTAGGCGCAAATGAACCCGGCGTTCGAAGCAGGTGGCAGCAACTACGGAAAAGTTCTCTTTGATAACTTCAAGAGTAAAACTGCACTCTACTGAACAAGAATGTCATTATGCTGCCTGTTTGAAGATATTTTAATTTGTATACCTAAAATATAGTCTATAAAATAAAAAGTTTTGCTTTTGGAGTCATGTTTAATTTCTCTCCCGCTCTTCGGTTTGTGATAATACAACTTAATGATACCTTAGGTTGAGATCTCTGCTCAGGACCGGGTGCTGGGTAGCCTCGAAACGCATCTTTCTGTTTCTGCTTTTCAATTCGCCTGTCATGTTAAAGAACACACCTCAGTTTCGTACGTAAATCAGCCTTTCAGTATCCCACCCCCCAAAAAAATCTGATAGAGTAGTCAATAGCATTGACTTTTGAAACTTAAATAAAATTACTTTGTAAGAGTTGTTTAGCAACAATGTTGTCTAAACAAAGCGCCCCAGCCCAAACTACACGTTTTCAATTTGTTCGAGAAAGGAAAAATACGTAATACCTAGGGCTTCCAGATGTCACGAATTTACATCATGTGTTCCCTCTTCGCAAATTGTTCAAAATATCAAATGTCTCAGATTTTCTCCAAAACGTAAATTAATATAATTCAGCGATATTTTAAATAATCGGCTTTTATTAGTTATTGACCCTAACTGTTAGGAATATACTCTCTGATTGGTCAGTACTGACTTATAATTTTATTAATTATGATATCAGCAAGTGAACTGCGTAACAATTAATGTACGGTAAATTTTCATAATATGTTCTGGTGTTTTAGTCTACAAACCAGTGATGCTAGGTCCTCAAGTTAAATTTCCGTCACGAATGCTCAAAAATTCCTTGTTTAAGATACAATTTCCCTAATTTTCGTTCACTATATACATATAATTGTTTAAAAGGAGCATTACTGCATATCTATATATTATACTGTGCTCGTATCCACAACTTATACTTCTGCTCTTGATCTTCTATTAGTACTTCAATGTTATCTTTATAATGACATCCTCAATCCAGGTCCCGAAAGGCTTGTGAAAACAAAGAAAAATTTTGTCACTTTGAGTGGGATTCTGAAAAGAATGACATCGTCTTTCGTCATATTGCCGCAGTACTTAGTAACAAAATTTGTTGAAAAGTTACATACATTTCCCTACATTTTATCTCATATCCGTAAAGCCTCCCTTTTGCCCTCCTTAAAAAAATCTTTGCTATATCTCCCTACACCGCGGGAAATTTCTCTCAAACTAGCATCACTGCTACAAACATGGAAATACTAGAACTACAGCATATTTGCATCTTCTTCAACTTATTCTATGTTCTTTATATCAGATCGTCTAAAAAAATTCAAGACTTTGGAAATCAAAATTCAGAATATCTTTACTGTTATCTGAAAATAACATTATAAAATCACACATAAGCCATTTTGATCGACAACCATTTGTTCGGTAACACCAGAATCCTGTCACTAGGTTAAGAACACCAGTGGCCATCACTGCAACATTGTCCGTCGTTTACGCACTAAAATCCTTAAAATAAGAAAGCACATGAGATTAAATGGTCAGATATACACTGCTTGCTTCGTTATACCCTTTCTCACAATGTCACGTCACGTGTAAGAACATAATTTTCGGTGGAGGAATGCTTTGGGGAAAAGTAGCGAAGTGTGTGACGGAACAAGGTGCTGGAGAATGTTCGCTTGGATGAAAACGTAAGCAAATCTGGTGTGTTTTTGGTAATTTGTCAATTGCGAAACTATAGTTTTTGTTAATCTGAGTGACTTTACCTTAGATTTAATATGCATAGAATATGTATGTCGTGTCAGATTTTATATCTACAAGTAGTTTTATGAGGAAATGGAAGTAGCGAATACTGGATCACATTTTACGTACTTTTACTAGAATTCGCCACATCTGACGCCTAATTGATTGTACTACCATGAGCAAAATAAATGACGCGTCTCTTTATTTTGAAATTTTTTTTGAAAATATCTCTGTTTCCTTTATATGTTCGAAATTTCGGAAGGTTTCCCCAGCAGGACAGGTTAATAACAAACCCGTTTTTAATATTTGTGTTAGATATTAGCTTAAAATAAATAAATTAGAAGCAAAAAACATTAAATCGACAGAAATCTCGAGAATTACCAACTCTGCTAAAGTGGGAAATTTTCAAGAACGCGAGGGAATTCTGCAGTTCAACACGAAGCAGCGACATCTATGTCACTGAGAGAAATGTGGATAAAATCTACAAACGAAACTTTTAACGAAATATTTCTAATATGTCTTATTTCGTGCATTATCTGCAAACTCCAAATATATGAATATATGCCAAATATTAACGTAAAGATAGAGCAAAAACTGGAAATTGTCTATGAAAAAAAGAAAAATCGTCTTTACCGTAGAACAGGGTCAGTTCACGTAAGGAAACAAATAGCTCAGTTAGTTAAAGCAACTAGTTTGTATGCCGAAGGTAGCGGGTTCGGAAAAGTTTTACAATGTATTTGTATTAAATTGAAATTGTTTTGAATTTATCACATGAGATAAGTAGCTCGAAGGAGGAAAACTCAAGTAATTGATATTCAAAGTAAAAGCTACCTATTGTAGAATGATGATACTTCTTGCCATCAGCACATAATCTTCACTTTAGAGAGTCAGACAGAAAAAAATTCTGGTTTTTCCTCCCTATGACCACCCATCTTAAACCTCTACGTTCCATTGTTCGTCCCACAAAATTTCAGTGCTCCGAAAACATTCATATAATAATAATAGTAATAATAATAATAATAATAACAATAATAATAATAATAATAATAATAATAATAATAATAATAATAATAATAATCCTGAATATGCCATCCTTACATAATGTAAGGATATCTTAGTTTCTTAGTTTAAATCTTAGATATCTTAGTCTAAAGTGCTTTCTTTAGTAATTATTTAAACAACCATGTAGGAGGGGGTAAGGCGTTTTATTTTGCCCCTCTCATTTCAGTACCCTTCCAACAGAAAGTAATTTCTGATAACCAAGGTAGACAAAATGAATAAGAAATATATTTACAGCATCCTCTCCCCTTTCATGATTGGAATATCACGTAGCATTTTTTTATTCTACCAAAGATGGCCCTGTGCGGTTTGGGGTAGGTAACTAAAGAAATACCTAATATATAGCGCCCCTTGATTGTAATATTACCGCTTCTTTATTTGTACGAGGGAGCATCAACAAGGTGATAGAAAGAATAGGAAAAATGTCTATTGAATCCAGTGGCGGATCCAGCACAAACTTCTGGGGGGTGAAAGATTCTTTTGATGATGTGAAGCTGTCACAAATTACCACTTAACTAAACTAAACATCATAGTGGGGTGAGCTGGAACCCAGTCAGTTTAAATTGATGTAAAAGTTTAATTTTTGGCTTCATATTAAAGTTTTGGTTTCAAATGAGAATTTCAGTCCCAGTGGTCAAGGATCAAATCTCGTGGGGCTCTTCAGTGTAGGCTAATACGGGCCTCTTATGAAAAAAGGCAAAAATATTAAAATGTTTATAACGTTCGAATCTTTCGTCTATTTTAAAGAAATGTTGGGCTTCGTATTAAAGTGTTGGTTCCAAATAGCAATTTCAGTCCGATGGAGAATGATCAAATCCTGGAGTCGGGGGGGGGGGGATAATCAGTATAGTGTGCTACGGCTCCATTATAGGAAAAGGCAAAAATATGAAAATGCTTATAACTTTCGAATTTTTCGTCTATTTTAAAGAAATTATTTTTTTCATATTAAAGTCTTGGCTTCAAATGACAATTTCAGTCCTTGTGGACAATTATCAAATCTCGGAGGGCTCTTCGGTGTAGGGGTTTCGGCTTCTTTATGGGACAAGATTCACGTAATTGATATTGCAAAATTGTTTTGTATACATTAGTGTAAACTTGCACCATTTGGTTAATTCTACCTCTTATATTTTGCAGATTTCAAATTCCAAGCATAGTTACTTCTCAAAGCTAAAAGGCACTTACTAGTTTCATTAAAAGGAAATGTCTTTTATGAAAAGTTGTCATGGGGTAGAAGAACGAACAGGCACCCAAACATTGGTTGAGTCGGACGGTTGAAACTCGTTAAGCTCACTTGAATTATTATTATTATTATTAATAATAATAATAATAGAGCATTCATGGGGTCCGTGGCTCGACTCCACTTCGCGCCAAGTGAAATTTGAGGTAGACAAATACCGTGTGCATGGGTATGGGTTTTCTTGGAATTTTCCATTTTCCTCCCCCTTTCTTCATTTCATTCATCATCATTCTCCCTTAGCGTAGGTGCATAATCGTGCAACGTTAAACCAGATATTCCATTTAATTTTAATTTCAATAATAATAATAAACAATTAATTCAACTGAAAGAACTGTAATTTATGTTGACGGCAAATATCATAAATATGCAACCATTATAAAAACAATGCTTTGAGTAGAAAGATAATCCTTCCCAAGTGTTAACGAATGCGCACGAGATAAGACATGTCTCGAGAAAGAGACGAGGCGCGGTTTGTGACATCCAAAAGAAGACGTAACAAATGTTTTGGACACGAGATAGCTTTTAAAATGTCTCGTCTTGTCTGGAATGTCTCGAAAACAAAAGTCTAAGTTTTAAAAATATTTTTAAACATCTATTCTCTCAAAAGTAGCTCTCTGCCTTAAAATTAATAACGGCATTTGTGATTTTTTAAAAAAATAAACAATGTCTAAAGTCAGTGGCGTATTTACGATTTTGTTTCGGGGAGAGCTTTGCTAACTTTCGGGGGGGGGGGAGGCTTTGCCTGAAAATGTGAAAATTCTGCAAGATATTTCATATACTTTACTATAGTAAGTAAGATTTCGGGGAGGGCTTAAGCCCGGAAGCCCACCCCCTAAATACGCCACTGTCTAAAGTTAATAGTTAACTATTCGAAAAGAATCTTCATTAAGGGTGAACCTGAAAGATGTCCACAAACTTCGGGAGATGATTCGTGACGTCAAAAGGAGACAAATAGCCCTCTTGCAGTTTTCGAGTTCAGCTTCGTTGTCGAGATACAGGGTTGCCAACTGGTCGTGTTTGAGAAACACACTGGAAATAAATTCAACTCCAAGAATAAGCTACTACAGGTCAATTAACTTATACCATGCTGCAAGGTTAAACATTTGTTTATGAAGTGTGTACAAAATTTGCCAGTGTCCTTTCTGAGAACATCGTCGAGAAAAAGTGACCTCCAAGAATAAACTACCCCTCGTAAATTTTTCTAAGAGAAATATCTGATACTGCAATATAGGGTTGTTAATTAAATATTGATTACTGAAAAATAAACAAAATTGTTAAAACCATTTTGGAGAAAATAGCTTTTCTCGATTTTCGGCTGTTTGTAAACCACACTTATTTTAGGCGGTAGGAAAAAATGGGAAAATTTCCTGTAGGAATACTATGTAAACCCTAAGTTTAAAATTTGGTGTAGATACGTTGAACGGTATGGCCTCTAGGCGAGTGCACAGAAAAGTGTACCGAACGGACGGACCGGAAGTACGGGTATCGAAAAATCACATTTTCGGTATGTAGACGCCATGAAGTATGTAAATCCATTGAAATCTGAATTTGATATACTATTTTCACAATCACCATATTTTCTTCTCTCTTTTGTCGCTCGAAAAAGAAAAGCCTGAGTTTACCACAAAAAGTTAGGGTGTTTACCAAAAAATATTCAATTACAGGGCCACCAATTACTAAACTTTTTCAATTCAATTTCTTAACTGTGTTAGGCCGCAGTTGTTACTGAAGTGTGTATTTGGATAATACGAAAAAAAATATCGTATTATTCAAATGCATCGAATGTCAGATTATCGAATAAAAAACTTCGATTGAAGAAAATCCTCACTACAAAACTAACTCACACTTTGAGCACATTTTCATTAGACATATAATAGAGCAATTAATGCAATAATTGTTTATGAAATATGAAAAAATCAAATAAGTCATTTTCGAGAAAATCGTTCAAAAAGAACACGTCAGAAGTAACCTACCTCTTGTGAATTGTTTCGAAAAATGAGTTAAGATATACTTTTGCTTATTAATGAAATATTTATTTGCGAAATTTGAACAAAATCGCCTGTCGTTCGAGAAAATTGTTGGGAAAAGCCTTGACCCCCAAAATAATCTATCCGTCGTAATTGTTTTTCATAGAAATGACTTATACTAAAATATAGGGTTATTAATGAAATATTTATTTATGAATTATCAATAAAATTGTCCACGTAAGTTTTGAGAAAATCGTGAGGGAAAAATAACTCCCCGAATAAACTATCTCTTGAGGATTCTTTCAGGGCAAGCGAGTTATTCCATATTATTAGGTTTTTAATGAAATATTTATTTCTGAGTACGAACAAAATTGCTTGATTCATTTTAGAGAAAACCGTGGAGGAAAAACACCCCCAAGAGTAAACTACCCCTCGCATATTTTTTCAGGACAAACGAGTTTTGCCATATTGTTCGGTTATTAACGAAATATGTATTTTTGAAATACGAATAAACTCTTTTGAGTCATTTTTGAGAAAATCGCCCAGACAACACACTACACCAAGAATAAACTACCCCTCGCATTTTTTAGGACAAACGAGTTATTTATGCCATATTGTTAAGTTATTAATGAAATATTTATTTATGAAATATGAACGAAAACACTTGAGTCCATTTTGAGAAAATCACTGAGAAAAAACTCACCCCTAAGTATAAACTACCCCTTGTAGATTTTTCTCAGATAAATACCTTATACCACAAAATAGGGTTGCTAATTAAATATTGATTTATAAAAAAGAAAGAAAACAAGATCGTTAGAGCCAGTTATGAGAAAATATATTTTTTCTATTTTCATCGTACAGGAAACTACCCTTGTTTTGGGAGTAGGAGGGAAATAAAAGAAACTATAGGAAATACTATGAAAATCTTAAACTAAAATTTGGTGCAGATAAGTTGAATGGTTGGCTTCTAGGCGAGTGCACAGAAAAGTGTAGCGAACGGACGGACGAACAGATGGACACGTATCAAAAAATAACTTTTTCGGTATTAGGGGCTATAATACGTGTAAATTCGTTGAAATCTCAAATTTGATTTTTTTTCAATCACCATACTTTCTTCTCTCATTTGTCACTTCAAGGTAAAAGGAACTCAGAACTACAGATAAGAGACACCTACTTTTACACATAGACATTTATTGATTTAAAACTGTTTTAGTTTGTCATTTCACATCCAATTGAAAGGTTTTACCATGACTAACGGCATACCAATGACGAGACGGAAGTTTTGAGGAAGTAAATGCATTCAGAAGTCTAGACTACATTATGCCTATCAGCCTGTTTTTACTTCTGTAATTGTTGACAGTTGTAATTTCGTCCAAACGCTACATGAAATAATTCTTGGTTGACGTCATTGTGTTACTATTTTAGTATTGTTCTCTTCAGACTTGGTTGAAGTTTTGTTTTAACGGTTATACATTTTTTCTTTCTTATTTCATCGTTACACATAAGAATAAAATTTTCTAGTGAGTGGATAGATTCGAACCTACGAACATTGAGTTTTCATTCTTCCAACACTTTACCAATGGACCAAGCTTTGTCTTCACGTTAACGCACGGTTACTGAGTTTATTACGATTTAAATAAAATGGCTGGCTGTTAGAGTTTCCTGCCCAAATATTTCGATAAAAAAATTTCATTGCTTCGTAGATACGTAGAGCAATGTTTAGATACACATTTTAGGATAGTGCATTTTGGTGTATATAATAATTTCATGCCAGATAAAAGCTAGATAAGTTTTGATAAAATGTTTCATATGTAGTTCTCAATAATAGGCTTGCTGTTCGGGGTGAAGTTTCAACGTTCAGCATTGACTAGCAGTTTTTGCTATTAATATCCCTTCTAACAATATTGCCAGTGGACAAGAGTTAGCCCGTGTTGAAGCTTTCTGCTCCTAATTTAATTATTTTACTTTATTATTTAACAAATATATTGAAAATTGTCAGCAGGCACGTATACAGTAATTTATTTCGGAAGGGGGCCGACTTCAATATTAGAATAAATTATAATAAAATTTTAAAAGATAATCCCAAAAATTAGGCTAAATTTACAGAAAAGTTGGGATTTCAGAGGGGGTCCGGAACCCCTGTACCCACCCCTAAATTCGTCCTTGTTTGTCAGTAATGTTTCCTCATTTTGAAACCCTCAAAAACTTCGGATACATAAAGGGAAAAGAGTTATTTTCGATAAAATATCACTTCAAGGAGACGCGACAGTTTTATTGCACATGGTGGTATCCAACGTTCACAAGGGCAAGAATTCCTTCCCTTTTATTCTTTTGCTATTGTGCTCTATCGAAAGGTTAGGTTTGTAAAATATTACTCTTACAAACAAGCGTGATTGGCAGATAGGAATACTAAACAGAACTCCACAGAAATGCATGCTGAACTTACGTTTATAGCTACCCTTTGGTGATTTGGCCTCAAGGTCAATCGAGTGGTAATTCTGTTCCGTCTCTGTTCTTGAGCCATGCTCGTATTACTTGGAACAGTTTTGCTAATGAAAAGCATGCCTCGTAATATAACAGACTTCTTTCGCGTAAGAAATCGAAACTCAGTTGGTCAGAGCAACTAGTCTGTACGAATTAGGTTGTTAGTTAGAGCCCAGTACGAGTAAGGGTTTTTATTACTATTGATTGCTTTTATCTTTTTTAGGTGAGGAAAAATCAAATTGTGACATCGCGATATCAAATGTATTTGGTTAGGTAACTTTGCCTCAGCTAAACTTTAAACATCAGTAACCGTCGAAATTATTTCACTAATCGATCAGTCACTGAACATTTCAAACACGACAAACCAGTGGCATAATATGAAGGTTAACCTCTCCTCCGCAGTCCTTAGTTATGCGTCCGTACTTTCAGGTGCGTGCCAAGGGCCGGGCGACTGCCCGGGGCGCCAGAGAAAGAGGGGCGCTAAAACGAGCCTCAAAAAGTAAATTTTAGAACGTGTTTTCTACTGATGTTTTTGGTTTATATTCTTGTAAAGTAGTGGCAATTACATAACCATGGAAGAAGAGAGTTTCATAGTAGTAAGGGGGCTGTATTGAAAAATGGAGAGATGGCATGCAGAATAAAGAGTGGCGGGGGTGTAAGTATTGTTTGTTTGCTTGAGTTTAATGTTCCACGGTTATGCCTTAATGGCCAAAGGAGATGTGGATACTAATTATAGTGGAATCTGAACCACTTTTATCGTTCAACAGTAATCCACCGGGAATTGGATCCGGTACCACAGAAGGCAGGCGTGCTAGCCACAAGACCAAGCGGGGGGCGGGGAGTTCGTATTGTTTATAGTGGGCCATATTCTTTGTGAAGTTTTCCTAGGTAATGAATGTATTCTTGAAAAATGGGTTTAAAATATTAAAAACACTATGTTAAAATGTAAAATATAGGCTAGTACTAGGCGGAGGGCCCAAAAAGTCACTTTGCCCAGGTGAAAATTTGGCCTGGTCCGCCCCTGCGTACTTTCTGTATATTTTTGGCCTTGCAGCTTGTGCGGTCCCCACGCCACAGGGTTGCGGGGGCGCTATTTACGCGTATGCTTCGAACCTAATTCAATAATTGCTTAAGAAGTTCTACCATCAGCGTGGAAACGGGAATACTCGTATATATTTTTCTAATAGTCCCATAGAACTTTCATTCAGAACGCCAGATGCAATTAAGTAGAAGGAGGATCTGATGTTTCCTAAGCAAGTTCCTTTCAGAAAGTTTGCTATTTCTTTAACGGTGATGTAAATAATTATACTCATCGTTATTAGCCCGACACAAAACCATCCCGGACAAATCCCTCTAGAAAACTTTATTCTGCTTAATTTTATAAGCGACTCAACGGTGAAACACTTGTTAACGAAAGCAATGCTGTGTATACACTGCCTTGTTTCTGACAAGTGTTTTGTAATCTTTAGACACTTTTCCTATTCTTTTTGTCACCCTTGGTTATGTAGGGTGGCCTCAAACAAATAAAGAAGAGGTAATATTACAGTCAAGGGGCGCAATAAATATATATGGTATTTCTTTTCTTACCTCACCATAACGGCCTAGGGTCGTCTTCAGTAGAATAAAAAATGTTACGTGACATTCCATTCACGAAGGAGGAAAGGTTACTTTAAATATATTTCTTATTCATTTTGTCTACTCTGCTTGTCAGAAATTATATACTTTCTGTTGGGACGGTGCTGAAAAGAGAGAGAGGGGAGGGGAAATAAAACTTCGTGCCCCTTCATACATTTTAAATTTTGTTACATGGTTGCTCAAATTATTACTAAAGAAAGCACTTTAAACCAAGATATCTAAAGTTACATTAGGTAAGGGTGGCATATTCAGAGATAATAATAATAATAATAATAATAATAATAATAATAATAATAATAATAATAATAATAATAAATGTCTTTGGAGAGCCAAAATTATGTGACACGAATCATTACATGTAGAGCTTTAAGATGAGTGGTCATAGGAGAGGAAAAAACAGGGTTTTTCTCTGTCTGACCAACGTAAAGATTATATGCTGAAGTTAAGAAGCTATTCATTCTACAATAGGTTGCTTTTACGTAGAATATCAGTTACTTTAGTTGTCCTCCTTCGGGCTACTTACCTCATGTGGTAAATTCAAAACAATTTCAATTTAAGACTAATACATGTAAAACTTTTCTGGAATTAAATATATATAGGGGAAATTAAACATTTGATAGGGAAATCTGTTATCAAAGTGTCCAAAAAAGTAGATAGAAGACTATCAAGCGAGAAACATTGTGAAACTTTATAAAATTCTTCAAATTAGAATTAACATTTACTGGAAAACATTCGTTATGCACCAGTGAGGATGTAGTGAGTAGTGAGCACAGGGGAAATTATTACGAAACTGTTTGCAAACAAAAATTAGAGACACTAATGCAAGTGCGAGAACGGCATTTTTTTTGTATCGTCATGAGTTTTACACATATGTTACAATTTGATTTTTTCCCACATAAAAAATAAATAAAATAAACACAGTAATAAAAATTGCAACGGCACTTCCATGGGGTTCGAATCCAATACCTTCGGCATACAGACTAGTTGCTTTAACTAACTGAGCTACTTGTTTTCTTACGTGAACTGACCCTGTTCTATGGTAAAGACGATTTTTCATTGTGCTAAGAATTCGTCTTTTTCCATAGGTAATTTCCACTATTTGCTCTATCTATACGTTAATACTTAGCATAGATTCATATATTTGGAGTTCGCTGATAATGCATGTAATAAGACACATTAGAAATGTTTCGTTAAAAGTTTCGTTTGTAGATCTAATCCACGTCTCTCTCAATGACATAGATGTCGCTGCTTCGTGTTGAACTGCAGAATTCCCTCGCGTTCTTGAAAATTTCCCACTTTAGCAGAGTTGGTAATTCTCGAGATTTCTGTCGATTTAATGTGTTTTGCTTCTAATTTATTTATTTTAAGCTAATATCTAACACAAATATTAAAAACGGGTTTGTTATTAACCTGTCCTACTGGGGAAACCTTCCGAAATTTCGAAGATAAAGGAAATGGAGATATTTTCAAAAAACTTCAGAATAAAGAGACGCGTCATTTATTTTGCTCATGGTAGTACCTTGTCTATTAAAGGAACCAATAGTCATCACGGGATTAAACAATGTCAACACAACTTTCGGCCGCTTTATTAAAACTGTGAATTTTGTTCTCTCACTAGTTACACCCAGAGTACGAAATCCTGGAGGAATTTCACCAGGATATTATTTGTAAATTGATAAATGGTGAATGGTGTTGTTCGTGTAGTCTGCACGTGATCTTAATCTATAATTACAATTATATTTATCATACATTGCATAGTTGAATTTTATTTAGTTATTACATTAATTTTTTAGTACGCAATTTCCGTTGACTTAGTTAAAACATTCGTTTAACACTAATTAACGGGGCTTATATTGAAATCCATCGTCCTCAGCTCTCAGTGGAAGGTTGATTTACAGGCGCAGATAAAAGTGTAGGGCTATAGGGGCTTCCCTCGACGCTCTGGTATACACTGAATAAAATGGGCTTCAATCCTACTTTCTTTACAGTGAATGAAGTGGCAAATTGATCATATCCTGGATCCGCTGACATATATATATATATATATATATATATATATATATATATATATATATATATATATATATATATATATATATACTCACGGCATTGTCAAGGCTCTATATTTGTATTTTACATTTATTATTGCAACCGGGTGTTTCTGACTGCCGTATTCGGTAGCCCGATCATCACCCCTGTTCTTCGCGCGCAGAGTCATTCGAAGAACTGAAAACGTACTCTGTGCACAAACAGTTTATGGTTGTGAACTCGGAAAGCCTGGTACTTCTGCTTGTGAAGGTCAAAAAGTGGGAGAAAAAAGGATGTGTAGAATGTAAAGAGGGTTCAACAGTGACTGATACTTGTAAGAACCATATTCATTTGTAGTTCGTGCACATTCCGCCTGTAGCGCTGCTGTGGCACAACGTATATTGTAACTTTATAACTCTTGTACAGTCAACGACAGTAGAAAATGGAGGTTGGATACATAAGAAATGATAGGTTTTTCCAGTATCAGAATAGTTTCACTCGATGTCTGATAGTTGGACAACCAACATGACAGCAAATACGTGCCCGAAAACATAACATGCCAGGATATTCCTCCACTTGGAGGAAAAAGTATTACTATCTGAGAGCATCATTTAGAGAAACAACCACGAGATAAATCTGCAGAAATTCCTTTCACATTAAGTTCAAAGAGATAGGAATTAATGCAAAGAAAACGAAAAGAATAATACGCTTCATGCAGAAACCGAAAAAAGTACGGATAGCTAAACAAAATGAGAAAAGAAGGAAAGAGGGAAAGGAAAGAGCAAAAGATATGGGAATAAATTAAATTTTAACACTTAAGGATAAACAGTTTCCGTCTTTCCCGCTGCCCCCATCTTGGGTTTTCTTCTTTCATAGGATAAATCTCTTTCAGTATCAAACGCGAACATCATTTAGTGTTGAATTCCTTGAAAAAAAATTTAACTCAGTCTAGGCCGAGACTCGAACCTCAGACCCTTAGAATGACAGTCTCACGCGGTACCCATTTACCTACACAGGCTCTATCTACTACCTTTATAAATCACCTATTACCCGCGCTCTTATCAAACGTGTTAAATGAGCCATTGTTGGTGAGCCACCCAAGTTCCATTTGAAGTTTAAATTTTATTTACCTCACTTAGCCATCTATGGGTAGCAGTCCCCTTGCTTTCATAAAAAGCATTTGTTCTGTAGATTAAAATGAAGAATGAATTAATCTGTACTCTTGTGAGCTTACTGGTGCACCAACATATCTATCTATCTATCTATCTATCTATCTATCTATCTACCTATATATATATGATAAAATGATAAAACATAGAAGAAATGTTTGAAGTACACGTTATATATTGCTAAGGGGGAAAACCAATTCCGTCAAAAGTACCCCTCTCCGCCGCCCGTAAATGGGGGTAACGGGGGGTAACTCTGAAATGTCAAATGGGAACATGGGTCGAGTAATACCTCGTTCGAAAGGTCTTGGAAAACTAAGTAACGCTGTACTAAAAGATGTTTCATATGGAGCACCAGTTTCAAAATGGCCGCCATGATATAGTTCGGAAACTCCAGTGCCCGCAGTATGAAAGCCATGGAAGGTAAATGAAAAATTGAAATGAAATCTTTGAGTTTTACGTCCCACGGTTATGCCGGTTAGGCTAAAGGAGACGGTGATTATGAGAAATGAATGAAATGGTGGAATGAAGAAAGTGGGAGGAAACGGGAGAACCCCGAGAAAATCCACGCACACGGTGTTTGTCCACCACAAAGTTCACTTGGTGCGAGCTGAGATCGAACTAAGGACGCCATGCATTAGAGATGAACGCTCTACCACCGCGGCCCGACCAAGGATAGATGCAGTTACGAAGAAGAGACCTTATCAAATTATAAAACAGCTTTCCCAGGGGAGAGAAAAGTTTTAAAATTTCCTTCTTGCGCTTCAAACTATGATTGAAGTGAGGAAGATTATTATTATTATTATTATTATTATTATTATTATTATTATTATTATTATTATTATTATTATTATTATTATTTTATCGAGAATGTACTTCTGGGTTTCCTCCTAAAAAAATACACACACTATTTCCAACTATAGTTATCCTACTTTTTACAAATTTGTCTAATTCAATATTGGTTTAAATAGTAGTAGTTTTCAAGCTACATATATGAGTTCTTTGACTAACTGAATAGTGCACGCCCCTTCTGGCTCACTCGCCACTATTTAACATTAAATTTCAGATGCCTCGATATATTTGCATAAGTTTATTATTTTTAAAATAAACATTACGTAAAAGGTCTATTCAAATTGATATCAAGTTTTTCTGACATTTGTATATTACGCATATCTTTCTTCATTTGCATTACTCACATTACCCCAGAGAACGAACAAAGTTTAGAGTTCTCGTTTGCACTTCTCTTACAATAATAAGCAAATATACGAGGAACAAATTTACCATTATTGACGATGCGGAGGGGAGGAGATTTTGTGGACTAGGAAGGAATGTGTGCGGGTGCAGAGCAGAGATCTGCACGGGTCGGAATTTTCAGAATGGGCCCGGCCTGTGAATTTACAATGTGAGGCCCGACCCGAGTCCGAAATATGTCTTAGCATTTAGGCCCGAACCCGGACTGAGCTCCGTGATAATCAAATGAGCCCGAAATAAGCCCGAATCACAGAAACTTAATTATTAATGCAAGATTGTATTTTTATTTATAGCAATTCGAGGTTTGATTTTGCAGTTGTGTTTTAAAAGTCCTTCAGAAAGAACGGTGCAAACTATGTTTTATATTCGTTTATGAGTTACGAATATGTTTGTTTAAACCAGATATGGTCGACTTCTACTACTTCCCGTTTAAGTAAGATTGTTGAAAAAGATGGAACCTATTCTGGCAATGCAGAATTGATTCCCGAAAACCGTTTGTCGATAGCTCTTACCCTTTTAAGTTTATGAAAATAAATATTGAAACCTGAAGTAGTAGTGGATCCTACCACTTCCAGTTTTAGCAGAAATGCAGGAGTTAAGGTGGTTCCTTTCATATCCACCTATTTCCGAAAACCTTTTGCCGATCGCTATTACCGTTTTTTACTCGTGGTCTTTAATTTGAAACCGAAAAATTTTCGATTTATACCACTTCCGGTTTAACAGATTGAATGCCAAGGTGATTTGAGGGTACCTGTTAAGTAGGAGGTTGTTGAAGGAGATGCAACCTATTATTGGGATTCTGGATCGATTCCCGAAAACCGCTTGTCAAGAGCTCTTGCCGATTTTGATGTGATACCTGTTGACAGACAGACACACAGACGGACACAGCCGTTCTATAAGACTTCCCTTTCATATGCGTAGCGTAGTTTGGAAGTCTATTAGTACGTATATAGACAAAAGCAGGAAATATCTTTTTATTTGATAATTAAATATAAAGTTATTTATTGCGGCTTGCAGATTTGTACTTTTCTTATATATATTTTTCTCTTACTTAGAAGAAGAAATGCATTTTTTCTTAGTTACAATTTCAGAATGAATGAATACATGAATATTTATTAGTTTCTCTTCTGAACGAATATATGGAAAAAAACATTATTCCTTGAGAACTTCTAATATTTTTAATGGGTTACTTTCGTTAAACTTTGAAATTTTCAGTAGCCAAAAACTTGCAGTAGATATTTTTTTATATATTTTGTAATTATTATTTCTATAAAGTGATAATATATAAATATAGAAAAGTAATAAAGCTTTGAGAAACATCTTGTCTTCGCGCATGAAAAGCGTATGAAACTGATGGAATATTGACATGACGATTTTCTGGAAACGACGATTCATTCTAAGAAAAAAACTACATTACATTTTCTAACATATTTTCCAGAAATGAAAAATTGCAAGATAATTAATTTTATGAACCCTTACCCTCACCCTCAATTGACGCCCTCACCCTCACCTCTCTCACCCTCACCCTCCCTTACACTTACCCTCCATTGACACCTTCACACTCACCCTCCATTGACGCCCTCACACTCACACTCCCTCACACTCACCGTAAATTACTTTATCGTCCTCAACCTCCAACGCCCTCACCCTCAACTACTAAAATGAGGGTGAGGTGAGGGTGAGGGTGGCCGTCATGAGGGCAAAATGAGGGAGGATGACCATCTCTGGTACTGGGCTACTAAGCCTACCCCAAAGCTTACACCGTCCTTACTACTTTCCCTGCTTCACGTTCCATCTAATATAGTTTAACTGCTCAAATTTGGTAATTATTTGTTTTATTTATGCACTTCTAAGATTAACTGGTATATTTGGCGTTGTATGGGAGATCTCCTAGAATGCCTTTCTCATTTTCTTGACTTTAGTTTTTGACTCTAGCAACATGCGTCATACCTCATTTTCTTCAGTGTAAGACAGCCTTTCAAATGGTACCAGTCAAATTTCGTTATCGTGTACCTGTAAAGATAAAAATGGGGGAAATGGGGAAACGGGAATTTTTTCTTATAAAATTCCTTTTTTTCCATTTTGGACGAGATTTTCCCGCTTCTGGTATACGATAGGGAAATTTGAGTGGTACATTTCGAACGCCTGTCTCATAACGAAACCAACGAGGTACAAACCATGATTCTAGGGTAAATAGTAATGTGTCAGAAATTTTTTGAAAAACTTCTCAAATATACCCTTTTTTTAAACCCATCGTCCATGTTTGTAACGTCACAGCCTCCAGACAAAGCACGCGAGGCTGCAAAATGCCCATAAAATATGTTTTATGCTGCTTCCATATTTGAATGAATGCAAAAAACCCGGTCTAAAAGGCTTTATTAGAGACTTATAAAGCAGATTCCGAAGTTCGACGCCATGGCACAGGTATTGTACCATCATAATTTAAAAGGGTTAAATATCCTTCGGAATTTTCACATTTCCACGAATAAAGTTAGCAAAGTCCCTCCCGAAAGAAAATCATAAATACGCCAATGGCATCACATATTACACATATTACATCAACAACACATATTACGTCGACTGCAGGAGGCACGTTCATGTCACACACATGTCACCTAACAATTTCTCCACTTTCCAAGTAGGTATTTCATATTATCACCGTCGCGTGGCAGTATACAAGAGAATCACGTATTGTTGGTCACTTTTAGGACATGAACCTACTGTCGTTAAAGTTCTTCTAGAAAATCGTAATTTAAATGCACTATACCCAAATTATCCTCAAACAGAATAGTGTGATAAAACGAGTTTTAAAGAAATTTCTTAGTTTCCGCACTCCAGAATTACCATATCAAAACAAGAAATAAAAATAGGTTCGACGTATCAACCTGAGAATATATAATGTATATGACCATATGTCCCTATTATGGCTTATCTTATAATTTAAACTGATACAGGAAAAATGTTTAGTCACTTATTTTAAGTTTAACAGCCTCCCCAAGCGAAAGAAAAATATGACTCTAATGGAATCAAACTGCCAGCGAGAATCATATTGCTAAGACTATATTGATTCATTTGCTCGATCATTCTAAACTTTCGTAATTGGAAGGTGGGGGGGGGGAGGTGTGACATGAAATCCTGAAGAGCTAGGAGCTCGATCAATCTCATCTACTTTACTGGCAGGGTATATTGGTTTGTTAGAACAATAAAATGGGGATATGTTAGTATTTTAAAAACAAACTATGAAGAAATTTCGAGTAAAAGAACAAAAGGAAGGATTGGGAACGATTTTACAATATCTACGTTTCTTCCTCTGTTCATTCAAATATAACAATTTTCCCTTCATTACGACTTCAACTATTATAAAAAGTACATATTATAGTAATATATTGTAAAATATTTTACAATATTTGCGTTCCTTTCTTTGTTGAATCAAATGTTAACAGAACTTTCTTTCCCCATAACTTTTTGTTTTCATTATTCCGTCAACTATTGTCTGTTCCAAATGAGAGGTTAATGGAGCAGTACAAAACTGTGACTGAAATAACATGTTTGATACTGCAGAGAAACGACAACGAAAAATTACGATAAAAAATGTCCACACTATTACAGAACGGAACTATGCTTTCGAAAGCTTGAAGTTTCCCTGACTAGTAGCTGGAATTCTGAGAATTCCATAACTTTTCTAGAAATTTCAAATTCTTTGACTTTTCTAGGATATCCTGCTCATTCGCCACCACGTATTACAAATAATAAGAAAGAGTATCCAAAAGCTTGCTGTAGTTTTTATTGTTAACACTGACTCGTTTTTCTCGTTTCATTTTGTTTCATCCTTCCTTATTTTGTTTTCATTTCTGGTTCCTAAAGGGGGTCTGGATCCCCGGCACTTGTCTACGTGCCTGCCAGGTTACAAAGTAAATGGCTCTTCTGATACCTTTCTTACGTCCAGTTTTTTTTATTTAACAGTACATTTGGCAGGAGTATAGCATCATTTGCTTCCAGAACAAAGGAGCTTGACGTATGGTGGCCCCAGTGGCGTATTTACGATTTTGTTTCGGGAGGGGCTTTGCTAACTTTCGGGGGGGGCTTTGCCTAGAAATGTTTAAATTCTGCAAGATATTTCATTTACTTTACTATACTAAGTAAGATTTCGGGAGGGCTTAAGCCCGGAAGCCACCCCCCTAAATACGCCACTGGGTGGCCCAAACCAAGATCTTAAAGTATTTGATTTCACATTATGACGAATCTGAACAAAAAGCTGTTATACCCAAATTTGAGTATGATTTAAAAAATATTCTCAGGTTGAGTAACATGCAATCCAGATCCGTAAACTTATGGTGTGTAACGTTTGCATAAAATCTGTGGGTGGGGAAAAAGAAGAATGAAAACCGAGTGTTTGTTGCGTAACAAAACACCTTCTGTCTAGAGAAATCAATTAATACGATAATGACAAATAAGCTAATTTTTTAAAATTACACTTTATTTTCATACAAAAAGTATTTTTAGAATTAATTTAACAACTAATAAAAAAGCCAAAAATAGCAAAAGTGTTTCATAAAATAAGCTATATTTAAGGCTATAAGAATTCCGTTGATTTGTATGTCTAAATGCTTCTTCACATATGCTATATTCAGGGCCGGATTTAGCATTTTGGCGCCCCTAGGCCCAATATTTTTTCCGGCCCCTAGTCTGGTTAAAGTTACTTTCCTAAAAACCTTTATTAAAAAATTATATCAGGCCTATATGTTAATTGCTTAAACACTACTCCACGATACAATTTTATCATTGCAAGTTTCTTGAGGAATTTACTTGGTTCTGTGCTTAACAAAATACCGTTAATGTATTAACAAAAGATTGGTGAACTTTACCAACAATTATTTGTTCCAATGAACTTCAAAATCAGAATGCTTTATTAGCCTGATTTTTAAAAATCAATTCAAAAAATATGTTAAGTTATGACTAATTATTAGTATTTCTAGAATTTTTTAAATTTTTTTTTCTGTCGGCCGTGCGCCCCCTGGGAGCTTGCGCCCATAGGCCCGGGCCTACCGGGCCTATTGGGAAATCCGGCCCTGGCTATATTTAGCCAAAAAGGGCTAAATTAGCACCACTGCTTACCGCAATCATACGTATAACGGTTGACTGGAGGAAGCAAATTCATGTTTTTTTATGTTGCAGTTTTTCCACATTCCATGCAAGTATTTCTTCCTATTATCGCTCGGCGGCGGTACACAGCAGAGGTATATACGTATATTAAAAGTCTACTATAGAACAGGATTTTGCTTTTGGTAAATTGTCTTTATAAAATTATTATTTAAATGCACCAGTCTGAAACAAAAGACAAATGAGAATACTGGAGTGAAACAAGTTTAAATGAAACTATACACCTTGCGAGCTCACGTTTAAATTATGAAATTATAAATATTTATTAACTCGTTGCATTAATTAATGTGCAACCGCCTTATCAAACTTACTTTTCAAAACTGGCGCATAAAGCATCAACTAGATTAAATATTTTACGCCGCCTTACGGGTACGACTTGGGTACTAAATGCAGATATCTTACTAAAGACATACGAAGCTTTTCTTCGACCTCTTCTCACATTTGGTCACATTGCATAGTGTCATGCTTCATCTAAACTCTACGAGATGTTAGCAATTATGAAACGCCATATTATTCGCCTGGCATATCGGATTCGATTACCATAGCCAAATTACATGACCTACGAACATAGGACTTTCCAACCTTTTTTAATCATCTTGCTACACTCCGGACAAGATACATTCAATCATTCATTACAAATGCTCATCCACTCTATCTTGATACCTTAAGGGTTGATGCCCTTACACATGCTCCATATCGATATTAGCATTCACCGCTTAACATCCTCACCACACTCTATGTTCAGACAACATATTTGGACGCCACAGAGAAAGCAATATTTGGCATTTACATCGTCCGAGTTCATCTATCTCATATTTTTTTTTATTTTAGCACATGTTCTTCACTCATCACTAACATTGGGTTACCATTACGTCTTACATCAGTCTCGAGTCGCTCCGAGACAGATCTAATCCTCATGTGTTTCAACTAATGTTCCGAATGTGATTGTGACGTCAATGCACTTCATATCATTATCATAATTGTTTATAAATGATATACCGTATCTAATTACATTTATTATTTAATTATATATATATATATATATATATATATATATATATATATATATATATATATATATATATATATATATATATATATATATATATTTGTATATTTGCACTGTTAATATGATATCTTGCACTGATTTATATATTGTTCATTGATTGGTGTGAATATAATATCTATGGATAGGTACCTATAACTTTTAAGTTTCTTTTCTGTAATTATTCATCGACAATAAGTGCAAAATTACTAATGGTAATTTTAGCAGTGTCGGAACTAAACGATAAAATTACAGTAAATGTGATTCTAATGAATCAAGAAACTGGAAGGGAATAGCATATTGCGACGACTACATTAATTCATTTACTGCTTGTGATATCAAACAATTTCGCTTGATTGTAACGCTTGCAAATATGACGGAAAATTGATTCCTACTCTGTATTGCAAAAAAAAAGGATGGTTTTTCTGTGTTTGATTTATAATGTATATCTGAAAATCACTGCCTTACCTGAGATCTGTGGGGCTAAAGCTAACGAAAAACCACCACTTTATTTTTCCTAGTTCCTGATACAAGATAGCGAACACATGTATCAAGGTTTTCCCAGGTCAAAATATAATTCCGGAAGTAAAATGTCTCCCAATTTGAATCTCCACAAGGAGATGTCTTGGGAAGGACTATTGGAAGAGAGGGTAACACTGTGGGAAAGATCACTACAGAAAGGAAAATACACAGGAGCAAGAAGTTTAGGATAGGTTAAAAAAAAAAACTAAGTATCATTTACAGGGAAGACAACTAAAAAAAATTTAAGTAAGAAATAAAAGAAATTAATTTTGACTTTCTAGAAGTTCGTACGTTAAATGAGAAAGTAAAGGGGGGTTGAGTCTCGAAGGCTAAAGCAAAGGGTAGTCATGATGGTGTTGGGGGTACTTATTGGTAAGCGCTTAAAAGGAAAGGTACCTAAAATGAAATTTTTGATAACAGAGTTGTGATGATAAGACTTTTAAAAGAAGCAAGGGTAAGGTAATTTTTATGGAAATACACACTGATCACATCGCATACACTTAAAAATATAAACGAAAAGTATGAGAAAAAAGAATAAATTATAGAGAAAGGAAAGGAATGTTTAGTTGATTCATGAGTGGTACTCGGTGTGCCTAAATTTCTTGTGGCTTGTAGTGTATTTCCCCTTTTCTGCTCTTCTTAAATTTGTTGCGATTTGCTGTCTATACTTCACTTAAATGTTAATTATTAGCTGTAGTTTTCTTTCATTTTAGAGTTTGTTAGTTAACAATCTGCATGTAACAACACCCAACTGCATTGTTTGAGCAGTCGGTATGGAAGCATGAATATAATATTACCAGAAACTTGCTTGTTTCTCTTCGTTTTAGTTGGGTTTTGGAGTACGTAGAGCATTTGGTTACTTTCGGTGATATATATATATATATATATATATATATATATATATATATATATATATATATATATATATAGCATTGGTGCTGTTATATAGGTGTAGTATTGTCTACTAGTATATTGATTACAAATTAGTTACTTGTTTTAATGTGGTTTTTATTGTCTGTTATATAATTATATAAATATAAACTGTAACACATTGTAAGTATAGTTTTTAATATATTTCATTCTGCTCTGGTCAGAACTGTGTTTTATTTGTTATATAATTTTGTTTATGGTAAATATTATGATTTGGGTTTCTAAGCTAGCTGGATGTTTTTCCCCTTCTTTGTGTTGTTTCGTCTTTCATGCCTTGCGTTTTTTATGTGATTTGGTTGAGAGTTCTGTATGACATTGGATTAGTCATTTTTTCACACTACAATTCTACACTACTACTATTTTCATAAGGGGCGCTACTTTCATTAGTTGCTGTCATGACATCATATTTGGAGATAATGCGATGCCACAACTATGTTTTTAGTTATTTATTTTGGCATTGTCAGCAAAAGTGATTACTGCTACCTACCCCATTGTCTGTAGTCTTACCAGTAGCACAGAAATATCTGCTCCTAGATTTGTCTCAACGTTTAGTGTAAGCTTTTCCACAACTAATACATGAGTTTGTTTCTGCGTAGCTAGGTTCTATGTATGAATACTGGCAACATCATCTGCAGTGCAGGAGAAGGCGGTGCACTAGCGTATTCCTGGAATTTTCTTCTTTTTTATGTAGACTTCACATTGATGAGTCTATCGATCTCTAGATGGCTGTAGGAGAACAATCTAGTTTGTCTAAATGGATCGAATTTAGGGTGAATTCTTCTTGGGTTGCTGAAGTGCACAACTTATCCCAGCAGCTCTATCTCCACTTTCTTCATTGAGAGATTTTCCAGGAAATTCTTATAACACAAGTGAACGTAGTTATTACTTAAGATTTGGAGTCTAGATTTTCACTAGTATTTAAGTATGCGTCTATAAGTTCAAAGAGGATACATATATTGGAAACACCAATAAACTTTGAGATAACGGTCTACAAAGTCTAGAGGTGATGCTGGTTTTCAATACGCAATGGCTCGGTTCACGTATATATGTGCTCTTGTATTCTAGATACTACAATACAGGAGTGAGGTCACTGTGCTGCAAGTGTTGAATAGGACAAATGATAGTGCTCGACTAAAATATGGAGCATTATTCAAAAC
This sequence comes from Thermobia domestica, assembly GCF_964235325.1. Taxonomy (NCBI): domain Eukaryota; kingdom Metazoa; phylum Arthropoda; class Insecta; order Zygentoma; family Lepismatidae; genus Thermobia; species Thermobia domestica. The sequence goes on from NC_137458.1 coordinate 306,121,538, forward strand.
GCGAACATTCCGATATGCTATTCACATATGGTCGTACAGTTCACAATGGGCATGAAGCAGGACTACTCTATCTATGTCGTAACAGAAAACAGCAGTACGTTTTCGAATATTCTTGGCCTTACCCTGGTGACTCTCATGTTCATTTCTTTCAGAAATTACTTCTTACTGTTGGCTACAAGAAAGATAACTGGATAAAGATTTTGCGTTGGTGACATTATAATTAACAATGAATCAGCAAGTCGCCTGAAGCAAAAAGTAATAATCATTGTACTATGTTTTGTTATAACATTCTCGCTACTTGCATCACTTATTTAATCGCTGTAGTTTAATAATATAAATAGTGGTTCATATTTGTGACTTAAATTTACCATAATGTTTTGTATTCTAGCTATTTTTTTTGTCTACATAATACACATAACCAATGCAATAGTATCTTTCAATTTCCACACCTGACAAGTCCAGCGAAAAGTGACTTCGAAAAGATATAGAGTAACTTTAGTCGGATTTAGTCTCTGGAAGGCAGTTCTACTCTTTTTGACCAGATCTGTACAAATGCCTTGCAAATAAATCCCCTCACACACACCAGTCAAGAATATCAACACAATCACACGTATAACGCCGAATGCAGGGAGCAAGTTCATAATACGTAGCAAATGTGGAGCAATCTTTTCCACATTCAAGCAGATATTTTATATTTTTACTGTCGCGTAGCATTGTACAGCATAAGCAGATATTGTGGGTTATCTTTAAGGCGTGAACCCAGTATTGTTAAAATTCTTCTACAGAAAAGCAACTCCTACAGAATTTTTGTAAATGAAATTACCAGATAAAGAGTGTTCCGGAGAATGCAGCTATTCTCCAGTAGTCAAGTTGGTGGAAATCATAATGATTAATAAGGAAACTTGGACATTGCTCCAAAATATGTTCCGAGTGATTTTAATCCCTGGAATACTGCACAACGGAAGGCAACGGGAAACACCACTTGTATTTCCGCTCATTCTTGGCACAAGATGGAGAACATACGTATGTACAAAAGTCTTTTGCAGGTCAAAATATAATTCCAAAGTTAAAATGCCCCCCCCCCCCATTAGGATCTCCGAGAGGACTATAAAAAGAGTGACAATTAAAGTATCCGAATGAAGAAATTAAACCAAATAACCTTGCGAAGTAATGGGGAGTTGAGAAACGAAGGATACAGAAAAGGACAGTTACAATGATATGGGAGTACTTATTGGTAATCGATTAAAAGAGAATGTTGTGAAAATGCAATTTGTTAATAATAGAGTGATTATGTTTAAACGAAGGAACAAGTATCTAGTACTTTTTACAGGCATATACGCTGACCACCTCGCATGCAATTGAAGAAATAGTGGAAAATTATCAAGAATAAATTATATACAGGGAGAATGGGAGTACATGCGAAATTGTAATAGAAACATTTACTCGCTCTTGTGGGAGAAGGAAAGCCAAGTAGTGTTGTAGGTAAATATAGTATACGCAAATTACCTTCTGTAGACACAAGTCAATAGCAACTTCGTTCAATTAGTACAAGAGAAGAAGATATAGATGGAAATTATGAATAGACGACCGAGAATATCAAATGAACTATGTTACGATTTAATACAGTCATTGAAATAACTTGAAGAACTGAAAGATACAGCACTTAATGGGGTGATATTTTTTCTAATCATACACATGGAGCCCGAAACGGGTCTAAACGACTCTAAAACGCATGTCTTCAAACTTGGACATACTTTAATGTGTACACATGAAATACCTTCTAATGGCTGACATATGGAAATATGTAAATTTTTTGACACTACAGATTAGTCAGCCCTGAATATACAAATTTCACTAACTTTAGCATCTCGAAATGTTCTATTGCAACGTTTTCAGTAGGTTTGACGGATTAGTATGTTGGGTTGTGATCATTGAAGCGATTTTTGAGTTGATATACTTGTATATGAAAAGTGAAGCGCTTGTCGATTGTCTCTTGTTATCAGAGTTACTAATGCAGCAACTTTGTTCCTTGATCTAAAAATAAAAAATAGAAAATTATTTTACCAGCAACTGGTTTACTTACCATTGTTATAGTAGAGATAAAGAGACATTTAAAATGTTGTCTAACGACTAAACTAACATTATTTCCATTAAAATTATTTTTCTAGCACCTTCTTGCAGTATGTTTAGCGACATTATTGTTCACGTGGTTGGCAACGTTGCATGTCTGTTTACCAACAGTGCCGACCCATAAGAGCAATGAGTTCCACATGGCCGTTAGGGCGAGTACCTCGTGTGTAGTGGTGCTCTCTGAGGAAGAGAGTTGAGTGGGATTTCCTATACACCTACACCACACTTACACTTTCTTTTACATTTACACGTACATACACCCTCTCCTTTTTTCTACTCTTTGTTCTTTTTTCATTTTACACTTCCCATTTTCCTCTAACTTTTTGCCCTGTTCAACTTGGCTTTCAGCCCTCTTTCACTGTCTGAACTTCTTTCCCGATTTTGACCTTTTCCTGACTTCAACCCTTTTCCCGCATGTGTCCTTTCTTTTCAATTGTGTCCTGTATTTTATTCAACTTTGTTACCTGAATCATAAACCCTCCATGTAAGGTACACATTTGACAAATTTCCATTCGTAGCACATATGACTAGCGAGCTGGTGCACCTAACTATTTGACCGGTAATGGTCTACGACAGACAAAAGACGGGAGATCTTAAGTTGACAAAACCAGAGCACCACACAATACGACGTCACTAAATGTGATAGTAAGTTGAGCAGTGTTTGCAACTGAATTGGTGTCAACTTATTAATTTTATACTGGAGTAACAGACCAGTAAAGAAAATATGTTTAAAAATGATTATCTGTTAATGAAGTAATATACTTAAAGAGATACTTGTATATTTGCATGAAAACAGCATTTCCACATCCGATATATGATTATGTGCTCCTCGAAAAATTTGTTGCCAAAAAAAATTTGGAGATCCACAATATATAATTGACATAAAAATTAATGATAGGTCTACATCATATTAATATGTGACAGGCCCTTATCCATGGGGTCTAGGAGGGCGGGCCCCACTAAATTTTTACGGTACTGGTCCCCTAAAATTTTCACAGTACGCTTGCAAATGAACTATAACAGGGTGCAAAATTTCAAAGTCAGACACACTCGCCAATCCAAAAATAATGGTCACCAGTATCTCTCACGTACAAATTGAGATGTCCCCCCCCCCCTTTGGTTTGACAAAGAAAGACTTCACATTCCGTGTTTCCTCTCACTCAGTGACAATTATTTTTTTACGAAACAGAAATTGCGCTGCCCTGTGAGTTCAGGCAGAAACCATTCCTACTGAACACTGGTCGCCTGCTCTAAATTTCTAGTCGAAAATTTGTACGCTGAGCTATTATATGATGATTAACTATAATACGTTTGGATTGGGACTCCCTCCCAAACCTCTACCGAGCTTCCCCTAGATTTTTGGGCTGGCTACCAGCCTAGTATGTGATAAGTGACAGGGTCGTAACTTGAGGAGGGAGAGGGCAAATGCTTCCCCAAGGAAGCTCCCCGCCGTTCGAGGGGGACCCATTTTAAGACAACATTTTCTTACTCCGTATACGATACGAACATGAAATTATGAATGAAGCATCGAATATGTCCATTATATTACATAAACAAAACAACACATAAAAGGTAAATAAAACAAAAATGAGTCGTGGGCCCATTTCAATAAAAAAGTTTCTATTAGGGGCCCTAGAAGTAATGTTTATTTGTATGGCTTAGATGCTTGTCAATATTGCCCCCTTAATTCATTTGTCATGTATGGAACGGGATCAAAGGTGTAATTAACGACCCGGGTCCATAAAGAGTAAGAGAAAGATGGAAAGAGGGAGCCCAAGATTAGAGAAACAACTTTTTTTTCTAGGAGCACCAAATACGCGTATTAATGCTTACCCCCTTCCAAGAAAACAATTTAAGTTACGGCGCTGGATAAATGGATGCAGGTGTAGAATACATAAAAATAAAAACAGTAATTTATGGTTAAAATGAATGACTGCGTGTGAAAAAGGACTGTACTACTAATTTTTAAAAATTATATAACGTTTACTGTATTAAGACTATTCACGGCTTTGGATTGATTGTTTTAACAAAAGAGACACTGACCAAAGCTTAAAACCCACTTTATTTTAAATTATAATTTGTAACTGTTTCGGATATCTAGCATAGCTATCCTTCTTCAGACACTATCGAAGTTAATGAAAATACAGACATATATATAAATGTTACAAATTATAATTTAAAATAAAGTGGGTTTTAAGCTTTGGTCAGTGTCTCTTTTGTTAAAACGTTTATTGTATGTAGAAAACGATGGTGCTGTCCTATTTTATGAGTTTGAATTTGCAAAATTTACGAAAGAAGTATATAATATATTTCTCGGGTTCTGTAGGATTACGGGGGACCAAAACTATATAAAAACACAATGTTTATAGGTGGAATGAGTTCATGTTGCGGAAAGATAATTGATATGTGAGTAATTTGTGAACTGAGTAGACTGGAAATGCCGTGTGCTGAATGGAAAATTTTGCAGTTACTATTTGCTATTAATTAGAATGGACACATATAACGTGCATTGCGGCGTTCTAACCCGACTTCGCTTGCTAGCGCTCGCTCGCCAACATTTATTTATTTAATTATTGATACAAGTCATGGCCATTACCGGCATCTATGGCCTTAAGCACGTCAGGTTGGAGGGATGACATCCTCGGCGAGCACACAATCACGGTACGGGGGAGGGATATAAGGAACGGATAAGGAAAGAAGTGACCTGAGGCCTGTAAATTAGATACCATCCCGGCATTTACCTGGTGTGAATGAGGAAATCCCAGGAGAAACCTCATTTAGGATAGCTAGCCTGAAAAAGCTGTTACACCTTTTCGACCGACTGACCCTGCCGGAAATCGAGCCGAGGACCAAAGGCGAGAGCATTAGCGACTACTCATGCTCAGCAATACTGTCTGAAACTCTTTAGGTAGTGGTATGTTTGGCTTTAGGTAGATTAACCTCAAAAACATTTAGGAAACAGCAATGATTTTCAACAAAAAATGCTTTCTCTCAGTAATCCGACATATGGCTAGTTTTCAAAGCGCATACTGGGGGAAAAAAATGTAGGTAGCGTACTCAAAACGGTAGGTTACATGCGTAATTCATGCAGTATTTGTACGTACAGCAAACGTATAACTGAAAACGCATGTTTTATAATACTTACTTTCCGTATAGGCCTAAGTGTTCCATGTATACGTACTTTCCGTATGAAACAATATAGGCGGTCAGGATCTCACATACAAATCGACGCAGAATGTCCATAGTAGAATAGAATATAGCAGCAGAATGTAACATAGGTGATATACGAAAAACTGTTAGATGTCAGACATCCTGCAATGGCATGATGTAACATCTAAGGGCAGTGCGTATGTAGCATATCCTCCATACTGATTTCTGTAGTAAGCAAGAGGATTTTGTATATTTGTACAATATACCGCTGTCCGGAGAACGGATTTTTCTTAGTGTGCAGTTCATAAGCAAGGGCGCCCATGTTGTGGTTTCCAAGGGGGGGAAATTAACTGACGTTTCAAATATAGTTTCAAATTTTGCTGTAGGTAATGTAAAAATTCTATTGGGTTTTCAGTATTCCTCAGTACAATTTCCTCTTAGGGGGCGAGCGCCCCACCTTGCCCCCTTAATGGGCGCCCTTGTTCATAAGCAATCCAGTTATGTGGGTGCTGAACCTGTGGGTTCAGTATTTCTTGATAAATCCATTAAATTTTGTGCGTGTAATCCACAACGCACACAGATATTGGCGGGAATTCATGTCACTTAAGGAACTCCCCATTTTAAGGCAGTAATAAATGCAAAAACTGTCGATAAGTGATTCGCCTACTTTGATTTTGCGAATAGTTCGTACTATGTGCGACTTTATCCATGCGGCGTATGGTCGACGTCGATAAGCTAATAAAACGAAATACTTCAGAAGTTGAATTTATGGGTTCACACTTAGTAGTAGTAATATTTTCTAGTAGTAATGATAGTATAGTAGTAGTACGGCAGTAGTAGTTTAGCAGTAGCCAGACCCGCAACCAGATAGGGGCCAGGTCCCTCTAAACTTTTTGTGATCCCTACAGACTTCAATACAAAATATTATTAATACAAAAAAACACAATTTAGATATTTATAAGATAATTTTAAAGACTTGGCCCTCCGTAACATATTCACGGTCCTCCCAAACCTTTCTAGCTGGTTTCGGCCCTGGTAGTAGCAATGATAGTATAATAATAGGCTAGTAGCAGTAGTAGTAGTAGTATAGTAAGGCAGTAATGGTGGTAGTTGAGCAGTAGTAGTAATAATAGTATACTACTAGTAGTAGAGTAGCAGTAGTTCGGGTTAAGTTAGGGTGGGTTCAGGCAGCGAAATAGTCATATTTCAAGTCCCTTGTACATTAGTTTGCAGTCCTGGAATAACGCCCTTATGGAGAGTTTCATAGAATTAAAGCAACATCTTATTGGTGTATCTATGTTCACAGATGACTTACATATTCTGCGCCTTCATAAATAAATTCCCTAAACATTTGTCTTTTGTTCTGAATTATCACCTTTTACCTGTAAATTGTAATTTTAAAAATGTTCACGTATTCTTAATCCCGTTTCTGCCACTCCAAAACACTTACTAAACGTACAAAAGTTCGTTTGGTGCTAAAAATAAATTGATATACTGTATCATGAATGTCAGTACACTTATAAAATAGGACATAACTGAGGAAACCTGAAATTTCAGTCTTGATACACGTATCAGTGCGCAGCACGAAATGAGATTTTTTAAAAAAATTCCGGCGTTCTTCCCGCTTTTGATGGGACAAGCCGCAATTATTTACGCATTATTCAGTGCATTGTTTGTGTATAATCTTGTTCGTTTGTTGAATGTAAAACGCAACTCACACAACCGCTGTAACAACATAATGTGTTTTTTATTGTCCATCAGTACACGAACAAATTCCAGGTATGTCTTAAATTATAATCCACCTTGGCATATTATCTCAGCAGTAATACTGTCAACAGAGCTGCCTAGCTTATGGATACACTGCGCATTAAGTGCTTCAGGGTAGTGACGACATTAGGTGACGTCATGTCCTGTTGCTGTGGTTATGTCAACTTAAGATCTCCCGACAAAAGACCCGCTTGGGAGAGTAATGCTCCCGGAAGTAAGTTTTTCGCGCACTACTCTAGCCAGCTGTTTTACGCGCTATCCTAGACAGTTGTTTTAAGTTGGTAAAATTTATATCATAAAGTACAAGGGGAACAAAACGAGCCCTATATCATGGAGTACAAGAGGAACTAAACTAGCCCTGCGGGGCTTCTAACCCGTTACTACTACTACTACTACTTATCTGCCCAAAAGTAAGTAAATCACATTTTTGAGTATTATTTTAATTTAAAAAGTGTTATAAAAATGTAAAAAAAAGTTTAAAAAAACTTTCCTCGGGTCGGGTTTGAACTCACGCCAAAAAATATTACTAACATATAGCGCTAGGCCACTCGGCCACGAAGACCAACACTAGCAATCGTTTGATTTCTGGTATTTGATTGCAATGTGGCAAGAAATGGATAACGCCAACCAATCAGAACTGTGTTTTTGTTCCTACTTCCGGGAGCATTACTCTCCTGAGCTAGTCCTCAAGACAAGACATAAGAGCAAAACAAACATCGGAGTTCCGCGGTGTTTGTGTATGTATCAGGGGCGCCCGAAGGCAATTTTCTACAGGGGGCGCATTTCCATGGTTGCTATATTACGTATGGTATTTAATATGCGTTGTTTGCTATATTACGTATATATTTTCTTGAGCCAGGGAGTGACCCGGGCCCCACCCTGCCACCAACTTCGGGTCCCATGATATATCCTGTACTTTCCACAAAATATGAAAGGAGTTTCACAGTCCTCCGTCTATTAAGCCCATCGCCCGCTAGAGTCACCCGCTCTCCTCTCGCTGTAAACTGCCTGTCGAAAGCACGTTTCGTAGCGTACGACAAAAACAAAAGATTGGCCGCTATGTGGCAGGGTCAGCCGAGGCTTGTTCTCAAGTTTAATGTATAATCTGGTATCTTTTTTTTCTCTACAATTCTTTGAAGAAATTGTTGTACTTACATTCTGTATTGATTTTATCCCTTGTATTATAGTATTTTACTTCCAATACATAAATGAACAAATTCCACTGCTCTATTCACTAAGTAATAGAAAAACAACACAGAAAAGAGCGCAATAGACCTACTTGTATATCAAAATTATCGTCAGCTACATCAGTCAGTAAGTGCTATTCGTGAATTGCATTACGTTTCTTTCACATGTAAAAAATAAGTAATATTTATACAAAAATATATACATAAATATTATTCGTCATTTTCTCAAAGAAATAAGTCCAAAATATCTCGAAACTACGGGAAAGAATTAAACTACGATTTACTCATTGATAAGAAAAACTAATCACTACACATTGCTTGTGTTAACTGACCATTACCACCAGTACCATTATATTATTATTATTATTATTATTGATTCAAAGAACTGCGACTAATCGTCGCAAACACACAAGGATGCCATTGAATATAATTTAATTTACGTACTATAATGTGTAATCAGGATTGTTATCCTTCTCCCAAGATACATTTTTAAATATCATTCATCTTTTTTCTAGGCTTACCCAAGAAACTTTGTAATATATATATATATATATATATATATATATATATATTATTCCGGGTGTATTTTCCGTGAGAATGACGCACTCCACCCACTTCTGTTTCAATAATAATAATAATAATAATAATAATATACGAAATATGTTGGAAAATTGCAACACTTACGTTTCACAGCTTAAGAGTCTTTCTTGAAAGGGGTTTGAATTTGCAGGAAAATCGAAACGCACTGTTTGTATGTTTTCTGCCTATGTTTGTCAGAAGTGGTTTCACAAATTTGTTCACTATTATTTCAGATAAAAGCAACTGGTGCTTTTCTTCGTTGGGACACTTCAACAAAGTGCACTGACGCAGAACTGGAATGATATACTGACTCATATTACGTAGTAAATCTCCTGATTTCTTGAAATGCGGTATTGCACTCTCCACGAAGTTCTGTAGTGCTTTAATGAGGCGAACGAAACACGGGTTAGGGTATCGAAGTCCGCCTATGAGGCCCATTAATGGTGTCCCTGTTGGTGGAATTGATATGTTAGTTACACACGAACTACACATTGTTTTTTCTTCTATGACGCGCACTAAATAGCCACACACTAATGCCTGAGATGCTGATTCCAGATTAATATGAAGTGGTCCATTTGGCTCACGAATATCCTGAAGGAGGATTTCTATCTCCGGAGGAAGCCTGATAGAATATCCTTGAGGAATAGTTTGGTTCCTCGATCGTGCTGTTTTAGTACACATATCTAAATCATCATGAGCAACATTGGCATTAGAGGATGATATCCCAAAGACCGGATTTTAAAATTCTTCTAATAGCATTTTGTGCAGCTCGAGCATCCGTCATATCATTGCTTCCTCCTCCCATTCTAACTGAGCTGAACATTGCCTCAACTGGATCGCCAGAAAATTTTCGCGTCAATACATAAAAGAATCCATTTACAAGTAGATAAACGACACAAGAGGCTGTAGATTCTGCAGTGAAAAGAAGGGCATTAAATGTTTCGTTTGTAAGTCCTTTGGCACCACACTTTTTAGATTCGACTTGAATTTCCCTCGCATAATTGCAAAAATCATTTTTCAGCCAAAGAAGTCGTTCATCGGTCACAGAATAAAACATCATTTTTTCCGGATTGTTCTGTCGAACATATTGTGTTTTGTCACTAATATCATGCACGAAAAAAAAAAAAACTTGTACATATTCTGCATAAAGCGCACTGTTGAACCAATCTGTTCAAAATCCACTTCAGAAGACATGCGCAGGTTATTTTCACTTACATACTGTAAAGCTGCAGTTACGGACGGTGAAAATAATTGTACTGCGTTCAAAACGCTCATTTTTTCGAAAGAACTTGGTTCAATGTGTTTTCTGGTTAAATACCGAATTGGTTTAACCATCAAGTTTTTCTGTAGTTTATAAACTTCTTTTATAAACTTGGAGCTGATAGTTCCTTCTCTATCTGTCATCTCATGTTCTAAAAACTGACTTCTTGCATTTTTTATTAGATGACAATAGTCATATGATAAAAAAAAGCTGCCGTTGAGGATCGCAGGGGTGTTCAATGCATGGTTTTAGGTCACTACCAGCAATTTGCTTAAACATGGACACATTTGTTTTATGCTTATCTGTTACAAGGCGCAAAACATAAAATCCACACTCTTCAACAGCTTGGATAACATGATTAACCAATGTTAGTAGTTCACTTCCTTGTAGACCTCTTACCAAAAAGTAAGCAACTGGAATTGTGTATTTTTTGGATAACCCATGAATCACAAAACACAGAAGCTTATTTGCTAGAACTGGGTTTATTCCTATGTCTTCTTCGTAAACACCACTTGCCTCTACGAGTCCGATCTTCGTCTTTGTTGTACGTCATTCTTTCCTTTATTGCCATTTCGTCACAAATAAGGGAGGAAACCTTTTCCAAAGAACTTAAATGTTCAGCTTCTGCCTTCAGCCTTTCTTTAATTAGAGGTGAAACACCGGGATCGCACTTAATTCCTCCGAATAATTTATCCAGTGTAGTTCGTGAAGGAGCTTGGATTAGCTTCGATTTTCTTGCGTATTCGTATCCTTTAGGAGACGCTATTCGCCAACAAATACAATAACGGAGAGTTAATTCTGACCACTCTGGACGCTGCTTTTCGAAGTTTCTTATTTGATCGATGATGTACACTGCCATCTAATTACCTCCTTTGGCTGAATTCTTTATTGTAGTGAGGGATTTTATTTCGGGACAATTATCAATCTTTTTCTTCGTTTCATGTAGTTCTTTGTCTAATTCTTCTATTTTCTTCTCAAGCCTATATATCTTTACCCTGAGCTTTTCATTTATTCTTTTTTGGTGGTCTATATATGTTTTAGTTAAGATATTAACTTGTATGCCAATATCACATGATGTACTAGTAGAGTCACACAATTCTTGTCCTTTATCGTTTACGCTTCTGTCGTCATAGTACTGAATCTTTTCTGGAAAATAAAAGAAAAATTACAAATAGTTACAGATAAAAATGTATCTACGTTTACGTATGAACAAAAAATCAACACAAATTCAACGCTTCACACTGACATCATTATTGGAAGTTTAATTCAAATGGGTTGGAATGCACAGAAGATACATCAATCTATATTCTCACTATTCGACGTGAGAGAATTAATTTCATTGATAATAAAACACTGTTCCTTCTCAGAAAAGATCACAACTTGATTTTGTAGTATAAGATACAAATTCTACTGTTACTTGTGTTGCATTTCCTGTTTGAAAATCTTATCTACCCTTTATGGGCAAGCTCTACTTCATGTAAATGTCGCTTTTTAATAAATTGGTTTTCTAATTTGAAAAAGAAGCAAATTGATTTAGTTGTTACTACAAGTAAATTTATGTTACTCGTATTTAAAAATGAAAATGTTGTTGTCTGGAAAGAAAAGGCCTTTTAGAATAACTTGAAAGAAAAATAAAACTATATATTGGAGCTCACTAATAATAATAATAATAATAATAATAATAATAATAATAATAATAATAATAATAATAATAATAATAATAATGTTACTTATTTCTAAAGATGCTAGAAATTGATTACTAGGAAAAATAACTTTAATGAATGATGTACTCATTTTTATCTCTCAAGAAACTATATAGTAAGCATTTGTAAGTTCAAAATAAAAATAAACATAATCGAATTACTAATAAAACAAAATCAAACTTTTACGCAAATAAGCTATCAGACATGTACTTTAAATTGTTTGTTATTACATAACTGTACACATAAAGCTCAATTGTGCCCCTTTCGATTGTCTACTGGCTAGCCTTGTGCCTTTTTTCCAGGGGTTGCTGGTTCGTTACTTGATGGGAAAGCACTGAATGCGTTGCGGTAGTTTGGATACCTCCTTAAACGATAGGCCCACGCTTCATATAGCCTCGGCGCTAAAAAGTCTAAACTCTTACAAAGAAGAAGGATTCAGTTGTGTCAATCGAAAGTTTGAAACGTCGACTTGCATCATTATGATAAAATTTTCTGTTTCAAGCTAATTTTTTAATGTTGAACCAACTCCTATTCTGTGTGTGTGTTTATCCGAACAGAAGTGCAATGTGCATATGTATAAAAAATTAAACATGTGACAGAACATTCGAAATATATCAACCTCTCTCTCAAAAAACAATCTTCTATGGATGTAATATAAAGGTAGTGAACAAACTCTTACGCACGAATTTATTTCGGGAGGGGTCCAAATTCAATGAGGATAAATTATATTAAAATTTGCAAAAAATCACCCTGAAAATAACTGAATTTACAGAAAAGCTGGGATTTCTGGTATGGGGGTTCCGGAACTCCAGGACTCATTCTGCTGCGTACATCCTAGATGGACACTTTTAAATAATTTGCGTAATTTATTTGCACAAGTTGCTTAATTTGGTACACATCCAATCCATAAGGGCATTAAAAGACACTTTATTTGTATTGTGAAACATTGCCAGTGTATAATTCGAAAAATATTAATGTCTCTAAAGTAAACTATAGCTCCCTTGTGGTTAAGCGATTACCATGCGCGCCTTTGGCGTGGGAGACCTGGGTTCGATTCCCGGTGGGAGCTCATATGGTTCGGATCCCATTTTAAGCTGTAGACCCATGATTTATATGGTTCCATTGCTGATATAGACGCAAAATTCAAAATTATATCTGAAGTAAACTACGTAGCACATCAAGTAACGATGGTCTATGGCTGCCAATTAGCGGAATTTTAAGTAGATAGTGCGATGTCAATAAACAAACTTTTAGAGTCCTCCCCGCTGATCTGATGGCTAACTCGTTCGCATTTGGTGCACGTGGTCTCGGGTTCGAATTTCGGAAAAGAGCAAAAAATATAAGTTTCATTAATCATCCGTCTCATTTAGCTGTGGGAAGGGGTCCTTTCAGAACTATTACTCTACTTCTAGCTTTCTAGACCTAATTGAGAGGGGGGTACCCAAGTGCTTCGTCATGATGGATCCACACCGCAAATATTGTCCAAACTAGGAATCGAACCCTGGAGCATTCAACTGTGTAATAAAGCACACTAACCATAAACCGACACGACAGCATCTATTTTATCGTTTCGTTAATATATGACAAATATTCTGCACGTTATATTTACACCGAAAAATGCTTCTACAATAATAGTATTTGATGGACTAAATATTAACTCTACAAATTTAAACATGTGAAACGAGATTAATCATGTGAAATTTTACTATGTGATGTTTTCTGAAACTTTTAATAATGGCTTGGAGAATGTTTTGATTTTATAAGTTTTACTTTGTTTGCATTTGTTAAATAATTATGGTATAGTGTTACAAAACTTGATTTTTCAGAAACATCACAGTAAGCATTTCATTTTTCTGCTTCCACCATAACAAAATATTACACGATCAAAATACAGCTTTAACTTTCAATAGTTAAATCAATTCAGAAAGGCAAATTTAACAAAAGAAAAGAAAAAGTAGAAATAATTACTTACCATTTACATGTTTTAATGTATTACCATCCGTCGCTTCCGACTTCGAACATCTTCTTCTCTTCCTAGGTGGTTCTTCGGGTTGCTTGTAAGATGGATATTCAGGAAACGCACTGGGCACAGAATCTTGTTTTAGCTTCCGAGTTTTGCAATTTTCTCTAAAATCTTGTTTTACAAAATGCTGACTACAAACAACGGTTCTGTCAGATGGAATCCAGTTACTTCCCCTCTTATCACCCTGCCTTGATATTTTTCTTAACCATTTCGTCCGTAATTCAATGTTCGATGGTATTTCGTGAAATGATACCGCAACATATTCTGAATTGCCTTTTCGTGCCTTACAAAAGAGCACACAACAATAATACATTTTAATTTACGAAAACACCAAACCGCACAATGTATATTCCTCTATGAGATTTATACAAACAAGCCTCGCTTGGTGCTGCACCCACGCGGCGGAATTCGGAAAAAAATTCGTACGATGACCTCTATGCTATTTCTGGCGATTCGAGAGGGAGAGAGCGGGTGACTCTACCCGGCGGCGATTAAGCCATGAGCTATAAAGAGAAGGTTTCAACTGCCCCCATAAGATAGAACATCTAACTGTATTTTGGCTATAATATTGGCGGTTAACATCAGTCCTAATTACCGGGACGGATCGTTGTTATAGATGTACGGAAAGCAGTCACTTTAAAGGTCGCCAAAATTTGAAATATATCACGTACAAGAATTTTCCGTTAAGCCAGTTTCTTAGAATGCTACTGTGTATAATGGAACTTCGATGCAATAGTTGAATTTGAAATCTGAAACGTTTTAAATTCATAAAAAAAGTAAAACTGGGAGAAGGCTGGTTGAGCCTTTACTCGGGGTTACTTTGCACCGGTCCAAAATACCGCTTAGATAGGAAATTATTACTACTGAAACCTCCTGCATTCTAAATTAAGGTAAATTTGTTATTTAGATAGATGCCGAAATGAATTTCTTGTTGGAAAATAAAATTTTGAACAGTGGCGGAACTAGAAAAGTAGTGTGATAGGGGCTTGACTCAAAAAGGCTTCGTTTTATTTTAGAAACCACTAGACTTTGGGGGAGGGGGTAGCAGCTTATACACATAGGAATGACTAACATTAGATATTAAAAAAAAAAGATATCAGACAATTTGGGTGGGCTTCAGCCTGAAAGTCCAAAACCCGGTAAATCTTCCACTGATAACGGTTGGGATAATATTCTTCGACATAAAGAATAACCAAGGCAAATCAGTTCAAATTGATTTTTATTTATTTATTTATTTGTTCGTGAGTTGGCATTTTTGTGGGACATGTGGTTCCTAGAATGTTTTTTTTTTGCCGGTACCAGAAAATACATAATTTTCTTTACAAATATCGATAATTCAAACTAAGTACTGGTACCGGTACCACCATTGTAATATCAATATTTGTAGACTGCATGCAGTTTTGTGTAGAAAGTAAAATGTATAATACTGAAGGGAAAACATTGCACAGAAACGTTATGTTCGTACGTTGAACATACTTTTTTGTAGGTTGTGCTGTAGTGCCCTTAGTAATTGTGTTATTTTATAATGGTAATATTTTTAAGTAGTATTGTTAACTCTCTTTTGTAAGATCTGGCAACATTGATACTTCCGCTTCTGTGGAGGGAAGACGAGCGGGTGACTTCCGCTGTACTACGGAGAAAGAGATTGTGTACCGCATGGCTTCTTGATATCTGTAAAAATGAAGCCTAAAATTATAGTTAATCTAGGCCTGTCGTAGCCATCCTCCTTTTATTAGTAATCAACAGTTTTGACAGAGCAACATTGAGTGTAAGTGAAGCTTTACGGTTACTTTTTCATCATAATTTTGGTGTGCAATTTCCAAGAGGAATTTATAAAGAAGAGCAAGTGGTCTCCCACGTGTTTTGTTACAGCTACAAGTTTTTGTCTGTCAGTGTGTGCCTCTCCATTAATTATATTTCAAGATTCTGTGTTCGTCCTACTGACATTCTCCATTTAATACAATAATGGCAATTTTCGTGAAGTTTTTCTTAGTTGTGATAATGTATGAAATCATAATGAAGCACTAAAAACTTCTGTGGGAACCCGCCCCATGCACGCTCTGTCCGGTATCATATCAGTGAAGGAAGCAATGTATTCAACCTCTAGCACAGAATCATCAAGAGTCCCGATCTTTACAAGGATTGTAACGAATCAGCAATGTACCTTCCCAGGAAGTAACTTGGTTTTCACGTACAAACGACTTAAATGCTGATTCCCATTCATATATTTGCTACAACACTACTCCCTTGAACTTAAACATGTACTTCAACAAAATGTGGTTTCTTTACATTCTAGTGTACTTGTTACTGTAACAATTATTGGATTCTATAGCTACTTATGGCATTTTAGTAGCAAGTAGCATGTTTATTCCAAACCAATATCCTTTCATATGTGTTGTTGTGAACCAGTGCAGTTTCTTAAGTGAGCAGTGTTAGTCTATTAACAAGCAGCTTGTAGAGTGGTGCAGGATTTATGCCAAACGCATATTCAGTTGGAATAATTTAGAGGCATTTTAGTGGCCCATAGCCCAGGTGAATGAGCAGCATGAAGAATCCACCCGTTATTTTCGCCGCCGCTCGCTCAGTGTTTAGTCGAGCGACAATGCAGTTCTGGGACATGTTATCTTACACCACAATACATTTCTCTGGAGTTTTTCATATTTTTTTCATTATTAAGGAGTTACCTTGGAGCCCCTTTTTGTTTAGCTCCGCCCAGCCTTGGCTCAGGATCAACTGGTAGTGAGATGAGATGCTGTTGTGTTAGTGTTTCTTATATGAAGACGGGCAGTTTAAAGGTGTTTTCCTGATAAAGGTTGCCTTCGTAGCAACCACATTCGTAATTTTTGATGAGTATGTTGTTTTTAGTTATGTTCAATTATGTTTGAGCATGTTTGTGCGTATTAAAGCTCATCTTTGATATAGCCTGTTAATTTATCAGGCCCAGTTAAGCTCTTCGAAAGCTTACTTTTTCTAAGCCCTCTTTAGTGTTTATAATGTTCAGTGCTCTCTGAGTTGAGTGAAAGTGACATATTAGCCAGTGCTTTCTCATAATAATAGTGAATCCTCCAGCTATCTCTCCAAGCTCATTTCAATGGTGTTCTTTGAAGAACTGTGTTTACAAGTGTGGTGCACTACTTAATTATCTTGTTTTTATGTTGCTTCATAGCTGCAGTAAGCTGTATCCTCTACTATTTGTCAGTGCTACTTCACGAATAGCTGTTTTGTGTTCTCACCGGTGCTAGGTGTCCCTTATAATCTCCATATAATGTTGGCCACTCGCATTTTAGTGCAGTTGTGTTGTTTACACAAAAGTGTCTTTATCTTATCTTATCTTATTGAGCATCAATCCTGAATACATGCATCATTCATTAGTAAGTATGCTTTGTGCATATTCTCAGGTAAGAATCACAATGTTGAATAAACAAGCTTAACGCTACATGTGTTCATGGCAGCTTCACTCTCACCGGGGTGGAGCATAATGTTGCCAGTTCAATCAAGAAAAGGGCACAGAATGCCCATATCTGGAATGTAAATCTCATATTAACAGGTAATCAGTCTCAATGGGTTATTAGATGAATGTGTATAATTTTATTGCATACCTTTTCTTAGTGGTAACAATTTTAATACTGAGTTTTGCACTTATGTTTGGATAGTGCACATGTAGGCGCGCACCCGATGGTGGGTATACGCTGGCTAGTACCTTATAGCTATATTATTATCCTTGAAGTCTAGTTGCAGTGTACAACAATTAACAATTATAATACGATATTATCTTTTGCATAATAAATTTAAACTATTTCTTTCATCATCTTCAGAACTGACAATTCTTCTGGAATTTGGTAAGAATCTAACTTGCATATTATTATGAAGTATGTTAATGTTTCAATCATTATACAAGGGAGGTGAAGATGGTAGTCCCTCCTCAATTGTTTATAGCTGCAAGAATTTTGATGTAATCATGCATCAGTAACTGAATATTTTCACGCATGACTTTTTTTATTGTTTTTATAAATATACGAATATATGTTCTCGTGCATGATAGTATATGTACCTGTTATAAAGTACCTGTTCTATGTCAAGCTTCCATGGCCCTAATACCAACTTTTGATCAAATAATAAATAATCTTTTCCATTTTAAGTGTTGTTGTTCAAGTGCAAGTCCCTAGTAGCTAGATAAGTTTAATTCAAGGTTAGCTATTTCTAAATTATGGTATATGCAGGAGCAA
The DNA here is from genome assembly GCF_964235325.1 of Thermobia domestica. Classification (NCBI taxonomy): domain Eukaryota; kingdom Metazoa; phylum Arthropoda; class Insecta; order Zygentoma; family Lepismatidae; genus Thermobia; species Thermobia domestica. The sequence goes on from NC_137458.1 coordinate 306,139,564, forward strand.
GAAGAGGAAGGGGGGTTTGTTCATGCCTTCTCGTAGAGCTGGTGTGGGCAAACCTCGTGTTGTCGGACGTTGTCTGTGCGCCCTACACTTCATTGCCGTATCATCTTTCACAGACTGGCAACCCCTTGATACTCAGTTTTCTGGATTTTCTTTAGTCTGCGTTCTAAGTACGTTAGACGCCTTCCGCTCCGTAGCACTCAGAAGTTCCGGGCCATCCTCTGGGGCGCTACAGGGTGTGTAGGTTTTTGGCGACCCAGCCAGGATTTCAGCTGAAATCTTCTGATCCCTTTCTCATACCATTGCTCTGGCTCCCCTTAGCTAGGTTCTTTGCTGGATCGTTCTTTTTCATTGGTATTGACTATTTCGGTTCCTGTTAGTCATAACTTGCGTTAAGGTGCCTGGAAGTCTTGATTCTTTTCTTGTGTTTATGAGTCAATTATCACGTGTTATTAGTTGGTTTATTTAGTTGTGTTGGCCATGGAAAGCAGGTAAACATTCTCTACGTCAGCGCGTCATACTTTATAGTTAAATATTCTTTGAGGTTGTTTTGAATATCATTTCTGGTTTGTTGTAGTAATGTAGTTCCTAAAAAAAAAAGCAAGGCTGCTAAATCGCTGTTGAGACGGAACAGGAGTGCAAGGGTTGCGGGTTCCCCATCTTCATGAATTGGTGTTCATATATATATATATATATATATATATATATATATATATATATATATATATATAAACACTATTGTGTAGTGCTAATATAGTGAACTTTATTTCTTTTTTTGATTGTGTTGAGCTATTAGTGTCACAATGAACAAGAATAAAAAGAAAACGCGACAATGTGGCCATGCCGGCACATTGTTAGAGTGTACCTCCTGTAACACTTGGTACTGTAGACATTGCACCGAGTTAACAGAAGAGGAATTTAGTGAGAGAAGTAAACCTGAAGTCCTCTGGAATTGTAATAAATGTGTAGCACAACCCAGTAGGTCAATAAATGATTCCACTGAGAATGGAGATTCAAATGTTATAGTCGTAGTTACTAGGAATCAGGATGATACCATTAGTGAAAAAGGTAGTGATACCTCCAACTTTGCTGAATTGATGCCTCAGCTTTCTAGTCAAATACACTCAATAAAGGTGTCCGTAACTGAAGAAGTCTCAGTGATGAAAGCCACCGTGACTGAAGAAGTCTCAGTGATGAAAGCCACCGTGACTGAAGAAGTCTCGCAGGTAAAAACAGTGGTCATTGGTGAAATGTCTGAGGTGGTAAATAAAGAGGTTTCCTAAGTAAAGGTAGCTATAAATAAAGAAGTGTCTAGTTTAAAAGAAACTGTTGATCGTCATCTCAAGGAACAGGATGACAGAATTACTTCTCTAAGTAATCGTTTGGAGAATAATACTGTAGAACTTACCCATCAAATTGAAGTTGTTAATGAAAATCTAGCCTCTCAAGAAGAAGCATTACTAAATGTCTTGAAGGACAACAGTGTTAGTAAGCGTCAATTAGATAGTTTGGCTAATCAGATGCAGGAAATTCAGCGTAATACTAATTCATGTCTTAATATGAGGGAAGACCTTGAGGTGTTGAAACAGAAATTGGATAGTTTATTTGAACAAGGTGAAGATGAAGAAGAAGAAAGTAGTGAACAGACTGGTTCAGTTATAAATGTGGAACCTAGGCATTTTGAAGACGTGGACCGTTTTTTGGGAATTTCTCATACTAGAAGTAACTCCTATGACACCATTCCGAAGGTCCCGGTGGTTGTTTCCACTCCATTAATGTGAACCACTTCATTTGTTACTACATCTTGTTTTCCATCCTCTTGTTTAGATGTCGTTACTGATACGTACAGGATTAATAGTGGTAATAATACTCACACTTCATTCTCTCATGCTCCAAGCCACGCTTGTTGTACTCATTCATGCTTTTCGCAGAATAGAGGTCAGTTAGACAGTGGGGATAGGAACTTCTCTGGAGTTAGCAGTCGCATCTCTATAAATCCTGTAGTCTCCTCGTGCACAGTAGGTGTGAATAAGGTTCCTGGTGTGTCACTTGCTAATGCGAATAATGTTAATCCTGGTTGTTGTGGAATGTTGAGAGAGAACATGCCCAGTTCCTCTCTAGGGGCTGATAATTGTCCCATACTGGCTGTTTCCGATTCGTCCAATAAATGTCAAAAGTCATTAAAATTATCCGATCTTAGTCACTTTCCCGAATTTACAGGAAATGTGTTAGAAATTTCGCCTTTAGATTTTCTTCAGCAATTAGAGCAAAACTTTAAGTTAGCCAATTTGTCCCCTGAGTACCAGATTTTGGTTGCAGTTAGGTCTATGAGTCAGCTGCTTGCTGGATTTCTCAGGTTAAAGATCAAATCTTTTCATACGATGATTTCAAACGTTTGTTTCTTGCACAGTACCTTAATCCTAAGGTGTGTAGGGCCCAGTTGCGATATCTATTGTCTACAAAGTACAATCCTAATGTTCACGGTAAGGCTTCAGAGTTCGTGTGGAAGCTGTCCAAAGGTATTAGAATGCTTAAAGGGAATATTCCTCAAGAAGAGTTGGTAGACTACTTTATTGACACCTTACCTCAGGAATATCAGTTTACTCTGAGTCAAGTGGATATTTCCTCTGTGTCAGAACTAGCTGCACGATTAATGAGACTTGAAATTCCTGACAAGTCCAAGTTATTGAATTGTCCATTGGTTTCACTAGAATCTGTAGGTACCAAGCGTAAGGTTGGATTAGACTCAGATAATTATCCTAGCAAAAATAAGAAACGTAATGTTCATTTTGACGTAAACTTGGCTACAGTCGTAGACAAGGAACCGGTTGATGGGGTTAGTTCAGTTCAAGTTAATGATAAGCAAGGCAAGGCGCAAACCAAGGACAAATGGGTTCAAACTAGTTACCCTAGTGTTAAAGGTTATATTGATAATAAGCAACCTAATGCCAATTACAATAGTAATAAGAAAAAGTTTTGGTTTAACAAACGAAGCAATAATAGTAATTTTAGGCCAAATACCAATAATTTTGCTAACAATAATAACAATCGCCCTAGGGGTAGGCCAAATAATGGTAATGTAAGACGAGCAAATGTAAGAAATCAGAATCAGAACAATGTTCACTCTGACCATACTGATAGCTCTGTGGCTCAATGTTTAGTTAATTCATGTGATCAATTTGAATCCAGAGTAGCACCTTGTGTTTGCGCTCATTGTCCTAACCTTAGAAGCAGCTATACTGAGGTTGGTGCAACCACTTCCACCTCTTCCGAGCCTTATGCTCAATGCAGCACTGCGTTAAACCAGTGAGGCAGGCTCCCGAATGGTCGCCTGGAGTCCGTCAAACTGAAACTCAGCGGCCAGAAGGTAATTTTTCCAATAGATGTAATGGCACTTGGTATACCCAAAAGCCCATGAATGTGTTTTTCATTTTGAAAGAGAGTGAATCTTTGGATAATGATGATGTTGGGTCTTTTATCAAATCCCCATTCTTATCAGGTAAAATAGCCGGTATCTTTCTTTCATGTATAATAGATAGTGGTTGTGAAGCTAATTTATTAAACTTTGGTGTTTGGAAAAGAATTGTAGAAACGTTGCCTAATGCTAAGTTATCTCCGGCTAGAAATGTAACATTGCAATCTTTTGTAGGTGATGAAAAGTATAATGTCAAAGGACAGAAAATACTGTATTTAGAATTTTCAGATCATGTTTTAGAAATTCCTTTCTTTATTGTAGAAGGAATGAAGTCGGACGTCTTGTTAGGTACTCCTTTCCTAACCAAATATAATTGTGTAGTTGATTTTTCAAAGCAAATTTTAACGTTGGATGATTTGGATGGTAAACCTGTTAAATTAAATTTAAATTCCCTCTGGGTTAGTTCGGTAGAATCTGAACCTCTGATACAGGAAGTTAGTAAAGAGGAATACTACTTAGTATCTGAAAGTGAAATTCGAAATACAATTTTCCAAAGAACAGATTTAACATCTGAAGTTAAGAGTAAATTAGTGGAACTACTTCTTCGCTATAGATCATTGTTTTCTGGACGCCCTAGGCCTGCTAAGGTTAAGCCTTTAAAGATAGAATTAACAGACAACGAACCTGTTGTATGTAAACCGTACCCCATACCATATGCTATGCGGGAACCTTTCAGAAAGCTCATTCAAAAATGGCTTGAGTGGGGAGTGATCGAAGAAAGGTTATCTCCTTATCTCAATCCAATTCATTGTGTTTATAAAGCTGACAAACAATCAGTAAGACCCACCTTAGATTTAAGACATCTAAATACTAAAGTGGTATCTTTTAATGTTAAGGTAGAGCCAATTCAAGACATATTAGCACGTCTCAAAGGTTCAGTAGTTTTCTCTTCTTTTGATTGCCGAGACGGTTATTACTGTTTGCCTTTAGAGGAAGATTCATATGAAAAAACAGCATTTTTATTCGAAGGTAGGCAATATTGTTTCAAATATTTAGTCATGGGACTTAAATCTGCCACTAGTCTATTTCAATTTGTAATGAATAGCATTTTCGATTTAAGCACTAAGCATTTTGTTTCTTGTTATCTAGATGACTTAATTTGTTTTTCCGATTCTATCGGTAAGCATTTTGAGCATTTGGAATTCGTGTTGTATACCTTGAATAACTTAAACTTTTCCTTAAATTTTCAGAAATGTAAGTTCATGTTTTCCGAATTGTTGTTCTTAGGTCACATTATATCAGGTAAAGAAGTTAAAGTTAATCCTAAACTTAATGAAACCATACAGAGACTTCCAATTCCCAAGAATCGTAAGCAATTGAGACAATTTTTAGGTCTAGCAAATTGGAGAAGGAAATTTATTCACAATTACGCAGACCTCACCGAAAGTTTGGTAACTTTATTGCGTAAGGGCGTAAAGTTTCACTTTGGTCCTGAACAGATGCATTCATTTGAACTGTTAAAGAAAGCGTTGGTTTCTCCGCCAGCTTTAGTGCTCCCAGACATGAATAAGGCATTTCATTTGTTCTCAGATTCCTCCATAATTGCCATTGGAGGCTATATAGGGCAGTATGAAGGAGATGATTTTCAGGTTATCTCGTATGCCAGCAGGCGCATTAAACCTACGGAAAGATCTCTGTCCATCTTTCAAACTGAACTATTAGCAGTAGTGTTTTTATGCGAGCGTTTTGCTGATTACATTCTAGGAAAAGAGGTAATTGTTCACACAGATAACAAAGCTATTACTCATCTGAAAACTATTAGAAATTTGGATGTTAGAACAACCAGACTATTATTAAAGTTGCAAGATTTTAACCTTAAGTTTGAACATCTCTCCTCAGCAGAGAACCGTATTGCAGACATTATTTCACGCAATCCTCCTGACGAGGAGAATACGATTAATTCTACTTTCATGGTAAACGCTGTATTTCGAAATTTAAGTCAATCTTCTTTTGTTAAGCTGTTATTGGAAGAACAAACCTCTGATGAGTTTGTAGCTAGATGTTCTGCTAAACTGGAAAAGGGTAATCCTAACTTTTGTAAGCATTTAGATTTAGTGTATATTAAGCAAGATGATACTTGGAAATAAATAATTCCTAAGAGTCTAGTAAACATTGTTATAGATGAAATTCACAAGGAAGCTCATTTCGGCTCACGCAAATGTTATCTACATTGTAAAAAGTTATTTCACTGGCCGAACATGAAACGAGATATAGCTAGGTTCATTAATGATTGTGAAACTTGTGCTAGAACTAAAAGTAAATCTCAAATCTTTGTACATCAAATTTGCCATGTGGATGCTGACAGCCCACATGCCAAGCTGAGTGTGGACCTCGTTGGCAAGTTACCAAAAAGTAATGGTTATTATTATATATTATCTATCTTAGATGTTTACAGTAAATCTCTTGTATTATACCCTGTTAGGAATGCTAGCACCAAGGAAATCACTTCTATAATCTCTAGGAGATACTTTTATCATTTTCCAATCCCTCAGGAAATCATAACTGACAGAGGCGCCCAGTTCCTCTCGTCCCTCTGGCGACGTTTTTGTCGCAGGAATGGTATACATCACTTACTTTGGAGTCCGTACAACCCCAAAGCTAATCCGGTGGAACGTTATCATTCAGAAATATCCAGGTTACTAAGGGTATTTATAAGTCATGATCACACTCAATGGAGTCAACACTTATCTGAGGTGCAAACGCTGTTGAACAACTCTGTGTCACTTACCACAGGGTACGCACCTTCAGAACTTTTTCTAAATCACTCAGCTTTGGAAAATTTTAAAAAGGAGCTAAATTGGCCTCCTGAATTTGGTAATGTAGACCATGCCTTTCGGCATCAACATGTGTTATTGAATACTAAGAAAAGTCATAAGAAGAATGAAACCAAGGTAAAACAAACAGGCACTGAGATTAAAATCGGTGACCTCGTATTTGTTAAAAATCGTAAACATAGCTCATTGTTAGATAAAACCATCAGTAAGTTTTTTGTTAAATATCTTGGACCTTTTTTGGTAATTGGTGTGGAAAGCAATACCGTAGATTTAGTAAATTTAAACAATGAATGGGTTGGTACTCAAAACTTAGATAATGTAAAATTATTTAACTGTTCTTTACAGAAAAGACAGGAATTGCTGGTAAACACTTACCTGTAAAAAAAACTTTGACAGCAAAGTTTCTTTTTTTTATTCAACTAGGGCGAGGATGTAGTGCCCTTAGTAATTGTGTTATTTTATAATGGTAATATTTTTAAGTAGTATTGTTAACTCTCTTTTGCAAGATCTGGCAACATTGATACTTCCGCTTCTGTGGAGGGAAGACGAGCGGGTGACTTCCGCTGTACTACGGAGAAAGAGATTGTGTACCGCATGGCTTCTTGATATCTGTAAAAATGAAGCCTAAAATTATAGTTAATCTAGGCCTGTCGTAGCCATCCTCCTTTTATTAGTAATCAACAGTTTTGACAGAGCAACATTGAGTGTAAGTGAAGCTTTACGGTTACTTTTTCATCATAATTTTGGTGTGCAATTTCCAAGAGGAATTTATAAAGAAGAGCAAGTGGTCTCCCACGTGTTTTGTTACAGCTACAAGTTTTTGTCTGTCAGTGTGTGCCTCTCCATTAATTATATTTCAAGATTCTGTGTTCTTCCTACTGACATTCTCCATTTAATACAATAATGGCAATTTTCGTGAAGTTTTTCTTAGTTGTGATAATGTATGAAATCATAATGAAGCACTAAAAACTTCTGTGGGAACCCGCCCCATGCACGCTCTGTCCGGTATCATATCAGTGAAGGAAGCAATGTATTCAACCTCTAGCACAGAATCATCAAGAGTCCCGATCTTTACAAGGATTGTAACGAATCAGCAATGTACCTTCCCAGGAAGTAACTTGGTTTTCACGTACAAACGACTTAAATGCTGATTCCCATTCATATATTTGCTACAACATTACTCCCTTGAACTTAAACATGTACTTCAACAAAATGTGGTTTCTTTACATTCTAGTGTACTTGTTACTGTAACAATTATTGGATTCTATAGCTACTTATGGCATTTTAGTAGCAAGTAGCATGTTTATTCCAAACCAATATCCTTTCATATGTGTTGTTGTGAACCAGTGCAGTTTCTTAAGTGAGCAGTGTTAGTCTATTAACAAGCAGCTTGTAGAGTGGTGCAGGATTTATGCCAAACGCATATTCAGTTGGAATAATTTAGAGGCATTTTAGTGGCCCATAGCCCAGGTGAATGAGCAGCATGAAGAATCCATCCGTTATTTTCGCCGCCGCTCGCTCAGTGTTTAGTCGAGCGACAATGCAGTTCTGGGACATGTTATCTTACACCACAATACATTTCTCTGGAGTTTTTCATATTTTTTTCATTATTAAGGAGTTACCTTGGAGCCCCTTTTGGTTTAGCTCCGCCCAGCCTTGGCTCAGGATCAACTGGTAGTGAGATGAGATGCTGTTGTGTTAGTGTTTCTTATATGAAGACGGGCAGTTTAAAGGCGTTTTCCTGATAAAGGTTGCCTTCGTAGCAACCACATTCGTAATTTTTGATGAGTATGTTGTTTTTAGTTATGTTCAATTATGTTTGAGCATGTTTGTGCGTATTAAAGCTCATCTTTGATATAGCCTGTTAATTTATCAGGCCCAGTTAAGCTCTTCGAAAGCTTACTTTTTCTAAGCCCTCTTTAGTGTTTATAATGTTCAGTGCTCTCTGAGTTGAGTGAAAGTGACATATTAGCCAGTGCTTTCTCATAATAATAGTGAATCCTCCAGCTATCTCTCCAAGCTCATTTCAATGGTGTTCTTTGAAGAACTGTGTTTACAAGTGTGGTGCACTACTTAATTATCTTGTTTTTATGTTGCTTCATAGCTGCAGTAAGCTGTATCCTCTACTATTTGTCAGTGCTACTTCACGAATAGCTGTTTTGTGTTCTCACCGGTGCTAGGTGTCCCTTATAATCTCCATATAATGTTGGCCACTCACATTTTAGTGCAGTTGTGTTGTTTACACAAAAGTGTCTTTATCTTATCTTATCTTATTGAGCATCAATCCTGAATACATGCATCATTCATTAGTAAGTATGCTTTGTGCATATTCTCAGGTAAGAATCACAATGTTGAATAAACAAGCTTAACGCTACATGTGTTCATGGCAGCTTCACTCTCACCGGGGTGGAGCATAACGTTGCCAGTTCAATCAAGAAAAGGGCACAGAATGCCCATATGTGGAATGTAAATCTCATATTAACAGGTAATCAGTCTCAATGGGTTATTAGATGAATGTGTATAATTTTATTGCATACCTTTTCTTAGTGGTAACAATTTTAATACTGAGTTTTGCACTTATGTTTGGATAGTGCACATGTAGGCGCGCACCCGATGGTGGGTATACGCTGGCTAGTACCTTATAGCTATATTATTATCCTTGAAGTCTAGTTGCAGTGTACAACAATTAACAATTATGATACGATATTATCTTTTGCATAATAAATTTAAACTATTTCTTTCATCATCTTCAGAAGTGACAATTCTTCTGGAATTTGGTAAGAATCTAACTTGCATATTATTATGAAGTATGTTAATGTTTCAATCATTATACAAGGGAGGTGAAGATGGTAGTCCCTCCTCAATTGTTTATAGCTGCAAGAATTTTGATGTAATCATGCATCAGTAACTGAATATTTTCACGCATGCCTTTTTTTTTATTGTTTTTATAAATATACGAATATATGTTCTCGTGCATGATAGTATATGTACCTGTTATAAAGTACCTGTTCTATGTCAAGCTTCCATGGCCCTAATACCAACTTTTGATCAAATAATAAATAATCTTTTCCATTTTAAGTGTTGTTGTTCAAGTGCAAGTCCCTAGTAGCTAGATAAGTTTAATTCAAGGTTAGCTATTTCTAAATTATGGTATATGCAGGAGCAAGAAGAGGAAGGGGGGTTTGTTCATGCCTTCTCGTAGAGCTGGTGTGGGCAAACCTCGTGTTGTCGGACGTTGTCTGTGCGCCCTACACTTCATTGCCGTATCATCTTTCACAGACTGGCGACCCCTTGATACTCAGTTTTCTGGATTTTCTTTAGTTTGCGTTCTAAGTACGTTAGACGCCTTCCGCTCCGTAGCACTCAGAAGTTCCGGGCCATCCTCTGGGGCGCTACAGTGCAAAGTAACCCCACCTATGGGGTTATTTTGCACCAAAGTTTACGTTTTAATAACTATTGTCATATTAAATGTTTACTAATGAACTTGCGCTGTTTTCTTTATATATCTGGCTATTATGTGTTTAAAATACAGTGTTCCAAATCAATACGTTTGCAAGTTACATACGATTCTCTTTAAAATTCCTTAAATCTTGTGCAAAGTGACCCTGGTACGGTACGGTGACCCCGTCGTACATCATTTTGGAGATTTACAGGTAAGATTCAACATTTTATTTGAGAAGACATGTTTATAAGGAACACATTACTGCAGGCATTAGAATTAAATACAAAGGAATACATCTGTATTTTAAGTTCACAAGTGTAGAGTTACTAGTGTAAAATCATTACAAGTGCTTTACAACGGATAAAATAGGTGAGTGCATATGAAAAATGGCTCTATTATATTCTATTTTCCACTGGGGGCATATTTCTGTACAGTGTACAGGACAGTATATTTTATGTTTACAACGCAGCGATACTAGTACGAAACCATGACAAGTGCTATTGAAACACGTATTATTACCAAATCAAGTTTTTTTTCCACTACGCTCGATTGCGTGCATACACATCATTGCTTTACAGCTGGTCTCTTGGGATAACCCCCTGCGCTACCACGTGATCTTACGAGCTTCGCTCTGTTTGACTCGGTTACATAGCATTTGAACTCTTAGCGACCATCTAGCACAGATTCATTTGTATTTTCTTCATTGTAGCTTTTATTCTACACAACCGGAAGCCGTGTTTATACGCAAAGAATTGTAATTTTTCAAAAGTTACTACTTGTTGCCTCTTTGAATTTTATCTATGCCAAGTAAGATATTTTTATGTCGGCCAGTGGAAACCTTTTAGGGGATAATAAGAAGATCAGTAAAATAATTCTAATTTTTCAATACTTTCTACTTCTAGTGATGCGGCAAAAGGAAATCTGTACATACTAATGGAGCTTGTATAGTGTAGTGCAAATGGCAATCAGCTTCATGAACCAAGCTATCTTTGGTTGAGATATTTCTTCCACACCTGTACCCGAACTTTTCGAATTATTTTAAAATTTTTAATTTTATTCCGTAGGTCCGAAGTTGTGATTTTTAAATTCATTTGATAAATAATTTCTTCTAGTACTGTTCCTCTAGCAGCAATATTCCTGTAAGGAGCATTTTTTGTATTCCATAAGCATTCGTTTTTGTCATAATTGTAAAAGTAATATCATCTCAGCTGTACCGAAATAGATCAATTCCAAGACACTTTTCCTTTCCAATGAAAACTTTCTGGAATCAGGTGTCTATACTAGGCAACCCAATCGTCTTCGCTGGACAATCTGATGAAATCGACCCTAGAAAATAAAAGTTCTTTCAATTCAGTTGCCTGTCGATTATTCGCTTTCGAACATTAGGCGATTCGGTCGAAATCCGGTTTACACAATCGACAGAGTCTAAAGTGACATCAGTTCCACTGAGTCAAGCACAAATCGACTAAGTGTAAATACCCCATTCCATGCGCAAATATAAAAGTGTTCGAGAGTAAGGGGATTCAAACAATTGTAAAATATACGTTATGTTACTCTGGAACACAAATATGCAAGCAACGGAAACTAATCGGGTATTTCCAATAATGTTTTTAGCAACGTACTAATACATAGTTCAATGTGTAACTCTTAAGTAATTTTATGCTATACAATATTTTGCGCTACCCTCGTTTATGTGTATATTCACCTTCGCTGAAACACCTGCTTCGTCGGGACACAACCCCTCGCTTACGCTCGGGCCCACCTTCTGCGCTCCTGTTCTAACTCGGTTAGATGTTATTCGTGGCTTTTATGACCAACTAGTACAAGTTCTTGTCTTTTGCATTATAGTTCTTACAGTGGTGTAGCCAAACCAACTTAAGTGGGGGGGCCTGAGCTTCACATGGGGGGGGCTCTTATAGAAATACCATATTTTGTTCTTCAAATAAAAATTCCCGGTAAACAAAGGTCTCCTGGGCTTCTTAGACTCCTAGTAATCGAAGAACAAAAATTTCAGAAGGCAGAGCAGCAATTTCAGATTTCATACGCAAAGGAAGGTTTTATTTTGGATCTAACATGTGTCCTTGTACTTAATGTTTTCAGTAAAAATTTACGTTTTCGGCACAGGGCAAGGGCACCAACACCACTGCAAACATTAATTACAACAGTATTTGTTAGATCAGTGGTGCCCCCCCTTATGTCCATGACGCACTCCCCCAATTGTCTATCCGTAGGTGTTCTTCCATGAAAAAATCTTCTTTTCGATTAATTTTTACACCTCCTCAAACATATTTATATAGATTTTTAATCCCCCCAAATATTTCAATGACGCAGTTTGCGTCATAGCCCCCCTCTGTGGGCACCCCTGTGCTAGATGGTTAGGGAGCAATTCGAGATGAAATGTTCGAACAAAATGCGTAATTTAGTGTAGGTTAGATTTGGTTAGGATAAATGTATTTACACTTGTATACAGTTTGCAAAACAATTCAACCTTACCTAACCTTTACGTCTATGCGTAAAAATGGATAGTCACGTTTACATGTTGATGTAAACTATTCGTAGACTATTTTCGGCGCAGACATGTAGACAGCAACGTAGACTATAATGGCTTCTTGTACTGTGTCTTGTGTGAAACTTTGACAATTGAAATTTATAATTAAGCATACTACGAAATGTTCGGAGGTGTTAATTTTGAACTAAAACGTTCGGTTAATGCAAAAGCAAAATGGCCAACACAGTTACTTCTAGACTGAAGGCGCATAGAAGTAAGAACCGTTGTTGCTCGGGAACGTTATTAAAACTTAATTTCATTTGTGACAATTAGAAAGGTGACCTCTGAAGAGAGCAACGATGTACTATAGGTAACTGGTCCACCGTATGTGAAACATTACGAATTCGAGTAGAAGAATGCCGTGTATTCTTAATTACAAGGACTAAATGGTTCTAAGTTCCATCACTCACACAAATGTTTAATTTACCTCTTCTACAGCAAATTAACTACAATTTCTAAAGCCCCAAACACGCTGCGCCGTTAAAATTGTAACAGCATAAATAAGTACAAGTGAAAATATTATGCGAGAATACTCTAGAACAAGGGTGCAGGAGACGAGTACGGCAAGAGTGCAGACAATTCCCATGCTTACGCATAGCGTTAAAAAAACCCTTCTGCATGACTACAAGGGTGCATATGGTCAACAGTTATATTTTTAGATAAACAATTTTAGTTGAAACTCGTCTTTAGAATTTTAAATGAAAATATATCTTTACACAACGAAGTTATGGGCCATGAGGGCACACTAAATATTAAGCTCTTATCACACCTTTTTATAGGACTTGAGGAAAATCTACTGAATATAAATTTACTATCAGCTCACAACAAATATATATATAAGTAGTTACAAGAAAAGGAACGACGGTACGAATTCTAAACATTCAGAATTAAATTCGTAATTGCATTACAGAAAATGATGTTTTAAAGTTCAAAAACAAAAAGATGCAGTTTTTGTTCTTCAATATAGGGAGCGTTTTCGTGACTTCTGAGAAAACTTCTTCAAGAACCTGTCGACAGAAATATCCTCAAAAACTTTACTTTCGAACAAAAGAAGTACTAAGTTTGCTTTACGACGATGTAGCATCGAGCGTCTATAGGGTGTCAATACATGAGTAAGAGTGGAAAACGAGTTTTCGCACGATGCAGTAGACGTTCCAAAAGTTAATCCAGCAGCATACAAATAATACACCCCTGGAAAAGCCTCTCTGTACGGTTATAACATTTCCGTCAGTCTGTGAATGGTTATGGTAGGTAAATCACTACACTGTTTCAATAAAAATCGCTTACAAGTTGCAATTTCCTCTGCATCGGAAGGATATGTAATGAGTTCACACAATGGTGTAAGTTCCTCAACGTCAAGAAAATTTTCTGAATTTATTTCTCTTAATGTCTTGAGAGAAGTAAAAATATTCGTATTTCTTTCACTGAATCGAGCTGAAATCTCCCCGGTTACACAATCAATTACATGGAAGTATAGCTTCTTATAAGTATCTGGGCTTGTGTCCCTTTCTCTTCCATAATCTAGGGTATTTTCGTACACCACCATGTTGCGTAGTGAAGAGCTAGTCTTGCAAATTCGTTTTCGTGGAGGGCAATTGTCTGTCTCGTCCGAAAATTCATGACGTATCTCATTTTGCAACTCATTGAAACTGTCTTCAGTGCGTAACGAAGAAAGTTCTTCGACGACGGATTGAATAACACCAACTGCTGAGCACAAATCAATTGCTTCAGACTGCAGCATGGCGTTAGCAGGTTGCACAATCTTCAGAATTTTCCTCACAAAGCAGGCCAGAATCTTGAACATGGGTCTATTTATCTTCTGTAACAGACCTGAAGCCTTAATGGAGAGACTTCCATCGAGATCAGTTTCCTCTTCAATAACTGTGAAAAGCGCTACCACTTCCTGGTGACTGGATACAATAGCTTCTGTTGTTGCGAAATGGCCAGTCCATCGATGTTCTAGCAAACGTTTGAGCTTTGTACCCTTGTACTTCGTCATTATACTAGGTTTTCTAACATAGTTAAAAATTGCGTCGCATACTTCAAAGAACTGTCGAATCCTGTTTTCAGTAGAAAGGGCATGTATAACAACTAGGTGCAACTGATGGTTAAAGCAGTGAACATACGGCATAGTTTTTCCAACTGAGTCTTGTAGCCTCCCTGACATAACATTTGCGCCGCCGTAGCACTGACTAAGAATGTTTTTTTCGTTGATACCTGCACTCTTCAATACACTAAGGGCCATATGCATAGTCGACCACGTAGGGGTCCCCTAGACGAACCGTACCTGTGGGCTTCCTCAACCTTCCCCTTGACTGTGCAATGCATAAAGCTTCCAAAGTGATCCCTCAGGTACGGTTAACACTGAGAGCTGATTGGTCTAGTACACCTCGAGCGAGGCTAAAATTTTGTCAAAAAAAAGTTGAAGGTAGAACTCCGTAACTCAATTCTACTATGATAAAGAATTACCATCGAAGCAGCAACTGCATGGATACAACGTATGCTATATCAAAAAAATGAAATAAATGTTCTGAACTTTGTTCTTGCCAAGGCGGAAAAATAATGGTGTAGATTAGGAATACAGTTCTTTTTTTTTTAATTTTCAGATAAAGTCTGTTATCTTGAAAATAGTTATAAAGTGATATAGAAAAGCGGAAAAATATCGGTGTAGATTAGCAATACATTTCTTTTTTCATTTTCAGGTAAAGTCTGTTAACTCGCAAAAAGAAATATGGATATGTAGTTAGAAAACGTGTGAGGCTGTAGCTTTACAATAGAGATCCCACTAGAAATAAATTACATATACACTGTAATTTTTTTTGGACAAAATCAGCCCATGGTATTTTTGTGAATGTATTTTCTAAACAATTTGCCAGTAAAAGTTAACATTAGGAGGGCATAAAAGTTACGTCTATAAATACAGTATTTTTGGGAGGATATTCCATGCAAATAGCGTAAAACTTCTTATCTATTTATTACTAGAGTGTTATCATCTAATTGCGTACAATTGTATAAGACATACATACATATAGTAAAAGCCAGACGTCTCAAAACCACGCACCAAACTTTGCAAGCTGCTTATTACAAGCAATTTTTGCATCTACTACGGTTTAATGACAAGGTGAATTTGGAGGGCTACAGTCGAGGTCCGTCCGCAGGGAACGGGCGAGTTTGCGATGTTGTGTAAACGAATTAGGGGTTCACTCGAGCAGACACTTTTACGAAATAGAAAATTTATAGGTAAAATACGATGTGAAGCCCTACATTTTTCGTGAAGGAATGAAAGAGTAAATATAAGTAGTTACCATCAATGGCAGCATATTGAAATGATTTAAGTGATAATGAAAGTATTGTATGTGTAAGTGTGCTCTTCCACTATCCTCGTATATACGTATATCCCCATCGCTGACGCGCCTGCCCCCCTTTGGACGCACCCGCTCACTATCACTCGGAGCCGCCTGATGCGCTCCTACCATAACTCAGTTAGGTAGCATTCGTGCTTTTAGCCACATAGCACAAATTGATTCGTATCTTATGTACTGTAGTTTTTATGTTATACACCCACACTGTATTTATACTGAGCCCTCCTGAAGTTAATCTGCAAGTAGTAATGGAGCTCTTCATATAGACATAAGTTGCTAAAAGAAATACCTAACCTGAAAATGTAAGAAATGTGTCAAAATTTGATAGAACTGTTTACTCGAATAATGATCAAATTAGTATAAAAAATATGCATCTATCTGTAGTAGGTGGTCACTAGAACCTAGTTTTCCATTATAATTGCATAATTATGAGCCATACTTCTTAACACTGTTTCCATAATCACTTGAACCGATGCATACTTTGAGCAATTACAGCGCGTCGATAAACAGGAGTTCGATGATTTCCACTTGTCTTTCCTTATACGCATATCACCAACGCTAATGTGCCTGCTTCCGCGGACAAAATCATGCGTGATCCCTCAAATTGTGCCCAGCTTGGAATCGGAATAAATGCAAACTTATCCTGTGTTGGGCATGGTTTTTCGCACTTATTTATTTATAATATATAAGTTTGCAAGCATATTATAAATGTGTACGCAGCTGGTGGTCAGGTAATAAACCAAGAATGCAGAAAACGTTAGATCATTAGTGAAAAAAAAGGGGGATGTTAGCGCTCCTCAACTTTACCTATGCTAACCGAGAAATGTAAGAAAACACCAACAGGGAGAAGGATGTAAAACACATTAGAATAACATCTTCACGATGAAATATGTGTAACTATTGAGTCAATTTTTCCCATCAGTGATGATTCCATTTTTTTTTTTCGATTTCAATATACTGCGGATGAAATGTATTAGTAACGAAAATACTGAGAATTCACATTGAGCACGATAGGCTATGTGGTCCTGAGGGAACGTCATGGTTCTCGGGGAGAAATCCCCCCCCCCTCCGGCCGATCCTTGAAATCACCACTGGACCCTTAGAATCAATTCTGAAGCTATTCTACAATCTAATCTAAAATCTACTTCAGTACCAATACTGTAACAACAAGTATCTCTCGCTTATTTTATTTCAGGTAGAAGTTGTTAGTCAATTCTTTGACCTTGTATTTAATATTTGCACGAGCGGAAGCAAAATATCCTGCAATCTTCTTTCAGGAATTGGTATATATTTTTAAATTGGATGCCATCAATATGTCATTTATTATCGCTTAATCAGCTCAACGAATTCGGTAAACTCATTAACATACTCAATTATTTTGTCAGCACGGAGCATATGCATTTTATACAGCAACAGAAACTGCTACGGGCTAGCAAAGGGTGCGTTGAAGCACCCCTAGCCATCCCCTTGACTTACGGGAAGGTTGCGGGCTTGTTTGACCCTGCGGGAGAACTCTGCAACGCAAATTATCACGTGTCCCGTACGTAGCCCCTAAGTAACCCGCAGAATAACTATGCATAAGGCCCTAAGAACTGCATTCACTATTCCTGCTGCACTCTGATCATTAATCTGCATCATCTCTACAAGATTCTCACATACTTGTCCTCGAATTACATATCGCACGATTACAGAAAGATTTTCCACACCACTTTTGTCCCTTGTACAGTCGACTTTCACAGTAAAAAACGAACAATCGCTAGAATTTACCCTGGAAGCAATATCTTCCCGAGAGACGTGTATTTTGCATTTTTAGGAATAATGCCACTTATTTCACGCAAAGTTTGATCTCTCTTGCAAGTAAATTCAAAGAGTATTAAAAACATACCTGATGCATCACTGTCACTGTTTTCATATAGGAAAACTTCCTCAACACCAGTACCACTTGCGCAGCTCATTGCTGATGACAAAGTATCGTTTTTGTTTGACGTGTCGTCTTTACCGCGCAATGGCAATTCGTTTGTAGTTAAGAACTTGATAATGTCAAAAATACCAGTCAAATAATAACGGTACTTGTCCAGTTGTTTCTCTTGCAAGAGTGTCGTAACTCCCGAATTGCTAGCATCTCGCAGATTCTTCTCCTTCCACTCAAGCACAGCAGTTTGGTGATTCTTTGATGCTGCGTGCTTAGCAAAACCCTTGTTGCGTTCTAATGCATGTTTCCATTCCTATACCCAGTCAAACTAAATGCATCGTCCGAGCTTGGTTTGAAAATTCTGCATGCAAAACAAAACGCTGCATCGCGAGTAACTGAATATTCCAACCACTCTCTTCCATTGTACCAGTTGCTTGAAAAAGAACGTTCTTTACCACCTGTTTTAACGTTTGGGAACACTGATAACATTGGCTGTGAAGGAACCTTATTATTTAAGTCACTTGGCACCTCACTTGACACTGAAATACTTTCTTCTCCTTTAGTTCTTTCATCTTCTTCCCTTTTTTCGATGAAATGGGAGTCATCAGCTGCAGCAGGTTTGGTTATATCTGTCTGTCTCTTAAAATATTTTAACAACGACATTTGAGATTTTCCAAGGTTGCTAATTTACTTGATCGTGTTGAAAACGGTGTTCAAATGGAAAAGACGGCGAGTGCAATGGTTTCAATCGTCATGCTTCCCAGACAGACCTTCGTTACGTACCTAGTTGTACCATTCTAGACACTACGATGTTTCTATGCTATTCCAGCTTCAAATATCGATCGGGATGGATTTACACTGTATTCTTGATATATATGATTCTTCATTTCGCTCAAAATATACTTTCTAAATAATATGAGCGAAAATTCTGTGAATTAATATTGTTGTGACCGCAACATATAAGATCTTAGATGAATTTCAATGTAACCTTTCTCGGCACACAATTTTGTGAAAAAAAAAAATTCTTTTCTTAAATGAGACAGGTACAAATATCTTCCAATCAGAATTTTGCGTTTGGGGGGAACACAAAATTTTTTGGGTGGGCCTGGCCCCCCCGTGCCCCCTTGGATACACCCCTGAGTTCTTATCTCTACCTACACTGAATGCTCTCTAAAGTGAATCTGTATAGAGAGATGTAAATCTACACCCCCAAAAACGATTGGGTAAGATTCAAAAAGTCGGTTTACTGTAAAAGAAGTATATCTGAAATGAATTTATGCATGGATCTGTACAATAAATCTGCACCTAGTGATATATTTCTGGCAAATAGAAATATGAAATTAATTGGTAGAAAATATTGAATCAAAGGGTATGAAATATAGGAAAAAAACCTTTTTTCTAAAAATGTAGGCCTAAATGACACTTAGGAGCATGGGCGGAGTTATGGGGGCATAGGAGAGCATTGGCCCCAACTTTCTGACAAAAAATAAAAATGCCAATTATAAGATCCTTCATTTTTCATTTGTATTTACAGTGCCCGCCTCCTCCCCAGCAGACAATTTCTAACTCCGCCTATGCTCAAGAGTAGGAATCATCCCAGCGTGCACTCACATGATTTTAGAATCCAACCCTCGTTTCTAAAGTCAATCAACTGCTACATGAAATCGTTATATGGTGTGATGTGTTTATTTAAGACATACATTCCTACGCATTTAGAAGATAAAGTGTCATTAGTGTTTGTCTGTGTGGTCAATAATACAAATGAAAAATTAAGATGTTGTATCTCTTGGAAATTCTTCTGGCAAACGCGCTTTTATGTACTGCTTCTACAGGAAATTACAGTAGAATTATTGGAGGAAACGTTGCAGATTTTGAGAAATATAAGTATGTTGTGCATGTTTGGGTCAATGTAGAAAAAGGAAAAATTCACTGTGGAGGATCTATTCTCAATGAGGTTTGGATTCTTACTGCAGCACACTGTGTTGTTGATCAAGAAACATGGCAAAAATATTCAGTCGAATCTATTTACGTGGTTGCAGGTGAAGCGGAACTAAACCTGATTTCTTTTAGCAGAAGCTTTGCTTCTCATGTGTTTCCACATTACGATTATACGGATTCTATTCGAAATGTTAATGATATTGCACTTATAAAACTTGAAGAAGGACTAGAAAATTTTGATAATCTGTCTGTGGCTACATTGCCTAAGGATAGTTCTAGTGCAGTCACACTGAACAGTATGTGTACTGCGGTCGGTTGGGGTCTCACTAGTTTTGAAGGTGAAATGTCTCCGGTGCTATTGGAAGTTGAGGTACCCATATTGGATAAGATTACTTGTCTTATAATCACTAAGTTCATAGACCCGCATACTACATTATGTACTGGAGTTTTAAGAGTGGGCAAAGGCTTATGTTCGGGAGATTCAGGCGGACCTCTAATATGTGATAATGTATTGGTAGGAGTTATTTCAATGGTTGTAGGAGACTGTAGAACACCAAATGTATACACGAAAGTTGCTGCTTATCTCAATTGGATTGAAGATGTAATGGCAAATAATTCTGAGAAATATTTTTCTGAATAAATTGCTCATCAAAACATTCTTGAAATTCATATTATATATCTCTTTTCCATGCATATTGTTGTACACACTCGTTTGTAAAGTATGTTTGTAAAGTAAATTCGTTTGTAAAGTATGTTTGTCTTAGTTTTCTCTAAAATAAAAGTATAAATATTATTATTATTATTATTAATGATAATAGTAATAATAGTAATAATCATATCCCCGAAGACGCATTTGATTTACTTTTAGAGACTTTTAGTTTAGCTTAACGTCGGGAAACTAAATGGGGACCGACAACTTAATCTGCAAAATATAGTAAAGTCAGTACGATTTATCTGGTATAGTGCTGACCATGGGCGCAAATCTCGCTTGAAAATTGGGGGGGGGGACGGGTAAGACCGTTCCCATTATATATATATAACCGATGCTCAAAATATTTATGAAGTTGAAAAACAATGCTGTGGAGGATCAGGGAAACAGAATCGTCTTCCGTGGCGTATTTAGGATACTATCGGGCTCAAGCTTCTCCCGAAATAAATTTGTTATTTTTTCGCATTCCACGTACAACAATAATCCTTTTCACCATTTCTAAGAATGTCATTGACTTTCCATTTTCTTATGCTCTTTGTTCAGAAATAATACTGCATTTGTAAAATTTCATTCCATGTAAACACTGAATCATTTTGTTTTTGTTTTTTTTCATCCTTTCTAGTTTTCTGTTTCTTTTTCTTGATGTTACTTTTTTCGTTTCGCCTATTATTTTTATCGACCGTTGTCAGTTGTGATTTAAGTTGGCCGTCATCAGTAACACCAAAACTAAGAGTAGTTGATAAGCGGAACTGGTGTTTCACACTAACTTGCGCGGATATCAACATGACGGGATTTTAGTTATTATAACAAAGGAAAAATGATATAGTTTAGTTATTTTTAAAAGACGGAAATGTTTGAATTAAAGAAAATCAAAATGGGGCTATAATTAGCCCGGGAAATTAGGTAAGCTAAGATCATGCTTCCTTTTTCTTGTATGAATAGAATAAAGAGTTAGATTCACTCCAAAATTTTTGTATCATATCATGTATATTGTATCGTATCATATGTATCAAATATATGAAAATAAATAAAACTTAATAACTCTTGAACCACCAGACCGATCTTGATCAAACTTTCAACATAGATAAGGTTCGGGCCTAGAATGTTTTCGTTATTTCACTTTTACTGTGCAACATACGGAAGGGGGAGGGGGAGATATATGTAAGAAGAATAAAATTAAAAGTGACTGTCTTTTAACTTCATCACACTTTAACCACAGGATTGATCTTAAAAAATCTTCAATATGGATGAAGTTCGGACCTGGGATGGTTTTTATCATATTAATTTGACGGTAGAACTTATGTGAGAGGAAAGGGAGGGGAAAGATATATAAATATAAATAAAACTTAATAACTCGTGAAATACCCAACCGATTTCTATCAAATTTTCAACATAGATGATGTTCAGGCTTGGGATAATCTTTATCATTTAACTTTGACGGCGCAACGTAGGGGAGTAGGAGGAGGGAGCAGAGATGTATGTTAAAAAAATAAAAATAAAAATGAAAGTGACTGTCTACGTGACTTTACTCTTGAGCCACCTGACCAATCTCGATCAAATTTTCAACATAGATGAGGTTCGGGCCTGGGATGGTTTTCATCTATTCACTTTGACGATGGAACTTACGGGAGGAGGGGGAGATGTATAAAAATAAATAAAATTTAATAACTCTTGAACCACCGGACCGATCTCCATCAAGTTTTCAACCTAGATGAAGTTCGAACATGAGATTATTTTTGTCATATCACTTTGACGATGTAACTTAAAGGAGGGGAGAGACATTTAAAATGATCGAAAATAGCCGATATTAGTGTCGAATCTATAGTTTATGAGGTCGGTAAGATAAACAGTGACAGTTCTGATGCCATTTAAATCCAAATTAAGCCCCGCAAATATTGTGGAAGGGGGAGATATATATATATATATAGTCAAAAGGCCCAATATCAGTGTCGAATTTATACTTTTCGACGTCGCTGAGATGAACAAGTACACTCTCGATGCCGTGACCCGCAACATGGGAAGCAGAGGGGATATATTAAGGTAATTGAAAATGACCAATATCAAGGGGCGCTTTAGTAATAGTAAAAAGTGACTGACTAACGAAACACAGGGGTGCCCACAAGGGGGGGCTATGACGCAAACTGCGTCATTGAAATATTTGGGGGGGGTTAAAATCTATATAAATATGTTTGATGAGGGGGGTAAAAATTAATCGAAAAGAAGATTTTTTTTCATGGAAGAACACCTACGGATAGACAATTGGGGGGTGCGTCATAGACATAAGGGGTGGGGGGCACCACTGGAATCATATTACTGTTTTTTCTTAATTTAACCGAGCAAAGCGGGTAATTAATGCTAATATACATATATAATTGAAATATTTACTTACACAATTGTCTAGTCTATTTGTTGTTCGTATTGAATTTATTAATTGTAAATAAATTGTTATTAGTTGAAGAATTAACTTTGATTGCTATACCAAAATTCTAAAATAATCGTCATTAAAAAGAGTCTTGCATCTGGAATATTTACCTGATGTTTGCGGTAACCTAAGTGGATACGAGTCCCTGGTCTTGTGGGGTAAGAATTCCTTTCCTTTTTATTTTATTTTATTTTTTTTTTCAAAAATATTCTAGCCTTGAAAGTTGAATCCTTTCGACCGGGATCGAGGAACATTACAGGGTAACAAAAAACGTAATAATGGTCATCAGTGTATAACGATTATTAAGAGAGAAAAATGAAATTACATTCTGGACTATGTGAGTTTGCGTATTGATGTGATGTTAAGTAAATAAGCAATAGAGCCTAATATGCCACTCTTTTAAACCCACTATCTTATTAACTAACATAAGATGTGTATGCTGCAGATTAAACAGAAATATTGAGCGGAAACTGCGCACGCAGCTGTAGTGTTGGGTGCGCAAAAGGGTTTATATGGAAAGGTAACATTGGTGACCAAAGTACAAAATAGTTATGTTGGGAGTCTGGTGGTGCAGTTCGTTTTTAGGTGATACCAATGAAGATGTTGAAAGTGAAAAGTGCTAACGGTTAGTATATAGATAGCGTAAACAAAAGAAGAACGTAATTAGGTTTAGAAAATAAAAAGGGTAACTAGGTGATTGTTTATATGTGTGTTCAGTTGATGACGGAAATGAGCCAGATGTGGCTGAAGTTGTTTGTATGTTCAGGAGGTATTATAGCCGAGTGTGGCTATTGATATATTTCAAGTGTATTGTATAGCCAGGTGTGGCTTACATTACTGGTATGGTTTTCAGAATACAGGAAGGTTCTTGTATAGTGGATGTAGTGGTATAACTGAAGTAAAGATAGACCGGAAGAGAATCTGATATAGTCATTCATTTGTAAAGCCTATTAGTTTAAGAAGTTAATGAATGTAAATACCTTTGCACTAACTAATATTTTAACAACGTAACAAGTTATAGGACTTTACGTAAGTTGCAGAAACTTGTTATGTTTTTTGCATTTAATATAAATGTGATGTGTCTCCAAAAACTGATGTAACTTGCTAGATGCTCGTCGTACTTTATACTTCGGGATTCCGTCGGTCAACTTCCTTTTCTAAATTCACCGACGGACTTCAACTGTACTTTTGTATTCTATTGTATTGTGTTTATTTTCATCCTTTTTCATACACATTGTTCACAACGTGAACGTATGAGTTGGACACGTCACAAGAACATTGAATCTGCACATACTTATACATTTAAATCTTACATACAATATTAAAAATAGTGTAAATTTAAGCTAAAAAGGTTCAATTTTTCCTTATTCTAATTTACATATAACGATATAAAAACAAAATAACAATTAAGAAACCCTTACATTATAGATGTGCAAAAAATATATTTTAAACCTTATTAACTATAGACATTTTAAAATGGATTTGCGAGATATTTACTACTGAAAGCACATGCACGAAGATCTTGTTGTATTTAGTATTAGTTTATTTCTATCCATCCAGTCACTGACGACAGACATGGTGGAGTCTACTGCATTATGCAACTCAACGTAACTTTCTCCGGTTACTAATATATTTGTACTTGCTTCATAGTAAATAACTCTATGAAGCATAAGATATCAGCAATCTCTTAAGAGCATTGCTTTAGAATTTTATCAGGAACTTCATCATATCCTGAAGAACTCTTAGGTTTCATTTTCATTGTAGTATCTAAAATTTCCTAACTAGTTACTGGATGTAAGAACAATGATTTTTCGAAAGTATTATCATTGTGTCTACTAACGTATTGTTTGCTAGATAGTTTATTGTTCCTGTTATTAGTGACAAGCATTTCCTCTTCATTCATGAAGTAATCGTTAAAAGCATTTGCTATTTCTGTCGGTTTTCTAATAATTTTATTTTGGGAAGAAACGCTAGTTGTCTTAGAGGAGGGTTTACGTTCCCCATATTTTTTTCGAATAATTTGCCATGTAGCTTTCATTTTATTGGAAGCTTTCACAATGTAAGTATCATTTTCTGATGTTTTTATCTGTTCTATGACCTCATGTAAACCTCGTGTGTACATTTTATAGTATCGTTTAAACACGAGAATACGGCAGAATCGACATAGTTCATGTAAATAGCGTGTTTTTCTAGAGAAACTATTGTTACTAAAGTCTTCCAGTTCGAACTGACATTTACCGATTTGTCTTAAAAAGTTTCGTTTAGGAAAAGTAATATTAAAATAATGAGTAAATATACCTAAAAGAAAGAATTTAATTGGCCATTAACATTACATTCATTATAAACATCTTCCCATGATTCAGTTTTCAACAAGTATCTGAAACATGCCACGTTAGTGAGTGTAACTGAACGCCCTTAGATCATTTGCCCATGTTTGTTTTCTTATTAATTATTTCTGTGGAAAACTAAAGAAGTTGAGCATCATGATCAGAATAGCCTAGGTTTAGTACATCAACATGAGATACGAAATCATCAAGTGGTATTATAATTTGGTCAAGGGCGGGGATTCTTGCTCTGCCTATTCTGCTAGGAGTATTTACGACAGGTTACAGGTTAAATGATGTGCAGAGCGAAATGAGGTAATCTTTTTTCTTTTTTCTTTTTTTTTTGCTATTTTTTGTAACAAATCCATATTAATATCACCACAAATTATTAGTCACCTTTTAGAAGACGAGAATCCAGATAAAAGCCTTTCTAATATATTCAAAATATCATTGACATTTCTGTTTGACATAGTTATGATCACAAAATTAAAGTGCTACAGATTCGAAAGTTTTCTCAACGTTCAATGTAAGGGTATTCCTTAACATTTTGATACGAAGGTCCTCTTTGACGAATATGGCAATACCGCCATGGGATATATTTTTTGTACAATAGTACGCAGATAGTTTAAAACCTGTGAGTGAAACTGTTTCTATTTTTTCTTTATTGAGCCATCCTCCGATATACACAAGACATCAGTTTTACTTAATTCATTTTGCAAAGTAATTTTTAATTCTATTTTCTAATCCTTGGACGTTATGTTGTAGGATTTGGAGATATATTATTTTAGACTCACTTTCATCTACTTTTTGATTAGAAACCTTAGTTATATCTACTGTTTTTATTTGGGGAATATTACTTTGGGCTAATTCCATTTGTGACTTACACGACAACAGACGTCAGACGACAGTAAATATTATGTATTACAATAGTTATAAGATATATTCATGGGCAAGTTTTAGGTTATAAATAAGTTGCAATAAGTCCTTCATTCATTTTTATTTGCAGCATTTAAATATGTAAACAAAATGGCTGAAACAAGTCTCTAAATATATACGTGACTTACACGACAGTGGGAGACATCGTGTTTTGAATGACGGTGTTTTGAATATGAAAATTCTGTTCTTCTATTGCTGCAAGAAAACTAAAACTTTTTACATATATTAAGTAGATACCAAGCTATACGACCAAAAGAAAATTATTATATTTTCTGTATTTATTTTGAAATATATGCCACAAATATAACGTGACGTACACGACATAAATTTGTGACTTACAAGACAAGTCTAACATCATGTCTTTGTTTAATTACACTTTCTAAATCTATTGGTGGATAAAGTGGCATTAATGATTTAGAGAGATAAAAGGAAGTTAACAGACAAAACAAGAAGTTAACAGTTCTTTTATTGGAGCAAAATTTGTCAAATTCTAATTTATGTCTGTGGTCGACGTCTGTTAATGCAACATAGGCCTAATCTTTCTGTTGCGGCCAATAAAATTCTTTATCTTGATGGTAATGGCGAAGAAATGTTACGTCCAGCTGTTCTGATTCTTTTCTCCACATCTAACAAATATTTAATACTTCTTTTTCGGCGAAGGGCAATAATACCCTGTTCCAGTAGAGTATTTCCATCACTTCTTCGCTGCGTTTGTTCCTTTCACATGCGCCAATGAACAGTTCTGGAATGAAATCGAACTTCCTTCGTGATGAAGAAATATCTTAGATGAGACAACATTCAATAGTATACTCTGAAACACAATGAAAGTAGTGCTAGTTTCGTGTTTTTGGAATATTACATATTTCTTTTTTATGAAGTTTCCATTTGCGCATCAACTCAAATTTTTGAGTAATACTCTTTACTACAGTATATTACATTTATGTTCGGACATAACTTGCGTGCTCTCTCAATAAATTCTAAAGCAGATTGAGGATCAATTTGTCTTTGAGAGCCTTTTCCATAGTTCGTAGCCGAAAAATGCCAAGACATTTCAACTTTCTGCAATGTTATTGAACAAAGTGAATAATGTTGTGCACCATCATCCGACTGATAATTCACATTGTTGATCGGAAAACCCGGATGACACCCTTCAAAATCTTCCATAAGCGTAGACTTGAAATAAGCAAATGGAAACATATTTTGATGCATACAATCAGATATAATTACACACGAATCATGTTCTGTGGTTACCTTTTCTTCAGGAAAATATATTATTGCACTTTACAAAGTACAACTGTGTGATATCCAGTGACCGGTTTGTATCTTTTCTTGGTACATAAAACAGTAATTTCCACTAAAAATCCATTTGATATAATATCATTCTTTTCAACTTCTCTATCTATTTACGCTTCCATTCAGCTTCTGAACTAGGCATTTCTGAAAATGCAATAGAAAAGACATATTTGACATGTCCTAATTTCATAATCTTAAAGTAAACTTTGTTGTGACTTACATATTTTCGTTTGTGTAAGCATGTTTTCTACCAAGGAAGCGTGATAGAGTAGTAGCGTGCTAGATTTGGCTCGGTAGGTTGCGGGTTTAAAACATATAGCTGGCAATCCTGACTGAGGTGTTCCTCATTCACACCAGGCAAATGCCGAGATGATATCCTTTCAATAGATCTGAACGAATCCTTTCCCACATGCCCACCTCCGTCCTATACCGGCCTGAGCTTTAGATGTCTAAAGGAAATAAATACCAATTTACAAGTATGTTTCCTAAACAACGAAAGAGTACGAAAAAAACAATAATAGTATTAAAAGTAGCTGAAGCTAGAAACTTCGAAACCACATATGCCGGCATTGTTCCAGAGACAGTAGATACTTCCTGTCACGTTTTTTAAAACTACTTTCTAGATCACATTGATTCATATTGTTTAACTTTTCATTCATTTGTTACATTTATAGTCCAGTCAAGTATATTTTACATCCATACTTCATAATATTGCTTTTATCCTCCTTATCTTTCATTCTCTTACACTAAACATGGCACTTAATACATTAATTGAGTTATCAATTCACTACTTATACGTTTTACTGCAGTTAGCTACTATTGGCAATGTAGTAACATTGCAACAAAATGTGCCTTACACGACACGCATAATGTGACTTACACGACAGGAAAAGAAATGTGACTTACACGACATATTATATTTTGTATTTAAAAGAGTTACACGTATTATTTCGGGACTTTCTGCACGGTCTTTGATTACCGTCTGTCCAAATGAAGAAAATTTAGAATAACAGCTTTTTTGTTTAATTATGTATATAAATACATAAACTTATTTATGTTTTCTTGTGACTTGCACGACAGCCTACTTGAATAAATCAATTATTATAATTTTCTTGCTATTATTAAATTATGTGCAAAATCATGTCACTGATATAAACACAAACATTATCTTAATAAATAGCATACGCGATCTTCACTTACCTACAGGAATTAGCAGGAAAATACTTTGTGTTAAAATCCAAACGTAGGTACGATATTCTGCGACATGAAAGTGGCCATATTTTACCTCCTGCAGAGCCACCTACAAATCAATGTTGGTATCATCTTGTTCATTTATGAAAAATTCAGCATTCTTAAAAATGAATTTTAATACTTATGTAGGACAAGGTGAAACTTCAAATTTTTCCTTCGTAGGGTCACTTACCGTGGAAGTGACCTTTGGCAACTTATACTATCATCTACAGCATTTAGGACCGAGATACAAGAGGACATACTACAATACTCATAACATACAGTACTTCTATTGTCATAAGAATTACAGCTCTATGTTTACTCTGCGGAAGTGAAGTAAACGACGTAAATTTCGTTTTTCTGCAGTACTCGTGACTTATAAGAAAGCATTTTCTGCCTCAATAAACCAATTACAGACCTTTCCCTTTTGCATTTAGGTGTAAGCCGTGACTAGTATGATCCTGTCTACGCAATGCACCTAAACTAACAAATCTAACATGGCTGTACTTTTGAGGGATTATTTCTTTCACCAGCATATTAAATTCAAATACTAATCTGTTTACACTAATGTTCTGCCTGTGCGGAAAAACATACCTATAGGGTGTTGACAATACTACTGTTCCAATATTACTTTTACATGTACTTTCAAGTGCTCTTTCAAAAGATACTAACACATTCTGGATATCTAGTGGATGTCTTAGGTTGTTATTACTTCCACCAGCCCAAAGAACACAATAATTTCCATTAAGATTACTAGCTAGTTTGTGAACGTTCTCAACAATAGTTTGGTAGAGTGCAATTGGTTTCACAATGCTGCTTACAATAAGGTCAGTATTTGCACTATCATAGATAATAGTTGCACAGTTTCTTAAGTGACTGTCCCCCAATAGTATAATTTTTTGCCTGTTTTTTTTTCTTCTTCGGATCGAGAAGGGATTCCAGTTGACTTCTTGAAACTTCCAGTACCTGTATATTGTTCTTGACTATCATTCTGTGAAAGAATGTTCTGTTTTGTTTTATTGGATCCAGTACTAATGCTGACCCCTTGGAACTGAGTTAAACTTCCTTTCACTGTTTTGCATTGCTTTACACTGCGTATTCTTTGGTGATGAACTTGATGGAACTACTGTTGTTTTATTACTTGTATGTAAGTTAGTCTGTTGATAACACTTGCACTTCTTTGGATGTTCACACTTGCTGTAATTTACTGTTTCTATTACATCGTTGTTACTGTTTGTGCATTCTTCTTCATCGAGAATAGCAAACCTATTTCTAGTTTCTACATTTGATACCCGTGCAGGAAGTCGATTATTTTATTCTACTTTTGACCACTGGCCATTTCTATGTATTTGTCCTTGCACTTCAGCACTCTTATCACCTCATTGTTTTTGTAGTTCGTTTAATTTGCCTTTCAATAACTCTACATCATTCATCAAAATATTTATTATTTCTTATAGAAAAGAAATTTCCTGTTTTCTTTGTACACAGTTTGCGCAAGATCATTCTACTTTAGCATTTTCTACTGGGATATCTGCACCGATCCCTCGTTTCGTTTTAGAATTTGTTACTAATCTTTATAATTAGTATTGTATAATTACTAATCTTTATAGTTTTGTTATTAATCTTTATAACACAAGTATCACTGAAACTAGGAATATTATCAAAGTTTCTACAACATTTTTTCAACACCTTTTACACAAGATCGCTGAGTTTCTTGCTAAATCTTCAGCAGTTACGATACCAATACAAAAATCTTCCGCCATTAAACTTCATTTTAGAAATAAACTGAATTAGCTTAATTGTCTCAATTATTCAAACTACTTACTACCTTATGGATCTGTCTTCAGTTAAAGGTTAAGAGAGACTTAATAAGTTTTTTTGTGTATTCACATGTGATCACTCGCATATTGATAATCCTGAAATTGAGAATTGTAAGGTACGTTCCGCTCGCGTACTGGAGCTGCGACAGATTAAAAATAGTGTCAGGTATGGGGTTGCCTGTGGGGTGGCCTCTAGAGTAACCTATTGAGTAGAATATGTGGTAGTCCAGTGAACAACTTGTAAGGTTGTAAAGTATTCCGAAAGTTCTAAGAAGATCGAGATGAAAGTCCTGTGGCGTAAATGCAGGAATCCAATGGTTCAAATCCGAGTGGAGGTTCGAGCAAGTACGGAGACAGGAAGCCCAATCAATAGTTGAACATCAGACTCTGAACAATTACAAATTGAGGGAGACTATGGCACGCCCCCCCCCCTTGTGAATTATTTTCAGCACTTCGAAACAGTACAATAAACAGTGGTTAGTGTTTTGATTTTCACAGCAAAGTTTTCTTGTGTGGAAGGAAATTCCTAGGACTAACATCTCAGAGTCCTGCCACGGAGAGAACCATAGTACATATTTCTACAGAGGAGAGTTATGTGAGTAAAAATCTTTTCAATTTATTATTAGAAAGAAACCTCTGTCTGTGTCCCCGTAAGATTGAACTGTACTTCACCTCCCCGGGTAATAATGCACAGGTGGAAGGACAGAAGCCATTTAGCAACGCAGATTGTGTATAGAATTTATGCCTCATATAGGTTACATAACGTTTTATTTCTGATTAAGGAACAATATTATAAGGGAAATTTGTAATAGTTCACAAAGCTAGAGTCAGGATGGAGGACCAATAAGATTCAAATCCTTTAAATGTTTAAATTAGAATAACGGGCCGAGCTGAGCTAAGTTAAAGACATTAGTTGTGTAACAACAGACATGGGAAGGATATATTTTAATATATTACAACTATAGCCTATCCGTCGGCTATTATGTCTGTCAGTAGGAAGAAGGGTAAAAGTGTTGCTAAACTGGGCATGTAGGAAGTAGCTCTTCTAAATTTGTTGAAAAATAAGATAAAAGTAAAATTCAAAAGTAAAACATTGAATTGTTTGCATTACTTGAAAAGAATGAAAGACAAGTTCCTCGTAACATACAAATTAATTCATGATGCTCAGTTTCTACAAACATTCTTAACAATTAGATGTGTATAAATAGTGTCCGGTGCTGTTTCCGTAATGTAATAAGTGCTCGGTTTTACACCTTTGTGTTCTGTAGACGAATCCCCGGTTGACTCGGGAATTGATTAACCAGTCGAAAAATAGAAACCGTTGATAACTAATCACTTCTGTGACTGGACGGAGAAATAGGTCCGCACGTCGAAGAGAAGAGCCCCTTAGTGATCTCGTCATGAAATGTAGCTAGGTAGGAAGTGATTACGATAGTTGTTTGGAGATGGACAACTTAGAAGGAGGGATCAGGGAACCGTCAGTAAGTCAAGAGATAAGTATACCTAGAGAAGGAAAAGGTGACAAGGTAGTGTTTCGGAGAATAGTCAGTTGGGAGGAAGACTCACAGGGAAAACGGAATCTGTGGGGATGAAGGCATAGTGTCGTCTGGTACTATGGAGTCTCTAAGAAGACTGGAGGTAAAAATGGCACTAGATTTCGCTGATAAAGGGAAGCCATTGCCAAGTAAAATAAGGGAGGCGAAAGCGTTACAGCCACCTTGGGGCATGATGATTCCATAGAGAAGAGAAAGGCAGTATTCTAATTATTTTTGAACAAAAAATGATTAAACAATTCGGAAAAATGTTATAGTGTAGGTACAGTAGATTAATACTTCATTGCTTGTGAAAGAAATGCATGTATAAATATCTAAATGGATTGTCTGGGTTGGTATCAGTAACAAATAAAATCGGCAAAATAACTTTTAATTTTAGTAGAATGGACAATGCAGTAGTGTCCTTAAGAAGAGAGATTGTTGTTATTAGATAAGTAAAGATACATTCAAAAGCTATCGATAGGTGAAAATAAATACTAAAACTCAGTTAAGTTAGTTAGTTAGGCACTTCCTTCTTACATATCAATGTGTTCTTAAATTTCTCTATTTATTTTCTTCCGTCATGGTTTGTAACCTTACATTTCACTGTTAAAAAAAAAAAAAAAAAAAAAACGAAAGAAGTTCACGGGAGTTCACGGATCTCCTCTGACACTCCCTAATCCTTGTAACCATGCACAGTCACGTTGTAGATAAACAGTGGTTCGTATGCAGGCCCGTATCCAGGGGGGTCTAGTGGGGGGGCTAAATTTTTGCTGGCCCCCTAAAATTTTCAAGGTAGGCTTGCAAATGAACTATAATATGGTGATGAACTATAATATGGTTGGATCGGGCCTTACCTAACTTCGGCCGGGACCCCCTACATTTTTGAGCTGGCAACGGCCTGTTCATGTTTTAAAAAAAAAAGAAAGAAAAATAAACTATCGTTAAGTTTCCAGAAAGCAGTGCCCGTGAGGTGACCGGAAATTTATTAACTTATGTATTAAAAAAGAAAAAGAAACAAGCATAACTCTTTTCTTTACAAAAAATAAGTATTTTAGGAAATTGTGTCACTGGAGTAAATAGCTCACAGTGTCCTTGTACTAATTTACTAATACTTCATAAAATATGTAATTCTTCAACCCTTGACCTTGGTGTTTTCAAAAGACTGAATGTCCCTTCAAAATGTTTTAGGGTTTTTCAAAGAAAATCTGACAAACCACAGTATCCAGTAAATCAGTGGCGGCGATTGGACGTTAAAAGTGGGGCAAGACATGATCTGAATATTTGTGTATCAATCTTAGTTTCCCTGGTTGCTTCTAACCCATTGTTTGCCGAAAGATTGTATAACTAATAGGATACCTGTACTATCTTTTTCAGTTAAAATACCGTATATCGTATTTCTTATTTTATTAAGTAAATTGAAAAGAGCAACACAAGTGGATCTTGTACTCTCTGTATTCTTAAACAACGAAGCGTAAGAAGAAATTTGATTCCTTGCTCATTAACATCACAAAAAACTGCCTGGAAAATTGTGTAATCAGATTATTTAATAACAAATTTGCAAAACAAATAAATAGAAAGAATAATATTAATTATAGTAATGAATAATGATGCTTGTTTTGTAGAAGTTACATTGATTCTGAGGGTTAATGAACAACTTAATTTTTAATTCCACACATGCTATGAAATATATGTTATTACTCTTAGAAAATGAAAGACAGTGAATACTACAAGCATATGCTCTACATTTAAAGAACTAATTATTTTTGCAGCTTCCCGAAACATGTTCGTTGCCACTAGGTGCAGTTTTCACTTTTTAGGGTTTGTAAGTATTGGCCACTGTTAAGTCTTATATTATGTAGTAATATTTTTTAAAAACTGGAAACACTGTTTCTACGAAATTTAGATTTCATTTGTTATTCAAGATGGAAAGTGTTGAAGGGAGACGGTGCATAAGGCACGAGGCACGAACATTTCTTTCATAATTTTAAAGTTAAGTTTGTTATTTAAGTGCAATGAACACAGTACAGTTATTATATGTATTTTGTGGTTTATTTTAAGGGTTAGTTAAAAACCAGCGATTAGTAAGGTACAATAAAAACTAAAAACAAGTATTGGAAGTTTCCATTGTTAGAAGACAGTCCATTACCAGTAAAGAAAATGGCGCACATTTAAGAACATAAGCATAAACAGCAACATCAAAACACAATACTTACAAGGAAGATTTTTCTTGTGTCACACAAAATGTGGAACGAGGCTATGGTCAATCGATTTGTGTTAGTGAACAAGAAAATCCATAAGCGGGAAAACCCCTAGATTGCAACCGTTCCGTAGCACATAACGAAGGAGGGACGGGTAAGTGAAAGTAAAAATGGTCATATAATTTAAGAAAACGAAGAAGCAAGACGTCAGGGGAATAGTACAGTAATAATACATAGTCAAGTAATCAATCACAAACTGTAGACAGCCTGTAGAAAACACCGTGAAGCAGAAATGGAAGAAAGAGAGCTAGGATCCGGACCCCTTCCCTCGTAACATCCAATGTATATAGATTGTTGTATACATGTAGGCATTTATTTTCATATGACATAAAATTATGACAACAATATACGCTCCTGTATGAATGTATTGCAAAGTCCAATACACCACTATACATTGAAAGACCACTTCAGGAAGGTGGAAGACATAGCCCCCTTACTTTTCTACTCTCCACCCATGTACTTGACTATGTCATTGATATATTACTATGTTATTCCCCTCAAGTCCGGCTTGTATGTGTTCATACCTTCCATGGAACTTTTTGGGGCGCGGTGGCTCAGTGATAGAGCGTTTACCTCAGTTGCTTGGTGTCCCTGGTTCGATCCCAGCTCGCGCCCTGAGGACTTTGTGGTGGACAAACACCGTGCTCGTGGGTTTTCTCGGAGTTCTCCCGTTTTCTCCCACTTTCTTCATTCCACCATTTCATTCATTACTCATCATCACCGTCTCCTTTAGCCTGACCGGCATAACCATGAAACGTAAAACTTAAAGATTTCGTTTCATTTAATTTGTATGGAACTTTTCCCCTACGCTATAGTCCGCGATACCCTCCGTCCTCCTCTGCCGTTGCGTGCTACGCTTCTGCCCTCACTTGTTAAATTATTTTCGAAAGTAATGCCACATTGTAGTATATGTTTAACTGTGCTTCTTTGCATATTTTCTTCGAACTCGCGTCATATTTCATCTCATTATCCACAAGGTGTTGTGTTGGCAGTGTCCTTACTCTTCCCCCCGTAAATGCTGTGCGATCGAGGATTTTCCCCGCCAATGATTTACTGTGTTCACTAACACAAATCAATTGACTATAGTCTCGTTCCACATTTCATGTGATACCAGAAAAAGTTCCCTTGTTAGAATCACTCCACACTCCAGTTATACAAAATAATCCTAAACCTTAGAATTATGTCGAATTCACTAACTTTAATTGTACATACACTCGTACACTTCTAAACATACCACTTCACTCGTATATTACACTGCAAAATAATGAAAAAGGTAGTTGTTTCACATTTCTCCCTTTCTAATCAATATTCCTTACTATTAGAAAGAAGAAAAGACATTTTAGGAACTGTCAATTTTTGTGGAATTGAAGAATAAGTTGTGAAAAACTTCTTCATTGGGAAATGTTCTCTCAATTAGTTTCAAAGTGGCTGACTAACATGTCGAACCCTTGTAAGAAGAAGTGAAAGAATGCTGGAATTGTTCTGCTCCAATAGGCTAATTTTTGGGTTATTTTTGGTGACAATTTTTACCCAATTGCTGCAGGTTTCTAAGGATTCCTGTAGGCCTCTAGAGGAAGACAACCAACACGTACTCACGCAACGGTAAATATTATATGGCACCATTTTTTCTATGAACCAGTAATACGTACAAAAACTTTACATTTCCAAATGAAACTACCTGTATATAGCTTAATGGGCTGCTTTTATAAAGTGATGGGGCAATTGCCCCCCTAATCGACGCCCATGCAGTAAATAAGCTTCCTTATTAAACTTAGGTTAGAATAGTCAAATCCCCAAGAAAAATAATTAAATATTTGCAGAAATAACTTATTAACTTAAACTTTCACTATCTGTTAGGCGATATGTTAAATTTTATTAATAGCGCAGAAGACGAACTGTTATATATTCCAAACATGAATGAGACATAAGTAATGGTAGACTGTTTATGTAAGTTGTCACACTCTCATTAAGAAAGTTTAAAGACAAATTCAATAATTATTATAGCAGGATATAACTGACTCATTAACCAGTATATGGAATACTCTTCTTTCCTTTGTAGATGAAAATCTGGAGAGTAAAGTTTCGATACATAGTCTTGTGAATTTAGAATCTAATCGAACTTTTGTTTCTATACGGGTTCCACTAATAAACATGCAAAAGGTCATAGTTGGAAAACTGTAAATAATTCATTACCTTAAGCGCCAACGAATTCGACTTCCAGATTTCAATCATTCAGTCAGACTGACCAATAAAAGATTCAGTTAAGGTTATAATCAATACCATTGTGTATATTTGTTGTGTTCTCAACGAATGTTAGTTTAGTTTTCTGTGGCGGGTTTTTACGTTCTTAAATTCATTTTTCATTGTCAGGCATCTTCAAAATAGAATCGAATTTGTGGCCTTTATGTTCGATGAGAACTAATTACTTAATGCACTGAGAAGATTAAATTATTAAATAATATCGTCGTTGTTTTCACGAACTGGCGAATTTAGTTGTTCCAAGATATCATGAACCAGAGAATATGAAACAATGCACTATTTTTAGTTTTTATTACGAAAACTGTTAGATATATGTGTGATATTAGCGAACGGAAACTTAGACCTAAAGTCTGCTTATTTTGTGAGATATTGGGGATAATATATTGGCCAATACTGAGAAAATGAAAACCACAATTTCACACACTGCCAAATGTAAATTGCCTCTTCGTGAAACGTTTTCATATTCACCACATTCTTTACTTTTACGAACAATAGATGTCGTGGTTTTATTTACTAAAGTAAATGAAGCAAACTGTAACAAAAGTAACCTTTCCTCCTTTTTTATTTAATTTTCTTACTAGAAATTAAATGTTTATTTACACTTTGTACACCAACAATTGTTAAAAACTGAAAATGTGTCTAGACCTTTGTCTGTCTGTCATTTTGTTATTCTTCAGTATTTCAGTGATGAAATGCAGTAAGTACGTTACTTTTTTTTATCTCGTGGGAAATAAATTCAAAACTTGCAAATACACTAACAATTGCACTATCTACATTAGGGAAGGCCAACTGCGAGCCCGCGACGTCTTTTCCTGCGGCCCTCGAGAAGATAAATGTTAACAATTTTTTATATATTTTATTTGGTACATAAATATTTTTAAGAATAGTTAAAATCTCATGACTTGGACTAATACACAAGTGGATGTATATTTTAGGCGAGGAAACCATAAGTCAATTAAATTTAAGATTATTTGGGTTATTGTTTTGGGTACTATTTCTATTGACGCCAGAGTGTGAAAAATGAGTGGTTCTGATTATTTTTAAACGTCAGTACCATTGAGGGTACGTTAATGTTTTTACTTTCGATTTAAAATATTTTTTTCTATTTCTTACATATGTTTTCATGTTTGAGAAATCATCCAAGATATTTTCACACAACCTTGAGAGTGTAAACATTTTTTTGAGACTCGCTGGAGGATTTCGTCATTGAGAATCTGGGAACTCCATGTCTGAGACTGATGCATTTAATCAGCATACTTCAGAATTGCGAGATGTTTCATCAATAATTACATTATTTGAGTTGTATTTTTAGTTAGTGCCACTTCAGTATGTTTCTTTCAGAAAAACATATTCCGAAGGGCACATTTAGTATTTGGGGGGCATTGCTGGTACTATTCTATTTATTATTATATTACAGACATATTATTTTGGTCTCCTGCAGGGTCAGTCTCAGGGCTCCGGGGCTGCAGTGCCTCCCAAAAAAAAAAAATGTCTGGAAGAAACACTGGTATGAGTAAGAACGGGAAGATTAGTGATGAGAACTGAAAGTTTCAAGATAAGTGGGAAAGTGGATTTCTTTTCATGAACAATCAAGATAATAAACTTCTGCATCCTGAGGGTTTACAAGGTCTCTCGTGTCACAAGGAATACCCCGCAAATTTGACGATTTCTGGGGTAGAGTGGCATTCGTGTACACTATAAACGTAAAGCGAAGTATCACATTCAGTTTCGGCCCTGATATTTTACATAGATATTTTTATGGTGTGGCCCTTAGTTCAAAGAAGTTGGCCATCACTGATCTATACTAAGACGTACCATCTTTGAAATTAGAGTTTCCTAATAATATTACAACGTACTTGTAATCTCCTCTCCTGTGGGAGATTCGGTCCATGTTCCGTTAAGGGGGTCCAAAACTACACTGGACTTCTTAAGCTAACCTAACCTGATCTAACCTAATGTAACGTAACCTAACCTAACCTAACCTGACCTAACCTAACGTAACGTAACCTAACCTAACCTAATAGAATCTAATATAACGTTATGTCATGCAATCAAACGAAAATCAATAGAAAGAAGTGGTGTCAAATGCACTGGACCTCCTTAACGGAACATTGACTGGAGATCTCCATTCTTCTGCTCTGACGCAAGCAGGACAGGGATTTCAGGAATCAAATAGTTAAACACCAACAAAGATTGCCAGCTCATGGAAGGTAACCGCTTCAAGGTACTTCTGTTTAAAAGTGCAACGTATCTGCATAGAAATAAAATGGTACAACTTGGAGCAAGTTTCATCTGTTTTATTGTCATCTTCTCTTTATACTGTTTCTACTAATATTATTTAGCCAGTACAAAATTTGACATTTAATTCCAGAGACAGCAAAAATAACGTCAGAATTAACATACCTGTTCCTGTGGCTGTTCTTCATCAGCATATTCTCAAAACAGTGGCAAATTTTACATGCCACACATCACGTACAACATATACCTATCTGACGGCATGAGATCCGCGGTTTGTATGTATACCAACTTAACTGACATGCTTGAAATATACAATTTGGCTAAATATCTTATTAATGTATATAAAAAAAGAACAGATGTAAACAAGATTGATAGGCATTTTACACTTCGACGGAATTTCGATCTGGAGGATAGAAGTCAGGATGACTTTTACTTATTTCTGCATTTTCTTACCCACCTCCACAACAAATAACATTATTTTAAAACATTAATAAAGGAAATTTCAACGTTATTCTCTATTTTCCACTTTATGTATGTAAATGTATTATGTAATTACAGATATTTTAAAATCTGTTTACATGTTAACAACAGAAAACTTTTACGATGAATTAATATATTTTATATTTCTTTTTTTAATAGCGAAGAAATCTGCTTCCGAAATTCTTCCCTGAACTCGCATATAATAACTTGGGTATAGATAAGCCTTATAGAGGCAACTTTAAGAATAATTGACGCTGTTATTTATATTATTATTATTATTTTGAAATTTTATAGTACACTCATGATATACCTATTATAGTCTTGATTCTGGTTGCCCCCCTGGCTGCCCCTAGTGATTCTGGCGAACCATCTAGATCCGCCACTGACTATTGATCTTATTTATTCACAAAGTAAAAGCTCTTCAGTTTTTTTTCTTTTTAATTTGAAGAAAAATGCTGCTTAAAATTAGACAGATTATATCTTTCTGAATCTAAGTGATAACTCCTTCCAATGGATATTGTCTAAACCAGAGTTTCGCAACCTGGGGGTCATGACCCCAAGGATGTCTCGTACTTTCTATTTCATTTCCTTAATAAATCTCATTATTCAATACAGTACTGACGCATTGTTGTTGTTATATATGAAGAAAGAAAAAGTATTCTTACCTAAATACATCACGTTACCCCCTTTCCTATTAGAACTCTTAATTTAAGTTTGCGGGACGAAAGTGAACTTTCAGTCATGTGAACTTTGACAATAAAAATTGATAAATATAAACTTCTTACGCAGGCACTACTTGATGCTGAGATAAACGAAGTGAAAATTTTAGATATCTTACTTGTTAAAAAATCTGCTTAATTAATATATAATAAAAAATGCAATTATAGCAACCCCTGAGAGACTTTTCAACGTTCAATTGGAATTACTATTTTCACTTACTTCGGTAGTGAACCATAAGTATTAGTTTTCCGTAAAATTAAACCAATTCTAAAATTTTATTGACACAGACTAAACGTGGTTCTCGAGCACAATTGCTTCCTCTCATTAATATATGCACGGCTAATTAACTTAACGGCATAACAGATAACATTTTTGTGTAGTTAGGAGTTAAAATTTGATTCCTGAGGAACTGAAGGAGATAAAACATAAAAATTTATTAATGCACTACACACAGCTTCCTTTTACCAATATACGAATGCAGTTAATTTCAAGTATAACAAACAAAACGTCATAATTTTCTTAAAATATTGTTCTTAATTTTATCGAACATTTATGAGCATGGTGGCTCAGTGGTAGAGCGCTTACTTTTGATTCATGGCGCCCCTGGTTCGATCCCCGGCCAAGAACGTTTGTGGTAGACAACATCGTGTCGGTGTTTTTTTCCGGAAAATTATCTTTCTTCCTACATTCCCATTTCACCAATTCTTCCAGCATCATTCACTTGTCTTAATTATCCATCTTTCTTAGACGAGACAGGATAATCATTGTTACGTTCAATTTAAAGGTATTACTTTTTATTTTTAAATTCCTAGGGAAACTAAAATAAGTTAGGACCTTTAACTGCTTGCGTTTGTCTATCTTGAAACTTAAAAGTTGTGCATCGACGCCGAAGTGTTTTTTTTTTCAACTGTGTTCACACTTTTGTACTTATAAGATAAATCATTATCATTGTCAGAGTGTACGCCATTAGCGGATCAAGAAGTGTAATTTGGAGGGTATGGGCAAGGGCGCCGATTTCTCTATAAATTTGGGAGGGGGCATTCAGATGCAAAAGGCATGTATGGGGATTTTAAGAC
Organism: Thermobia domestica; assembly: GCF_964235325.1. Taxonomy (NCBI): domain Eukaryota; kingdom Metazoa; phylum Arthropoda; class Insecta; order Zygentoma; family Lepismatidae; genus Thermobia; species Thermobia domestica. The sequence continues at coordinate 306,180,312 of NC_137458.1, forward strand.
AAATTGCATTCAAATTATGTCAAATATTGTATATTCTTAAATAAAATAAGGGGAAAAACATGAGATTTGGGGTGCCCGGGCCCCCTTGGTCCCCTCAGGATCGGCGCCCTTGGGGATGGGTCGCTCCTTGGATGATGAACCTAGGTTCTAAAAATAGAGTTATGTACTCCATATTTAGAGTATAGTTTCATCATCCAAGAAGCGACACACCCCTGCAAATTACCCTTGTGGATCTGATATATGTTAGCTTAATAAAGCAAATCATAAACTTGATTTGCATTGTGGTTGATAGATTTTCATGTAGGGTAATGTATTATTTGGACATTAATCCCACCATAATCCTGTCAGAAATTAAAGAATTTGTCAAGGAGGTTTTAATACATCCCGTGTGTAGTGTCCTGGTATTCTCAATCTATACCGTGCGGTACATATTATATTTTAATTCGTGTTTTTGTAGTTAAATTTTGTTTATTTGCATTCCTGAAAAGGTTCAATTTGAAAATTTTAGTTATGGTTAGTGTTAAATATTTATATGCGGGCAATGAGTTTTGTGGCCCGTATCATCCGAAAAAAAACAGATTAAGAAGAAGAAGAAGAACAAAATGTATTAAATTAATGGTTATCTGTTTATCTAAAAAAAATAACACCGGAAAGAAGAGATAAATGTACTGAAGGTAATCTATATATATAAAAGAGAACGTACAAATCCTTTGTCCGCTCATCACGCTAATACGGCTGAACCAATTTCTTTTATTTTTGGGGGGTTATTAGGATTTGGACCCTAGATGGTTTTTATCATATCACTTTAATTTTCAATTACCAGTGTCTTGAGATAATTGACCATTAAGGTGTCCATTACGTACAAATCCTTTGTTAGTTCATCATAGGTATAAAAATAAACGTATTTATATGCAACCCGCATGACCGTGTCACTCGGCGGGTTAACATAAATGACAGGCGTTATAATGGTTTTTATCATATCACTTGAAAGCGAAAAAGTAAAAATTATCTAAGTAACAAAGTTTATTGCGTTCGGGGGTGACCGCAGCGAAGCGGGGCGGGTTAACATAAATGACAGGCGATATAATGTTAACATTTACTGCAATCTTCTATGGTTTTTATCATATCACTTGAAAGCGAAAAAGTAAAAATTATCTAAGTAACAAAGTTTATTGCGTTCCGGGGTGACCGCAGCGAAGCGGGGTGAACGCTGCTAGTTTTGAATAATTCTTAAATATTACGTTATAAATGTGTGGATAAATATAATGTAATTGTTCCTGAAGAAGGTGTAACAGATAACTTGATAATTACGAAATAAAACAAGTTATTGTTTATTTTAAAGGTGGAAAGTAAAATAAAGCATGGCTATGAGCTAAGTAATCTTTGCTCGGGAAGCTAATCTTAACCGAAGTTTCATGTTCCACCTGATAATATGTACTCCTGATTCATATACATATATGACAAAATTCCAGTAATCAACGATTGGCATCGCAATTCACAATTTCTTATCTTTATTGAATATGCATATTGTACTGAAATCTACATAAGCTCTGCCGACAAAGAATTCATAAAATGGCAGTACATTTCTATAATGGAGCATTATGTTCACAAATGTGGTAATAGTTTGATTACACATCCTCAATTGTTCTGACACCTCAAGAATAATGTATTTACGTTGAACGGTATTTCACGTGGAGCTATGCAGCAGGATAGACATTCATCATCAGTAAAATATTATTATAACGTGGGTATTAACTGTGTAATCCCTGATATTATGACGTTCGTTTAGATTCCATGAAAGAAGATCAGGCTTGTTTATAGCCCGTTTCCCCCTTTCTTTGTCACTGGAACTGGAAGAGTCACAGGTCGGAACAGGTACTGTATACCATTTCACTGTGATTTTTGTCAAAATCGCAATGAATTGGTATACAGTGCCTGTTCCGAACTTACTATATCCACTTCCGGTGACAAGTGAACTGCAAAGAAATTGTCAGTTTTAATATACCTACATATATTATAATACCCATGAGCTAAACTTACTGAAAAGTGCAATGAGTGAGTGCATTTTTAAGATCATTTTGCAAATTTTTGCAAATGTTACCAAAACTGATTAACTACTTCTAATGTGATCAAAGAAAGCATTATCTAACCGTAAACTTACTTTAAGCTAATAGCTATTGCTATATCTAAAATTAAAAAAATCAAGATTTACCTAACCATATTTAACTCAAATCCTATTACTTTAATTAATTTATTCTATGAAGAAATGAAACAAAAATTATTAATGCAAACTTTTTTCATAAAGTAAATGCAAACATCAAATATGCATTAAATAAGCTACCGTACATGAAAAGTTATGACATAAATCTTTCAGTAGTTAATCGTTCCCAGAATAAATCTCTCCGGCATGTTGCAGGAAAAGCAAAAACTGATCACTAATTCCCATATGTTTGTAAAATTTTCTCCTCCACAAATAACAACCGAAATGCAATATGAGATTGTCGTTTTATAAGTAGAAGGAAGCCTTCTTTTCAGCTGAAACCATAAATTCTCTATATTTTGTATATTCGCTCCTCTGCTACGATCTACAAAGTTCATTGAAATGATTTCAGTGAGATGTTGGCAACCTTCTTTCCTGAGGGAGCTGTATCCCTTCCAACAATCGGCAACAACTGTCGATTTTTTGTTTACGTGTCTTGATATAGATAATATAAACAAGGTTAATCGCATTTCGGCTATTATTGGGACATATAGATGGAAAAATTTCGTCTGTTTCTCGACAGATTCCACCTACAATCTAGGTTTGCGATTTCATTCTGCCGACGTTGTAGTTTCTACGACTAAATAAACCTTCATCGATCTCAACAGTGTGTCCTTCTCCACCAATTACTTCAGGCGAGTGTCACACAATAATTCCCAAGCAAACTTCTCTTTAAAATGTGAGCAAGTTACTAACAGTATTATGCGATAATTTATCTACAAACGAACATTCTTGAATAATTTAATCGTATCTATGAATTTATGTTATATAGCAATTTGTAAGTAATAACACCTGCCTTATTTCAAGATTTAGACGTACTAAAAGAACTTGTAATAGATATCATTTTCTTACAATATGAACACGAACGATGATAAAAAATGAAATGTAATGTAAATCTTTCACTCTTCTAAAGGTCGCTACCACTGTTTATTATAAATTACGAGTACAAAGACTTCCTCAATAACAGCAAAGCAATAGTTAATTTATCTTTCAATGTAAAGTCAGTTACCAACGTACAACAGAATATTGGTGTTAATAACATCAGGCAGTTAACTCTTGAAGGCTGCTTGGCTTCCATTGATGACTGGTTGAATTTCCACATGAAATAAAGATGTCCTAGCTTGTCCTTACCTCATATCCCGTAACAAAAGCATGCTTCTATCGCATACATGAAACTTCGGCCTCATTCGTACCCAAATTCCCTTTTGAAAATGTTACGAAATTTTATGGTTTGGTAAAGAAAAGGTCACGACAAAGTCACGAAATTTCATTTTGGAATTTTAGTAGACACCCTGATCACTTTCTTCATTATAACGTTGAAGGTGTAGGCGCGCGCATTCCCACCTATGCCAATTTTGAACCTCGGTCAGAGCATGGGGTAACCATCTGGCTACAATTTTCCGCATGACAAGATCTTGTGTTAGCATATGGAACACTGATCCGGAAGAAATGTTAAACTCCTGCGCCAATTCACTACAAGTTCAGCGCCGATCACCGTCAAGCATTGTCCGTAGTCTTGTAAGATGAATTTCGTCCGTAGCCTTTCGCATATGGCCTCCACTGCGCATTTATCTGTTGACTGTTGTCCCGCCTAAAAAGGCTGGAACCCATCTCGACACTGTCCGATACGATAGAGCAGCTTCAGCACAGGCCTCTACTAATCCTTTGTGTATCATTGTAGCATTTCGCCCTCGTGTCACCTGGAGTTTCATAAACACTCGATGTTCTGCACGCGTGAACATTGTGTTAGGGCGGTATTTCACAAAACAATCACTTTAACAATGTCTACTCGACACACACACCGTAATATGGGACCGAAACAGCATTGAACTGACTCGTACGCATCCACCGAAGACACTACGTTCGTCACTTGTCTCCTGCCCACACTCCAATCGTAGCAGTGTTGCGAGTTCGAGTTAAATGACCCTCGTATATACAATACAATCCTAACAAACTTACCTGGGAAATTAATATTGACTCTTTTAATATTCACCTGCAAACCTACCGGATACTTACCTTTTGGAAATTACTTACCAGGATTCATGCTAAATACTGAACCTTAGTTCATCTAAAATTCGTCTGGAACTTACTTCAATTACTTTCTGTCTAAACTTATCCTTATAAAGCTTAACCTAACCTACTGCTATTTGGAACTGATAATACTTACCTGAACCTTACTTGAATTCTGTAGGTAGATCGTAAGTTTATGTAACAACATTCACTTTTGGAGTTGTAGAATATACAAATTTGGAAATTCGTCTAAGTATTTGAACACTATCGTGTAAACATTTGTAAAATGATTGTTCAGTTGTAGGTGTTGATAGAATCAATTATATATTGTTTTGGTAAAAGCACTATTTGCATGTAAACTTCTGTTGATTTTATTATTAACGACTTTGTTAATGAATTCATTATATCATGTCTTTTTCAGCAATTTTACATGGCATTGTAAATATTTTGTTTCGTGTGATCTTGCATGTTGTGTCACGAACCGACCTAATGTAAAGTTTTTCTCGATTCCGTTAGTCGATCGAGATGGCGGCGTTTAACTGAGCCACATGTTCAGTTCTTCGTAGTTTTCAGGATGTTGGAAAATGGAGAACTGCACCAAAGAACTTCAACATCGTTGTACGAGAATGATACAATAACATCTGGACTTATTTAGTATTTCTAATGCATTATAAACAATTGGAGGAAAATAAGTAAATTTTATGGTATATATATGAACAGGTGTTTACGAAATGGAGCATTACAACTGTGTAATCTGGACTTGACACCGCCATTTATTTCGCTCTGTGTATAACTTTCTGAATGCTATTAAATTAGTTCCAAAATATATCTAAAACCACGTGTCACTTTTTTTTTTTTTAGCAGAAACAATAAAACTATAGCGACGGGATTAGAGTGTTGCCGAAAAAATGGCAGTCATCGAACAAAATAATTCGTATGTGGTTTCATAAAGATGTCTTCTAATAACAATAAATAATTTCTCAGTTTTGACCACTAAAGACTCTGTACTATTTAGACAACCAGATAAATTCGCAACTGTATACATTTAGTGAGGCAAACGAGTGCACCAAGTGGGTGAATAATTTGTTTTAATTATTTTAACGTGTTGATGTACCTTAATTTTTTGGTTAAAAACGCATTTATATACGTCTGTGAAGTTGTCCCGCCCACATAATGAATTTTTCTTTTTCTTATCTACATCGTTAGTTTATTGTTAGTTTATGTTAGTTTTGCTAAAATTATCGTTAGTTTCGCAAAAATAACGATTTCATTCGAAAAATAAATAAACTTCACGGTTCCCCACCCACAAACGAAGTTTAAAACTTTTTTCTATGACATCGTTAGTTTATCGTTAGTTTACGTTAGTTTTGCTAAAACTCGTTAGTTTCGCAAAAATAACGATTTTATTCCAGAAATAAAGTTTCCCGCCAACTGTGAATTAGCCCCCCCCATATTGAATTCTCATAAACTTCCAACTCACATCGTTAGTTTATCGTTATTTTACGTTAGTTTTGCTACAACTATCGTTAGTTTTGCAAAAATAACGATTTTATTCCAGAAATAAATGGGCAGGCTAACTTCACGGTTCCCCCCACACAAACGAATTTTAAATTTTTTTTTCTATCACATCGTTAGTTTATCGTTAGTTTACGTTAGTTTTGTAAAAACTATCGTTAGTTTCGCAAAAATGACGATTTTATTCGAGAAATAAAGTTTCCGGCCAACTGTGAAGTAGCCCGCCCATATTGAATTCTCATAAAATTCCAACTCATATCGTTAGTTTATCGTTAGTTTACGTTAGTTTTGCTAAAACTATCGTTAGTTTCGCAAAAATAACGATTTTATTCGAGAAATAAAGTTTGACGCCAACTGTAAACTAACGATAAACTAACAATGTGATAGAAAAAAGGTTTGAAATTCATTTGTAGGTGGGGAACCGTGAAGTTGGCCTGCCCATTTATTTCTGGAATAAAATCGTTATTTTTGCGAAACTAACGATAGTTTTAGTAAAATTAACGTAAACTAACGATAAACTAACGATGTGAGCTGGAAGTTTTTGAGAATTCAATATGGACGGGCTAATTGACAGTTGGCGGGAAACTTTATTTCTCGAATAAAATCGTTATTTTTGCGAAACTAACGATAGTTCTAGCAAAACTAACGTAAACTAACGATAAACTAACGATATGAGTTGGAATTTTATGAGAATTCAATATGGGCGGGCTAATTCATAGTTGGCGGGAAACTTTATTTCTCGAATAAAATCGTTATTTTTGCGAAACTAACGATAATTTTAGCAAAACTAACGATAAACTAACGATGTGATATGAAAAACTTTTGAAATTCGTTTGTGGGTGGGGAACCATGAAGTTGGTCTGCCCATTTATTTGTTGAATAAAAATTTTATTTTTTCGAAACTAACGTTAATTTTAGCAAAACTAACGTAAACTAACGATAAACTAACGATGTAGATAAGAAAAAGAAGAATTCATTAGGTGGGCGGGACAACTTCACAGACGTCATTTATATTCTATTATATACATTCTTTGTGTGTCATAAATAAATTTAATACATCCAACAGACGAACACATTGAGGCGACTAGGAAATCCCTCTCATGGTTATTATAATGGGAGATGAACTCAGGAGCCGCCAGGACATCTATATGAATAAAGATGTAATGACGGGTCCTGAGTTCATCTCCCGTTACGGTACTCTTTTGCATATAGCACTAATATGCTTCTGTCATATCTCATTTGAACTGTATTTGTAAATTCTTTGTTAGTTTGGGAATGTTATTCAAGACCACTGTCAAAGGATTTCTACTAGAAACTTGAGGGGTTTTAGTAAGAGATGTTGGGAGTTATGTATTTGTAGACCCTCTATTAAATTATTTTTTGTTGGCAAAAATATGTCTTACCCTTTTGTTGTCATTTTATTTATCCACCACCGTTATTGGCTGTATTCTCGTAATAATTGTTATAGATTGGGTTTCTTGAACTTTGTTTCTAAAGATTCTTGCGCCATTTTTTGAGAAAATTTCTACCTTGTACTTCTCTAAAATTCTACTGGGTGTCAGCACTATGCAGCTTCTTCAATGATTTAATTTGATTTTAGTTTAGCGTCCCTTTCAGCAGAGAGGCTATATGAGACGTGGACCTATTGATTAACGTGGAATCCGAATCACACGAGCTTCCATAGGGAATCGAAGCCGGGTCTACAACGCCAAACGTGCGTACGCTAACCACTTAACTATGAGGAAGCTCGCTTCTTAAATGTTTTTACTTTCTCGAAATAACAGAAGATCTGAGAGCAGCGCCAGATATTTATTTTTCTTTCCTGACGAAATCAGGATCACGTTATGCTCACAAGGGAACATCTTATATTGATAGTAGCATTGTCCAATCAAACAATGCGCAATCGATAGAGGAATGAAGAAAAGTGAGAAATCCAACGTTTTACGGACCGACACCCAAAAACATAGGAGATACAGAGGAAAGAAGGATCTAGAATCATGTGAAGATAGCAATGCAAAAGATACACTCACACAGAAAGAACTTCAAAATGATTAAAGTAATCAAAATGACATTTACACAACAGTATAGTAAGGAAACATTCTTTCCACAGACATGCTCATTAACTTAATATGTAATGCAGTGTTGCCAACTAAGCACAAAATGAAGTTTTGTTAAATACCACTGAATACAAATTATAACATGTAGAAAATCTAATTATGAGTAGGACCATACCTGTGAAGTCTTGATGTAGTGTTGCCAACATTTGAGTATAGGCTTATGTGAATTACTACTGTTCACGTTCTAAACGAGCTACACTGAAAAAAAAGTTTGGTCAAATTGACCAAAAAATAGTTCCCGGGTACCAAATCGTTTGGTCAATATAGCGCCAACCAAACGCTTGGTCACCAGCACTAAATCGTTTGGTCACGATTTGTTTGGTTGCAGGAACCTATTATTTGGTTACCAGTACCAAATATGCATTTGGTAATTTTGACCAAATAATGACCAAACAAGTAGAATTTGGTTGGGAATACCAAAAATTTGGTTAAAATGAACGAAATTTGGTTCTTGGAACCAAATAATTTGGTTGCAAATACTAAACGCGTATTTAGTGAATTTGACCAAACCATTTGGTAGCAATTACCAAAGACTGTTGCTATAGGTACTAAACTGAAAATAATACGAGGGTTATCACAAAATTCATGGGAAATTTTTTCTAACGAAAATGGTAACAAAGCAAGAAATTTTTAAACATGCAAATGGAAAGTTAATACATATGTAAATATTACGTATAGATTGGATATAAATACATATTCCCATAATACGAACAATCATTTTTACTTTTTTTTTCTCGTGCTATATTCTGATGGAGATGTGTATGTTTACACAATTCCTTACATGTAACGTTTACGTATATGCTAACCTTCCATTTGGATATTTCAGAAGTTTTTGATGCGTGACCATTTTCGTAAGAAAAAAAAAAAGTTGCCATGACTTTTGCGGTAACCCACATATAAAGTTAGAAGTTATTGCTTCTAGTTACTAAGAACTTCTTCAAAAATAAGATTTACATATACATTTTGAAGCAACATACGAAATATGTATACGAATACATGTAAATTTAAAACTCTATGTATATGTACACAAAGTTGCAAATCAATTTTTTGAGGGAAATAGAACTATTTAATATATAAAGAATTTACACACAACATTTTTCTACAAAATCATTTTATTGTAAATAATAATAGTAAAAAAACAGCAACTGAGTCATACAGGTTTCAAAATTAAACAATGATATTAACATCTGTTAAAGTACTGAAAGTAAGATTTTTAGATCAAATTCAAAACTTCAAGAAAAAACGTAAAGAACTTAAAGAAAACTTATGCTGTAATTTTACTCCCAGTAAACAGCATTGAAGATTTTTCAAATAAATGAGAAAATAGTTGCTGAAAAACTTTGCATACGTATTTAAAATGTTAATGCAAGAAAAAAGTTTATCTACGACTTTGGTCGGAAATACATATTTACGTAACTGGGGCCAATTTAAGATAATCAGTAGAATTGTTCGCAGGAGCGGCTACAATGAATAAAACAACCGAGAAACGTCGCACACGTGTTCAGAACCTCACTATAAGTAAAGAGTTTATTTGCGACTTCGGTTGGAAAAGCCTAATTACAGAAATGAGGCCAATTGAAGGTAAGTAGAACATACTTACTTTTCCGTAATCAAACGTTTCGGATCAAATTAAAACAACCCTCTCGTATCGAGGTACTCAACCGTATGCAAAGTTCCTCGATTGTTTTATTCAATGTAGTATCCTACGATCAATTTAAATAATTACATTAATATATTGATAAATTGAGAAAACAACGAATTTTGTCACACCAAACCCTTTGTAGGCACGAAATCAAAGATATACAAAGACTGAAAAACATATAACTGAACCGGAATTCCAACCTGGAACCTCCCGCTTACCATGCAGATGCGCTACCACTGCACCATTCAGTCCGCTCCCAGAACAGCCATACATTCTTCCACCTTGTGGAACAGCATCGTTATAAAGAGTGAAAGAATGTATTGTTGTTACCGAGAGCGGACTGGGTAGCACATCTGCATGGTAAGACGAAGATCCCGGGTTCGAGTCACGGCTCAGACGCATTTCTTCACTCTTGTATGTCTTAAATTATCTTTTTGTGTCATCTGCATAATTAGGCGCTTCCGACCAAAGTTGCAAATAAACTTGGTTTTCTTATACTGAGGTCCTGAACACATATTCGAAGCTTGTCGGTTTATTCCTAGAATAGCATGCATGTACATGAATACATGTACATTTTCATGAAGTTCTAATACATGTACACACATATATGAACAAAGTTATAAATCAACTTTAGGAGAAAAATAGAACGAATTTAGGATATAAAGCATGTACTTACAATACTTTTCTACACAAGAATTTTATTATAACTGAGTATAGCAACTGAGCCATACAGATTTCAAAATTAAACAAAAATATTAAATTCAAAATTAAACAATGATATTAACATTTATCAACTGCTGACTGAAAATAAAATAGCATTTTAGGCCAAATATAAATCTTTTCAAAATTACATAACGAAACTAACTGTTTACTGAAGATAAAGTAACATTTTAGGCCAAATATAAATCTATGCAAAATTAAACAATGATATTAACATGTATCAACTGGTTAGTGAAAATAAAATAACATTTTTAGGCCAAATATAAATCTTTATAACAAAAAAGGTAAAAAACTGTGAGAAAAGTTATAAATTTACTCCCAGCAAACAGCATTGAAGATCTTTCAAATAAATTATAAACTATTCTTAACTGAGCTAGACAACGTGCTCAAGGGTGTGGACATATGTTTTAAAACTTTTTTGTGTTTAACGCAGAATTCCCTAAGGAAGGGGAACATCTTTGGCTTCTTCTGCAAAAAGTTGTATATGACATAAATACTCCTCACGATAAACAGACGATACACTATTGTTGGATATGATTGTTTTTTTTTTTTTTTTTTTAACTGATATGAAATATCTGTAAACAATAGTGGTCGAAACAGATACAACTACTGATATTTTATGCTTGCTTGAATCACGTTTCTCTAAACAAATGTTATTTCAGTACCATGCGTTATACGTAATTGAATGAATTATATGGAATTGTTTGTAACAATGCCTGTTTGTTCAATTTGCAAATCAAATTTTATGCTAGTAGCAACACTTATCCTTCATTTAAAGCTCAAACACAGAATATCCTTCAATGGAGTCTTTAGATGTATTGATGAAGGTTGTTTTCGCGAATTTCAAGGGGCCAAATCACTTAGAGTTCATTTTCGGAGGAAACACACAAATCTATATTGCAGACGAAAGTTATTTAACGTAGCTGTATGTAAAGCAGCTCCTTATTCCGTAATTGCCAACAACGAACACTCAACGAATGTTGCAGGTCTCTCGTTTCCATGAAAGGTTGAACATCACCCATTACCTGTTGGAATCAGAGAGAGGTTAACTGATCATGTTACATACTTAAATAATTTTTCTTACATATAAGAACAAAGACACTTCTTCTTCCTCAATAGTCTGAAGCATTATTTATTGTACATTTACAATGACATATGCATTTTGCGCCTATAAATATATGTTATTTTGAAGCTAAAAAATTGGTAAGTAATACTAATACTGCAAAGTTTTAAAAGCTCTTAAATGCTTTAAAAGCTGCAAAGGTTTTCAAAAGCTATTTATATCTGACTGCAAAAACGATACGTTCAAACAAGGACAGAAGCTACTAAATTACGAAAACTCGACAACTTGTCCTCAAATAGACTTAAGAACTTCCTCACTAGCATTTACCAACAGAGAATATAGAATAGATCACATTTATGCTCAGTAAGTGATTTTGGTTATTAAAATGAAATGAAATTTTTGAGTTTTATGCCCCACAGTTATGCCGGCTACGCTTAAGGAGACTGTGATGAGAAATGAATGAAATGGTGTAATGAAGAAAGTGGGAGAAAACTGGAGAACCTCGAGGAAACCCACGCACACGGTGTTAGTTTACCACAAAGTTCACTTGGTTGGAGCAAGGTTTGAACCCGGGACCTCATGCACCAGAGATGAACGGTCTATCACTGAGCCACCGCGGCCACTGTTTGGTTATTATTAAATAAATGTATCGAGTTTGTATTTGTTCACATGTAATGAAACGTCGTAGCTCAGCTTCACACTCCGAAAACAGGGTTCTTGGCGTAACCTTAATTTTCTTTCCAACGTGTGTCTTTGAAGAGTGTGTGTGTGTGTGGGGGGGGGGAGAATTATTGGCGAGAACATTTTCATACCACTTTGAAAGGCACAAATTACTTTAGTTTACGCTACAGTCCTCCGAACTTAATGATCGGAGATAGGGGAAGAAGACCAACTCTATTAATAAACAAGTTGTTGAACCTTCGCTGTGTGATCTCCAAGCATACCCCAAAATCCCAGTCGGACTACGAACTGTGTTACGTATTCTAGAAAACTGAACCTTTCGTCCACGCCCGATACAATTGGATAATTATGGATAGCCAGCAATGGATAATAATCTACTTCTCTCTCTCGGGGGCGCGGTGTCTCATTGGTAGAGCGTTCACTTCCGGTGGTTGGGGTCCTTGGTTTGATCCCAGCTCACGCCGTGTAGACTTTGTGGTGCACAAATATCGTGCTCGTGGGTTTTCTTGAGGTTCTCCCCTTTCCTCCCACTTTTTTCATTCCACCACTTCATTCATTTCTCATCATCACCGTCTCCTTTAGCCTAACCAGCATAACCGCGGGACGTAAAACTTAAAAATTTCACTTCATTTCTTTCTTTCTCTCTCGTCCTCACGTTATTTGAAATTAACAATAAACTAAGTTATGTTTCTGTATGAAATATAATGCCAATCAGATGTTTATAAAGAGTTTGAAATGAAATGTGAGAGTTTATCTGAATAGTTTTTAAATTTTGCACTCCAGGCATGGGCCTAGTTGGCTAATAGCAAGTGCGACCCCGCTTCTGCCCCTCTTAAGATTTTCATTGCCTCTCTCCACCGAAATATTGATTTAACAGATCTAATTCTCATATTATTCATGCCCATGCCAGATCCGTAAAAAGACGTAACTTTATTTTCTTAACAAAACATACGTAGTTGACACCTGATCTGGCTGACCATGATCAATCAATAGAATAAAATATACTTTACTTACATTAACATGACAGAAGAAACTATCCTGAGACTCTTTCACAGTTGGCTTCCAAATTTTCTTCGATGTTTTTATATGTGATGTTGACCTACACAGGGTACCAAGCAATAAAAGTAGTACACTGGATCTGGTATCTAAAAATAAAAATGAAAACTATACAATAGAATATAAAATAAAAAATATTTTTACCGAAATTGTTTTTTATACGCGGACTCCTGCATTATTATATCTTCCATATAAAATCTTAAAAATTATATACTATTTCGATTAAAATGCCTACCGGACGTTTGACAGTAGTTTGCAGTGGCAAATGCCCCACCCATTACAGCTCTGTGAATCAATTCCATTATTTTCTATATTAATTTTAATGCTTAATGGTTTGAAACAAATCTGCAATGTTTGTGATGGATAAGAAAGAACTATATGAATGAAAGTCATTTTGTTTTTAGTAGTGAACTATTTTGCAGTGTTATAAAAATTATATCTTTAATCATTAGTAACTCAATATGAGTGAGTTTTGTTTTACAGTTGAAACTATGGTAGACTTAAAAACTATGCCAATTTAATAACAAAACCGCAAGTAGTAGACACATAACTTTCGGTTCCAATACAGGGAGAGAGAGATAATCTGTTCTTCGTGCGCTGAGTCTATAAGAAAAACAGATTTCTGCTATCCGTTATAATTATTAGGAATCAAAATTGAAACTACAATAACTACTAGTTTTTACTTCTCCCGGTTTCAGTAGAAAAAAAAAATCGGATGCTGTATGGATGCCACTATTTTACCGGAAGTAGTAGTATAGCTTTACTATTTTCGGTTTTTGTACAGAAACACCGGTTAATGTGTTTACTTTACTTGAGACGCTAAATCGAATCAGGGAAACAGTTTCTAACTATCAATAACCATGTTTGATTTATAACGATCAATGTTGAAACCCTAAACGACTGATTCATACCACTTCCGGTTTGAATAGAGGCTTATCTGGAGAAATGAGATCTACTCTTTGAATCAATGCTGAACAACTGAGTATATATTGTACGTATAGTGTCTACTACTTACAACCAATGTATAATTATTAATATGATCATTACAACATACTTGTTGCAATAAAACTGGATTCAGATAGAAAAACCTACTTCATTCATACAAGTAATTACAATTTCAAGTTAATGAAACAGAAACAAAGGAAGAATTAAAGAACACAAAAATAATATTACCTTCTGTAACACTTTCTGTGTCTAACAGACTTAAAAGTTCGACTGCTGGAGCGTCATGTAGCCGTTTCTTCATTAGTTTTTCCAATTTTTTACTGACAGAATCCCATTTCACGAACAAGGATGTATGATCAGGATATAAGTCTTTGAAATCTTGATCAATCTGGAAATGGAATTCCATTGTATTAAAACATTTACATTAATAACATTATTTCATTAATTTTTAAGAATCACAACTTCCTTTACGTGCATAAATGAAATTTCTTAACTGTAACAATTTCAATACAAACTACTAGTTACAGCGTGTACTTTTATGGACTTGGACTTGGGTTCAAATTCAACCTGCTTTCCTCTGGTGTTGTCCAACATCTTGAGGAAATTGACTTACTGGTAGCTTAAATAAGTAGACCACAAAAGCCAGAAACGTAGTGCAAGAAGATGTTACATTGACGATAATTGCCAGTTAGACCCATATTGAGGTTGTGGCATCACGGGCTTTCGTCGTGTTATAATGGTTTTTGGTTATATAGGTTAATGTAAACAAAGGTCTATTTACTCGGATAGATTAGGCAAGGATGGGGAAAGTATTGATCTGGACTTAATATTACAGGTACCATCCCGGTATTTGCTGGAATGACTGAGGAAAAATCCACGGAAATTTCAGTCACGATGACCGGATTTGAGCCCGGAAGCTTCCGAATGTAAAGCCAAGGTTCTACTTTCTGAAATAAGGCCGCTAGGGTTTCATATTAATTTGTCAAAGGACAAAGTGAAGAAAATTCTACAATATTGTTAGCGTTTATCAGACAATAAAACCACTATTTGCTATCTACTGAGTAGAAGAAAAAGACTTATTGAATCGAAAAGTACTTCATGCATTTAAAAAAATCATCGTCAAAGTTTCTATTGCTGTACGTATATGCTTGGTTGGTACGCAATCACAAGAAAGATTGTTTATCAGTCATGTAAGTATTGTTCTTCTGAGATCTCGCTTTCATAAGCAAGTGACATCGTGTTGTAAGAACTCAGTTCTCAATTGTTATCTGACTGAATATGATACGTTCCTTTCCATTGCAAGGTAAAGTCAGTGCACGTGTTCGTAGTGTATGGCCACGTAATCATATGCGTCTTAAAAATGGAAACAATAATTTTAGGTTTAGAGTATTTGTTTTCAGACTTGCGATTGAGCTTTTCATCTAGTTGTTCAAAGGAAGATCGAGTTGCTAATAAACTGAACTTAATCCTTTCCCACTTTGTGTTACATGCATGTGGATGAATATGTTATAAAGAACCAGCAAAAAAGATTATTAGACATGTTTTAGTTCTTTTAATATGCAATCTAAATACAATGCAAAATGTTCACTTTTTGAAAAGGAAACTGCAAAAACTTTCCAGATTCATTGATTGCCTCTATCCTCTTTCATCACCGGAGCTAAACAGGAAGGAATCTATAGTTTGTAGTTGAATCTGAATTACTTTTATAAAATTATACACCTACCGGGCATCGAACCGATAACCACCAACCTACAGGCAGTTCAGACCTGCTTCAAGATATCTCAACATTCATGAACAGATATTACATAAGAGGACAAGGAAGTAATTCATGTCCACCATTTATATATATTTTTATTATGGTTTTATGACAACTAAGGTCTATTAGCTCACACATACAAATACCTACACTAGTATATGTCATTTCAATATTCAGTATGACTATCCTGAAGGCTTTTACTATTTTCTTGTCAAACGCGACACAGTTTTAAAGAAAACTTCTGTTCTAAAAAGTACGTTATGAAAAAATCAACTTCTGGACGTGAGCAAAAGATTTTGTATGAGTGTTCTCAGCCCCAAAGAATAATTCAATGCTTGTAAATTATGGCCTATTCAGTAACAACACAGTCCTTAGTAGTAAAACAGAATGCAGGTTAATTAAATGAATCTTACCAATGTATATCCCAAAGGCTGCTTCAATGCTGGCCAAGTTGAAATTATTTCATGAACAGTTTTGCCCTCTTGCTTGCATCGAACTTTCAACGTTTTCTTCCAGTGATCAAGTACTTCCTGCCAGGGCTCGACACTATGCTTTAGCCACGCTAAGCTGTTTTCAATATCTATGCCACATTCTGAAAGAGAAGAATAAACTTTCCAAACAGATCTGCATTACATTAAAAACTCAATAAATAAATTCCTATATGTTTTCAAATATCAGTTAAAATGATTCTATATTTTCATAAGTCTTCTGTACAAGTATTTATATCCATATGTAATATATAATAAAGAAAGAAATATATTTACAAAAAAAAAAAAAAAAAAAAAAAAAGTCCTGGAACTGTTCCTGTGAAGCTGAACTTGAAATTTGCCTTCATATGGTAATCTATATTTCCGGCACAAATATCGAATGCCTTTCATCAGAATGGTTTAATTCTTCAAACATGTAGAACTGATGTAAATTACATGTTCTAGCTTAGTACTTCAATGGTATAACGTAATAGTGGTACTATATAAGTATAATGACTATCTACGACGAAGAAAGTCGCAAAAATATTTAGTAATATATGCTACTTATGATTTCTTATCAACAAAGTAACTCTTGTAATGAAGGATTTGAAGATTAAGCATACAAAATTTGGACTTGTTCAGTCTTGTAAATAGAAACACATAGAAACTAAGTATCGATTAATTTAGTGCACTATTTAATCCTTAATAGATTAGTTGGTTGCTTAACTGAAGAGTAGGTGAAAAATTTCTCGACTGTAGTTTCATGTTGTAAACAGTAAGAATATCTACACAGTCCCATTATTACCTTATACTATTGAAATACTCAGCTTGAACGCATACACACTTTACATTTTGAGCCATCCTGATGAAAGGCACACGATATTTTTGCCAGAAATACATATGAACATTGAAGAACCACGTTTTAATCTTACAGGAACACTTTCAGGTTAGTATCGACTTATATTAATGTGTTCCATACGTTCAATTAGCAGGAAAAAAAAAACTAAACCATTTTTTAAAACATGGTTCTTGCAAACCCTGGCACAAAATAGGTAAATCATTGGCAGTTTTTAAAGTATGATCGGGGCCTCGGTGGTTCAGTGGTAGAGGGTTGACCTCTGACGTGTGAGATACTTTGTTTGATTCCAAATCGCGCTAAGTGACACCGTGTGTGTGGATTTGTCGGAGTTCTCCCGAGAAGATCTTTTCATTCAAATCTTTTTCGTCAAAAGTACTTGTCAAATGTTTCCCGACCATATATCAACAGTTGATTTAGCTTCATAGGCTAAAGGAGACGGAATAAATACAAACGAATTATGATTAGGAACTTAAGAGCAGAGATGGTGTTTACCTAGATCAAATTTTATACGAAATCGAATCCGGGTATTTTCACTTGTAGTTAATAAATACTGAGGTAGTACCTTTAAGGTTTGCACCTTTTCCTCCTGTTCCTTTACAATTTTAAAGACCCTGCATATTGTGGTGTCATTTCGCTTAATTTGAAATAACCAAAAATATAACTGAATACCAATCTCCTCGCCCTCCCAGCTACTCTAGTGGATAACGGGTGTATCATTGATGTATGTGGTCCGGATTCAATTCCCGGTGTGAGCACAAAAACATTTGCGAACGTTCACTTTCATTAATCATCTGTTTACTTTAGTCTAAACGGCATAACCGTGGGACGTTACAAAAACTCTTTCAATGCATCTGATGCTTTCCTCGTATCGTGATGCAAATAAATTTTCTCGGGGTATCAGCCAGGTGATGTGTTTGTTGTGCAAAGTCTCGAGAACAGACATTGTTCTCATGATACTGACCCTGATGATGAGAACAACGTCTGTTCTCGAAACTTTGGACAACGAGCACAACACGTGATTGATATCCCGAGAAAAGTTACTTGCACCAACAAAGATGGAATAAATAACACGCAGGCTGTCACCAGATTGAAAAGTGAACGCAAAAATCTTTTACATTTCGACTGATAATGAATCACATTTGCACAGTTCATATGTGCAGCATAAGTATCACTGTATCAATTGATATTCAAGTGACTTAAGACAGAACACTTACAAAATCTGTCAGCTTGAAGAGCTTCGGACTCCGAGACTCTGTAGAGAAATTTGTTTCTCGTTTCAGCATCGTATCAGTTCCTCTTTTAGTTGGTGCTGGCATGGAACAACTGCTTTCTGTAGTTTCAGATCGAACTGACACTGAGTCATCTGGCGTTGACACTGATGGTGAAGCAAATGAGAGAGAACCGTCATCTAGCACATCATAAATTTCAACTGTGTTTGCTTCTACAAATTCCTTAAATTTTGCTAAGAACTTTGCACGTATCCCTATTTTGGGAATGAACTGAGTAATTAGTTCATCAGTTAATGAATTAAATGCTGCTTCGTCGATTTCCTGTTCTGAAATGTAGATTGAAAGTTTATAATTAACCAGATATTTACTGAATATCAAAAAAGAATTATACAATGGTGAAAGCATTTAAGTTTTATTACACTACCAAGCGAAATTTGGTATGTTACGCGATCATGTGCCACACAAAGAGTATAGGAAATTGCTCACCCCAGTTTTTTTTTCTTGGGCTTTACAGAAATGGGTGTATTTGGGCAAAGCTAAAGAGAAAAATGTTCATGGTAACTTCATACTTCAGCTTCATACTGTAAAAGTTACAATGGTATAGAAGCAACAACAAGAATTTAAGAGCATTTTTAACTCATGCAAATAATTTTGTAATTTGGTGCATAACGAGTAGGGCCTACCTATGGATAACAATAAGTCTAATGCTAACCGATTGTTTTCAACGACTTATGTACTTCTAACAAACAATGAAAGGTTCTATGCAGAAATCATAGCCTGTCTCCTCTCTCTCTCCTCTTTGCAATTTCTGACATTGGTCGTTTTGCTCCAAACCACAGAATTATCTTTTGGAGATAATACACTATTCTCTGAATGCTTTGAAGAATGTAATATTTTCCGAATACCTAATAGAAGTTACCTAATAAGAAGTATACACTCGAATATATATAGGGAGGGGATAGTGGTTCATGTTACGGAAGCACAATTTTGTAAAATTTACAGAAGAAATATGACATAGTGTACACAAGCTGAATTTTACGTTTACAAGTGGAGCGTTACTAGTGTCAAAGTATGACAAGTGCTATTGAAACTCGTATCATTGCAATATCCCACTTCTTTTCATATCTTTACTTACGCGTATACCCATAATCACTGACGTGCCCGCTCCCTGCGATGCCGCTTCGGCCCACCAAATTTGCTTTGCCCTGACTGTTAGATAGCATTCGCGCTTTTTAGTGCCCACCTAAATGGAAAAAAAAATGAAATGAAATCTTTAAGTTTTACGTCCCACCGTTATGCCGGTGAGGCTAAAGGAGACGGTGATGATGAGAGATGAGTGAAATGGTGGAATGAAGAAAGTGGGAGGAAACGGGAGAACCCACGAGCACGGTGTTTGTCCACCACAAAGTTCACTTGGCGGGGGCTGGGATCGAACCCGGGACCCCAAGCACCAGAGGTGAACGCTCTACCACTGACTTACAGTGTTCTAGAAAGAAATTCCGTAACATTTGAAATTATATTTCTTATGCGAAAGGTGCGCGTGAAGTGATTTAATACGAACAGGAGAATAAGAACTGCGACAGATAAATTACAAGTTAACCAGTTGGTAACACTACTGTTTATATTTTAGTTACAAAACCGGCTGGCTACACTTGTTCCCTAGGTGGGCTATACCAATGTTTGTTCAATATCATTTGCGATATTGACTTTTGATTCTATCAGTCTCAAGTAATATTGTGCAATAAAGGATGGAATTCTGAATTGAAACTTCTCTCAAGATATTAGCAACGTTCAAAGAAATTCGTTGCTAATTCGGAGCGAAACGTATACTCACACATGCAACACTTGATTACAACATTCCCACGTCAAAAAAAAAAAATAAATAAATAAATAATAAATAAATAAATAAAAAATGAATAAAAAATAAAAAATGAAATTCTTGGTAAAGAACTTAAAAAAAATCCGTGAAGAAACAACAGAATTGTTTCCTAAAGTTCTGAATATCCTCCGTATCCCATTTGACATTCCAATGCTATTAGCAACAGCCCAGATAACCTTCTTAAAGTTCCAGCGTCTCAAAACATACCTGAGGTCAGCAATGACCTAGCCAAGACTAAACAATTTTGTATTTCTTAATTCATTTCCAGACAGTCTTGACTCTCTGCACGTGATGGAACTGTGTAAAGGATTCTTAGCGTGCAACTCTCCTTATAAAAGTGTGAATTTTGGTTCTGGAAGTCTTCAGTTTCTTTTGTTTGTTTGTTTAGGGGAGCTGTAGAATCACAGCTCCTCGTTACTTTCACAATGAACATTTAAAATCAAAACTTCCTATTTTTATAAAATATATTAAACATTGGACATTGGGTGTATGAATACAAGATGCAGTGATATCTATGGATCATCATTTGAAGATTAACGTGGTATAAAGCTAAGATTTAAAAAAAAATATGTGAGTGCTAGTGTAGTAAGAATCTGTGAGAACTTTTGTGGGTGTGACATGTCTCCAACCTGTAAGTCCTGGCGAGTACAATCGTAACTTTTGTGCCGAAGGTACACGAAATACAATGTCGCATTATTTAGTCATTAATTAGTAGCAAACTGTGTTTTATATGTATATGCTAACATTTTAAGTCCTGTTACTTGTGACATTTCGCAAATCAACATTGTTTAGTAGTTTTGCTAATATGTAATTCTGTGTTTAATACGTTGGGCTTATCAAGAAACTTCTCTAGAAAAGTTCTCTTTGATAACTTCAAGAGTAAAACTGCACTCTACTGAACAAGAATGTCATTATGCTGCCTGTTTGAAGATATTTTAATTTGTATACCTAAAATATAGTCTATAAAATAAAAAGTTTTGCTTTTGGAGTCATGTTTAATTTCTCTCCCGCTCTTCGTTTTGTGATAATACAACTTAATGATACCTTAGGTTGAGATCTCTGCTCAGGACCGGGTGCTGGGTAGCCTCGAAACGCATCTTTCTGTTTCTGCTTTTCAATTCGCCTGTCATGTTAAAGAACACACCTCAGTTTCGTACGTAAATCAGCCTTTCAGTATCCCCCCCCCAAAAAAAAATCTGATAGAGTAGTCAATAGCATTGACTTTTGAAACTTAAATAAAATTACTTTGTAAGAGTTGTTTAGCAACAATGTTGTCTAAACAAAGCGCCCCAGCCCAAACTACACGTTTTCAATTTGTTCGAGAAAGGAAAAATACGTAATACCTAGGGCTTCCAGATGTCACGAATTTACATCATGTGTTCCCTCTTCCCAAATTGTTCAAAATACCAAATGTCTCAGATTTTCTCCAAAACGTAAATTAATATAATTCAGCGATATTTTAAATAATCGGCTTTTATTAGTTATTGACCCTAACTGTTAGGAATATACTCTCTGATTGGTCAGTACTGACTTATAATTTTATTAATTATGATATCAGCAAGTGAACTGCGTAACAATTAATGTACGGTAAATTTTCACAATATCTTCTGGTGTTTTAGTCTACAAACCAGTGATGCTAGATCCTCAAGTTAAATTTCCCTCACGAATGCTCAAAAATTCCCTGTTTAAGATCCAATTTCCCTAATTTTCGTTCGCTATATACATATAATTGTTTAAAAGGAGCATTACTGCATATCTATAGATTATTATACTGTGCTCGTATCCACAACTTATACTTCTGCTCTTGATCTTCTATTAGTACTTCAATGTTATCTTTATAATGACATCCTCAAGCCAGGTCCCGGAAGGCTTGTGAAAAAAAAGAAAAATTTTGTCACTTTGAGTGGGATTCTGAAAAGAATGCCATCGTCTTTCGTCATATTGCCGCAGTACTTAGTAACAAAATTTGTTGAAAAGTTACATACATTTACCTACATTTTTTCTCATATTCGTAAAATCTCCCTTTTTCCCGCCTTAAAAAAATCTTTGCTATATCTCCCTACACCGCGGGAAATTTCTCTCAAACTAGCATCACTGCTACAAACATGGAAATACTAGAACTACAGCATATTTGCATCTTCTTCAACTTATTCTATGTTCTTTATATCAGATCGTCTAAAAAAATTCAAGACTTTGGAAATCAAAATTCAGAATATCTTTACTGTTATCTGAAAATAACATTATAAAATCACACATAAGCCATTTTGATCGACAACCATTTGTTCGGTAACACCAGAATCCTGTCACTAGGTTAAGAACACCAGTGGCCATCACTGCAACATTGTCCGTCGTTTACGCACTAAAATCCTTAAAATAAGAAAGCACATGATATTAAATGGTCAGATATACACTGCTTGCTTCGATATACCCTTTCTCACAATGTCACGTCACGTGTAAGAACATAATTTTCGGTGGAGGAATGCTTTGGGGAAAAGTAGCGAAGTGTGTAACGGAACAAGGTGCTGGAGAATGTTCGCTTGGATGAAAACGTAAGCAAATCTGGTGTGTTTTTGGTAATTTGTCAATTGCGAAACTATAGTTTTTGTTAATCTGAGTGAAATTTACCTTAGATTTAATATGCATAGAATACGTATGTCGTGTCAGATTTTATATCTACAAGTAGTTTTATGAGGAAATGGAAGTAGCGAATACTGGATCACATTTTACGTACTTTTACTAGAATTCGCCACATCTGACGCCTAATTGATTGTACTACCATGAGCAAAATAAATGACGCGTCTCTTTATTTTGAAATTTTTTGAAAATATCTCTGTTCGAAATTTCGGAAGGTTTCCCCAGCAGGACATTTTAATAACAAACCCGTTTTTAATATTTGTGTTAGATATTAGCTTAAAATAAATAAATTAGAAGCAAAAAACATTAAATCGACAGAAATCTCGAGAATTACCAACTCTGCTAAAGTGGGAAATTTTCAAGAACGCGAGGGAATTCTGCAGTTCAACACGAAGCAGCGACATCTATGTCACTGAGAGAAATGTGGATAAAATCTACAAACGAAACTTTTAACGAAATATTTCTAATATGTCTTATTTCGTGCATTATCTGCAAACTCCAAATATATGAATATATGCCAAGTATTAACGTAAAGATAGAGCAAAAAGTGGAAATTGTCTATGAAAAAAGACGAATTGGTAGCGCGACCATAATGAAAAATCGTCTTTACCGTAGAACAGGGTCAGTTCACGTAAGGAAACAAATAGCTCAGTTAGATAGACTCGCGTGTTAGCTGCCCAAGAGGTAACACGTCTTTCGCTGGTCGTCCGTCCAGTGTCGTATCGTGCGAGAGGCATTGAATGCGCCCAGTGTACTTTGTGTTTGCTTGGAATTTACGCTGACTTGATTCTAATATATTTCAGTTTAGTGGTAACTAGGGAGTTTATTTAGAATTATAAAATGTCTATCAAACGTGTCAACACATTAAAATTAGGATTTCGTGCGATTCCTAATCGTCCGTCCACAATAAAAATCCATGAGTTTATTCAAAATACGTTTAAGTTAAAGGAAGAACAAATACTAAGTATTGAGTTGGATATTTATCGTAAATGTGTGTATATTAAGTTATTGTCTGACTTGTTGTGTGACAAATTGTTAAGAGATCATGGTGATAGTGTTAAATTTCAAGATGATAGTGGAACATACCCAGTAACTTTAGAATTAGCTGATCGACCTTTAACCTATGTGCGAATACATGCCATTCCGACGGAATATAGTGATAATGATGTCACGCGTGCCTTGTCTATCTATGGAGAGTGTAAAACTATAAAAGACGAAATTTATGACGATACTCATATTTAAAAAGTTAGATCTGGACGAAAGATCGTGACTATGTATTTGTTTAAACCTATACCGTCCTTCCTGGATATTCGTAACCAGAAGTTCCTAGTAACTTATTTCGGTCAGGACCGTACTTGTTATTACTGCCAATCTAGAGATCATTTACAAGATCAATGTTTTCAGCGTCAAAAACGGGCCTTTGTTTCAACAACAACCATAGAACATACTGAAAGTGATAAGGAACGCTCTCGGGGTTCGCCAACCCCAGAAATTAATGTGGTTAAACCTGCTAATTTGCCTACTTTAACGTCAGATGTTGACTTTCCAAAGTTAATGACTGAGCTTACTACCCCTGTGATACAGGGCCGTTCTCTAAACACTACTCCGATAGTGCCAAAAGACAGTGTTCCTAGCCGACCATGTTCCGGAGAAATTAAGGAAAACGTCTCTCCCAAGGATATTAGTGATAGTCAGGACAGGACCTCATCTGCAGCCCCTCCAGCTTTACATGGTACTTCTTCACTGGCTGAGTCAGATTTTCCACGGGAACATCAAGTTGTCATTGAACAAGATACAAAGAAGCTTTTGATAGACAGTGATTCCTCCTCCACTAGCGTTGTTGATGGTGATCAGAAGCTAGAGTGCATCTATAGTGTATCGGAAGTTTCCTCTCTAAGTCCCATTTTTCCAGTTCAGTCCAAGGAAAAAGATCATCCTTTCTCCCCTGTGAGTTGTCCTAGTGGGAAAAAAGGATCTGATGCCCGGAATTCCCAGGAAGCCTCCCAAGACAAGAAACGGAAGAAAGCAGGAACGGCTATAGCTCAAGTAAAGCAACCTAAGAAGACGGATCAGGGACCCTTAGAAGTATCACCTAGGATCACCAGGTCGTCTGTAGCTAAATTAGTGAGTACGGAATATCTACCTGATACCGCAGTTCCTTCTTCAGGTGAGTCACAAACAGTTTCTACTCCTACCTAAACATTCAGAAACACAGTGCTTGCAGCCAAATAGTGTTTTGGGATTATGAAGTGTGTTGCTACCATTAGACAACTTCCTATAACAATATTTATGTGTACTATCTTAAAACTAGCAACTATAAATATCAACGGAATACAATCGCCAGTCAAACTTGAAGCTCTCAATGACTTTCTACTTAAATCTGAAATAGATGTAGCTTTTCTCCAAGAAGTTGGTCCAAAGATTGTAAACGTACATCCATCATATAATGTATATAATAATTGTACATATAATAGCCTTGGTACTGCAATTTTGGTTAAAGAAGGCATCCCGCTTACAAATGTAGAATTACATCCTAATGGTCGAATTATCAAAGGTCAGGTTAATGATATAACTCTAATCAATGTTTATGCGCCCAGTGGAAGCCATAATAGAAAAGAACGGAATAATTTTTATGCAAATGAGGTAGCGCCGTTTTTTAGTGGCCCAAATCATGTTATCTTTGGCGGAGATCATAATTCAAGTATAACTCACACAACAGAACCAACTAACAATTATTGCCCTACCTTAAATGAATTGGTAAAGAATTTGTCTTTGGTAGATGTGTGGGACTTCAAACACCCAGATTTAAGGGGAGACACATTTATTACAAAAACTTCGAGCTCAAGGATAGACAGGATTTATGTAAATAATAACTTCAAATCACAGGTTGTTTCTGTATACCGATATCCCACGTGTTTCACTGATCATCTCTGTTTAATAATGGAAATTAAAATTAATGACCAGAAGATTGCTCGGGGACGGGGATATTATCACATGAATGAAAGTCTGCTCAATGATGAGTCATTTTGTCAGCTCTTTTCTACAAAGTGGGCTTATTGGCTTAAACAAAAGAAGTGGTTTAAAACATATATTGAGTGGTGGAATCAATACTGTAAGGACAAAATCCGAAGCTTTTGTAGGTGGTATTCCTCTGAAATTTATGCTGATAAGCGAAAACTTTATAATTTCTATTATAGATGTCTATTAGAGGCACAAACTGAAGCGATGACAAATCGCTCGGCCCTTATCTCTGTCCGTAAATACAAAGCCAAATTATTACAATTCCATAAACAGAAAATGGAAGGGATTAGGTTACGTAGTAAAGTTCCAGGGTTTCCGGAAAAAGAACAATGCTCTCTTACACATGTGTTAACAGAAGCCAAACGTGGACGGAGGAAACTTATCACGTCACTCACAGATGCTCAAGGCTCTATTCAAACTACTCAGGACAATATTCGTAACACCCTGTATGATTATTACTACCAGTTATTTGGGGTCGCTTCTGCTACCGGCTGCGAAAATAAATTACTTGACAGTGTGCCTGCAGTGCTA
This sequence comes from Thermobia domestica, assembly GCF_964235325.1. Taxonomy (NCBI): domain Eukaryota; kingdom Metazoa; phylum Arthropoda; class Insecta; order Zygentoma; family Lepismatidae; genus Thermobia; species Thermobia domestica. Next base: position 306,206,697 of record NC_137458.1, read on the forward strand.
AATGATGAAGACAATCAAATTTTATGTGCTCCGTTTACTAAAAATGAAGTACAAAGAGCTGTAAATGCTGCAAAAAAAGGAAAATCTCCTGGCCCCGACTCTATCTCTGGCCGTTTATATGTTAAATTTTGGGATATAATGGGCGATACACTAACATTGATTGTAAATGAATGGTTCTTTGCTTCAGAGACTATCAAGCGCCCTAATACAGCCGTCACGGTCTTTATCCCTAAAACTGTTCAACCATCTAATGTTAGCCATTATAGACCTATATCTTTTCTTAATACAGATATCAAAATTTTTAGAAGATGTATTAAAAACAGACTACAGGACTACATGGATAAGTTATTACAAAATTTGCAATATGTGGCTGTTAAACAGAAAACCATCTATCACCTTTTATTAACTATTCGAGATAGTATTACTATTTGTAATGATTGCGCTCTTAAAGCGGCTCTGATAAATTTAGACTTTAAAAATGCCTTTGATAATATTGAACACTCGTACTTATGGTCTGTTTTCAGAAAATTCGGTTTTAATGAACAATTTGTTACATGGATGAAATATTTTTATAAAGACGCTCATACGAAGTTAAATGTTAACGGTCACCTATCCAACAACATTCCCATCAAACGTTCAATAAGACAAGGTGATCCCCTTTCAATGTTGAGTTTTGCTATTAGCCTTGCTCCCCTGTTATATGCTATGAATGACCGCCTAACTGGTCTAAATATTATTACCCCTGCTATAAAGGTGGCTAGTTATGCAGATGATGTAACAGTTTTTGTCTCTTCTAAACTAGATTATTCTCTCATGATGGAATGTGGTCGTGAATATGAGGTAGCATCTGGGGCTAGATTAAATGTTTGTAAATCACATATGTTAAACATAAACAATAGTATTGACTTTAATGATATAGATACCGTCCCTCAGGCTGACAGCATCAAAATTTTAGGAATTACCTTTTATTCAAACATAATGCACACTATTGATCATAACTATACGAATATTGTAAACACACTGCGTCACTCAGGTTATGTAAATCAATCCAGAAATCTATGTTTATATTCCAGAGCTAAATTTATAAATGTTTATCTCTTAAGCAAAATCTGGTATTTGGCAAATGTATTACCTATGCCTCAACTTATAGGAAAACAAATTCTAAGTTTATGTGGTTGGTTTCTATGGAAACATCAGGTCTTTCGTGTTAAATATGATGTAATGTGTTGTTTACATTCACAAGGTGGCATCGGTCTGGTCAATGTGCAAGAAAAAGCTGCAAGTTTGTATGTTACTCGCTCAATGACCTTGTATACAGACGAAGCTAATAGTGTGACACAACAACTGCTCACTTACGTATTAGAACGAACAGACAGGAGTCTACCCCTGTGTATGGCTGACCTCTCTCAAAGCTGTAAGTACTTGGAAACTGTTTTGTGTGATTATATATATCTGTCTCAGCTTTTTGATTTTAAAACTTTAAGTAGTAAAAAGCTGTATGTTTTTAAAATGACTAGATTATATGTCCCACCTAAAATTGTGTTAGATGAGTGCTTGTGTAATTGGTCCAATATTTGGGCCAATATTAATGACTCGACCTTGAGTGTTGCCAGTAAATCTATCTGGTTTATGATTGTTCATAATGTTATTGATACTAAAGAAAAGAGAAACAAATATGGTTTTAGTCCTGATGCTCTTTGCAATAGATGTAACAATATAGATACGTTGATTCATAGAATCACGACATGTCTGGAATCCACAAAAATCTGGTCTCAGTTACGTCACTTTTTAGCCATTCTTACTCGTAGTTCGGAACGCAATATAAATATTAGCATAGTTTTAAGACCTGATTATCGTTTTTATCCCGTTAGTAAACAACATAGTGTCAATAGGTATATAGGAACGACCGTCAAATATATTTTTAATTCCAACTTAGAAGCAGGGGGAGCCTTCTATGTACAGTATTTACAAAAAGAATACTCCAAATTAGCAAAGGATGTACGTAATAAACTATTTGCAAATTTTATAGCCAACTCATTGTTCTCGTAACTTCCTTTTTTTTGTTACAAAAGCATAACCACTTCAATGTAATTGATTCTTGAGTTACAATAAATTATCTTAAAAAAAAGTTAGTTAAAGCAACTAGTTTGTATGCCGAAGGTAGCGGGTTCGGATCCAGATGGAAGTAACGTTGTCAGTTTTATTATGGTTATTTTATTTGTTTTTTTATGTGGGAAAGAATCAAATTGTAACATGTGTAAAATTCATGACGATACCAAAAAAAGAAAAAATGTCGTTGTCGCACTTGCATTAGCATCCCTAATTTTGTTTGCAAAAAGTTTAGTAATTATTTCCCCTGTGCTCACTGCTCACTATACGTAATGCTCGCTGGCGCGTTGTTTCCCAGTAAATATTAATCCTAATTTGGAGAATTTTATAAAATTTCACAATATTTCTCACTAAATAGTCTTCTATCTACTTGTTTGGATATTTTGATAACAGATTTCCCTATTAAATGTTTAATTTTCCCTAGATGTTTAATTACGGAAAAGTTTTACAATGTATTTGTATTAAATTGAAATTGTTTTGAATTTATCACATGAGATAAGTAGCTCGAAGGAGGAAAACTCAAGTAATTGATATTCTAAGTAAAAGCTACCTATTGTAGAATGATGATACTTCTTGCCATCAGCACATAATCTTCACGTTAGAGAGTCAGACAGAAAAAAAATCTGGTTTTTCCTCCCTATGACCACCCATCTTAAACTTCTACGTTCCATTGTTCGTCTCACAAAATTTCAGTGCTCCGAAAACATTCATATAATAATAATAATAATAATAATAATAATAATAATAATAATAATAATAATAATAATAATAATAGTAATAATAATAATAATAATAATAATAATAATAATCCTGAATATGCCATCCTTACATAATGTAAGGATATCTTAGTTTCTTAGTTTAAATCTTAGATATCTTAGTCTAAAGTGCTTTCTTTAGTAATTATTTAAACAACCATGTAGGAGGGGGTAAGGCGTTTTATTTTGCCCCTCTCATTTCAGTACCCTTCTAACAGAAAGTAATTTCTGATAAGCAAGGTAGACAAAATGAATAAGAAATATATTTACAGCATCCTCTCCCCTTTCATGATTGGAATATCACGTAGCATTTTTTATTCTACCAAAGATCTCCCTGTGAGGTTTAGGGTAGGTAACTAAAGAAATACCTAATATATAGCGCCCCTTGATTTTAATATTACCGCTTCTTTATTTGTACGAGGGAGCATCAACAAGGTGATAAAAAGAATAGGAAACATGTCTATTGAATCCAGTGGCGGATCCAGCACAAACTTCTGGGGGGGTGAAAGATTCTTTTGATGATGTGAAGCTGTCACAAATTACCACTTAACTAAACTTAACATCATAGTGGGGTGAGCTGGAACCCAGTCAGTTTAAATTGATGTAAAAGTTTAATTTTTGGCTTCATATTAAAGTGTTGGTTTCAAATGAGAATTTCAGTCCCAGTGGTCAAGGATCAAATCTCGTGGGGCTCTTCAGTGTAGGCTAATACGGGCCTCTTATGAAAAAAGGCAAAAATATTAAAATGTTTATAACGTTCGAATCTTTCGTCTATTTTAAAGAAATCTTGAGCTTTGTATTAAAGTGTTGGTTCCAAATAGCAATTTCAGTCCGATGGAGAATGATCAAATCCTGGAGTCGGGGGGGGGGGGGGCTCATCAGTATAGTGTGCTACGGCTCCATTATGGGAAAAGGGAAAAATATGAAAATGCTTATAACTTTCGAATTTTTCGTCTATTTTAAAGAAATTATTGGCTTCATATTAAAGTCTTGGCTTCAAATGACAATTTCAGTCCTTGTGGACAATTATCAAATCTCGGAGGGTTCTTCGGTGTATAGTCCAGTCCCTGTCCATAAGACCCGTAGGAATTTTGAGGTGGACTAAGTTTCTCTTCAGATCCAAGTAAGACACGTCTCAGTAATGGAAAAAATCTTGGGTGATCATCTGGCAACCCGGGCATAAGTTAGCAAATTGGAAATTCAATATGGCGGCCATGCAAAAATGCCATATTTACCTAAAACACGAATATCTCATCATTAAACGAAGCTAGAAACTTCATTCTTATACCGAATTCAAGATAATGAACACTGTAATCAAGAAACATTCGTAACGTCGAAACATAGTGCCGCCATTTTTAAATATGGCGGCAGATTTTTCGAAATATCGAGCTTTTTCGTACAATATTATCATTTATTCGAAGATAACTACGAAACTATAAGAGATACCATAAACATACTTCAAACTAACGGGATAGAGCATAATGAGAGCTTTCCAACGGTACCAATATCTTTTCTCTATCTTTAAATTTGACGGAGTTATTGAAATTTTAGTAGCTCAAGGTGTTTGGCTTCAGATTAAGTTAAGAAAGGTTAAGCGCTAAAGCAAAACTATCCATGATTTTTCTGCACAAGTTTTAATGCTGATAAATTACTCTAAGATCTTACAGTGAGATTTCTAGGTAAAAGTGCAAATGGTTAATAATAATAATAATAATAATAATAATAATAATAATAATAATAATAATAATAATAATAATAATAATAAATCGTGGTTGCTAAAATAATAATTCAACAATTTCAGTAGAAAAAAGCAATATAATTAAAAGTGATGTAAAGTTAGTACACTAATACAAATAATAATAAAAGCTCCATATTTATAATATAACAAAGCTTTATGAAATTACTTGGTTTTGGTTTTCTTACAATCCTGTGATGAAATATTTTGATCGGTCTTGTTGAGGGCAACTAATTAAATGTTATTAATAAGTTCGTTTCATATTTTGTCTACATGGATTGACTTACAGTTCGTAACGTTACCGATTATTACAAATCATTTTGCACTTACAGAAGGTCGTACAACTAACAATTTTTTTTAGGCATTTGCATCGTCTTGTAGAACAGCTCTTGCAAGTACATGTTCGAATAACATCTGGTAGCTCATTAATGCTAGTATCCGGTGTGAGCGATGAATCATCTGCATTGTATGTCCATCCAAAATCCATTGGATGTAATGGTTCTTCTGCGCCTAACACTGTAGAATACGAATATACCATGTAAAAGGATCTTTTCAGGTGACCCTGTAATGTCGAACTGGTGCAAGGTAATTCCTGTAAGCTATGAAGATTACTTTGATTCATAATTTCAAATCGGAGAGTGTCAAATGTCTTAGATCTTGAGCCTGATTTTACAACCCTGACCAAATATTCTTCAGCAAGTTCCAAGCACTCAGCACTTGGAGGAAGACTTCGTCCAAATTTGCACAGATACTTTTCCGGTTCTGCCTTAAGAGCGGATATTTTGTTACCTATCTTACTGGTAACATCAGACCCTGTAAGAAAGTGTGCTGCAAGAAGGGCATCTGTTGCTGCAAATATTTCGTTGACAAGTGTGTGAATTGGTATAATATCGGATCTCGATTTTCGCATCCATAATTCTGAAAGTCCATTTTCATGTAGGATCTTGTAAAAATGAATCAGTAAAACAAACACATCTGTGTCATTTGAGAGCACTACAACGCGTTGTATCCCATGCTTAACCGCATGGAAAACGTGAGGGATAATGCATATGTCAGCCTCCTCAACAGCTACTTTGAGAGTTCCTGATATTTCCTTGAATCTCTTATCTTTGATTGATACAGCTGGAGTAGGACCACCGTCAAGCAAGACGCCACTGAGAATAGTTTCCCAATCTCGATTTATTGTAACTGTCTTCAAAAATTCAGCCAGAGCAGCCTGAATCAAAACTTTGTTCTCAGATGATGCCCAAAATCTGTCCATCTGTACAGGAAGTGTTATGGTAGTGCTTATAGATGTCAATGGTAGTGGCTGTACAGAAGATCTTCTTTCCCTCTCAGCACTTTTGATTGATGTTGGAAGATAGCTATCAAACACATAGTCGACACGGCTGAATTTGCAGGCATTATTTACAATGGTGTCAAGTGATGTGAACAAGTCTTTAAATGTGACATTTCCTTTAACTTTCAGTCTTCGAAACTGGTTCATTACATCAACTACAACATAGGTTTCGCGAGGATCATTTTTCTTGAAATTTATGGCCGTGGTATCTAATCTTTTTATCAAAATATTCATAAGCTGAGACTTTGAGGGTTTCGTAGTGGCGCCGTTCTCATCTAGTAAGGGTGAAGGTGAAAAATCATAACTAAGAATTTCTGCCATCGACAATCCTCTCTCCTTGGCAATTTCTACTTTTCTTTGAATCAGTAATTGATCCTTAATAACGCTTCTCACAGTTTTCTTTTTCATCTGCATGGTAGGTTGTGTTATATTTCGAAATGTGGGAAGATTTTGTCTGTGAATGAGTGCCATCAGTGATTTCGAGCGAGATATAAACCTTTCCTGTTGGAATGTGGCAAAAGCTTCTTCGGTAGTCATCAAAAATTGTAAAAGTTTCTTAGCACTCGATTCCGGGACACACTCATTGGTTAGAAGGTTGTGAAGCTTCACTTCGCCATTCACAATATATGATTTTTTTCTGCTCTCAATGTACTGGAACATGTTTTGGATGCTTTCTTCCATTTTATTTCTGAGTCTTCCCGTTAATTCATGATGCATTTTTAACTCATAATCACACGGTATAACATTAAGAACAGACTGAAATGTTTTTCGTATGAGCAGTACTTCATGGTAAGCAAGCTCCCATTCTGCAATATATTCCTTCCTTTTTGTTTGGCCAATAATTCCTCCAGCTGATTTTTGAGAACGATTTAATGTCTGTTCGAGAGCCATGTCAATACCCACAGCGTTAAATTTTCCACTTGTCCTTCGTACAAAAAAAATGTCCTTGTTTGAACTTGTTATATATTTCAGGATGGCGTGTTTCAAGATTCAGCATTTGCTCAAAGAATAGTGAACCCCATCTCAAATAGTTTATTCTGTCAAATACCTGAAAAACTGGAAGGATATCTTTTAGTGTTTGAAGATAGAGACTCCAATTACCTTCTCTGTCAGCTCTTATAAGGTTCTTTAAAAGACTTATTAAATGTAAGAACCCCTCAAGGAATTGACACTGATCAGACATCCTCATCTGCTCTTCAGTGAAAACATTTAAGGCTTCTAAAACTTCCTGTGATGCTGCAATCAGCTCTTTAAACTTTGCTTGCGCATCTTCTGTTGTTGAGTGATTCATAGCAGTAAGAACTTCTGCAACTCTTGTAGATAACTGATAATCATCGTCAGAAGTATGCAAAAATGCTTTCCACTTTAATCTCTCCACAACTTCTGCTAATATTAACATTCCTTTGAGTGACCTTACATAAGTACTCCCTTGAAGGACACTTTCAGCAACTTTAACACCAAACACGTGATTTTCGATGAGAACATTTTCTAATCAACTCCCATTTATGTACTTACCAATACAAGAAAGTAAAATTTTGGTCATATGGAAAGATCCCAAGAGCAGCACTAGGTTTGGAAATCCATTTGAAACTAACTGAATTTCTGCTGCAATATGAAAAACACCTTCATCACATGAAATCGGCAGAGCTGGTTGATCGAGAACTGAAAGCAAGCTTTGAAAGTTTTTCATACATGAATATACAGTATCATAAGATGTTACTGGATCAGGCAAAATAGGGAGAAAACCAACTTGTTGTAGTGGAACATCAACTTCTGAAATAACAGCATGAATTCCAGACCATGTCAATGTTTTTTTGTTTGTCAATCCTCCAACAGCTTGCAACATACTTATCACTACCTCTTCTTTCTTGATCTCATCACACGGCAAAGAGTAAGCATCTTCAATAATTTTAAGATCCTGTGGAATGTTCAGCGGTGTTGATAGTTTCTGGTAATCTCTAATTTGTTGACATGGTAAAAGGACACCAGTTCGTTTTCTGAGTTTGTTAAGAGCTACTTCAGATAGTGGTGGCTTACTAGGATTTACACTTGGAGTTTTCTGGAATAATACCATAACAGTATCATGCGTACCCTGTAGACCGGAAAGGCTTGCCTCTTAATGGTCAAAGTTATCCATAGCACCTACAGTAAAGTTACTACTGACAAAATGACTTGGAAGTGCAAGGTTCTGTGAGCATGCCATCATAGTGTGTTGTGCAAGATTATGACGAGATTCCATAACTTCATTATAGCTGACTGATAACCCAGCTTTATTGAATAATGTTATCAGCTGTTTGCTCTTACATTTATCATGAATTGAATGGCCAGTCATTAAATGCAAAGGGTTTTTTCTTTTTCCCTTATGAACATTATAAAACATTATCTGGAAAAGGACTTTAACTCGATTTGTTATAGGAGTTTCTCTTCTATCGTTGTTGTCTTCAATTTCACTGCATTCTGCTTCTTCTTCGTCTGAGCTCATAAATGCTTGACTGTTATCATTGATGTGAGAAAACAGTGTCAATTTATCCACGTTGAATACATGAGAGAAAAAGTCAATTAGCGGTTGGGGAATAGGTGTTGTCTTCCATGATTTTTCTAGTTGATTCGCGTCTCCAAATTCATTGTCTAGGTTGAAGTATGTTTCCAGAAGTGATTTTCTAATTAGCTTTCCAGCCTCTCCGACAGAAGAAACAGAACGTGGTTTGTCAGCTATTTCATCAATAGTGAGGTTTGATGAATAAACAAGTTGGGACTGGTTTCTTTGTAGTGGTTGGCAAAATTGAATAGAATCACCAAATATATTTTTCATGTATAGTTTGACCTCTTTGTTAGTAATTAAATTCTCTCCAGCCTCCTTGTTAACATAATTAGGAATCTCAGACAGGATTAGGCCATAGCCATTATTTAGAATGTTCTGAAAAAGTAGTCGACTATCCTCCATTAATTGACTTTTTGTTTTTTGGTATATATTCTTAAGACAGAACCGAAAAGGTATCTGTGCAAATTTGGACGAAGTCTTCCTCCAAGTGCTGAGTGTTTGGAACTTGCTGAAGAATATTTGGTCAGGGTTGTAAAATCAGGCTCAAGATCTAAGACATTTGACACTCTCCGATTTGAAATTATGAATCAAAGTAGTCTTCATAGCTTACAGAAATTACCTTGCACCAGTTCGTCATTACAGGGTCACCTGAAAAGATCCTTTTACATGGTATATTCGTATTCTACAGTGTTAGGCGCAGAAGAACCATTAGATCCAACAGATTTTGGATGGACATGCAATGCAGATGATTCATCGCTCACACCGGATACTAGCATTAATGAGCTACCAGATGTTATTCGAACATGTACTTGCAAGAGCTGTTCTATAAGACGATGCAAATACCTAAAAAAATTGTTAGTTGTACGACCTTCTGTAAGTGCAAAATGATTTGTAATAATCGGTAACGTTACGAACTGTAAGTCAATCCATGTAGACAAAATATGAAACGAACTTATTAATAACATTTAATTAGTTGCCCTCAAAAAGACCGATCAAAATATTTCATCACAGGATTGTAAGAAAACCAAAACCAAGTAATTTCATAAAGCTTTGTTATATTATAAATATGGTGCTTTTATTATTATTTGTATTAGTGTACTAACTTTACATCACTTTTAATTATATTGCTTTTTTCTACTGAAATTGTTGAATTATTATTTTAGCAACCACGATTTATTATTATTATTATTATTATTATTATATATTATATATATTATATATTATATATTATTATTATTATATAATAATAATATTATTATTATTATTATTATTAACCATTTGCACTTTTACCTAGAAATCTCACTGTAAGATCTTAGAGTAATTTATCAGCATTAAAACTTGTGCAGAAAAATCATGGATAGTTTTGCTTTAGCGCTTAACCTTTCTTAACTTAATCTGAAGCCAAACACCTTGAGCTACTAAAATTTCAATAACTCCGTCAAATTTAAAGATAGAGAAAAGATATTGGTACCGTTGGAAAGCTCTCATTATGCTCTATCCCGTTAGTTTGAGGTATGTTTATGGTATCTCTTATAGTTTCGTAGTTATCTTCGAATAAATGATAATATTGTACGAAAAAGCTCGAAATTTCGAAAAATCTGCCGCCATATTTAAAATGGCGGCACTATGTTTCGACGTTACGAATGTTTCTTGATTACAGTGTTTATTATCTTGAATTCGGTATAAGAATGAAGTTTCTAGCTTCGTTTAATGATGAGATATTCGTGTTTTAGGTAAATATGGCATTTTCGCATGGCCGCCATATTGAATTTCCAATTTGCTAACTTATGCCCGGGTTGCCAGATGATCACCCAAGATTTTTTCCATCACTGATACGTGTCTTACTTGGATCTGAAGAGAAACTTAGTCCACCTCAAAATTCCTACGGGTCTTATGGACAGGGTCTGTATTAGTAGGGGTTTCGGCTTCTTTATGGGACAAGATTCACGTAATTGATATTGCAAAATTGTTTTGTATACATTAGTGTAAACTTGCACCATTTGGTTAATTCTACCTCTTATATTTTGCAGATTTCAAATTCCAAGCATAGTTACTTCTCAAAGCTAAAAGGCACTTACTAGTTTCATTAAAAGGAAATGTCTTTTATGAAAAGTTGTCATGGAGTAGACGAACGAACAGGCACCCAAACATTGCTTGAGTCGGACGGTTGAAACTCGTTAAGCTCACTTGAATTATTATTATTATTATTAATAATAATAATAATAATAATAATAATAATAATAATAATAATAATAATAATAATAATAATAATAATGGAGCATTCATGGGGTCCGTGGCTCGACTCCACTTCGCGCCAAGTGAAATTTGAGGTAGACAAATACCGTGTGCATGGGTATGGGTTTTCTTGGAATTTTCCATTTTCCTCCCCCTTTCTTCATTTCATTCATCATCATTCTCCCTTAGCGTAGGTGCATAATCGTGCAACGTTAAACCAGATATTCCATTTAATTTTAATTTCAATAATAATAATAAACAATTAATTCAACTGAAAGAACTGTAATTTATGTTGACGGCAATTATCATAAATATGCAACCATTATAAAAACAATGCTTTGAGTAGAAAGATAATCCTTCCCAAGTGTTAACGAATGCGCACGAGATAAGACATGTCTCGAGAAAGAGACGAGGCGCGCTTTGTGACATCCAAAAGAAGACGTAACAAATGTTTTGGACACGAGATAGCTTTTAAAATGTCTCGTCTTGTCTGGAATGTCTCGAAAACAAAAGTCTAAGTTTTAAAATTATTTTTAAACATCTATTCTCTCAAAAGTAGCTCTCTGCCTTAAAATTAATAACGGCATTTGTGATTTTTTTTAAAAAATAAACAATGTCTAAAGTTAATAGTTATCTATTCGAAAAGCATCTTCATTAAGGGTGAACCTGAAAGATGTCCACAAACTTCGGGAGATGATTCGTGACGTCAAAAGGAGACAAATAGCCACCTTGCAGTTTTCGAGTTCAGCTTCGTTGTCGAGATACAGGGTTGTCAACTGGTCGTGTTTGAGAAACTCACTGGAAATAAATTCAACTCCAAGAATAAGCTACTACAGGTCAATTGACTTATACCATGCTGCAAGGTTAAATATTTGTTTATGAAGTGTGTACAAAATTTGCCAGTGTCCTTTCTGAGAACATCGTCGAGAAAAAGTCACCTCCAAGAATAAACTACCCCTCGTAAATTTTTCTAAGAGAAATATCTGATACTGCAATATAGGGTTGTTAATTAAATATTGATTACTGAAAAATAAAATTGTTAAAACCATTTTGGAGAAAATAGCTTTTCTCGATTTTCGGCTGTTAGTAAACCACACTTATTTTAGGCGGTAGGAAAAAATGGGAAAATTTCCTGTAGGAATACTATGTAAACCTTAAGTTTAAAATTTGGTGTAGATACGTTGAACGGTATGGCCTCTAGGCGAGTGCACAGAAAAGTGTACCGAACGGACGGACCGGAAGTACGGGTATCGAAAAATCACATTTTCGGTATGTAGACGCCATGAAGTATGTAAATCCATTGAAATCTGAATTTGATATACTATTTTCACAATCACCATATTTTCTTCTCTCTTTTGTCGCTCGAAAAAGAAAAGCCTGAGTTTACCACAAAAAGCTAGGGTGTTCACCAAAAAATATTCAATTACAGGGCCACCAATTACTAAACTTTTTCAATCCAATTTCTTAACTGTGTTAGGCCGCAGTTGTTACTGAAGTGTGTATTTGGATAATACGAAAAAAAAATATCGTATTATTCAAATACATCGAATGTCAGATTATCGAATAAAAAACTTCGATTGAAGAAACTCCACACTGCAAAACTAACTCACACTTTGAGCACATTTTCATTAGACATATAATAGAGCAATTAATGCAATAATTGTTTATGAAATATGAAAAAATCAAATAAGTCATTTTCGAGAAAGTCGTTCAAAAAGAACACGTCAGAAGTAACCTACCTCTTGTGAATTGTTTCGAACAATGAGTTAAGATATACTTTTGCTTATTAATGAAATATTTATTTGCGAAATTTGAACAAAATCGCCTGTCGTTCGAGAAAATTGTTGGGAAAAGCCTTGACCCCCAAAATAATCTATCCGTCGTAATTGTTTTTCATAGAAATGACTTATACTAAAATATAGGGTTATTAATGAAATATTTATTTATGAATTATCAATAAAATTGTCCACCTAAGTTTTGAGAAAATCGTGAGGGAAAAATAACTCCCCGAATAAACTATCTCTTGAGGATTCTTTCAGGGCAAGCGAGTTATTCCATATTATTAGGTTTTTAATGAAATATTTATTTCTGAGTACGAACAAAATTGCTTGATTCATTTTAGAGAAAACCATGGAGGAAAAACACCCCCAAGAGTAAACTACCCCTCGTATATTTTTTTTCAGGACAAACGAGTTTTGCCATATTGTTCGGTTATTAACGAAATATGTATTTTTGAAATACGAATAAACTCTTTTGAGTCATTTTTGAGTCATATATTTTTTCTATTTTCATCGTACAGGAAACTACCCTTGTTTTGGGAGTAGGAGGGAAATAAAAGAAACTATAGGAAATACTATGAAAATCTTAAACTAAAATTTGGTGCAGATAAGTTGAACGGTTGGCCTCTAGGCGAGTGCACAGAAAAGTGTAGCGAACGGACGGACGAACAGAAGGACATGTATCAAAAAATAACTTTTTCGGTATTAGGGGCTATAATACGTGTAAATTCGTTGAAATCTCAAATTTGATTTTTCTTCAATCACCATACTTTCTTCTCTCATTTGTCACTTCAAGGTAAAAGGAACTCAGAACTACAGATAAGAGACACCTACTTTTACACATAGACATTTATTGATTTAAAACTGTTTTAGTTTGTCATTTCACATCCAATTGAAAGGTTTTACCACGACTAACGGCATACCAATGACGAGACGGAAGTTTTGAGGAAGTAAATGCATTCAGAAGTCTAGACTACATTACGCCTATCAGCCTGTTTTTACTTCTGTAATTGTTGACAGTTGTAATTTCGTCCAAACGCTACATGAAATAATTCTTGGTTGACGTCATTGTGTTACTATTTTAGTATTGTTCTCTTCAGACTTGGTTGAAGTTTTGTTACAACGGTTATACATTTTTTCTTTCTTATTTCATCGTTACACATAAGAATAAAATGTTCTAGTGAGTGGATAGATTCGAACCTACGAACATTGAGTTTTCATTCTTCCAACACTTTACCAATGGACCAAGCTTTGTCTTCACGTTAACGCACGGTTACTGGGTTTATTACGATTTAAATAAAATGGCTGGCTGTTAGAGTTTCCTGCCCAAATATTTCGATAAAAGAATTTCATTGCTTCGTAGATACGTAGAGCAATGTTTAGATACACATTTTAGGATAGTGCATTTTGGTGTATATAATAATTTCATGCCAGATAAAAGCTAGATAAGTTTTGATAAAATGTTTCATATGTAGTTCTCAATAATAGGCTTGCTGTTCGGGGTGAAGTTTCAAGGTTCAGCATTGACTTGCAGTTTTTGCTATTAATATCCCTTCTAACAATATTGGCAGTGGACAAAAGTTAGCCCGTGTTGAAGCTTTTTGCTCCTAATTTAATTATTTTACTTTATTATTTAACAAATATATTGAAAATTGTCAGCAGGCACGTATACAGTAATTTATTTCGGAAGGGGGCCGACTTCAATATTAGAATAAATTATAATAAAATTTTAAAAGATAATCCCAAAAATTAGGCTAAATTTACAGAAAAGTTGGGATTTCAGAGGGGGTCCGGACCCCCTGTACCCACTCCTAAATGCGTCCTTGTTTGTCAGTAACGTTTCCTCATTTTGAAACCCTCAAAAACTTCGGATATATAAAGGGAAAAGAGTTATTTTCGATAAAATATCACTTCAAGGAGACGCGACAGTTTTATTGCACATGGTGGTATCCAACGTTCACAAGGGCAAGAATTCCTTCCCTTTTATTCTTTTGCTATTGTGCTCTATCGAAAGGTTAGGTTTGTAAAATATTACTCTTTTAAACAAGCGTGATTGGCAGATAGGAATACTGAACAGAACTCCACAGAAGTGCATGCTGAACTTACGTATATAGCTACCCTTTGGTGATTTGGCCTCAAGGTCAATCGAGTGGTAATTCAGTTCCGTCTCTGTTCTTGAGCCATGCTCGTATTACTTCGAACAGTTTTGCTAATGAAAAGAATGCCTCGTAATATAACAGACTTCTTTCGCGTAAGAAATCGAAACTCAGTAGGTCAGAGCAACTAGTCTGTACGAATTAGGTTGTTAGTTAGAGCCTAGTACGAGTAAGGGTTTTATTACTATTGATAGCTTTTATCTTTTTTAGGTGAGGAAAAATCAAATTGTGACATCGCGATATCAAATGTATTTGGTTAGGTAACTTTGTCTCAGCTAAACTTTAAACATCAGTAACCGTCGAAATTATTTCACTAACCGATCAGTCACTGAACATTTCAAACACGTCAAACCAGTGGCATAATATGAAGGTTAACCTCTCCTCCGCAGTCCTTAGTTATGCGTCCGTACTTTCAGGTGCGTGCCAAGGGCCGGGCGACTGCCCGGGGCGCCAGAGAAAGAGGGGCGCTAAAACGAGCCTCAAAAAGTAAATTTTAGAACGTGTTTTCTACTGATGTTTTTGGTTTATATTCTTGTAAAGTAGTGGCAATTACATAACCATGGAAGAAGAGAGTTTCATAGTAATAAGGGGGATGTATTGAAAAATGGGGAGATGGCATGCAGAATAAAGAGTGGCGGGGGTGTAAGTATTGTTTGTTTGCTTGAGTTTAATGTTCCACGGTTATGCCTTAATGGCCAAAGGAGATGTGGATACTAATTATAGTGGAATCTGAACCACTTTTATCGTTCAACAGTAATCCACCGGGAATTGGATCCGGTACCACAGAAGGCAGGCGTGCTAGCCACAAGACCAAGCGGGGGGCGGGGAGTTCGTATTGTTTATAGTGGGCCATATTCTTTGTGAAGTTTTCCTAGGTAATGAATGTATTTTTGAAAAATGGGTTTAAAATATTAAAAACACTATGATAAAATGTAAAATATAGGCTAGTACTAGGCGGAGGTCCCCAAAAAGTCACTTTGCCCAGGTGAAAATTTGGCCTGGTCCGCCCCTGCGTACTTTCTGTATATTTTTGGCCTTGCAGCTTGTGCGGTCCCCACGCCACAGGGTTGCGGGGGCGCTATTTACGCGTATGCTTCGAACCTAATTCAATAACTGCTTAAGAAATTCTACCATAAGCGTGGAAACGGGAATACTCGTATATATTTTTCTAATAGTCCCATAGAACTTTCATTCAGAACGCCAGATGCAATTAAGTAGAAGGAGGATCTGATGTTTCCTAAGCAAGTTCCTTTCACAATGTTTGCTATTTCTTTAACTATGATGTAAATAATTATACTCATCGTTATTAGCCCGACACAAAACCATCCTGGACAAATCCCTCTAGAAAACTTTATTCTGCCTAATTTTATAAGCGACTCAACGGTGAAACACTTGTTAACGAAAGCAATGCAGTGTATACACTGCCTTGTTTCTGACAAGTGTTTTGTAATCTTAGGCACTTTTCCTATTCTTTTTGTCACCCTTGGTTATGTAGCGTGGCCTCGAACAAATAAAGAAGAGGTAATATTACAGTCAAGGGGCGCAATAAATATATATGGTATTTCTTTTGTTACCTAACCATAACGGCCTAGGGTCGTCTTCAGTAGAATAAAAAATGTTACGTGATATTCCATTCACGAAGTAGGAAAGGTTACTTTAAATATATTTCATATTCATTTTGTCTACTCTGTTTGTCAGAAATTATATACTTTCTGTTGGGACGGTGCTGAAAAGAGAGAGAGGGGAGGGGAAATAAAACTTCGTGCCCCTTGATACATTTTAAATTTTGTTACATGGTTGCTCAAATTATTACTAAAGAAAGCACTTTAAACCAAGATATCTAAAGTTACATTATGTAAGGGTGGCATATTCAGGGATAATAATAATAATAATAATAATAATAATAATAATAATAATAATAATAATAAATGTCTTTGGAGAGCCAAAATTATGTGACACGAATCATTACATGTAGAGCTTTAAGATGAGTGGTCATAGGAGAGGAAAAAACAGGGTTTTTCTCTGTCTGACCAACGTAAAGATTATATGCTGAAGTTAAGAAGCTATTCATTCTACAATAGGTTGCTTTTACGTAGAATATCAGTTACTTCAGTTCTCCTCCTTCGGGCTACTTACCTCATGTGGTAAATTGAAAACAATTTCAATTTAAGACAAATACATGTAAAACTTTTCTGTAATTAAATATATATAGGGGAAATTAAACATTTAATAGGGAAATCTGTTATCAAAGTGTCCAAAAAAGTAGATAGAAGACTATCAAGCGAGAAACATTGTGAAACTTTATAAAATTCTTCAAATTAGAATTAACATTTACTGGAAAACATTCGTTATGTACCAGTGAGGATGTAGTGAGTAGTGAGCACAGGGGAAATTATTACGAAACTGTTTGCAAACAAAAATTAGAGACACTAATGCAAGTGCGAGAACGGCATTTTTTTTGTATCGTCATGAGTTTTACACATATGTTACAATTTGATTTTTTCCCACATAAAAAATAAATAAAATAAACACAGTAATAAAAATTGCAACGGCACTTCCATGGGGTTCGAATCCAATACCTTCGGCATACAGACTAGTTGCTTTAACTAACTGAGCTACTTGTTTTCTTACGTGAACTGACCCTGTTCTATGGTAAAGACGATTTTTCATTGTGCTAAGAATTCGTCTTTTTCCATAGGTAATTTCCACTATTTGCTCTATCTATACGTTAATACTTAGCATAGATTCATATATTTGGAGTTCGCTGATAATGCATGTAATAAGACACATTAGAAATGTTTCGTTAAAAGTTTCGTTTGTAGATCTAATCCACGTCTCTCTCAATGACATAGATGTCGCTGCTTCGTGTTGAACTGCAGAATTCCCTCGTGTTCTTGAAAATTTCCCACTTTAGCAGAGTTGGTAATTCTCGAGATTTCTGTCGATTTAATGTGTTTTGCTTCTAATTTATTTATTTTAAGCTAATATCTAACACAAATATTAAAAACGGGTTTGTTATTAACCTGTCCTACTGGGGAAACCTTCCGAAATTTCGAACATATAAAGAAAATGGAGATATTTTCAAAAAACTTCAGAATAAAGAGACGCGTCATTTATTTTGCTCATGGTAGTACCTTGTCTATTAAAGGAACCAATAGTCATCACGGGATTAAACAATGTCAACACAACTTTCGGCCGCTTTATTAAAACTGTGAATTTTGTTCTCTCACTAGTTACACCCAGAGTACGAAATCCTGGAGGAATTTCACCAGGATATTATTTGTAAATTGATAAATGGTGAATGGTGTTGTTCGTGTAGTCTGCACGTGATCTTAATCTATAATTACAATTATATTTATCATACATTGCATAGTTGAATTTCATTTAGTTGTTACATTAATTTTTTAGTACGCAATTTTCGTTGACTTAGTTAAAACATTCGTTTAACACTAATTAACGGGGCTTATATTGAAATCCATCGTCCTCAGCTCTCAGTGGAAGGTTGATTTACAGGCGCAGATAAAAGTGTAGGGCTATAGGGGCTTCCCTCGACGCTCTGGTATACACTGAATAAAATGGGCTTCAATCCTATTTTCTTTACAGTGAATGAAGTGGCAAATTGATCATATCCTGGATCCGCTGATATATATATATATATATATATATATATATATATATATATATATATATATATATATATATATCCTCACGGCATTGTCAACGCTCTATATTTGTATTTTACATTTATTGTTGCAACCGGGTGTTTCTGACTGCCGTATTCGGTAGCCCGATCATCACCCCTGTTCTTCGCGCGCAGAGTCATTCGAAGAACTGAAAACGTACTCTGTGCACAAACAATTTATGGTTGTGAACTCGGAAAGCCTGGTACTTCTGCTTGTGAAGGTCAAAAAGTGGGAGAAAAAAGGATGTGTAGAATGTAAAGAGGGTTCAACAGTGACTGATACTTTTAAGAACCATATTCATTTGTAGTTCGTGCACATTCCGCCTGTAGCGCTACTGTGGCACAACGTATATTGTAACTGTATAACTCTTGTACAGTCAGCGACAGTAGAAAATGGAGGTTGGATACATAAGAAATGATAGGTTTTTCCAGTATCAGAATAGTTTCACTCGATGTCTGATAGTTGGACAACCAACATGACAGCAAATACGTGCCCGAAAACATAACATGCCAGGATATTCCTCCACTTGGAGGAAAAAGTATTACTATCTGAGAGCATCATTTAGAGAAACAACCACGAGATAAATCTGCAGAAATTCCATTCACATTAAGTTCAAAGAGATAGGAATTAATGCAAAGAAAACGAAAAGAATAATACGCTTCATGCAGAAACCGAAAAAAGTACGGATAGCTAAACAAAATGAGAAAAGAAGGAAAGAGGGAAAGGAAAGAGCAAAAGATATGGGAATAAATTAAATTTTAACACTTAAGGATAAACAGTTTCCGTCTTTCCCGCTGCCCCCATTTTGGATTTTCTTCTTTCATAGGATAAATCTCTTTCAGTATCAAACGCGAACATCATTTAGTGTTGAATTCCTTGAAAAAAAAATTCAACTCAGTCTAGGCCGAGACTCGAACCTCAGACCCTTAGAATGACAGTCTCACGCGGTACCCATTTACCTACACAGGCTCTATCTATCTACTACCTTTATAAATCACCTATTACCCGCGCTCTTATCAAACGTGTTAAATGAGCCGTTGTTGGTGAGCCACCCAAGTTCCATTTGAAGTTTAAATTTTATTTACCTCACTTAGCCATCTATGGGTAGCAGTCCCCTTGCTTTCATAAAAAGCATTTGTTCTGTAGATTAAAATGAAGAATGAATTAATCTGTACTCTTGTGAGCTTACTGGTGCACCAACATATCTATCTATCTACCCATCTATCTATCTATATATATATATCTATATCTATCTATCTATCTATATATATATATATATATATATATGATAAAATGATAAAACATAGAAGAAATGTTTGAAGTGCACGTTATATATTGCTAAGGGGGAAAACCAATTCCGTCAAAAGTACCCCTCTCCGCCGCCCGTAAATGGGGGTAACGGGGGGTAACTCTGAAATGTCAAATGGGAACATGGGTCGAGTAATACCTCGATCGAAAGGTCTTGGAAAACTAAGTAACGCTGTACTAAAAGATGTTTCATATGGAGCACCAGTTTCAAAATTGCCGCCATGATATAGTTCGGAAACTCCAGTGCCCGCAGTATGAAAGCCATGGAAGGTAAATGAAAAATTGAAATGTAATCTTTGAGTTTTACGTCCCACCGTTATGCCGGTTACGCTAAAGGAGACGGTGATTATGAGAAATGAATGAAATGGTGGAATGAAGAAAGTGGGAGGAAACGGGAGAACCCCGAGAAAATCCACGCACACGGTGTTTGTCCACCACAAAGTTCACTTGGTGCGAGCTGAGATCGAACTAAGGACGCCATGCATTAGAGATGAACGCTCTACCACCGCGGCCCGACCAAGGATAGATGCAGTTACGAAGAAGAGACCTTATCAAATTATAAAACAGCTTTCCCAGGGGAGAGAAAAGTTTTAAAATTTCCTTCTTGCGCTTCAAACTATGATTGAAGTGAGGAAGATTATTATTATTATTATTATTATTATTATTATTATTATTATTATTATTATTATTATTATTATTATTATTATTATTTTATCGAGAATGTACTTCTGGGTTTCCTCCTAAAAAAATACACACACTATTTCCAACTATAGTTATCCTACTTTTTACAAATTTGTCTAATTCAATATTGGTTTAAATAGTAGTAGTTTTCAAGCTACATATATGAGTTCTTTGACTAACTGAATAGTGCACGCCCCTTCTGGCTCACTCGCCACTATTTAACATTAAATTTCAGATGCCTCGATATATTTGCATAAGTTTATTATTTTTAAAATAAACATTACGTAAAAGGTCTATTCAAATTGATATCAAGTTTTTCTGACATTTGTATATTACGCATATCTTTCTTCATTTGCATTACTCACATTACCCCAGAGAACGAACAAAGTTTAGAGTTCTCGTTTGCACTTCTCTTACAATAATAAGCAAATATACGAGGAACAAATTTACCATTATTGACGATGCGGAGGGGAGGAGATTTTCTGGACTAGGAAGGACTGTGTGCGGGTGCAGAGCAGAGATCTGCACGGGTCGGAATTTTCAGAATGGGCCCGGCCTGTGAATTTACAATGTGAGGCCCGACCCGAGTCCGAAATATGTCTTAGCATTTAGGCCCGAACCCGGACTGAGCTCCGTGATAATCAAATGAGCCCGAAATAAGCCCGAATCACAGAAACTTAATTATTAATGCAAGATTGTATTTTTATTTACAGCAATTCGAGGTTTGATTTTGCAGTTGTGTTTTAAAAGTCCTTCAGAAAGAACGGTGCAAACTATGTTTTATATTCGTTTATGAGTTACGAATATGTTTATTGAAACCAGATATGGTCGACTTCTACTACTTCCCGTTTAAGTAAGATTGTTGAAAAAGATGGAACCTATTCTGGCAATGCAGAATTGATTCCCGAAAACCGTTTGTCGATAGCTCTTACCCTTTTAAGTTTATGAAAATAAATATTGAAACCTGAAGTAGTAGTGGATCCTACCACTTCCAGTTTTAGCAGAAATGCAGGAGTTAAGGTGGTTCCTTTCATATCCACCTATTTCCGAAAACCTTTTGCCGATCGCTATTACCGTTTTTTACTCGTGGTCTTTAATTTGAAACCGAAAAATTTTCGATTTATACCACTTCCGGTTTAACAGATTGAATGCCAAGGTGATTTGAGGGTACCTGTTAAGTAGGAGGTTGTTGAAGGAGATGCAACCTATTATTGGGATTCTGGATCGATTCCCGAAAACCGCTTGTCAAGAGCTCTTGCCGATTTTGATGTGATACCTGTTGACAGACAGACACACAGACGGACACAGCCGTTCTATAAGACTTCCCTTTCATATGCGTAGCGTAGTTTGGAAGTCTATTAGTACGTATATAGACAAAAGCAGGAAATATCTTTTTATTTGATAATTAAATATAAAGTTATTTATTGCGGCTTGCAGATTTGTACTTTTCTTATATATATTTTTCTCTTACTTAGAAGAAGAAATGCATTTTTTCTTAGTTACAATTTCAGAATGAATGAATATATGAATATTTATTAGTTTCTCTTCTGAACGAATATATGGAAAAAAACATTATTCCTTGAGAACTTCTAATATTTTTAATGGGTTACTTTCGTTAAACTTTGAAATTTTCAGTAGCCAAAAACTTGCAGTAGATATTTTTTTATATATTTTGTAATTATTATTTCTATAAAGTGAAAATATATAAATATAGAAAAGTAATAAAGCTTTGAGAAACATCTTGTCTTCGCGCATGAAAAGCGTATGAAACTGATGGAATATTGACATGACGATTTTCTGGAAACGACGATTCATTCTAAGAAAAAAACTACATTACATTTTCTAACATATTTTCCAGAAATGAAAAATTGCAAGATAATTAATTTTATGAACCCTTACCCTCACCCTCAATTGACGCCCTCACCCTCACCTCCCTCACCCTCACCCTCCCTTACACTTACCCTCCATTGACACCTTCACACTCACCCTCCATTGACGCCCTCACACTCACACTCCCTCACACTCACCGTAAATTACTTTATCGTCCTCAACCTCCAACGCCCTCACCCTCAACTACTAAAATGAGGGTGAGGTGAGGGTGAAAGTGGCCGTCATGAGGGCAAAATGAGGGAGGATGACCATCTCTGGTACTGGGCTACTAAGCCTACCCCAAAGCTTACACCGTCCTTACTACTTTCCCTGCTTCACGTTCCATCTAATATAGTTTAACTGCTCAAATTTGGTAATTATTTGTTTTATTTATGCACTTCTAAGATTAACTGGTATATTTGGCGCTGTATGGGAGATCTCCTAGAATGCCTTTCTCATTTTCTTGACTTTAGTTTTTGACTCTAGCAACATGCGTCATACCTCATTTTCTTCAGTGTAAGACAGCCTTTCAAATGGTACCAGTCAAATTTCGTTATCGTGTACCTGTAAAGATAAAAATGGGGGAAATGGGGAAACGGGAATTTTTTCTTATAAAATTCCTTTTTTTCCATTTTGGACAAGATTTTCCCGCTTCTGGTATACGATAGGGAAATTTGAGTGGTACATTTCGAACGCCTGTCTCATAACGAAACCAACGAGGTACAAACCGTGATTCTAGGGTAAATAGTAATGTGTCAGGAATTTTTTGAAAAACTTCTCAAATATACCCTTTTTTTAAACCCATCGTCCATGTTTGTAACGTCACAGCCTCCAGACAAAGCACGCGAGGCTGCAAAATGCCCATAAAATATGTTTTATGCTGCTTCCATATTTGAATGAATGCAAAAAACCCGGTCTAAAAGGCTTTATTAGAGACTTATAAAGCAGATTCCGAAGTTCGACGCCATGGCACAGGTATTGTATCATCATAATTTAAAAGGGTTAAATATCCTTCGGAATTTTCACATTTCCACGAATAAAGTTAGCAAAGTCCCTCCCGAAAGAAAATCATAAATACGCCAATGGCATCACATATTACACATATTACATCAACAACACATATTACGTCGACTGCAGGGGGCACGTTCATGTCACACACATGTCACCTAACAATTTCTCCACTTTCCAAGTAGGTATTTCATATTATCACCGTCGCGTGGCAGTATACAAGAGAATCACGTATTGTTGGTCACTTTTAGGACATGAACCTACTGTCGTTAAAGTTCTTCTAGAAAATCGTAATTTAAATGCACTATACCCAAATTATCCTCAAACAGAATAGTGTGATAAAACGAGTTTTAAAGAAATTTCTTAGTTTCCGCACTCCAGAATTACCATATCAAAACAAGAAATAAAAATAGGTTCGACGTATCAACCTGAGTATATATAATGTATGTGACCATATGTCCCTATTATGGCTTATCTTATAATTTAAACTGATACAGGAAAAATGTTTAGTCACTTATTTTAAGTTTAACAGCCTCCCCAAGCGAAAGAAAAATATGACTCTAATGGAATCAAACTGCCAGCGAGAATCATATTGCTAAGACTATATTGATTCATTTGCTCGATCATTCTAAACTTTCGTAATTGGAAGGTGGGGGGGGGGAGGTGTGACATGAAATTCTGAAGAGCTAGGAGCTCGATCAATCTCATCTACTTTACTGGCAGGGTATATTGGTTTGTTAGAACAATAAAATGGGGATATGTTAGTATTTTAAAAACAAACTATGAAGAAATTTCGAGTAAAAGAACAAAAGGAAGGATTGGGAACGATTTTACAATATCTACGTTTCTTCCTCTGTTCATTCAAATATAACAATTTTCCCTTCATTACGACTTCAACTATTATAAAAAGTACATATTATAGTAATATATTGTAAAATATTTTACAATATTTGCGTTCCTTTCTTTGTTGAATCAAATGTTAACAGAACTTTCTTTCCCCATAACTTTTTTGTTTTCATTATTCCGTCAACTACTGTCTGTTCCAAATGAGAGGTTAATGGAGCAGTACAAAACTGTGACTGAAATAACATGTTTGATACTGCAGAGAAACGACAACGAAAAATTACGATAAAAAATGTCCACACTATTACAGAACGGAACTATGCTTTCGAAAGCTTGAAGTTTCCCTGACTAGTAGCTGGAATTCTGAGAATTCCATAACTTTTCTAGAAATTTCAAATTCTTTGACTTTTCTAGGATATCCTGCTCATTCGCCACCACGTATTACAAATAATAAGAAAGAGTAACCAAAAGCTTGCTGTAGTTTTTATTGTTAACACTGACTCGTTTTTCTCGTTTCATTTTGTTTCATCCTTCCTTATTTTGTTTTCATTTCTGGTTCCTAAAGGGGGTCTGGATCCCCCGGACCCCACTTGTCTACGTGCCTGCCAGGTTACAAAGTAAATGGCTCTTCTGATACCTTTCTTACGTCCAGTTTTTTTTATTTAACAGTACATTTGGCAGGAGTATAGCATCATTTGCTTCCAGAACAAAGGAGCTTGACGTATGGTGGCCCCAGTGGCGTATTTACGATTTTGTTTCGGGAGGGGCTTTGCTAACTTTCGGGGGGGGGCTTTGCCTAGAAATGTTTAAATTCTGCAAGATATTTCATTTACTTTACTATACTAAGTAAGATTTCGGGAGGGCTTAAGCCCGGAAGCCACCCCCCTAAATACGCCACTGGGTGGCCCAAACCAAGATCTTAAAGTATTTGATTTCACATTATGACGAATCTGAACAAAAAGCTGTTATACCCAAATTTGAGTATGATTTAAAAAATATTCTCAGGTTGAGTAACATGCAATCCAGATCCGTAAACTTATGGTGTGTAACGTTTGCATAAAATCTGTGGGTGGGGAAAAAGAAGAATGAAAACCGAGTGTTTGTTGCGTAACAAAACACCCTCTGTCTAGAGAAATCAATTAATACGATAATGACAAATAAGCTAATTTTTTAAAATTACACTTTATTTTCATACAAAAAGTATTTTTAGAATTAATTTAACAACTAATAGAAAAGCCAAAAATAGCAAAAGTGTTTCATAAAATAAGCTATATTTAAGGCTATAAGAATTCCGTAGATTTGTATGTCTAAATGCCTCTTCACATATGCTATATTTAGCCAAAAAGGGCTAAATTAGCATCACTGCTTACCACAATCATACGTATAACGGTTGACTGGAGGAAGCAAATTCATGTTTGTTTATGTTGCAGTTTTTCCACATTCCATGCAAGTATTTCTTCCTATTATCGCTCGGCGGCGGTACACAGCAGAGGTATATACGTATATTAAAAGTCTACTACAGAACAGGATTTTGCTTTCGGTAAATTGTCTTTATAAAATGATTATTTAAATGCACCAGTCTGAAACAAAACACAAATGAGAATACTGGAGTGAAACAAGTTTAAATGAAACTATACACCTTGCGAGCTCACGTTTAAATTATGAAATTATAAATATTTATTAACTCGTTGCATTAATTAATGTGGAACCGCCTTATCAAACTTACTTTTCAAAACTGGCGCATAAAGCATCAACTAGATTAAATATTTTACGCCGCCTTACGGGTACGACTTGGGTACTAAATGCAGATATCTTACTAAAGACATACGAAGCTTTTCTTCGACCTCTTCTCACATTTGGTCACATTGCATGGTGTCATGCTTCATCTAAACTCTACGAGATGTTAGCAATTATGGAAAGCCATATTATTCGCCTGGCATATCGGATTCGATTACCATAGCCAAATTACATGACCTACGAACATAGGACTTTCCAACCTTTTTTAATCATCTTGCTACACTCCGGACAAGATACATTCAATCATTCATTACAAATGCTCATCCACTCTATCTTGATACCTTAAGAGTTGATGCCCTTACACATGTTCCATATCGATATTAGCATTCACCGCTTAACATCCTCACCACACTCTATGTTCAGACAACATATTTGGACGCCACAGAGAAAGCAATATTTGGCATTTACATCGTCCGAGTTCATCTACCTCATATTTTTTTCCATTTTAGCACATGTTCTTCACTCATCACTAACATTGGGTTACCATTACGTCTTACATCAGTCTCGAGTCGCTCCGAGACAGATCTAATCCTCATGTGCTTCAACTAATGTTCCGAATGTGATTGTGACGTCAATGCACTTCATATCATTATCATAATTGTTTATAAATGATATACCGTATCTAATTACATTTATTCTTTAATTATATATATATATTTGTATATTTGCACTGTTAATATGATATCTTGCACTGATTTATATATTGTTCATTAATTGGTGTGAATATAATATCTATGGATAGGTACCTATAACTTTTAAGTTTCTTTTCTGTAATTATTCATCGACAATAAGTGCAAAATTACTAATGGTAATTTTAGCAGTGTCGGAACTAAACGATAGAATTACAGTAAATGTGATTCTAATGAATCAAGAAAGTGGAAGGGAATAGCATATTGCGACGACAACATTAATTCATTTACTGCTTGTGATATCAAACAATTTCGCTTGATTGTAACGCTTGCAAATATGACGGAAAATTGATTCCTACTCTGTATTGCAAAAAAAGGATGGTTTTTCTATGTTTGAATTATAATGTATATCTGAAAATCACTGCCTTACCTGAGATCTGTGGGGCTAAAGCTAACGAAAAACCACCACTTTATTTTTCCTAGTTCCTGATACAAGATAGCGAACACATGTATCAAGGTTTTCACAGGTCAAAATATAATTCCAGAAGTAAAATGTCCCCCAATTTGAATCTCCACAAGGAGATGTCTTGGGAAGGACTATTGGAAGAGAGGGTAACACTGTGGGAAAATACACAGGAGCAAAAAGTTTAGGATAGGTAAAAAAAAAACTAACTAAGTATCATTTACAGGGAAGACAACTAAAAAAATCTTAAGTAAGAAATAAAAGAAATTAATTTTGACTTTCTAGAAGTTCGTACGTTAAATGAGAAAGTAAAAGGGGGTTGAGACTCGAAGGCAAAGGGGGCAAAGGGTAGTCATGATGGTGTTGGGGGTACTTATTGGTAAGCGCTTAAAAGGAAAGGTAGCTGAAATGAAATTTTTTGATAACAGAGTTGTGATGATAAGACTTTTAAAAGAAGCAAGGGTAAGGTAATTTTTATGGAAATACACACTGATCACATCGCATACACTTAAAAATATAAACGAAAAGTATGAGAAAAAAGAATAAATTATAGAGAAAGGAAAGGAATGTTTAGTTGATTCATGAGTGGTACTCGGTGTGCCTAAATTTCTTGTGGCTTGTAGTGTATTTCCCCTTTTCTGCTCCTCTTAAATTTGTTGCGATTTGTTGTCTATACTTCACTTAAAAATGTTAATTATTAGCTGTAGTTTTCTTTCATTTTAGAGTTTGTTAGTTAACAATCTGCATGTAACAACACCCAACTGCATTGTTTGAGCAGTCGGTATGGGAGCATGGATATAATATTACCAGAAAGTTGCTTGTTTTTTTTTCGTTTTAGTTGGGTTTTGGAGTACGTAGAGCATTTGATTACTTTCGGTGATATATATATATATATATTGCATTGGTGCCGTTATAGAGGTGTAGTATTGTCTACTAGTATATTGATTACACAATTAGTTATTTGTTTTAATGTGTTTTTTATTGTCCGTTATATAATTTTGTTTATGGTAAACATTATGATTTGGGTTTCTAAGCTAGCTGGATGTTTTTTTTTCCTTCTTTGTGTTGTTTCGTGTTTCATGGCTTGCGTTTTTTATGTGATTTGGTTGAGAGATCTGTATGAGATTGGATTAGTCATTTTATTACACTACTATTCTACACTACTACTATTTTCATAAGAGGCGCTGCTTTCATTAATTGGTGTCATGACATCATATTTGGAAATGATGCGATGCCACAGTTATGTCTTTAGTTATTTATTTTGGCATTGTCTGCTAAAGTGATTAGTGCTACCTACCCTATTGTCAGTAGTTTCACCAGTAGCACAGAAGTATCTGCTTCTAGATATCTCTCAACGTTTAGTGTAAGCTTTTCCACAACTAATACATGAGTTTGTTTCTGCGTTGCTAGGTTCTATGTATGAATACTGGCAACATCGTCTGCAGGGCAGGAGAAGGCGGTGCACTAGCGTGTTCCTGGAATTTTCTTCTTTTTTATGTAGACTTCACATTGATGAGTCTATCGATCTCTAGATGGCGGTAGGAGAAGAATCTAGCTTGTCTAAATGGGTCGAATTTAGGGTGAATTCTTCTTGGGTTGCTGAAGTGCACACCTTATCCCAGTAGCTCTATCTCCACTTTCTTCATTGAGAGATTTTCCAGGAAATTTTTATAACACAAGTGAACGTAGTTATTACTTAAGATTTGAAGTCTAGATTTTCACTAGTATTTAAGTATGCGTCTATAAGTTCAAAGAGGATACATATATTGGAAACACCAATAAACTTTCAGATAATGGTCTAGAAAGTCTAGAGGTGATGCTGGTTTTCAATGGCTCGGTTCACGCACATATGTGCCGTTGTATTCTAGAGTGTATTGTATTCTACAACACAGGAGTGAGGTCATTGTGCTGCAAGTGTTGAATAGGAAAAGTTACAGTGCTCGACTAAAACATGGACCGTTATTCAAAACGCGAACATTCCGATATACTATTCACATATGGTCGTACAGTTCACAATGGGCATGAAGCAGGACTACTCTATCTATGTCGTAACAGAAAACAGCAGTACGTTTTCAAATATTCTTGGTCTTACCCTGGTGACTTTCATGTTCATTTCCTTCAGAAATTACTTCTTAGTGTTGGCTACAAAAAAGATAACTGGATAAAGATTTTACGTTGGTGACATTATAATTAACAATGAATCAGCAAGTCGCTTGAAGCAAAAAGTAATAATCATTGTACTGTTTTGTTATAACATTCTCGCTACATGCATCATTTATTTAATCGCTGTAGTTTAATAATATAAATAGTGGTTCATATTTGTGACTTAAATTTACCATAATGTTTTGTATTCTAGCTATTTTGTTTGTCTACATAATACACATAACCACTGCAATAGTATCTTTCAATTTCCACACCTGACAAGTCCAGAGAAAAGTGACTTCGAAAAGATATAGAGTGACTTTAGTCGGATTTAGTCTCTGGAAGGCAGTTCTACTCTTTTTGACCAGATCTGTACAAATGCCTTGCAAATAAATCCCCTCACACACACCAGTCAAGAATATCAACACAATCACACGTATAACGCCGAATGCAGGGAGCAAGTTCATAATACGTAGCAAATGTAGAGCAATCTTTTCCACATTCAAGCAGATATTTCATATTTTTACTGTCGCGTGGCATTGTACAGCATAAGCAGATATTGTGGGTTATCTTTAAGGCGTGAACGCAGTATTGTTAAAATTCTTCTACAGAAAAGCAACTCCTACCGAATTTTTGTAAATGAAATTACCAGATAAAGAGTGTTCCGGGGAATGCAGCTATTCTCCAGTAGTCAAGTTGGTGGAAATCATAATGATTAGTAAGGAAACTTGGACATTGCTCCAAAATATGTTCCGAGTGATTTTAATCCCTGGAATACTGCACAACGGAAGGAAAGGGAAGCACCACTTGTATTTCCGCTCATTCTTGGCACAAGATGGAGAACATATGTACAAAAGTCTTTTGCAGATCAAAATATAATTCCAAAGTTAAAATGTCCCCTCCCCCATTAGGATCTCCGAGAGGACTATAAAAAGAGTGACAATTAAAGTATCCGAATGAAGAAATTAGACCAAATAAATAACCTTGCGAAGTAATGGGGAGTTGAGAAGCGAAGGATACAGAAAAGGACAGTTACAATGATATGGGAGTACTTATTGGTAATCGATTAAAAGAGAATGTTGTGAAAATGCAATTTGTTAATAATAGAGTGATTTTGTTTAAACGAAGGAAAAAGTATCTAGTACTTTTTACAGGCATATACGCTGACCACCTCGCATGCAATTGAAGAAATAGTGGAAAATTATCAAGAATAAATTATATACAGGGAGAATGGGAGTACATGCGAAATTGTAATAGAAACTTTTACTCGCTCTTGTGGGAGAAGGAAAGCCAAGTAGTGTTGTAGGTAAATATAGTATACGCAAATTACCTTCTGTAGACACAAGTCAATAGACACTTCCTTCAATTAATACAAGAGAAGATATAGATGGAAATTATGAATAGACGACCGAAGATATCAAATGAACTATGTTACGATTCAATACAGTCATTGAAATAACTTGAAGAACTGAAAGATACAGCACTTAATGGGGTGATATTTTTTCTATTCATGCACACGGAGCCCGAAACGGGTCTAAACGACTCAAAAACGCATGTCTTCAAACTTGGACATACTTTAATGTGTACACATGAAATACCTTCTAATGGCTGACATATGGAAATATGTAAATTTTTTGACACTAAAGATTAGTCAGCCCTGAATATACAAATTTCACCAACTTTAGCATCTCGAAATGATCTATTGCAACGTTTTCAGTAGTTTTGACGGATTAGTATGTTGGGTTGTGATCATTGAAGCGAATTTTGAGTTGATGTACTTGTACATCAAAAGTGAAGCGCTTGTCGATTGTCTCTTGTTATCAGAGTTACTAATGCAGCAACTTTGTTCCTTGATTTAAAAATAAAAAAAAATAGAAAATTATTTTACCAACAACTGGTTTACTTACCATTATTATAGTAGGGATAAAGAGACATTTAAAATGTTGTCTAACGACTAAACTAACATTATTTCCATTAAAATTATTTTTCTAGCACCTTCTTGCAGTATGTTTAGCGACATTATTGTTCACGTGGTTGGCAACGTTGCATGTCTGTTTACCAACAGTGCCGACCCATAAGAGCAATGAGTTCCACATTGCCGTTAAGGCGAGTACCTCGTGTATTGTATTGTATTGTATTTATTTCTTTTGTATGAACTTACAAGTACGAGGAATGTCCTCAAGTAAATGTAACATGCGTCATATTTCAAAAAAAAAAAAAAAAAAAATTACATGAGTAAAATAAAGTAATATTACCTTGTCATGACATTTACGTACTCCTCAATCGTATAACAAGAATTTTCTAATAGAAATAATTTTAACTTTTGTCTGAACCTTTTCATATTTTCTTCATACTTTATATCAATAGGCAACATGTTGTACAACTTAACACCACAATAACTTACACTTTTTTGATATATTGCTGACCGGTGATTACACAAATGAAAATCATTCTTATTTCGCGTATTATGATTATGTACATCCTTGTTTGTTACGAATGCCGATGAGTGTTCTTTCAAATACAAAAAGAGACGATACAAATATAAACTATCCATAGGAAGTATATTGACCTCCTTAAACAAATGTCTACAAGAAAAATTCGGCTTCTTATCACAAATTATTCTTATGGCTTTCTTCTGAATTTTGAAAACATTAAATCTCTGACTTGAATTTCCCCAGAACATGATACCATATTGCAAGATAGAATTAAAACACGAATGGTACAAGGTTTTAGCTAATTTTAAATTTACCTTCTTTCTAATAATCCTTAGTGCATAACATATTCTATTTAATTTATTAATAACTGACTCTATATGAAATTCCCATGTCAGGTTATGATCTATAATAAGAAATAAAAACGAACAGTGTGTTGTATAGTTAATTTTATTTTGGTTCAGATATAGGTTAGGGTATATTGGTTTACTGCACTTGTTATGAAAATTTATAGCAATGGATTTTTCAACATTAACAAAAAGATTATTGTTCTTCATCCAAAGAGATACTTCATTTAGTGTTTGCCTAGCATTCTGTTCCAATATTTTTTCATTTTTGCTCCAGGCTTAATGGTTCCTTGTGCCTTTAATTTGTGTTTTAGATTGAAGTTCATTTGTTCAGCTAGACCCCTCCCATTGCTATCCGCATATACAAAAACTTGAGGTTCTGTTCCAGGTTTATTCCTTGCACTTATTTTCTTGTCTACCGCACTGAAGGCCGGATTCACTGTAAGTTTGGCGTTATTCATTGTCTTTCTTTTACTGTTGGTTCCGTTCTGTTTCAAACACTTTGAGTTGTTCATAGCTTCACAGTCAACATTCTGTAGAACACTAAATTTATTTTCACACACTAATGGAAACTCTGGCGTCATTCCTGTATGAGATATAGACCCCCTTTGTCTAGTACTTACTTTTGACCACTCAAACTTCGATGGATTTTTCTTCTCAAGGTTTAGCTCTACTGCTTTAATTCTTTGATGTAAAGTTTCATTTTCTATTTTTAGTAGTTTTAAGTCTTCCTGTAGAACACGTATAATTTCTAACAAACTATCGGTATCGCAAATAGAAGCATCAATGTTTACTGGTCCACCATGTTTTGTGCATGTTGGGCAAAACCACTCGAGCTGTTCCTTCATTTTATGATTTCTGTCACCATTATTGATACTTCCACACTTGAAATGGAACTATTTGTCACATGATACACACTAAATGCCATTTTTAACATTTCTCTTACACTTACCGCAGGTTTCATCACACTTTATCTTGTTTCTATCAACAGCTTGAGAATATACATCACTACTCTTGGACGCCATCTTGAAGTCATTCGTAGTCGTGTGTAGTGGTGCTCTCTGAGGAAGAGAGTTGAGTGGGATTTCCTATACACCTACACTACACTTACACTTTCTTTTACATTTACATGTACATACACCCCCTCCTTTTTTCTACTCTTTGTTCTTTCTTCATTTTACCCTTCCCACTTTTCTCTAACTTTTCGCCCTGTTCAACTTGGCTTTCAGCCCTCTTTCACTGTCTGAACTTCTTTCCCGATTTTGACCTTTTCCTGACTTCAACCCTTTTCCCGATTGTGTCCTTTTTTTCAATTGTGTCCTGTATTTTATTCAACTTTGTTACCTGAATCATAAGCCCTCCATGTAAGGTACACATTTGACAATTTTCCATTCGTAGCACATATGACTAGCGAGCTGGTGCACATAACTATTTGACCGGTAATGGTCTACGACAAGACCAAAGACTCGCTCGGGAGAGTATTAGTATCAAGTTGGCCCCACCACTTTTGGACGGAGAAAAATAAATAATGCTATTCGTTTGTGCTACGTTAGTGCTGGTTAGTGCCCAAATTTCAGCCGGGAGAGTAATGCTCCCGGAAGTACGTTTTTTAGCGCGGTACTCCACCCAGCTGTTTTACGCGCTATCCTAGCCAGTTGTTTTAAGTTGGTAACAAAATTTATATCATAAAGTACAAGGGGAACAAAACTAGCCCTATTTCATGGAGTACAAGAGGAACAAAACTAGCCTTGCGGGGCTTCTAACCCGTTACTACTACTACTACTACTACTACTACTACTACTACTACTACTACTACTACTTATCTGCTCAAAAGTAAGTAAATCACATTTTTGAGTATTATTTTAATTTAACAAAATGTTATAAAAATGTAAAAAAAAGTTTAAAAAACTTTCCTCGGGCCGAGTTTGAACTCACGCCAAAACATATTTTCATTACTAACATTTGGCGCTAGCCCACTCGGCCACGAAGACCAACACTAGCAATTGTTTGATTTCTGGTATTTGATTGCAATGTGACAAGAAATGGATAACGCCAACCAATCAGAACTGTGTTTTTGTTTCTACTTCCGGGACCATTACTCTCCTGAGCTAGTCTTCAAGACAAGACATAAGAGCAAAACAAATATCGGTGTATATATATATATATATATATATATATATATATATATATATATATATATATATATATATATATATATATATATCTATATATATGTATGTATCAGTGGCGCCCGAAGGGAATTTTCTAGAGGGGGGGCCATTTCCATCGTTGCTGTATTACGTCTGGTATATATTACGTAGGCCTATATATTTTCTTGAGCCAGGGAGTGACCCGGGCCCCACCCTGCCACCAACTTCGGGTCCCATGATATATATATCCCATACTTTGCACAAAATATGAAAGGAGTTTCACAGTCCTCCGTCTATTAAGCCATGAGCTATAAAGAGAAGGTTTCAACTGCCACCATAAGATAGAACATGTCACTGTATTTTGGCTATAATATTGGCGGTTAACATCAGTCCTAATTACCGGGAGGGTTCGTCGTTGTAGATGTACGAAAAGCAGTCACTTTAAAAGCCGCCAAAATTTGAAATATATCCTTAAAAGAATTCTCCGTTAAGCCAGTTTCATACAATGCTACTTTGTATAATGGAACTTCCATGCAATAGTTGAATTTGAAATCTGAAACGTTTTAAAGTCATAAAAAAGTAAAACTGGGAGAAGGCTGGTTGAGCCTTTACTCGGGGTTACTTTGCACCGGTCCAAAATACCGCCTAGATAGGAAATTATTACTACTGAAACCTCCTGCATTCTAAATTAAGGTAAATTTGTTATTTAGATAGATGCCGGAATGAATTTCTTGTTGGAAAATAGAATTTTGAACAGTGGCGGATCTAGAAAAGTAGTGTGAGAGGGGCTTGACTCGAAAAGGCTTTGCTTTATTTTAGAAATCACTAGACTTTTGGAAGGGGTTGCAGCTTATACACATAGCAGTGATTAACATTAGATATTAAAAAAAAAAAAAATGGGTGGACTTCAGCCAGAAAGTCCCAAACCCGGTAAATCTTTCACTGATAACGGTTGGGATAATATTCTTGGACATAAAGAATAACCAAGGCAAATCAGTTCAAATTGATTTTTATTTATTTATTTGTTCGTGAGTTGGCATTTTTGTGGGACATGTGGTTCCTAGAATGTTTTTTTTTTTTTTTTTGCCGGTACCAGAAAATACATAATTTTCTTTACAAATATCGATAATTCAAACTAAGTACTGGTACCGGTACAACCATTGTAATATCAATATTTGTAGACTGCATGCAGTTTTGTGTAGAAAGTAAAATGTATAATACTGAAGGGAAAACATTGCACAGAAAAGTTATGTTCGTATGTTGAACATACTTTTTTGTAGGTTGTGCAAAGTAACCCCACCTATGGGGTTATTTTGCACCAAAGTTTACGTTTTAATAACTAAATGTCATACTAAATGTTTACTAATGAACTTGCGCTAATGTTTTCTTTATATATCTGGCTATTATGTGTTTAAAATACAGTGTTCCAAATCAATACGTTTGTAAGTTACATACGATTCTCTTTAAAATTCCTTAAATCTTGTGGAAAGTGACTCTGGTACGGTACGGTTACCCCGTCGTACATCATTTTGGAGATTTACAGGTAAGATTAAACATTTTGCGTGAGAAGACATGTTTATAAGGAACACATTTCTGCAGGCATTAGAATTAAATACAAAGGAATACGTCTGTATTTTAAGTTCACAAGTGTAGAGTTACTAGTGTAAAATCATTACAAGTGCTTTACAACGGATAAAATAGGTGAGTGCATATGAAAAATGGCTCTATTATATACTATTTTCCACCAGTGGCATATTTCTGTACAGTGTACAGGACAGTATATTTTATGTTTACAACGCAGCGATACTAGTACGAAACCATGACAAGTGCTATTGAAACACGTATTATTACCAAATCAAGTTTTCTTTCCACTTCGCTCGATTGCGTGCATACACATCATCGCTTTACAGTTGGTCCCTTTGGATAACCCCCTGCGCTACCACGTGATCTTACGAGCTTCGCCCTGTTTGACTCGGTTACATAGCATTTGAACTTTTAGCGACCATCTAGCACAGATTCATTTGTATTTTCTTTATTGTAGCTTTTATTCTACACAACCGGAAGCCGTGTTTATACGCAAAAAATTGTAATTTTTCAGAAGTTACTTCTTGTGGTCTCTTTGAATTTTATCTATGCCAAGTAAGATATTTTCATGTCGGCCAGTGAAAACCTTTTAGGGGATAATAAGAAGATCAGTGAAATAATTCTAATTTTTCAACAATACTTTGTACTGGTGCGGCAAAAGTAAACCTGTACATACTAATGGAGCTTGTATAATGTAGTGTAAATGGCAATCAGCTTCATGAACCAAGATATCTTTGGTTAAGATATTTCTTCCACACCTGTATCCGAACTTTTCGAATTATTTTAATATTTTTAATTTTATTCCGTAGATCCGAAGTTGTGATTTTGAAATTCATTTGATAAATAATTTCTTCTAGTGCTGTTCTTCTAGCAGCAATATTCCTGTAAGGAGCATTTTTTGTATTCCATAAGCATTCGTTTTTGTCATAATTGTAAAAGTAATATCATCTCAGCTGTACCGAAATAGGTCAATTCCAAGACACTTTTCCTTTCCAATGAAAACTTTCTGGAATCAGGTGTCTATACTAGGCAACCCAATCGTCTTCGCTGGACAATCTGATGAAATCGAACCTAGAAAATAGAACGTCTTTCAATTCAGTTGCCTGTCGATTATTCGCTTTCGAACATTAGGTGATTCGGTCGAAATCCGGTTTACACAATCGACAGAGTCGAAAGTGACATCAGTTCCACTGAGTCAAGCACAAATCGACTAAGTGTAAATATTGATTGATTGATTGTTTATTCATCCATGTCGTACATTATTGGTCAGAGACCAGTACATAGGACTTGTCAAATAATAATAAGACATTTCAATATAATTGATTTACATTATTTTACAAACTATCACCCAAGTATTCATTAATATGATAATACATTTTGTTACACAAAAAATTAAATAGTTCATTTTTGAAATTTCGTATGTTTTTGATATTCTTCAAATAACTTGGGAGCTTATTAAACAACTTAGCGGACATAGGAAGAACACTTCTTTTGGTGCACGCATAGTTTTGGTATGCTGTGAATATGTTATTCTTTTGTCGTGTGTTGTATGAATGTACATCGTCAACATGAAGAAAACTACTTTCATTTCTCTTTACATATATGATACTTTTGTATATGTACAGACAAGGCACAGTTAAAATTTTATTTGACTGAAAGACCCTTTTGCATGAGGACCTTGGTGATAGATTAAAAATAGATCTTATTGCCTTTTTCTGTAGACGAAAAGTAGTAACACTGGAATAGGAGGCTCCCCAGAAAATTATTCCGTAATTTAACAATGATTGAAACTTACCATAGTACAATAACAGCAAAGTTTCTTTTGACACTGAACCACGTAGTCTATAAATGACAAAACAGATACGACTTAATTTGCTGTTTAGCTCAGTAATATGTGCATCCCATGTAAGCCTATTGCTTATTGTTACACCTAAAAATTTAGTGGATTTTGAATAGTCTACATCAGTTGAATTTATCACAATGGGTGGTACTGTTCGAGGTGTACATGAGTAATGAAAATTTAGTGCTTTTGTTTTCTTTGCATTTATCAGCAGTTGATTCTGAGATGTCCATTTTATCAAACGCTCCACAGTTTGTTTTAATTTACTTTCTAGTTCAACTGTATTGTCCGCTGTTACTATGACATTTACATCGTCAGCATATAGTACAATATGTTGGGGATACATATATTGAACAAGATCATTTATATAAAATAAAAAAAGAATTGGCCCAAGAATTGAGCCTTGAGGAACACCAGCAGAGATAGTAGCAGTTGTGGATGAAAATGTGACTTGTTTATTGTTAATTATTTTTTGTATTTTTACTACTTGTTTTCTGTTTGTCAGGTACGAGCAAAACCATTCATGTACTACACCCCTAATACCATATTTCTGGAGTTTTGCCAGTAGAAGAGAATGTTGAACACTGTCGAATGCCTTGGAGAAATCAACAAATAAACCTACTGCATATTTTCCCTTATCAAGTACTGTAGAAACCTCTTTAATAAAGTTAAACAACGCTGTATCAATTGATTTGTTTTTTTGGAAACCATGTTGAGAAGACGAGATTAGGTTATGGCAGGATATAAAATTTCTCAAGCGCGATAACATTAGTGATTCAAAAATCTTCGAGAAAACAGACAAAATAGAAACAGGCCTATAGTTTTGAACATCGTAAGTATTTCCTTTCTTGTGCAAAGGTATAACTTTTGCAGTCTTCAATCTATCGGGGAAAACGCCTGATTCAAATGATACATTTACAAGAAAGCATAGTTGTTTCACTATTAAATGCGCACTCTTTTTTATAATTAGGGATGGGACTTCATCTATACCTGCAGAACGGGTACTAGAAAGCCTTTTGATACAGTCCAACAATTCTTCTTCAGTTACCGGAGTTACATACATACTATGTTTGTTGCATGGAATATTTGACTCTACAGCGAGATCCAACTTTCCAGGTGGTAAATTCGTATTAAGAAAATACTGATTAAAGACTTCAGTAATGGCAGCAGGATCAGCAAAAGAATTATTTCTATAGTTAACTTGTGATATTTCGCGCATTGGAACAGTCTTTGATGAATTGTTTATTACGTTCCACGCACCTTTCATTTTGTTTTTGTATCCGTGTATTATAGTGTCATTGTGGATTCTTTTGGCTGTTCGAATAACATTCTGATATATTCTTTTGTATGTTTTTATATGGGAAATAACTTTAGCTGGTAAATTAACACAGGTTTTCTTAAGTTTATGATAATATATAAGCTTTTGCTTTGAAACTTTTATTCCTTGCGTGACCCACTTTTTCATGTTATTAAGATCTTTCCGTAACTGTAATGGAAATGCTATGTTAAAATTATGTAAGAAAACATCAACAAAATAATTGAATTTGTCATTAGCACTAGGTAAGTCGTACAAGGGATTCCAAGATTCACGAGATAATAGAAAACAAAAATAATTTATATTTTCCGTTGAAAATAATCTGGTTGTTCTCGTTATCGGTTTCGGACTTCCCTTCACTATTCTCTCGGTAGGTATTCTACAATAAATGGCTTCATGATCAGAAAATCCAAGTTCAGTAACTTCAAACAAACATTTAAGATTATTTTTTGGAATAATAATT
This sequence comes from Thermobia domestica, assembly GCF_964235325.1. Taxonomy (NCBI): domain Eukaryota; kingdom Metazoa; phylum Arthropoda; class Insecta; order Zygentoma; family Lepismatidae; genus Thermobia; species Thermobia domestica. The sequence goes on from NC_137458.1 coordinate 306,245,900, forward strand.
TGGTCGATAGCTGTCTTTCCTTGACGAGTAGGTACGTTAATAATAGTTTGTAGTTCATATAAATTTAACATATCTTGAAACTTAGATTTATCAGTTGAATTCTTTAACCAATCTATGTTTATATCCCCACAGATAACTACACTACTAAATACCCCATTCCATGCGCAAATATAAAAGTGTTCGAGAGTAAGGGGATCCAAACAATTGTAAAATATACGTTATGTTACTCTGGAACACAAATATGCAAGCAACGGAAACTAATCGGGTATTTACAATAATAATTTTAGCAACGTACTAATACATAGTTCAATGTGTAACTCTTAAGTAGTTTTATGCTATATACAATATTTTGCGCTACCCTTGTTTATGTGTATATTCACCTTCGCTGAAACACCTGCTTCGTCGGGACACAACCCCTCGCTTTCGCTCGGGCCCACCTTCTGCGCTCCTGTTCTAACTCGGTTAGATGTTATTCGTGGCTTTTATGACCAACTAGTACAAGTTCTTGTCTTTTGCATTATAGTTCTTACAGTGGTGTAGCCAAACCAACTTAAGTGGGGGGGCCTGAGCTTTACATGGAGGGGGCTGTTATAGAAATACCATATTTTGTTCTTCAAATAAAAATTCCCGGTAAACAAAGGTCTCCTGGGCTTCTTAGACTCCTAGTAATCGAAGAACAAAAATTTCAGAAGGCAGAGCAGCAATTTCAAATTTCATACACAAAGGAAGTTTTTATTTTGGATTATCTAACATGTGTCCTTGTACTTAATGTTTGCAGTAAAAATTTACGTTTTCGGCACAGAGCAAGGGCACCAACACCACTGCAAACATTAATTACAAGAGTATTTGTTAGATCAGTGGTGCCCCCCCTTATGTCCATGACGCACCCCCCAATTGTCTATCCGTAGGTGTTCTTCCAGGAAAAAATCTTCTTTTTGATTAATTTTTACACCTCCTCAAACATATTTATATAGATTTTTAACCCCCCCCCAAATATTTCAATGACGCAGTTTACGTCATAGCCCTTCTCTGTGGGCACCCCTGTGTTAGATGGTTAGGGAGCAATTCGAGATGAAATGTTCGAACAAAATGCGTAATTTAGTGTAGGTTAGATTTGGTTAGGATAAATGTATTTACACTTGTATACACTTTACAAAACAATTCAACCTTACCTAACCTTTAGGTCTATGCGTAAAAATCGATAGTCACGTTTACATGTTGATGTAAACTATTCGTAGACTATTTTCGACGCAGACATGTAGACAGCAACGTAGACTATAATGGCTTCTTGTACTGTGTCTTGTGTGAAACTTTGACAATTGAAATTTATAATTAAGCATACTACGAAATGTTCGGAGGTGTTAATTTTGAACTAAAACGTTCGGTTAATGCAAAAGCAAAATGGCCAACACAGTTACTTCTAGACTGAAGGCGCATAGAGGTAAGAACCGTTGTTGCTGGGGAACGTTATTAAAACTTAATTTCATTTGTGACAATTAGAAAGGTGACCTCTGAGGAGAGCAAATGATGTACTGTAGGTAACTGGTCCACCGTATGTGAAACATTACGAATTCGAGTAGAAGAATGCCGTATATTCTTAATTACAAGGACTAAATGGTTCTAAATTCGATCACTCACACAAATGTTTAATTTACCTCTTCTACAGCAAATTAACTACAATTTCTAAAGCCCTAAACACGTTGCGCCGTTAAAATTGTAACAGCATAAATAAGTACAAGTGAAAATATTATGCGAGAATACTCTAGAACAAGGGTGCAGGAGACGAGTACGGCAAGACTGCAGACAATTCCCATGCTTACGCATAGCGTTAAAAAATCCCTTCTGCATGACTACAAGGGTGCATATGGTCAACAGTTACATTTTTAGATAAACATTTTAGTTGAAAGTCGTCTTTAGAATTTTAAATGAAAATATATCTTTACACAACGAAGTTATGGGCCATGAGGGCACATTATATATTAAGCTTTTATCACACCTTTTTATAGGACTTGAGGAAAACCTACTGAATGTCTTGAATATAAATTTACTATCAGCTCACAACAAATATATATATATAAGTAGTTACAAGTAAAGGGAACGACGGTACGAATTCTAAACATTCAGAATTAAATTCGTAATTGCATTACAGAAAATGATGTTTTAAAGTTCAAAAACAAACAGATGCATTTTTTGTTTTTCAATATAGGGGGAGTTTTCGTGACTTCTGAGAAAACCTCTTCAAGAACCTGTCGACAGAAATATCCTCAAAAACTTTACCTTCGAACGAAAGAAGTACTAAGTTTGCTTTACGACGATGTAGCATCGAGCGTCTATAAGGTGTCAATACATGAGTAAAAGTGGAAAACGAGTTTTCGCACGATGCAGTAGAGGTTCCAAAAGTTAATCCAGCAGCATACAAATAATACACCTCTGGAAAAGCCTCTCTGTACGGGTATAACATTTCCGTCAGTCTGTGAATGGGTATGGTAGGTAAATCACTACACTGTTTCAATAAAAATCGCTTACAAGTTGCAATTTCCTCTGCATCGGGAGTATAGGCCCTATGTAATGAGTTCACACAATGGTGTAAGTTCCTTAACTTCAAGAAAATTTTCTGAATTTATTTCTCTTAATGTCTTGAGAGAAGTAAAAATATTCGTATTTCTTTCACTGAATCGAGCTGAAATCTCCCCGGTTACACAATCAATTACATGGAAGTATAGCTTCTTATAAGTATCTGGGCTTGTGTCCCTTTCTCTTCCATAATCTAGGGTATTTTCGTACACCACCATGTTGCGTAGTGAAGAGCTAGTCTTGCAAATTCGTTTTTGTGGAGGGCAGTTGTCTGTCTCGTCCAAAAATTCATGACGTATCTCATTTTGCAACTCATTGAAACTGTCTTCAGTGCGTAACGAAGAAAGTTCTTCGACGACGGATTGAATAACACCAACTGCTGAGCACAAATCAATTGCTTCAGACTGCAGCATGGCATTAGCAGGTTGCACAATCTTCAGAATTTTCCTCACAAAGCAGGCCAGAATCTTGAACATGGGTCTATTTATCTTCTGTAACAGACCTGAAGCCTCAATGGAGAGACTTCCATCGAGATCAGTTTCCTCTTCAATAGCTGTGAAAAGCGCTACCAGTTCCTGGTAACTGGATAAAATAGCTTCTGTTGTTGCTAAATGACCAGTCCATCGATGTTCTAGCAAACGTTTGAGCTTTGTACCCTTGTACTTCGTCATTATACTAGGTTTCCTAACATAGTTAAAGATTGCGTCGCATACTTCAAAGAACTGTAGAATCCTGTTTTCAGTAGAAAGGGCATGTATAACAACTAGGTGCAACTGATGGTTAAAGCAGTGAACATACGGCATAGTTTTTCCAACTGAGTCTTGTAGCCTCCCTGACATAACATTTGCGCCGCCGTAGCACTGACTAAGAATGTTTTTTTTTTTTTTTGTTGATACCTGCACTCTTCAATACACTAAGAACTGCATTCACTATTCCTGCTGCACTCTGATCATTAATCTGCATCATCTCTACAAGATTCTCACATACTTGTCCTCGAATTACATATCGCACGATTACAGAAAGATATTCTACACCACTTTTGTCCCTTGTACAGTCGACTTTCAAAGTAAAAAACGAACAATCGCTAGAATTTACCCTGGAAGCAATATCTTCCCGAACCAAATCCGCAGCAATTTGAATCACTTCGTTTTGAATTTCGGGAGACGTGTATTTTGCATTTTTAGGAATAATGCCACTTATTTAACGCAAAGTTTGATCTGTCTTGCAAGTAAATTCAAAGAGTCTTAAAAACATACCTGATGCTTCACTGTCACTGTTTTTATATAGGAAAACTTCCTCAACACCAGTACCACTTGCGCAGCTCATTGCTGATGACAAAGTATCGTTTTTGTTTGATGTGTCGTCTTTACCGCGCAATGGCAATTCGTTTGTAGTTAAGAACTTGATAATGTCAAAAATACCAAACAAATAATAACGGTACTTGTGCAGTTGTTTCTCCTGCAAGAGTGTCGAAACTCCCGAATTGCTAGCATCTCGCAGATTCTTCTCCTTCCACTCAAGCACAGCAGTTTGGTGATTCTTTGATGCTGCGTGCTTAGCAAAACCCTTGTTGCGTTCTAATGCATGTTTCCAGTTCCTATATCCAGTCAAAGTAAATGCATCGTCTGAGCTTGGTTTGAAAATTCTGCATGCAAAACAAAACGCTGCATCGCGAGTAACTGAATATTCCAACCACTCTCTTCCATTGTACCAGTTACTTGAAAAAGAACGTTCTTTACCACCTGTTTTAACGTTTGGGAACACTGATAACATTGGCTGTGAAGGAACCTTATTATTTAAGTCACTTGGCACCTCACTTGACACTGAAATACTTTCTTCTCCTTTAGTTCTTTCATCTTCTTCCCTTTTTTCGATGAAATGGGAGTCATCAGCTGCAGCAGGTTTGGTTATATCTGTCTGTCTCTTAAAATATTTTAACAACGACATTTGAGATTTTCCAAGGTCGCTAATTTACTTGATCTGTTGAAAACGGTGATCAAATGGAAAAGACGGCGAGTGCAATGGTTTCAATCGTCATGCTTCCCAGACAGACCTTCGTTACTTAGCTAGTTGTACCATTCTAGACATTACGATGTTTTCTATGCTATTCCAGCTTCAAATATCGATCGGGATGGATTTACACTGTATTCTTGATATTTATGATTCTTCATTTCGCTCAAAATATACTATCTAAATAATATGAGCGAAAATTCTGTGAATTAATATTGTTGTGACCGCAACATATAAGATCTTAGATGAATTTCAATGTAATCTTTCTCGGCACACAATTTTGTGAAAAAAATCTTTTCTTAAATGAGACAGGTACAAATATCTTCCAATCAGAATTTTGCGTTGGGGGGGGGGACAAGATTTGTTTGGGGGGCCTGGCCCCCCGTGCCTCCCTCGGCTACACCCCTGAGTTCTTATCTCTACCTACACTGAATGCTCTCTAAAGTGAATCTGTACAGAGAGATGTAAATCTACACCCCCAAAAACGATTGGGTAAGATTCAAAAAGTCGGTTTACTGTAAAAGAAGTATATCTGAAATGGATTTATGCATGGATCTGTACAATAAATCTGCACCTAGTGATATATTTCTGGCAAATAGAAATATAAAATTAATTGGTAGCAAATATTCAATCAAAGAGTATGAAATATAGGGAAAAAACATTTTTTTCAAAAAATGTAGGCCTAAATGACACTTAAGAGCATGGGCGGAGTTATGGGGGCATAGGAGAGCATTGCCCCCAACTTTCTGACAAAAAATAAAAATGCCAATTATAAGATCCTTCTTTTTTCATTTGTATTTACAGTGCCCGCCCTCTCCCCAGCAGACAATTTCTAACTCCGCCTATGCTGAAGAGTAGGAATCATCCCAGCGTGTGCTCACATGATTTTAGAATCCAACCATCGTTTCTAAAGTCAATCAACTGCTACATGAAATCGTTATATGGTGTGATGTGTTTATTTAAGACATACATTCCTACGCATTTAGAAGATAAAGTGTCATTAGTGTTTGTCTGTGTGGTCAATAATACAAATGAAAAAATAAGATGTTGTATCTCTTGGAAATTCTTCTGGCAAACGCGCTTTTATGTACTGCTTCTACAGAAAATTACAGTAGAATTATTGGAGGAAACGTTGCAGATTTTGAGAAATATAAGTATGTTGTGCATGTTTTTGTCAATGTAGAAAAAGGAAAACTTCATTGTGGAGGATCTATTCTCAGTGAGTTTTGGATTCTTACGGCAGGACACTGTGTTGTTGATCAAAAAACATGGCAAAAATATTCAGCCGAATCTATTTACGTGGTTGCAGGTGAAGCGGAACTAAACCTGAATTCTTCTAGCAGAAGCTTTGCTTCTCATGTGTTTCCACATTACGATTATACGAATTCTATTCCAAGAGTTAGTGATATTGCACTTATAAAACTTGAAGAAGGACTAGAAAATTTTGATAATCTGTCTGTGGCTACATTGCCTAAGGATAGTTCTAGTGCAGTCACACTGAACAGTATGTGTACTGCGGTCGGTTGGGGTCTCACTAGTTTTGAAGGTAAAATGTCTCCGGTGCTATTGGAAGTTGAGGTACCCATATTGGATAAGATTACTTGTCTTATAATCGTTAAGTTAATAGACCCGCATACTACATTATGTACTGGAGTTTTTAAGAGTGGGCAAAGGTTTATGTTCTGGAGATTCAGGCGGACCTCTAATATGTGATAATGTATTGGTAGGAGTTGTTTCATCTGGTTTAGCAGGCTGTAGAACACCAAATGTATACACGAAAGTTGCTGCTTATCTAAATTGGATTGAAGATGTAATGGCAAATACGTCTGAGAAATATTTTCCTGAATAAATTGCTCATCAAAACATTCTTGAAATTCATATTATATATCTCTTTTGCATGCATATTGTTGTACACACTCGTTTGTAAAGTATGTTTGTAAAGTAAATTTGTTTTTAAAGTATGTTTGTCTTAGTTTTCCCTAAAATAAAGGTATAATTATTATTATTATTATTATTATTATTATTATTATTATTATTAATGATAATAGTAATAATAGTAATAATCATATCCCCGAAGACGCATTTGATTTACTTTTAGAGACTTTTAGTTTAGCTTAACGTCGGGAAACTAAATGGGGACCGACAACTTAATCTGCAAAATATAGTAAAGTCAGTACGATTTATCTGGTATAGTGCTGACCATGGGCGCAAATCTCGCTTGAAAATTGGGGGGGGGGGGACGGGTAAGACCGTTCCCATTATATATATATAACCGATGCTCAAAATATTTATGAAGTTGAAAAACAATGCTGTGGAGGATCAGGGAAACAGAATCGTCTTCCGTGGCGTATTTAGGATACTATCGGGCTCAAGCTTCTCCCGAAATAAATTTGTTATTTTTTCGCATTCCACGTACAACAATAATCCTTCTTACCATTTCTAAGGATGTCATTGACTTTCCATTTTCTTATGCTCTTTGTTCAGAAATAATACTGCGTTTGTAAAATTTCATTTCATGTAAACACTGCATCCTTTTTTTTTCATCCTTTCTAGTTTTCTGTTTCTTTTTCTTGATGTTACTTTTTTCGTTTCGCCTATTATTTTTATCGACCGTTGTCAGTTGTAATTTAAGTTGGCCGTCATCAGTAACACCAAAACTAAGAGTAGTTGATAAGCGGAACTGGTGTTTCACACTAACTTGCGCGGATATCAACATGACGGGATTTTAGTTATTATAACAAAGGAAAAAATGATATAGTTTAATTATTTTTAAAAGACGGAAATGTTTGAATTAAAGAACATCAAAATGGGGGTATAATTAGCCCGGGAAATTAGGTAAGGCTAAGATCATGCTTCCTTTTTCTTGTATGAATAGAATAAAGAGTTAGATTCACTCCAAAATTTTTGTATCATATCATGTATTTTGTATCGTATCATATCACGTATCAAATATATGAAAATGAATAAAACTTAATAACTCTTGAACCACCAGACCGATCTTGATGATACTTTCAACATAGATAAGGTTCGGGCCTAGAATGTTTTCGTTATTTTACTTTTACTGTGCAACATACATGAGGGGGAGGGGGAAATATATGTAAAAAGAATAAAAATAAAAGTGACTGTCTTTTAACTTCATCACACTTTAACCACAGGATCGATCTTTAAAAAATTTCAATATGGATGAAGTTCGGACCTGGGATGGTTTTTATCATATTAATTTGACGGTAGAACTTATGGGAGGGGAAAGATATATAAATAAAATAAAACTTAATAACTCGTGAAATACCCAAACGATCTCTATCAAATTTTCAATATAAGTAGTAAAAAAATGCCGGTTCTGCGCGACTGACCCTCTACCCACTTTCTCAGTCCCGCCTGAAGCAGACAACGAATTTCCCAGTGCCGCCTGACACACTATGCCGGGGGACATATGGGGGATACGAGAAATCGAGCATCGTGAACCGTCTACCCACGGTCTTTTACGACCTCCATTTAAGGGGTGAATTTGTTCCCTATTATGAGCACTTTTTACGGGTGTATTCGTTCCCTTTTATGACCTCCATTTTAGGGGTGTACTCGTTCCCTTTTGTGAGCACTTTTCCAACCCCTATTTTAACATAGGAGATAACACATAAGATTAAGAACACATAGAAGAGCAGATAACACATAAGACTACGTAACACACAGCAGAGAAGATAACACATAAGAGTACGTAACATAACAAGGGTGTACACGTTCTCTTTTATGAGCATATTTTTCAACCCGTATTTTAACATAGCAGAAATGACAGAGACTACGTAACATATTAGGGGTGTATTCATTCCAACCCTTATTTTAACATAGCAGAAATTACACTGAGACTATGAATACATAGCAGAGCATAAGACTACGTAACACACAACAACCTCCATTTTAGGGGTGGACTCGTTCTCTTTTATGAGCATATTTTCCAACCCTTATTTTAACATAGCATAAGACTACGAACACATAGCAGAGGTGTATTCGTTTTTAACCCCTTAGCATAAGACAATGTAACATAGCAGTTAAGAACACATAGCAGAGCAGATAATAAACACAACAACCTTCATTTTAGGGGTGTATTTATTCCCTTTTATGAGCATATTTTCCAAGCCCTATTATAACATAGCACAGATTACATAGCAGATCTAATACGGCTTATTCTTTATTTTACCATAACAGAGACTACGAAACATAGCGGACATAGCACAGGGGATGTATTCATTTTCTAATTGAACATAGCAGAAATTACACTGACACTACGAACACACAGCAGATCAGAGAATACATAAGATTCATTCCCTTTTATGAGTACATTTTAAGGGGTGTACTCGTTCTCTATTATGATTACTTTTTCAACCCCTAATTTACCATAGCAGAAATTACATAAGATTTTTTTCAACCCCTATTCTAAGACAATGAATACCTATGTAACATAGCGATTCGATACGCTCTTTGAACCGATTTGGATGAAACTCGGCATATGGGGGTTTTCGACCATGCTGAATACGAATATCATACTTATTTTTACCTGGGCCCTATAGTTTATGTGGCATACGCCCTTTGTATGACACTTAAAACCTAATCACTCGTAAACGAAGCAACATATTGAGGTGGTGTTTTCCACATTTAGCAATAGGTCATCAGGTACTACATGTCTCAAAACTAGTGGTCATCGAGGTCAAAGGTCAAAGCACTTAAAACCCAATAACTCGAAAACGAAGCAACGTATTGAGGTGCTGTTTCCAAATCTAGTAATAGGTCATCAACTACTACAAGTTCCAAAATAATGACCATCGAGTTGAAAGGTCAAAACTCGAAAACGAAGCAACGTATTGAGGTGCTGTTTCCAAATCTAGTAATAGGTCATCAACTAGTACAAGTTCCAAAATAGTGACCATCGAGGTCAAAGGTCAAAATACTTAAAACCTAATAACTCAGAAACGGAGCCACATATTGAGATGCTCTTTCCACATTTAGTAATTGGTCATCAACTACTACATGTTCCAAAAATAATGACCATCGAGGTCAAAGGTCAAAATACTTAAAACCTAATAACTCGGAAACGGAGCCACATATTGAGATGCTCTTTCCACATTTAGTAATTGGTCATCAACTACTACATGTTCCAAAAATAATGACCATCGAGGTCAAAGGTCGAAATACTTAAAACTTAATAATTCAAACATGGATCCACATATTGAGGTGCTGTTTCCAAATCTAGTAATTGGTCATCAACTACTACAAGTTTCAAAAATAATGGTCAACGAGGTCAAAGGTCAATCTCGTAAACGAAGCCACATATTGAGATAACGTTTCCTCATTTAGTAAATTTGTGTGATCTATTCAATTTTGTACAAAGCAAAAAAAAGTGAAGAAAGAATAGATTTGAGTGGCTTATTTACTTTTGTATTAACAAGAAAGAAAGCAAATATATGCCATATTAACTAGCTGAGAATTGTATGTCATCTTGTATTATTTAAACTAACGAAGGGCTAAATTTGAGAAAGCGAACATGGACCATTTTACTCAAATTTGGATGGAGTATTTATCTTTGTATGAACCTGAAAAAAAAATGAAGAAGGTTCAATATTTCTATACAATTTTGTACTACCCAAATAAACGAAATTTTATTTTTGTACCAATCAGAAGAAAAGCAAAGATATGCGATTTTAACTATTTAAACAAACGAAAAGATAAATTTGAATGACCTTTGTACCAACGAGAAATGCCATTTTGTACTAATCAAATAAACAAAAAAACGAAGAAGGATCTTTTTAACTAACTCAGACTTTTATAACATTTTGTACTACTCCAATAAACGAAGGAATACCAACCAGAAAAAAAAGAAGTGAAGATTAGGTGGATTATTTTCTTTTGTACCAACTAGAAAAAAGAAGAAGAGCTACTTTAACTAGCTCATTATGTACTGTTTAAACAAAAGAAAATTGACCATTATGTAACTTTTGAACTACTGAAATGTTGTATTTTTGTATCAATCAGAAAAACCCGAAGAAGGATCATTTTAACAAGTTCATAATTTCGATGTTCTACTTTTTATACCAAAGAGAAAAAAATGAACTAGCTGAATATACGAAATAATAAATTTAAGTGACCTATTCAATTTTGTACCAATGAGAAATGGCATTTTAACTGGCTCAGAAAAAGGCGAAGAAGGACTATTTTTATATAATTTTACTACTCAAATAAACAATGGAGTATTTAGTTTTGTACCACCGAGAAAAAAAGAAATTGCACCATTTTGGAGTATTCAAATAAACAAAGGACTTATAATTTGTGTCAACTCTAAAATCAATTAAACGAAGTAATGCATTTGAGTGAGCTATTTAATTTGAAAAACCGAAGTTGAGTATTTTATACCATTTTGTATTATTTCAACAAACAAAGGAATAAGCAAAAAAGATCATTTTATATCATTTTAAACTAGTCTAATAAACGAAGGTATAAATATGAGTGAGCTATTTAATTTTGTAGCTGAGTATTTTTACGAAAGAACAAAATTGTACTAATCAGAAAAAGCGAAGAAGGCCCATTTTAACTAACTGAGAATTTCTGTACATTTTTGTACTATTTAAGCAAACGATTGGATAAATTTGAGTGACCTGTTTTTTGTACTAACCAGAAAAATCGAACAAGGTCCAATTTAGCTAACTGAGAATTTATATACCTTTATACTAGCCCAATGAACGAAAGAACAAATTTGGGAGTTCTACTTTTTTATACCAAACAAAGAAGAACTATTTTAACTTGCTGAGTATTTTATACCATTTTGTATTACTTAAATAAACTAAAGAATAAAATTGTACTAACCAGAAAAACCGAAAAAAAAGACCTTTTTAACTAGCGCAGAATTTCTGTAACGCAAAAATTAATTTGGATGGAGTAACAAGAAAGAAAGCAAAGATATGCCATATTAACTATTTAAATAAACGAAGGGATAAATTTAAGTGATCTATTCCATTTTGTACCAAGGAGAAATGCCATTTTTATCTAGCTTAGAATTTCTAGTGCATGTTGTATTATTTAAACAAAACGAAGGGCTAAATTTGAGAAAGCGAACATGAACCATTTTACTCAAATTTGGATGGAGTATTTAGCTTTGTATGAACCAGAAAAAAGTGAAGAAATACCATTTAACTAACTCAGACTTTTATACCATTTTGTACTACTGCAATAAACGAAATTTTATTTTTGTACCAATCACAAGAAAATCAAAGAATGGTCATTTTAACTAGCCAAGCAGAAAAAGGAAAGAATTAACAGTTTGTACTAATCAAGTAAACGAAGGTATAAATTTGTACTAACCAAAAAAGGAGAAGGATCAGCATTCTATACCCTTTGTGCCATTTATTGGGGTGTCCTATTTCCTTTTGTACCAACGAGAACCATTTTTAACTGGCTTAGAATTTTATGCCTTTTTGTAAAATTTGTATCAAACCGAAAAAAGCAAGGAAATACCATTTTAAATAGCTCAGCATGTTACAGCTTTTTGTGTTTTTGGTCTACCCAATTTCTTGACCATGTTGTACTATTTAAACAAACAAAGGAATAAATTTGTGTGACCTATTCACTTTTGTAGCAAGTAGAAAAAATGAAAGAATAAATTTGAGTGGCTTAAGCAAAGAAGGTTAATTTATACCCTTTTGTGCTATTAAATTTGAGTGACCTATTGAAGAATGAATAAATTTTGTTTGCAATTAAAAAAGCGGAGAAGGTCTACTTTCTGTACCAACCAGAGAAAAACAAAATTTGTGTGACCTGTTCACTTTTATAGCAAGTAGAAAAAGCCCCTTTTAGTTTTATACCAACCACGAAGGTCCATTATAACCAGCTCGGTATTTTTATCTTTGTGGTGCTACATTTTGTATAATTTTGTGTCATCCAGAGAACAATTTAAATTGCCTCTCCCATCACTAAGTAAGGCTCATAGTTATATGTTTAATAGACGTGCGTTAAGCGAATTAAGACTTACATTTAGTATCGGTTGACAAAATACTAACGCCGACACTGAAGTCTAAAGTTTTCCGGTCATTAATTGCATATTTGAACATAAGATTTAACCAACTTAATTCTGTAGAACAGACTCCGTAGCAATTAGCGTACTAACGAAAAATGATGAAGGACGACAAATCATGACAGCATATACGGTCATTTTTTGATCACAGCAGAAGAAATCATATCAAAGTAAGAAAAGTTTTCAAAGGTCCATGTTGCACACCATCTATAAAGAGTGCTGCAGATATTTAAGCAACGTTACGAATGCGTTACCTAACATTTACGAATGCGTTACATTGCTAAGGTACTGCCTATTGTTCAACGATTCAATTATATTTTTAAAACTTTCTTTCCTCGTCTAAGGTAAATTATATGGAACTTCAAATATATATTTTTGCATTTATGTATTTTATTATAATGGAATATAAGTTTATGGAGTATATTTAGAAAATAATAGAACATGCATCATGATGTTTTATATTGCTTGAAACATATTATTAAACACAGAGAATGCATAGAATGGTTTTATTGTAGATATATAAAATTATGTATTTTGATTCGTTTTTGCTGAAGAGCAGAAAAATGACTAGCACAGAGATTGTTTATGTTTCAGCTAGAGAAAAAGAAATTCAGCGTGAAAACGAAAAACCTATACTGTTAATTCACCCGTCTGACCCCGATTTTGCCAGATGAATTATGTGATAAAGTGAGAATCATATATCAAACACAAGAAATATAAGAAGTGTATTATTTTAGACGCTATAATAGATATAATGATGAAATACTCCCGGAAAGTGATGATGACAGTGTTTTCAAATATTACCTGTTTTGAAGTGGAAGCTAATGATTGCGGGTGTACTAGTGAAAGTATTAGTGATACATGTGTTATACAATTATTTAATGAGTATACACCAAATTCAGTATTATTATGTGAAGCATGTTCTGAACATAATGGAAATGAAAAAGATCACAACTGTTTGCTGCAGTATGATTACGAATTATTACAAAAGGTGTGGATGATCTTAATTAAACGTGAAATTAGAGAGAAAATCTATAAACATTATTTAAAGAAGCATTTTAAAGGTTGTAATATTAAGAACACTTATACTTTGGAGAAAAAAATTAATATGGTATATGAATACATTACAGAGTGTGATTATTATATCAACAAAACAGTAGAAATGTTTTTAGAGAAAGATAAACAATTATTTAATTCTGTAAATGAAAACTGAGACATTGTAGCATATGCATTTGATTGTGTATGAATAGAAGAACATATTAGAGCTAAAGTTAACTATATTATTTTATAAATGGATCAATTTGTAGTATTGTAATATTACAAACATTGGACTCTGGCAACTGAATTGTCAGTGAGAGTAATGTATTGTTTTCTTTAAAAGAAATAAACTGAACTGGATGACACAAAATTATAGAAAATGTAGCACCATAAAAATAAAAATACCGTGCTTGTTATAATGAACCTTCGTGGTTGGTATAAAACTAAAAGGAGCTTTTTCTGCTTGCTATAAAAGTGAATAGGTCACACAAATTTTGTTTTTCTCTGGTTGGTACAGAAAGTAGACTTTCTCCGCTTTTTTAATTGCAAACAAAATTTATTCATTCTTCAATAGGTCACTCAAATTTAAAAGCACAAAAGGGTATAAATTAACCTTCTTTGCTTAAGCCACTCAAATTTATTCTTTCATTTTTTTCTACTTGCTACAAAAGTGAATAGGTCACACAAATTTATTCCTTTGTTTGTTTAAATAGTACAACATGGTCAGGAAATTGGGTAGACCAAAAACAAAAAAGCTGTAACATGCTGAGCTATTTAAAATGGTATTTCCTTGCTTTTTCCGGTTTGATACAAATTTTACAAAAAGGCATAAAATTCTAAGCCAGTTAAAAATGGTTCTCGTTGGTACAAAAGGAAATAGGACACCCCAATAAATGGCACAAAGAGTATAGAATGCTGATCCTTCTCCTTTTTTGGTTAGTACAAATTTATAATTTCGTTTACGTGATTAGTACAAACTGTTAATTCTTTTCTTTTTTGCCTGGCTAGTTAAAATGACCATTCTTTGATTTTCTTGTGATTGGTACAAAAATAAAATTTCGTTTATTGCAGTAGTACAAAATGGTATAAAAGTCTGAGTTAGTTAAAATCGTCCTTCTTCACTTTTTTTCTGGTTCATACAAAGCTAGATACTCCATCCAAATTTGAGTAAAATGGTTCATGTTCGCTTTCTCAAATTTAGCCCTTCGTTTTGTTTAAATAATACAACATGCACTAGAAATTCTAAGCTAGATAAAAATGGCATTTCTCCTTGGTACAAAATGGAATAGATCACTAAAATTTATCCCTTCGTTTATTTAAATAGTTAATATGGCATATCTTTGCTTTCTTTCTTGTTACTCCATCCAAATTAATTTTTGCGTTACAGAAATTCTGCGCTAGTTAAAAAGGTCTTTTTTTTCGGTTTTTCTGGTTAGTACAATTTTATTCTTTAGTTTGTTTGAGTAGTACAAAATGGTATAAAATACTCAGCAAGTTAAAATGGTTCTTCTTTGTTTGGTATAAAAAAGTAGAACACCCAAATTTGTTCTTTCGTTCATTGGGCTAGTATAAAGGTATATAAATTCTGAGTTAGCTAAATTGGATCTTCTTCGATTTTTCTGGTGAGTACAAAAACAGGTCACTCAAATTTATCCAATCGTTTGTTAAATAGTACAAAAATGTACAGAAATTCTCAGTTAGTTAAAATGGGTCTCCTTCGCTTTTTCTGATAAGTACAATTTTGTTCTTTCGTGAGAATACTCAGCTACAAAATTAAATAGCTCACTCATATTTATACCTTCGTTTATTAGACTAGTTTAAAATGATATAAAATGATCTTTTTTGCTTATTCCTTTGTTTGTTGAAATAATACAAAATGGTATAAAATACTCAACTTCGGTTTTTCAAATTAAATAGCTCACTCAGATGCATTACTTCGTTTAATTGATTTTAGAGTTGACACAAATTATAAGTCCTTTGTTTATTTGAATACTCCAAAATGGTGCAATTCCTTTTTTTTCTCGGTGGTACAAAACTAAATACTCCACTGTTTATTTGAGTAGTAAAATTATATAAAATAGTCCTTCTTCGCCTTTTTCTGAGCCAGTTAAAATGCCATTTCTCATTGGTACAAAATTGAATAGGTCACTTAAATTTTTTATTTCGTATATTCAGCTAGTTCATTTTTTTTCTCGTTGTATAGAAAGTAGAACATCGAAATTATGAACTTGTTAAAGTGATCCTTCTTCGGGTTTTTCTGATTGATACAAAAATACAACATTTCAGTAGTTCAAAAGTTACATAATGGTCAATTTTCGTTTGTTTAAACAGTACATAATGAGCTAGTTAAAGTAGCTCTTCTTCTCTTTTCTAGTTGGTACAAAAGAAAACAATCCACCTAATCTTCACTTCTTCTTTTTTCTGGTTGGTATTCCTTCGCTTATTGGAGTAGTACAAAATGGTGTAAAAGTCTGAGTTAGTTAAAATGATCCTTCTTCGTTTTTTTGTCTATTTGATTTGTACAAAATGGCATTTCTCGTTGGTACAAAGGTCATTCAAATTTATCTTTTCGTTTGTTTAAATAGTTAAAATCGCATATCTTTGCTTTTCTTCTGATTGGTACAAAAATAAAATTTCGTTTATTTGGGTAGTACAAAATTGTATAGAAATATTGAACCTTCTTCACTTTTTTCTGGTTCATACAAAGATAAATACTCCATCTAAATTTGAGTAAAATGGTCCATGTTCGCTTTCTCAAATTTAGCCCTTCGTTTAGTTTAAATAATACAAGATGACATACAATTCTCAGCTAGTTAATATGGCATATATTTGCTTTCTTTCTTGTTAATACAAAAGTAAATAAGCCACTCAAATTTATTCCTTCTTCACTTTTTTTCTGCTTTGTACAAAATTGAATAGATCACACAAATTTACTAAATGAGGAAACGTTATCTCAATATGTGGCTTCGTTTACGAGATTGACCTTTGACCTCGTTGACAATTATTTTTGAAACTTGTAGTAGTTGATGACCAATTACTGGATTTGGAAACAGCACCTCAATATGTGGATCCATTTTCGAGTTATTAGGTTTTAAGTATTTTGACCTTTGACCTCGATGGTCATTAATTTTGGGACATGTAGTAGTTGATGACCAATTACTAAATATGGAAAGAGCATCTCAATATGTGGCTCCGTTTCCGAGTTATTAGGTTTTAAGTATTTTGACCTTTGACCACGATGGTCACTATTTTGGAACTTGTACTAGTTGATGACTTATTACTAGATTTGGAAACAGCACCTCAATAGGTTGCTTCGTTTTCGTGTTTTGACCTTTGACCTCGATGGTCATTATTTTGGAACTTGTAATAGTTGAGGACCTATTACTAGATTTGGAAACAGCACCTCAATACGTTGCTTCGTTTTCGAGTTATTGGGTTTTAGGTATTTTGACCTTTGACCTCGATGACCATTAGTTTTGGGACATGTAGTACCCGATGACCTATTGCTAAATGTGGAAAACACCACCTCAATATGTTGCTTCGTTTACGAGTGATTAGGTTTTAAGTGTCATACAAAGGGCGTATGCCACATAAACTATAGGGCCCAGGTAAAAATAAGTATGATATTCGTACTCAGCATGGTCGAAAACCCCCATATGCCGAGTTTCATCCAAATCGGTTCAAAGAGCGTTTCGAATCGCTATGTTACATAGGTATTCATTGTCTTAGAATAGGGGTTGAAAAAAATCTTATGTAATTTCTGCTATGGTAAATTAGGGGTTGAAAAAGTAATCATAATAGAGAACGAGTACACCCCTTAAAATGTACTCATAAAAGGGAATGAATCTTATGTATTCTCTGATCTGCTGTGTGTTCGTAGTGTCAGTGTAATTTCTGCTATGTTCAATTAGAAAATGAATACATCCCCTGTGCTATGTCCGCTATGTTTCGTAGTCTCTGTTATGGTAAAATAAAGGTTGGAAAATAAGCCGTATTAGATCTGCTATGTAATCTGTGCTATGTTATAATAGGGGTTGGAAAATATGCTCATAAAAGGGAATAAATACACCCCTAAAATGGAGGTGGTTGTTTATTATCTGCTCTGCTATGTGTTCGTAACTGCTATGTTACATTGTCTTATGCTAAGGGGTTAAAACGAATACACCTCTGCTATGTGTTCGTAGTCTTATGCTATGTTAAAATAAGGGTTGGAAAATATGCTCATAAAAGAGAACGAGTCCACCCCTAAAATGGAGGTTGTTGTGTGTTACGTAGTCTTATGCTCTGCTATGTATTCATAGTCTCAGTGTAATTTCTGCTATGTTAAAATAAGGGTTGGAATGAATACACCCCTAATATGTTACGTAGTCTCTGTCATTTCTGCTATGTTAAAATAAGGGTTGAAAAATATGCTCATGAAAGGGAATAATACACCCTTGTTATGTTAGGTACTCTTATGTTTTATCTGCTCTTCTATGTGTTCGTAATCTTATGTGTTATCTCCTATGTTAAAATAGGGGTTGAAAAATATGCTCATAAAAGAGAACGAGTACACCCTTGTTATGTTACGTACTCTTATGTGTTATCTGCTCTGCTGTGTGTTACGTAATCTTATGTGTAATCTGCTCTTCTATGTGTTCGTAATCTTATGTGTTATCTCCTATGTTAAAAAAGGGGTTGGAAAAGTGCTCATAAAAGGGAACGAGTTCACCCTTAAAATGTGCTCATAAAAGAGAACGAGTACACCCTTGTTATGTTATGTGTTATCTGCTCTGCTGTGTGTTGCGTATTCTTATGTGTTATCTGCTCTTCTATGTGTTCGTAATTAAAATAGGGGTTGGAAAAGTGCTCATAAAAGGAAACGAGTTCACCCTTAAAATGTGCTCATAAAAGGGAACGAGTACACTCCCTATAAAGTGCTCATAAAAGGGAACAAATTCACCCCTAAAATGGAGGTCGTAAAAGACCGTGGGTTGACGGTTCGCGATGCTCGATTTCTGGTATCCCCCATATGTCCCCCGGCATAGTGTGTCAGGCGGCACTGGGAAATTCGTTGTCTGCTTCAGGCGGGACTGAGAAAGTGGGTAGAGGGTCAGTGGCGCAGAACCGGCATTTTTCTACTACTAACATAGATGATGTTCAGACTTGGGATAATCTTTATCATTTAACTTTGACGGCGCAACGTAGGGGAGTAGGAGGAGGAGGCGGACATATATGTAAAAAAATAAAAATAAAAATGAAAGTGACTCTCTATGTGACTTTACTCTTGAGCCACCTGACCAATCCAAATTAAATTTTCAACATAGATGAGGTTCGCGCCTGGGATGGTTTTCATCTATTCACTTTGACGATAGAACTTATGGGAGGAGGGGGAGATGTATAAAAATAAATAAAATTTAATAACTCTTGAACCACCGGACCGATCTCCATCAAGTTTTCAACTTAGATGAAGTTCGAACATGAGATTAGTTTTGTCATATCACTTTGATGATGTAACTTAAAGGAGGGGAAAGATTTAAAATGATCGAAAATGGCCGATATTAGTTTCGAATCTATAGTTTATGAGGTCGCTAAGATAAACAGTGACATTTCTGATTCAATTTAAATCCAAATTAAGTCCCGCAAATATTGTGGGAGGGGGATATATATATATATATATATATATATATATATATATATATATATATATATATATAGTCAAAATGACCAATATCAGTGTTGAATTTATACTTTTCGAGGTCGTGTTGAATTTATACTAATATGCCACTCTTTTAAACCCACTATCTTATTAACTAACATAAGATGTCTATGCTGCAGATGAAACAAAAATATAGAGTGGAAAATAATCAAAAAGGAGTCACATCTGAACAGTTATGTGTGTTTTTTTTTAAATTAATATGTTTGTTTTTCTTATGTTCTTAAATCCAAATGATAGAATATTCTCAATGGAAAATTCCTATTAACGTGGATATCGTAAGAGAGACTTCAAATGTGAGACAAAGTCAAAGGGGTAATCCAGAACAGGATGTGAAAGAGATTTTTGGAGATGTCTGTTAGTAAATGGTCACCAGGTCCTACACGTGATGAGGAAGTAAGCACAGGATATCAATGTGTCATTTTTAATAGAACAAAAAATGTGTACGAAAAGGGAAAATACTTAGATTCTATGTGCGTACGCAGCTGTAGTGTTGGGTGCACAAAAGGGTTTATATGGAAAGTTAACATTGGTGATCAAAGTACAAAATAGTCATAGGACTTGCAGAAACTTGTTACGTTTTTTGCATTTAATATAAATGTGATGTGTCTCCAAAAACTGATGTAACTTGCTAGATGCTCGTCGTACTTTATACCTCGGGATTCCGTCGGTCAACTTCCTTTTCTAAATTCACCGACGGACTTCAACTGTGTTTTTCTATTGTATTGTATTGTATTTATTTTCATCCTTTTTCATACAAATTGTTTACAACGTGAACGTATTAGTTGCTTACGTCACAGAAACATTGAATCTGTAAATACTTATACATTTCAATCTTACATACAATATTAAAAATAGTGACAATTTAAGTTACAGGTTCAGTTTTTCCTTATTCCAATTTACATATAAGGATATGAAAACAAAATAACAGTTAAGAAACCCTTACATTATAGATATGCAAAAAATATATTTTTTTAAACCTTATTAACTATAGACATTTTTTGATTGATTTGCGAGATATTTACTACTGAAAACATATGCACGAAGATGATGTTGTATTTAGTATTATCTATCCAGTCACTGACGACAGACATGGTGGAGTCTGCTGCATTATACAACTCAACGTAACTTTCTCCGGTTACTAATATATTTGTATTTGCTTCATAGTAAATAACTCTATGAAGCATAAGATATTAGCAATCTCATAAGAGCATTGCTTTAGAATTTTATCATGAACTTTATCATATCCTGAAGAACTCTTATTTTTCATTTTCAGTGTAGTATTTAAAATTTCCTAACTAGTTACTGGGTGTAAGAATAATGATTTTTCGAAAGTATTTTCATTGTGTCTACTAACGTATTGTTTGCTAGATAGTTTATTGTTCCCGTTGTTAGTGACAAGCATTTCCACTTCATTCGTGAAGTAATCGTTAAAAGCATTTGCAATTTCAGTCGATTTTCTAATAATTTTATTTTGGCAAGAAACACTACTTATCTTAGAAGAGGGTTTTCGTTCTCCAGATTCTTTTCGAATAATTTGCTATGTAGCTTCCATTTTATTGGAAGCTTTCCCAATGTAAGTATCATTTTCTGATGTTTTTATCTGTTCTATGACCTCATGTACACCTCGTCTGTACATTTTGTAGTATCGTTTAAACACGAGAATACGGCAGAATCGGCATAGTTCATTTAAATAGCGTGTTTTTCTAGAGAAACTGTTGTTACTAATGTCTTACAGATCGAACTGACATTTACCGATTTATCTTAAAAAGTTTCGTTTAGGAAAAGCAATAATAAAATAATGAGTAAATATACCTAAAAGAAAGAATTAAATTAGTCGTTAACATTACATTCATTATAAACATCTTACCATGATTCAGTTTTCAACAAGTACCTGAAACATGCCACGTTAGTGGGTGTAACCGAACGCCCTTCAGATCATTCGCCCATGTTGGTTTTCTTATTAATTATTTCTGTGGAAAACTAAAGAAGTTGAGCATTATGATCAGAATAGCCTAGGTTTAGTACATCAACGTGAGATACGAAATCATCAAGTGGTATTATAATTTGGTCAAAAGCGGAGATTCTTGTTCTGCTTATTCTGGTAGGAGTACTTAAGACAGGTTATATGTTAAATGATATGTAGAGAGAAATGAGGTAATCTTTTTTTTCTCTTTTGCTATTTTTGTAACAAATCCATATTAATATCACCACAAGTTATTAGTGACCTTTTAGAGGACGAGAATCCAGATAGAAGTCTTTCTAATTTATTCAAAAAATCATTGACATTTCAGTTTGACATAATTATGATCACAAAATTCAGGTGCTACAGATTCGAAAGTTTTCTCAACGTTCAATGTAAGGGTATTCTTTAACATTTTGATACGAAGGTCCTCTTTGACGAATATGGCAATACCGCCATGGGATATATTTTTTGAACAATAGTACGCAGATAGTTTAAAACCTTTGAATGAAACTGTTTCTATTTCTTCTTTATTGAGCCAGTGCTCCGGTATACACAAGAAATCAGTTTTACTTAATTCATTTTGCAAAGTAATTTTTAATTATATTTTCTAATCCTTGGTCGTTATGTTGTAGGATTTGGAGATATATATTTTTTACTCACTTTCGTCTACTTTTTGATTAGAAATATTATTTATATCTACTGATTTTATTTGGGGAATATTACTTTGGCAACTTGTATTATCATCTACAGCATTTAGGTCCGAGATACAAGAGGACATACCACAATGCACATAACCTACAATACTTCTATTTATTTATTTATTTTATTTATTTATTTATTTGCCTGTTTTGCATACAAATGAGAGTATTCTCGAGCACACATACAGTTGTCAAAATTACATATATGGTATAGAAAAAACTTAGATAAATAATACATACATAACTATGACTTTTATAAGCTTATACAATCATAATATAATTAACAAAGAAAAAAACATTTATACATTATCTTCAAAAAACTCATTTACCGAGTAGTAACATTTATCTACTAAGAACTCGTGAAGATCCGATTTAAACATAGAATATGATTTGTTTTGTTTTAGAAAGTCAGGTAACTTATTGAAAATTTTTGTACAGTTAATATATACACTTTTTTGAAAAAACGAGAAATTTTGGGGAATAACATGCAAATTATTAACGAATCGAGTATTGTATTTATGGACGTTACTGTTTTCAATAAATAAGTGTTTGTTGCTTACGGTAAACAAGATAACTTTATATAGATACGCTCAAGGTAATGGTAATATTTTTTGTCCTCGAAAGATGGGCTTGCAAGAAGA
Organism: Thermobia domestica; assembly: GCF_964235325.1. Classification (NCBI taxonomy): domain Eukaryota; kingdom Metazoa; phylum Arthropoda; class Insecta; order Zygentoma; family Lepismatidae; genus Thermobia; species Thermobia domestica. The sequence continues at coordinate 306,268,578 of NC_137458.1, forward strand.
TTTTGGTGACAATCCAAATACAACCCTTAGTGCTTTCTTTTGTAAGCGAAACGTGCTAATACATTCAGTAGAATAACCCCAAAAAATAATACCGTAAGTTATTAAAGAATGGAATTTTGCATAGTACACCGAAACTAAGGCCTCTGTTGTGACATTACCTCTTAGTCTACGGAGGCCGAAACAAATACTACTTAATTTTTTGTTGAGTTGAGAAATATGCTCATTCCAAGTTAGTTTCGAACTTATTACAGGTCATAAGTATTACAGGAAACTTCTTTATGTTCACTCTGCGGAAGTGAAGTACACGTCGTAAATTTCGTTTTTTCTGCAGAACTCGTGATCTGCAGAAAAAAAAATTAGCTGCCTCAATAAACCGATCACAGACCTTTCTCTTTCCTTTTGCATTTAGGTGTAAGCCGTGACCAGTATAATCCTGTCTACGCGATGTACCTAAACTAACAAACCTAACATGGCTGTACTTTTGAGAGATTATTTCTTTCAACAGCATATTAAATTCAAATATAAATCGGTTTACACTATCGTTCTGCCTCTGCGTAAAATCATACCTGTATGGTGTTGACAATACTACTGTTCCAATATTACTTTTACATGTATTTTCAAGTGCTCTTTCTAAAGATACTAACACATTCTGGATTTCTAGTGGATCTCTTAGATTGTTATTACTTCCAACAGCCGAAACAACACAATAGTTTCCATTAAGATTATTAACTAGTTTGTGAACACAATAGATCTGTAGGATACAATTGGTCTCACAATGCTGCTTACAATAAGGTCGGTATTTGCACTATCTTGGATAATGGATGCTCAGTTTCTTAAGTGACTGTTCCCCAATAGTAGCATTTCTTTGCCTGTTTTATTTCTACGGATCGAGAAGAGATTCCAGTTGACTTCTTGAAACTTCTAGTACCTGTATATTGTTCTTGACTATCATTCTGTGAAAGAATGTTCTGTTTTGTTTTATTGGATGCAGTACTAATGCTGACCCCTTGGAACTGAGTTAAACTTCCTTTCACTGTTTTTCTTTGCTTTACACTCAATGTTGTTTGGTGATGAACTTGGTGGAGCTACTGTTGTTTTAACACTTGTACGTAAGTTAGACTGTTTATAACACTTGCACCTCTTTGGATGTTCACCCTTGCCGCAAATTTGCTGTTTTTATTACATCGTTGTCAATGTTTGTGCATTGTTCTTCATCGAGAATAGCAAACCTATTTCTAGTTTTTACATTTGATACCCGTGAAGAAAGTCGATTATTTTTATCTTTCAATGACTGTACATCATTCATCAAAATATTTATTATTTCTTGTAGAAAAGAAGCTTCCTGTTTTGTTTGTACACAGTTTGCTCAAGATCATTCTGCTATAGCATTTTCTACTGGAATATCTGCACCGACCTCTCCTTTCGTTTTAGAATTTTTTACTAATATTTTAATTAGTATTGCATAATTACTAATCTTTATAGTTTTGTTATTAATCTTTATAACACAGGTATCACAGAAACTAGGAATATTATTAACGTTTGTACAGCATTTTTCAACACTTTTACACAAGATCGCTATGTTTCTTACTAACTCTTCAGCAGTTACGATACCAACACAAAAATCTTCCGCCCTTAAACTTCATTTTACTATCTCAATTATTAAAAGTGCTTGCTACCTTATGGATCTGTCTGCAGCTAAAGGTTAAGACAGACTTAATAAGTTTGTTGTTTATTCACGTGTGACCGCTCGCATACTGATAATCTTAAAGTTGAAAATTGTAAAGTGCGTTCCGCTCGCGTACTGGAGGTGCGACAAATAAAAATAGTGTCAGATGTTGGGTTGTCTGTTGGGTGGCCTGTAGAGGAACCTATTGGCTAGCCTATGTGGTAGTCCAGTGAATAACTTGTGAGGTTGTAAAGTATTCCGAAAGTCCTAAGAAGATCGAGATGGAAGTCCTGTGGCGTAAATGTAGGAGTCCAGTGGTTCAAATCCGAGCTGAGGACCGAGCAAGTACGGAGACAATAGTTGAACATCAGATGCTGAACAGTTACAAATTGAAGGAGACTATGGCACGCACCCCCACCTTGTGAATTATTTTCAGCACATCGAAACGGTAGAATGGACAGTGGTTAGTGTTTTGATTAGTCTCGTACCACATTTCGTGTGATACCAGAAAAAGTACCCTTGTTAGAATCACTCCACTCTCAAGTTATACAAAATAGTTTTAAACTCTAGAATTATGTCGAATTCACTAAATTTAATTGTACATACACTCATACCGTTCTAAACACGCAACTTCACTCAAATATTACACAGCAAAATAATGAAAAAGGTAGTTGTAGTTACACAATTCTCCCTTTATAATCAATATTCCTTACTGTTAGAAAGAAGAAAGGATATTTTAGAAACTGTCAATATTTGTGCAATTGAAGAATAACTTGTGAAAACCTTGTTCTATGGGAAAATTCTCTCAATTAGTTTCAAAGTGGCTGACTAACATATCGAACCCTTGTAAGAAGAAGTGAAAGTATGCTGGAATTGTTGTGCTCCAATAGGGTAATTTTTGGGTTAGTTTTGGTGGCAATTAAGACCCAATTCCTGTAGCTTTCTTAATTCTACGGGAAGACAACCTATACTTACTCACGTAACGGCAAATATTATATGGCACCATTTTTTCTATGAACCAGTAATACGTACAAAACCTTTACATTTCCAAATCAAACTATATAGCTTAATGGACTGCTTAAAAATAGTGATGGGGCAATTGCCCCCCTAATCGCCGCCCATGCAGTAAATAAGCTTCCTTATTAAACTTAGGTTAGAACAGTTACATCCCCAAGAAAAATAATTAAATAGTTGCAGAAATAAATTCTTAACTTAAACTTTCACTATTACTTAGGCGATATGTTAAATTCCATTAATACCGCGGAAGACGAACTGTTATATATTCCAAACATGAACGAGAGATAAGTAATGGTAGACTGTTTATGTAAGTTGTCACACTCTCATTAACAAAGTTTAAAGACAAGTTCAATAATTATTATAGCAGGATATAACTGACTCATTAACCAGTATATGGAATACTCTTCTTTCCTTTGTAGATGAAAATCTGGAGAGTCAAGTGTCGATACATAGTCTTGTGATTTTAGAATCTAATGGAACTTTTTGTTTCTATACGGTTTCTCCTAATAAACATGCAAAAAGTCATAACAGTTGGGAAACTCGAAACAATTCATCACCTTAAGCGCCACAGAATTCGATTTCCAGATTTCAATCATCCACTCGGGCTGACCAATAAAAGATTCAGTCAAGGTTATAATGAATACCATTGTGTTTATTTGTTGTTTTCTCAACGAATGTTAGTTTACATTTCCATCGCGTGTTCTTACATTCTTAAATTCATTTTTCATTGTCAGGCATCTTGAAAATAGAATCGAATTTGTGGCCTTTATGTTCGATGAGAACCAATTACTTAATGCACTGAGAAGATTATATTATTAAATAATATCGTCGTTGTTTTCACGAACTGGCGAATTTAGTTGTTCCAAGATATCATGAACCGGTGAATATGAACAAATGCACTTTTTTTTAGTTTATATTACAAAAACTGTTAAAGATGTGTGTACTATTAGCGAACGGAAACTTAGACCTAAAGTCTGCTTATTTTGTGAGATATTGGGGATAATATATTGGCGAATACTGAGAAAATGAGAACCACAATTTCACGAATTGTCAGATGTAAATTGCCTTTTCGTGAAACGTTTTCATATTCGCCACATTCTTTAATTTTATACACAATAGATGTCGTGGTTTTATTTACTAAAGTAAATGAAGCAAACTGTAACAAAAGTAACCTTTCCACCTTTTTTATTTATTTTCTTACTAGTAATTAAATGTTTATTTGTACTTTGTATAGCATCAATTGTTGCAAAATGAAAATGTTTCTAGACCTTAATATTATATTTTATCTTTATGTTACTCTTCAGTATTTCAGTGACGAAATGCAGTAAGTACGCTATTCTTTAACTCGTGGAAATAAATTCAATACTTGCAAATACACTAACAATTGCACTATCTACATCAGGGAAGGCCAACTGCGGTTCTTTTCCTGCGGTTCTCGAGAAGATAAATGTTAATATTTTTTTTATATATATTTTATTGGGTACATAAAGATTTTTAAAAATAGTTAAAATCTCATGACTTGGACTAATACACAAGTAGATCTATATTTTTAAGCGCGGAAACTAAAACTCAATTTAAGGTTAAGATTATTTGGGTACTATTTCTATTGACGCCAGACCGTGAGAAATGAGTGGTTCTGAATATTTTTAAACGTCAGTACCATTGAGGGTAGGTTAATGTTTTTACTTTCGATTTAAAATACTTTTTCTTACATTTATTTTTATGTTTGAGAAATCATCCAAGATATTTTCATACAACCTTGAGAATGTAAACATTTTTTTTAAGACTCGCTGGAGGATTTCGTCATTGGGAATCTGGCAACTCCGTGTCTGAGACTGGTGCATTTAATCAGCATACTTCAGAATTGCGAGATGTTTCCTCAATAATTACATTATTTTGAGTTGTCTTTTGAGTTAGTGCCACTTCAGTGTTTTTCTTTTTTCAGAAAAAAAATATTCCGAAGGGCACACTTAGTATTTTGGGGGCATTGCTGGTACTATTCTATTTATTATTATATTACAGACATATTATCTTGGTTTCCTTCAAGAGCACTCTCAGAGCTCCGGGGGTGCAGTGCCCCCCAAAAAACCTGTCTGGAAGGAACACTGGTATGAGTAAGAACGGGAAGATTAGTGGTGACAACTGAAAGTTTCAAGATAAGTGGGAAAGTGAATTTCTTTTCATGAACAATCAAGATAATGAACTACAGTATCCTGAGTGTTTACAAGGTCTCTCGTGTCACAAGGAATACCCAGCAAATTGGACGATTTCTGGGGTAGGGTGTCATGAGAGTATACTATAAATGTAAAGCGAAGTATCACATTTAGTTTCGGCCCTCACCACATAGATATTTCTATGACGCAGCCCCTTAGTTCAAAGTAGTTAGCCATTACTGATTTACACTAAGATGTACCATCTTTGAAATTAGAGTTTCCTACTAATCTTACATCGCACTTGTAATCTCCTCTCCTGTGGGAGATTCTTCTGTTCCGACACAAGCAGGACAGGAGTTTCAGGAATCAAATAGTTAAACACCAACGAAGATTTCCAGCTCGTGGAAGGTAACCGCTTCAAGATACTCCTGTTTAAAAATGCAATCTATCAGAATACAAATAAAATGGTATAACTTGGATCAAGTTTCATCTGTTTTATTGTCATCTTCCCTTTATACTGTTTCTAGTAATATTATTTAGCCAGTACAAAATTTGACATTTAATTTTAGAGACAGCAAGAACAGCGTCCGAATTAACATACGTGTTCCTGCGACAGTTCTTCGTCAGCATATTCTCAAAACAGTGGCAAATTTTACATGCCACACACCACGTTCAACATATACCTATCTGACAGCGTGGGATCCGCGGTTTGTATGTATACCAACTTAACTGACATGTTGAAATATACAATTATCTGGGTACATATCGGTAACTCTTTACTTTGAGCAAGGCAATGATATGCTGTCACTGTTAATATTATTCATGGGTTATCACTGATTCTTTGTTGTTCCTTATTCACATAGATATTCGTCGCTAATGTCGTTGTCGTTCCTGATACACATAGTATTGCCGACCGAGCGTTAGCGAGTGAAGGCAGGTAGAGCCACGCAGGGCACGTTATTTTCTGTCTTTCGTTCTTGGGAACTGTAACTGTAACTGCGGGAACCGGTTCAGATGAATCGGTTATTGTCACTGCCTTGCCTAAAGTAAAGACTTGCCTAAATTTCTTATTAATGTATATAAAAAGTGAACAGATGTAAACCAGATTGATAGGCATATTGCACTTCGACGGATTTTCGATCTGGAGGATAGAAGTCAGGATGACTTTTACTTATTCCTGCTTTTCCTTACCCACCTCCACAACAAATAACATTATTTTAAAACGTTAATAGGGGAAATTTCAACGTTATTCTCTATTTTCCACGTTATATATGTAAACGTATTATGTTTTTACAGATATTTTAAAATCTGTTTACATGTTGACAACAGAAAACTTTTACGATGAACTAATATATTTTATATTTCTTTTTTTAGTAACGAAGAAATCTGCTTCCAAAATTCATCCCTGAACTTGCATATAATAACTTGGGTATAGATAAGTCTTATAGAGGCAAGTTTAAGAATAATTGATGCTGCTATTTACACACACACACACACACACACACATATATATATATATATATATATATATATATATATATATATATATATATATATATATATATATATATATATTTGAAATTTTATAGTACACTCATGATATACTTATTATAGTCTTGATGCTGGCTGCCCCTAGTGATTCTGGCGAACCTTCTAGATCCGCCACTGAGTATTGATCTTATTTATTCACAAAGTAAAAGCTCTTCAGTTTTTTTCGGCTTGTGTATAGCCCGCTCCCCCAGTTCTTTGTCACCGGAACTGGGAGAGTCACTACTACTACTTATATCGAGAACAGAACTCAACCAACCCCTGCGGGGCTTCTAACCCGTTCCTACTACTACTACTACTACTATTGCTACTAACTACCACTACTACTACTACTACTATTGCTACTAACTACTACTAGTACTGATACTGCTACTACTACTACCGCTACTACTACTACTACTACTACTTTTACTAAAACTTCCTTACCACAAGATTTACATCTTAAATCTTTATAACATGCAATTCCGATTCATTATGAACTAGTATGAATCGTTAGAATCACTATGATTCGTTAAAAATCACTGGGGGGAGCGGGCTATACTCAATCCTTTTTTTCTTTTAATTTGAAGAAAAATGCTGCTTAAAATTAGACAGATTATATCTTTCTGAATCTACTAAAATGTTCAAATTGAACCTTTTCAGGAATGCAAATAAACAAAATTTAACTACAAAAACACGAATTAAAATATACTATGTACTGCACGGTATAGATTGAGAATACCAGGGCACTACACACGGGATGTATTAAAACCTCCTTGACAAATTCTTTAATTTCTGACAGGATTATGGTGGGATTATTGTCCAAATAATATATTACCCTACATGTAAATCTATCAACCACAATGCAAATCAAGTTTGATTTGCTTTATTAAGCTAACATATATCAGATCCACAAGAGTAATTTGCAGGGGTGTGTCGCCTCTTGGATCATGAAATTATACTCCAAATATGGAGTCCATAACTCTATATTTAGAACCTAGGTTCATCATCCAAGCAGTGACCCACCCCCAAGGGTGCCGATTCTGAGGGGGCCAAGGGGACCCGAGCACCCAAGGATGATGTAGGTCCCCCTTATTTTATTTAAAAATGTACAATATTTGGCATAATTTGAATGCAATTTGTCTTAAAATCCTCATATATGCCTTCTGCATCTGAATGCTCCCCCAAATTTATAGAGAAATCGGTGCCGTTGCCCATCCCCTCCAAATTACACTTCTTGATCCGCTAATGGTGTACACTCTGACAATGATAATGAATTATCTTATAAGTACAGAAGTGTGAACACAATTTTAAAAAAAATACACTTCGTCATCGATGCACGATTTTTAAATTTCAAGATAGACAAAAGCAAGCAGATAAAGGTCCTAACTTATTTTTGTTTCCCTAGGTATTCAAAAATAAAAAAGAAATACCTTTAAGTTTAACGTAACAATAATTATCCTGTCTCGTCTAAGAAAGACGGATAATTAGGGCAACCGAATGATCCTGGAAGAATTGATGAATTGAGAATGTAGAAAGAAAGATAATTTTTCGGAAAAAAGAACACCGACACGATGTTGTCTACCACAAACGTTCTTGGCTGGGGATCGATCTAAGGGCGCCATGCATCAAAAGTAATCGCTTTACCTCTGAGCCGCCGTGCTCATAAATGTTCGATAAAATTAAGAACAATATTTTAAGAAAATTATGACGTTTTGTTCATTATGCTTGAAATTAACTGCATTCGTATATTGGTAAAAAGAAGCTATGTGTAGTGCATTAATAAATTTTTATGTTTTATCTCCTTCAGTTCCTCAGGAATCAAATTTTAACTCCTAACTACACAAAAATGTTATCTTTTATGCCGTTAAGTTAATCAGCCGTGCATATATTAATGAGAGGAAGCAATTGTGCTCAAGAATCACGTTTAGTCTGTGTCAATGAAATTTTAGAATTGGTTTAATTTTACGGAGAACTAATATTTATGGTTCACTACCGAAGTACGTGAAAGTAGTAATTCCAATTGAACGTTGGAAAGTCTGTCAGGGGTTACTATAATTGCATTTTTAATTATATATTAATTAAACAGAATTTTTAAGAAGCAAGATATCTAAAAGTTTCACTTCGTTTATCTCAGCATCAAGTACTGTCTGCGTAAGAACTTTATATTTATAAACTTTTATAGTCAAAGTACACATGACTTAAAGTTCACTTTCGTTTCGCAAACTTAATTTAGGAGTTCTAATAGGAAAAGGGGTAACGTGATGTGTTTACGTAAGAATACTTTTTCTTTCTTCAATATATAACTACAACAATGCGTTAGTACTGTATTGAATAATGAGATTTATTAAGGAATGAATATAGAATGTACGATACACCCTTGGGGTCATGACCCCCAGGTTGAGAAACTCTGACTTAGACAATATCCATTGGAAGGAGTTATCACTTAGATTCAGAAAGATATATTTCATTTCATTTCATTTATTTAACTGCTTCATTAGCTTACAAAGCATGAGAAATTCTCATGTACGCATTACAGTTGTCAGAAAGAAAAAAACATACAATATTGTCAAGTACCAGAGGTATACATCATCCATCTTTCTAAAATACAAAACCACATAATAGGATATATTAAGTATAAAAACATGACAATTTACATCTAATTAGGTAACTGTTTGTACCACACCAGGCATGTACTCACAGGTAAGTATCTGTTACCAACTCTTCAGTTAATGAGTCATTTAAATATTCTTTAATTGTATAATAGCACTTTTCAGTGAGTAGATTATATAAAGTCTTACCGAGAATGGAAACATTAGTCATATTTTTCAAGTACAGAGGAAGTTTATTATACAATCTGACACAATTCATGTACACGGTTTTGCTTATATTAGCATATTTTTGATGCATCACAAATATGTCACTACCTTGTCTTGTATTATGGCTATGAACATTTTTGTTAAAGATAAAAAGATGTTTATTTCACAGTAAAAAGAATAGATTTATAGATGTATAAGCTGGGGAGTGTTAAAATTTTTGCTTCTATGAAAACCTTTTTACATGTCGACTTTGTGGGTAATCCAAAAATATTCTAATCGCTTTCTTTTGCAATCGGAAAGTGCTTAAACTATTTTCAGCGGATCCCCGGTGTATTATGCCGAAGTTAATTAATGAATTAAACTTGGCGTAGTAAAAGCTAAGAAGTGCTTCTCTCGACACAGTACTTTGAAGTTTATATAAGGCAAAACACACGCTACTTAGTTTCTTGTTTAAAGTGAAGATATGAGCAGACCATGAAAAATCATCACTTATGATTACACCTAAAAGCTTTGTTATGCAAGAATATTGGAGTAAGTGAGAAGATATTTTTATTCTAGGTGATATACGCGGCTTTCCTGGAAAATGAAAATGTAAGAGAATCGATTTATCATGATTTATAAGTAACCTATTCGCTGTTAACCATTTTACTAATTTGTCCGTAAAAATGTCAGATTTCCTCTCAACTTCTTCTATTAATTTTCCTGATATTATCATACTGATGTCATCAGCATATAGAATACATTTTGCTGGATGTATAAATTCTAACAAGTTATTTATATATATCAGGAAGAGAATAGGACCCAAAATGGAACCTTGAGGAACACCTCTGATTACAGTTGATAAAGACGAACGAGTTGTTTTGAAACCCATCGGCAGCTAAATTTGATATTTGTACCCTTGTTGCCTACTGGATAAATAAGAAAGGAACCAGTTGTGAGCTAATTCTCTATTACCATAAGGATACAAATTGCTTAAAAGAATAGCATGATCAATTGTATCAAAAGCTTTGGATAAGTCGATGAATAGGCCAACAACATATTTACGGTTTTTTAATTCAAGAGCTATATTGGACATGTAATCAAACAAGGCTGTTTCAATACTTTTCTTATTTTGGAAGCCATGTTGTGATGGTGATACTAAGTTACATGACTTCAAAAAAATGCAGAGTCGTGACTTCATCCCATATTCAAAAATTTTTGAAAACGTGGAAAGAATGGAGACTGGGCGATAATTTCTTACATCATGCATACTCCCCTTTTTAGTGAGAGGAATTACTTTTGCCACTTTTAACACTGATGGAAAATATCGTTTCTCAAGAGATAGGTTTACTAAATAACAGAGATGATTTACAATGAAAGGAAAACAAAATTTAATAACAGTCACTGGAACTTCATCAAAACCTGAAGATCCCGAATTAGACATCCTACTCAATATTCCTACTCCATAACTCCTCTACTGTTGCTGGAATTTAAAAAAAAATCGTATGTGAATGCATTGGAAATTTCATCGAGTCGTCATAACTCGCTTGTATGGGATCAGGTAATGGTACATATCTAGAAAATAATCATTGAAGACATCTGCAATCCGCTTAGGGTCTTTAATAATTTCGTCCCCAACTTTATCATACTTAAAGTCGCTCTTTCTATTGTTTGTTCCACCATTTAAGATTTTCCACATAGTTTTAGCTTTATTAGTAGAATTAAGTATTGTGGAACTATTTGATAGTAATTTAGCTGTTTTAATTACTCTTCTGTATATTTTCCTGTACTTAAAAATATAATTTCGAAACCTATGAGGAAGTGATGTATTTATTTTGAGCAATCTATTATATCTAAATAGGTTACTTTTAGAAATTTTAATGCCTTTAGTTAACCATGATTTAGTGGACGACGTCCGGATTTTACGAGTAACTTTAGGAAACGTCCTATCGCCGCCACTGATTTACTGCATACTGGAGTTTGTCAAATTTTCTTTGAAAAACCCAAAAACATTTTGAAGGGACATTCAGTCTTTTGAAAACAACAAGGTCAAGGGTTGAAGAATTACATATTTTAAGAAGTATTTGTCAATTAGAACAAGGACATTGATAGCTGTTTACTCCAGTGACACAATTTTCTAAAATACTTATTTTTTTAAAAGAATTGTGCTTGTTTCTTTTTCTTTTTTAATACATAAGTTAATAAATTTCCGGTCACACCACGGGCATTGCTTTCTGGAAACTTAACGATAGTTTATTTTTCTTTCTCTTTTTAAAGACATACGAACAGGCCCGTAACCAGATCTGAAATGTAGGGGGGCCCGGCCGAAGTTAGGGGGGACCGATCCAACAATATAATAGTTCATCACCATATTATAGTTCATTTGCAAGCCTACCTTGAAACTTTTAGGGGGCCAGCAAAAATTTAGGGGGGGCCCGGCCCACCGAGAGCCTCTGGATAGGGGCCTGCATACGAACCACTGTTTATCTACAACGTCACTGTGCATGGTTGCAAGGATGAGGGAGTGTCAAAGTAGATCCGTGAACTCCCGTGAACTTGCTTCAGATTTTTTCTTTTTAACAGTGAAAAGTAACGTTACAAACTATGACGGAAGAAGAAAAATAGGGAAGTTTAAGAACACATTGATATGTAAGAAGGAAGTGTCTTACTAACTAACTTAACTTTGAGTTTTAGTGTTTATTTTTACCTATCGATAGCTTTTGAATGTATCTTTACTTATCTAATAACAACAATCTCTCTTCTTAAGGACACTACTGCATTGTCCATTCTACTAAAATTAAAAGTTATTTTGCCGATTTTATTTGTTACTGATACCAACCCAGACAATTCATTTAGATATTTATACATGCATTTCTTTCACAAGCAATGAAGTATTAATCTACTGTACCTACACTATAACATTTTTCCGAATTGTTTAATCATTTTTTGTTCAAAAATAATTAGAATACTGCCTTTCTCTTCTCTATGGAATCATTATGCCCCAAGGTGGCTGTAACGCTTTCGCCTCCCTTATTTTACTTGGCAATGGCTTCCCTTTTTCAGCGAAATCTAGTGCCATTTTTACCTCCAGTCTTCTTAGAGACTCCATAGTACCAGACGACACTATGCCTTCATCCCCATAGATTCCGTTTTCCCTGTGAGTCTTCCTCCCAACTGACTATTCTCCGAAACACTATCTTGTCCTTTTTTCCTTCTCTAGGTATACTTATCTCTTAACTTACTGACGGTTCCCTGATCCCTCCTTCTAAGTTGTCGATCTCCAAACAACTATCGTAATCACTTCCTACCTAGCTACATTTCATGACGAGATCACTAAGGGGCTCTTCTCTTCGACGTGCGGACCTATTTCTCCGTCCAGTCACAGAAGTGATTAGTTATCAACGGTTTCTATTTTTCGACTGGTTAATCAATTCCCGAGTCAACCGGGGATTCGTCTACAGAACACAAAGGTGTAAAACCGAGCACTTATTACATTACGGAAACAGCACCGGACACTATTTATACACATCTAATTGTTAAGAATGTTTGTAGAAACTGAGCATCATGAATTAATTTGTATGTTACGAGGAACTTGCCTTTCATTCTTTTCAAGTAATGCAAACAATTCAATGTTTTACTTTTGAATTTTACTTTTATCTTATTTCTCAACAAATTTAGAACTATTTCCTACATACCCAGTTGGCAACACTTTTACCCTTCCTCCTACTGACAGACATAATAGCCGACGGATAGACTTAGTGGTAATATATTAAAATATGTTTTTCCCATGTCTATTGTTACACAACTAATATCTCTAACTTAGCTCAGCTCGGCCCGTTATTCTAATTTAAACATTTAGAGGATTTGAATCTTATTGGTCCTCCATCCTGACTCTAGCTTTGTGAACTATTACAAATTTCCCTTATAATATTGTTCCTTAATCAGAAATAAAACGTTATGTAACCTATATGAGGCATAAATTCTATACACAATCCGCGTTGCTAAATGGCTTCTGTCCTTTCACCTGTGCATTATTACCCGGGGAGGTGAAGTACAGTTCAATCTTACGGGGACACAGACAGAGGTTTCTTTCTAATAATAAATTGAAAAGATTTTTACTCACATAACTCTCCTCTGTAGAAATATGTACTATGGTTCTCTCCGTGGCAGGACTCTGAGATGTTAGTCCTAGGAATTTCCTTCCACACAAGAAAACTTTGCTGTGAAAATCAAAACACTAACCACTGTTTATTGTACTGTTTCGAAGTGCTGAAAATAATTCACAAGGGGGGGGTGCGTGCCATAGTCTCCCTCAATTTGTAATTGTTCAGAGTCTGATGTTCAACTATTGATTGGGCTTCCTGTCTCCGTACTTGCTCGGTCCTCCGCTCGGATTTGAACCATTGGATTCCTGCATTTACGCCACAGGACTTTCATCTCGATCTTCTTAGAACTTTCGGAATACTTTACAACCTTACAAGTTGTTCACTGGACTACCACATATTCTACTCAATAGGTTACTCTAGAGGCCACCCCACAGGCAACCCCATACCTGACACTATTTTTGATCTGTCGCAGCTCCAGTACGCGAGCGGAACGTACCTTACAATTCTCAACTTCAGGATTATCAATATGCGAGTGATCACATGTGAATACACAAAAAAACTTATTAAGTCTCTCTTAACCTTTAACTGAAGACAGATCCATAAGGTAGTAAGTAGTTTGCGTAATTGAGACAATTAAGCTAATTCAGTTTATTTCTAAAATGAAGTTTAATGGCGGAAGATTTTTGTATTGGTATCGTAACTGCTGAAGATTTAGCAAGAAACTTAGCGATCTTGTGTAAAAGGTGTTGAAAAAATGTTGTAGAAACTTTGATAATATTCCTAGTTTCAGTGATACTTGTGTTATAAAGATTAATAACAAAACTATAAAGATTAGTAATTATACAATACTAATTATAAAGATTAGTAACAAATTCTAAAACGAAACGAGGGATCGGTGCAGATATCCCAGTAGAAAATGCTAAAGCAGAATGATCTTGCGCAAACTGTGTACAAAGAAAACAGGAAATTTCTTTTCTATAAGAAATAATAAATATTTTGATGAATGATGTAGAGTTATTGAAAGGCAAATTAAACGAACTTCAAAAACAATGAGGTGATAAGAGTGCTGAAGTGCAAGGACAAATACATAGAAATGGCCAGTGGTCAAAAGTAGAATAAAATAATCGACTTCCTGCACGGGTATCAAATGTAGAAACTAGAAATATAGTCAGTTTCACTATGTAATTTCGCCGGAAATTGTTGGAGAGTATGAAAAGTGTATATTTTCTGAAAGCTTATAGTATAACCAACAAGAAAAACAATGTTTCCATTTTTTACGACTCCTACGTGGACGCCATCTTGGATTTTACAAAATGGCTGACGTAAAAACAATTTTTGTTAATATCTGAGCTTCTAAACAACATAAAAATATACTTTTGACAGATAAACATGCATTTTCCGGACTAAGGAATCCAATGGTATCGAAATAAATGATATAGATTAAGCGACAAACTATGTTGATTTATATCAAATGGCTTTTTATACAAATTTCCTGACACCAACAACATAGGGTTTAATATTTTTAATTTTATAGCAACTACAGAGTCTTTACAATTCATCGTCGTCATTGTCATCATCAGTTTCATACTGTGTTTGTATGTCCTCATCATTTGTACACTCACTGCCGCACTGGCAAAGATCGGTGCATGATAACGTAGGCTTATTTGCTCTGCAAGGACACCTTGCAGAAGAACAGTCTTTTTTGCATTGACAATTAATCATCTCAATTATTGCCTTTGGAGCTGGAAGAATATCTGTCATGGTTGGTTTCAGCTGGCCATCCAAATCTTTGTGATAAACATTCTTCGTGGGATCCAGCTGATGATCTTGCATAGCGATGTTAGCCTGTCCCCACACCTGGCTTGGATGTGGACTCTGAGGACATGCTGTTTGAGAGCTCCTAGTGTGGGAGGTAGCTTGTCACTTTCTGCCATATGCTTGCAAAATAGATGCCATCGCAGTTCGATGATATTGTCGATATAGATGCCTTTGGGGCAATAAGCTACACAGACGAAGCTAGCAAGACTTGACAACATGATATTGGACACTTCTGCTTCTGTTGAAAGCATCTGCCGTGAACTGATCACATCTGGGTTTGCTTTTATGAAATCTTGCAGCCAGGTTGCTTTACCTATACGAGAAAACCGTCCAGTGTTGTCGGCTCCAGTGAATGCATGGAAAGCTGGCAAAGCCTTTGCTCTTTCCGGCCCTAGGGCTCTCCTTATTTTCTCTATGTCGATTACTCCAGAGACCATTGAAATCGACGTATTCTTCAGCATGAGGTCATAGTTAGCTATAACTAACATTAGGACATCAGTATCTGGGGAAAAGAAAACAATCTTTGCATCCGGCGAGTTTCGTTGTGTTGCCAGGACAGCTTGGTAGATCAACAGTGTGTCTGCTTCTTCATGATTGTTGTCGTCGAAAACTAAATCTTTGTTGCTCCTGGTGCGCCCCGAAGAAGAAGTAATGATGAGTTTTTGTGAGAAACGATTGTACTCTAGAATCTTAGCAGCAAGATAGTTGGTCAGGTCTGCCTTTGTCTTGTCATGTGAAAGAAACCTGTTCACTGGGATGTGTTTAATGTTTGTGTCATCTCTGATCTGATACTGAATTGGTGCTTTTCCTTGCCTTCTTCTATCCCTAGTAGCACCTTTGAGAGAATCTTCTCTGTGTGTATCAAACACAAGGATGACTTCATCATAATTTCCCACGAGAGACATAAGCCTGCTATTGAAGGAAGCACCGATATCTTTGACCGTCGCCATCCTTGCTGGATTTTTGGCCATCTTCTGAAGAAGAACCATCCCATCTACCAGGGCGATCCTACGACTTGGAGCATTTGATGTTGTGTCCATCCAATCCTCTGGGTGCACATCTTTCTTTAATGTTTCTGCTATTGCCAAATTATTGAGGAGACTGATCAGTTTCGACTTGTCAAGGCATGGCAAGATTGTACCATCTGGAGCAAAAAGAGCTCTTGGTGTCACAGTGAATTCGTAGTTCCCAATGGCCTCTTTCTGATTAATGTCTCTGGTGGACCTTGCCAAGACCATCATTCTGCCATATAAGTTCTTGGTCTCCTGTAGATCCACAGTCTTGTCTCGGAGTTGTACTTTGGTTTTCTTATTTGCCGACACAAACATCTTGTTGTTCTTCTTTACTGGTGCTTATAGACTAACATCCCCATTGATTCGCTCCGACACGTATTTTTCGTACAGCTTTTGGCCATTCTCATCTGCATTCACGATCATTTTTACATACACATCAGGGATGAAGGTGATAATATTGTACAACTTGTCACCTACAGCAGCAAATGGGTTTCCGTGTTTCAAAATTGCTTCCTTTATCTTGCCTATAACATGATGATGCTTCTTGACTGTACTTGGCCCAAGTTCATGATGCTCTCTGGTTTTATTACTGTCTACATCAAACTGACTCGTAAACTCATTGACAACACGGGAGAGTTCAGGTGTAACCATGAAGAATGTCTGTCGAGCATTGGTATTGTTCGAGATGCCGACAATTTCAGAATGAATTTTCATGAGCTTGTTCAGATGCTCGCATGCATGGTCCGCCCCGATGGATACAAAGGGGATATCATTTTTCGTCACTGAAATGTTACCTGCTTTCTGTTCTGCCCATGTTTGAGGGTGATTGCCTCTAAGGTCATGCATGTCCGTGATGTATCTTGGCCAGAGTCGTTTGTATTTGATCCGGTCAAATGCAAAGAAGAGCTTGCTGAGCTGCTCTCCAGCTTGAAGATGAAGCTCAAGATCTGCATTCCGAGTTGCAGCGACAAACATAAGAATTGTTTTCACTCGCTGTAGGTAGTTCATCATTGACTTGAACATTGCATTTTTGGATCTCTCTTTCACCCATGTATGGAACTGTGTGCTTAAATCACTAGTGAAGATGGCCTCAAGTAGTGTGTTGTTTGCTTGTTTCATGGACTCACTTTTTGTGTTCTTGTCCCTCTCAGAACAGGCAGCTTCAACTCTCTCTGTTGCCATCAAACACACCTGCTTTAGCTTCGGATTATCAATGAAGAATTCATCCAGCAACATTTCATACAGAGCAATATATGTACACGTATGGGCACGAAGAGCACGCTTGTAATGGGTACATTTCAAGATTTGCCTTGTTGTTGCAGACCCATACACATCAGCTTCTATCCACGCATCATCAATACCTGAGCTCTCTATAGAGGTGCCCAGAGCACGTAGGGTAGCCATAACAGCATGTAGCTCTCCCAGTCGAGGGACAACTGTGCGTTTCAGGTCAGGTCTGGCATCTAGCAGTTGGACCACCTTCTCATTCAGAGCCATGTCAAATGAAATGACAGTAGGATGATCTTCACCAACAGTTAACTTCCTGAGTTCACTCGTTTGCATGATCACAGTCAGCAGCATTGACCACTCGTGTGCCAGCTCTGGTAGCAGTGGTAGGGCTCCGACGTGGGTAAGTTGCTTGCTTTCGGACAACATTGAGTTGTATCCTGCCCACCCGGGAATAATGCTGGATGCTTTCTCTTGCTTCAATCTGGACATAGCAGTAGCAACAATCCATCCAAATTGTGATTGTTGGTAGGAACCTGATATATTCTGGCTTATGACAAAGTGTTCTGTTCTCGGGGTGTGCCGTGCAACGACCAAATCCAACGTTCCCGAGACCGTTATGCACATGCATTAGCAAGTGGTAGACACGTGCCCAAGAAACGGGAATTCAAAAGAGGAAGATTTGAAACGGACGAAACAGGTTCATTAACATCTGACTCTTCTTCACCATTCACCAGGTCACATACATGCCCACTGAATAAGGAAAAATGTTTCTTTTGTCAGAACGATGAAGATGAGAAGCTTTATCAAGTGAGGACAGTCAACGCTGGGGAATCTTTAAAAGAAGCTGTTAAAAGATCTGATAATTGACCTTGACAAATTACTTCAGCAGTTTGTGGTTCTTCACTCATGTTCAGGCCCTAAAATCATAAAAACACAACTTCAATATATGATTGTTGTCATAACAATAATATAATATAATTTAAAATCTACAAAACGCTTATTAAAATAAACAAGATTGATTGAAAAAAGCCTGGAAAATGCATATCTATCTGTCAAAATTATATTTTTATGTTGTTTAGAAGCTCAGATATTAACAAAAATTGTTTTTACGTCAGCCATTTTGTAAAATCCAAGATGGCGTCCACGTAGGACTCGTAGGAAATGGAAACATTGTTTTTCTTATTACTTATACTATAAGCTTTCAAGAAATGTACACTTTTCAGACTCTCCACAAAGTTCCCGCGAAGTTATATATCATGACACAGTGAACCTGACTAATAGGTTTGCTATTCTCGATGAAGAACAATGCACAAACATTGACAACGATGTAATAGAAACAGTAAATTACAGGAAGTGTGAACATCCAAAGAAGTGCAAGTGTTATCAACAGACTAACTTACGTACAAGTAATAAAACAATAGTAGTTCCATCAAGTTCATCACCAAAGAATACGCAGTGTAAAGCAATGCAAAACATTGAAAGGAAGTTTAACTCAGTTCAAAGGGGTCAGCATTAGTACTGGATCCAATAAAACAAAACAGAACATTCTTTCACAGAATGATAGTCAAGAACAATATACAGGTACTGGAAGTTTCAAGAAGTCAACTGGAATCCCTTCTCGATCCGAAGAAAAAAAAAAACAGGCAAAAAAATTATACTATTGGGGGACAGTCACTTAAGAAACTGTGCAACTATTATCTATGATAGTGCAAATACTGACCTTATTGTAAGCAGCATTGTGAAACCAATTGCACTCTACCAAACTATTGTTGAGAACGTTCACAAACTAGCTAGTAATCTTAATGGAAATTATTGTGTTCTTTGGGCTGGTGGAAGTAATAACAACCTAAGACATCCACTAGATATCCAGAATGTGTTAGTATCTTTAGAAAGAGCACTTGAAAGTACATGTAAAAGTTATATTGGAACAGTAGTATTGTCAACACCCTATAGGTATGTTTTTCCGCACAGGCAGAACATTAGTGTAAACAGATTAGTATTTGAATTTAATATGCTGGTGAAAGAAATAATCCCTCAAAAGTACAGCCATGTTAGATTTGTTAGTTTAGGTGCATTGCGTAGACAGGATCATACTAGTCACGGCTTACACCTAAATGCAAAAGGGAAAGGTCTGTAATTGGTTTATTGAGGCAGCAAATGCTTTCTTATAAGTCACGAGTTCTGCAGAAAAACGAAATTTAAGTCGTTTACTTCACTTCCGCAGAGTAAACATAGAGCTGTAATTCTTATGACAATAGAAGTACTGTATGTTATGAGTATTGTAGTATGTCCTCTTGTATCTCGGTCCTAAATGCTGTAGATGCTAGTATAAGTTGCCAAAGGTCACTTCCACGGTAAGTGACCCTACGAAGGAA
Source organism: Thermobia domestica (assembly GCF_964235325.1). Classification (NCBI taxonomy): domain Eukaryota; kingdom Metazoa; phylum Arthropoda; class Insecta; order Zygentoma; family Lepismatidae; genus Thermobia; species Thermobia domestica. Next base: position 306,288,281 of record NC_137458.1, read on the forward strand.
AAATTTGAAGTTTCACCTTGGCCTACATAAGTATTAAAATTCATTTTTAAGAATGCTGAATTTTTCATAAATGAACAAGATGATACCAACATTGATTTGTAGGTGGCTCTGTAGGAGGTAAAATATGGCCACTTTCATGTCGCAGAATATCGTACCTACGTTTGGATTTTAACACAAAGTTTTTTCCTGCTAATTCCTGTAGGTAAGTGAAGATCGCGTATGTTATTTATTAAGATAATGTTTGTGTTTACATCAGTGGCATGATTTTGCACATAATTTAATAATAGCAAGAAAATTATAATAATTGATTTATTCAAGTAGGCTGTCGTGCAAGTCACAAGAAAACATAAATAAGTTTATGTATTTATATACATAATTAAACAAAAAAGCTGTTATTCTAAATTTTCTTCATTTGGACAGACGGTAATCAAAGGCCGTGCAGAAAGTCCCGAAATAATACGTGTAACTCTTTTAAATACAAAATATAATATGTCGTGTAAGTCACATTTCTTTTCCTGTCGTGTAAGTCACATTATGCGTGTCGTGTAAGGCACATTTTGTTGCAATGTTACTACATTGCCAATAGTAGCTAACTGCAGTAAAACGTATAAATAGTGAATTGATAACTCAATTAATGTATTAAGTGCCATGTTTAGTGTAAGAGAATGAAAGATAAGGAGGATAAAAGCAATATTATGAAGTATGGATGTAAAATATACTTGACTGGACTATAAATGTAACAAATGAATGAAAAGTTAAACAATATGAATCAATGTGATCTAGAAAGTAGTTTTAAAAAACGTGACAGGAAGTATCTACTGTCTCTGGAACAATGCCGGCATATGTGGTTTCGAAGTTTCTAGCTTCAGCTACTTTTAATACTATTATTGTTTTTTTCGTACTCTTTCGTTGTTTAGGAAACATACTTGTAAATTGGTATTTATTTCCTTTAGACATCTAAAGCTCAGGCCGGTATAGGACGGAGGTGGGCATGTGGGAAAGGATTCGTTCAGATCTATTGAAAGGATATCATCTCGGCATTTGCCTGGTGTGAATGAGGAACACCTCAGTCAGGATTGCCAGCTATATGTTTTAAACCCGCAACCTACCGAGCCAAATCTAGCACGCTACTACTCTATCACGCTTCCTTGGTAGAAAACATGCTTACACAAACGAAAATATGTAAGTCACAACAAAGTTTACTTTAAGATTATGAAATTAGGACATGTCAAATATGTCTTTTCTATTGCATTTTCAGAAATGCCTAGTTCAGAAGCTGAATGGAAGCGTAAATAGATAGAGAAGTTGAAAAGAATGATATTATATCAAATGGATTTTTAGTGGAAATTACTGTTTTATGTACCAAGAAAAGATACAAACCGGTCACTGGATATCACACAGTTGTACTTTGTAAAGTGCAATAATATATTTTCCTGAAGAAAAGGAAACCACAGAACATGATTCGTGTGTAATTATATCTGATTGTATGCATCAAGATATGTTTCCATTTGCTTATTTCAAGTCTACGCTTATGGAAGATTTTGAAGGGTGTCATCCGGGTTTTCCGATCAACAATGTGAATTATCAGTCGGATGATGGTGCACAACATTATTCACTTTGTTCAATAACATTGCAGAAAGTTGAAATGTCTTGGCATTTTTCGGCTACGAACTATGGAAAAGGCTCTCAAAGACAAATTGATCCTCAATCTGCTTTAGAATTTATTGAGAGAGCACGCAAGTTATGTCCGAACATAAATGTAATATACTGTAGTAAAGAGTATTACTCAAAAATTTGAGTTGATGCGCCAATGGAAACTTCATAAAAAAGAAATATGTAATATTCCAAAAACACGAAACTAGCACTACTTTCATTGTGTTTCAGAGTATACTATTGAATGTTGTCTCATCTAAGATATTTCTTCATCACGAAGGAAGTTCGATTTCATTCCAGAACTGTTCATTGGCGCATGTGAAAGGAACAAACGCAGCGAAGAAGTGATGGAAATACTCTACTGGAACAGGGTATTATTGCCCTTCGCCGAAAAAGAAGTACTAAATATTTGTTAGATGTGGAGAAAAGAATCAGAACAGCTGGACGTAACATTTCTTCGCCATTACCATCAAGATAAAGAATTTTATTGGCCGCAACAGAAAGATTAGGCCTATGTTGTATTAACAGACGTCGACCACAGACATAAATTAGAATTTGACAAATTTTGCTCCAATAAAAGAACTGTTAACTTCTTGTTTTGTCTGTTAACTTCCTTTTATCTCTCTAAATCATTAATGCCACTTTATCCACCAATACATTTAGAAAGTGTAATTAAACAAAGACATGATGTTAGACTTGTCTTGTAAGTCACAAATTTATGTCGTGTACGTCACGTTATATTTGTGGCATATATTTCAAAATAAATACAGAAAATATAATAATTTTCTTTTGGTCTTATAGCTTGGTATCTACTTAATATATGTAAAAAGTTTTAGTTTTCTTGCAGCAATAGAAGAACAGAATTTTCATATTCAAAACACCGTCATTCAAAACACGATGTCTCCCACTGTCGTGTAAGTCACGTATATATTTAGAGACTTGTTTCAGCCATTTTGTTTACATATTTAAATGCTGCAAATAAAATTGAATGAAGGACTTATTGCAACTTATTTATAACCTAAAACTTGCCCATGAATATATCTTATAACTTTTGTAATACATAATATTTACTGTCGTCTGACGTCTGTTGTCGTGTAAGTCACAAATGGAATTAGCCCAAAGTAATATTCCCCAAATAAAAGCAGTAGATATAACTAAGGTTTCTAATCAAAAAGTAGATGAAAGTGAGTCTAAAAAAAATATATCTCCAAATCCTACAACATAACGTCCAAGGATTAGAAAATAGAATTAAAAATTACTTTGCAAAATGAATTAAGTAAAACTGATGTCTTGTGTATATCGGAGGATGGCTCAATAAAGAAGAAATAGAAACAGTTTCACTCACAGGTTTTAAACTATCTGCGTACTATTGTACAAAAAATATATCCCATGGCGGTATTGCCATATTCGTCAAAGAGGACCTTCGTATCAAAATGTTAAGGAATACCCTTACATTGAACGTTGAGAAAACTTTCGAATCTGTAGCACTTTAATTTTGTGATCATAACTATGTCAAACAGAAATGTCAATGATATTTTGAATATATTAGAAAGGCTTCTATCTGGATTCTCGTCTTCTAAAAGGTGACTAATAATATGTGGTGATATTAATATGGATTTGTTACAAAAAATAGCAAAAAAAAAGAAAAAGAAAAAAGATTACCTCATTTCGCTCTGCACTTCATTTAACCTGTAACCTGTCGTAAATACTCCTAGCAGAATAGGCAGAGCAAGAATCCCCGCCCTTGACCAAATTATAATACAACTTGATGATTTCGTATTCTGATCATGATGCTCAACTTCTTTAGTTTTCCACAGAAATAATTAATAAGAAAACAAACATGGGCAAATGATCTAAGGGCGTTCAGTTACACTCACTAACGTGGCATGTTTCAGATACTTGTTGAAAACTGAATCATGGGAAGATGTTTATAATGAATGTAATGTTAATGGCCAATTAAATTCTTTCTTTTAGGTATATTTACTCATTATTTTAATATTGCTTTTCCTAAACGAAACTTTTTAAGATAAATCGGTAAATGTCAGTTCGAACTGGAAGACTTTAGTAACAACAGTTTCTCTAGAAAAACACGCTATTTACATGAACTATGTCGATTCTGCCGTATTCTCGTGTTTAAACGATACTATAAAATATACACACGAGGTTTACATGAGGTCATAGAACAGATAAAAACATCAGAAAATGATACTTACATTGTGAAAGCTTCCAATAAAATGAAAGCTACATGGCAAATTATTCGAAAAAAATATGGGGAACGTAAACCCTCCTCTAAGACAACTAGCGTTTCTTCCCAAAATAAAATTATTAGAAAACCGACAGAAATAGCAAATGCTTTTAACGATTACTTCATGAATGAAGAGGAAATGCTTGTCACTAATAACAGGAACAATAAACTATCTAGCAAACAATACGTTAGTAGACACAATGATAATACTTTCGAAAAATCATTGTTCTTACATCCAGTAACCAGTTAGGAAATTTTAGATACTACAATGAAAATGAAAACTAAGAGTTCTTGAGGATAAGATGAAGTTCCTGATAAAATTCTAAAACAATGCTCTTAAGAGATTGCTGATATCTTATGCTTCATAGAGTTATTTACTATGAAGCAAATACAAATATATTAGTAACCGGAGAAAGTTACGTTGAGTTGCATAATGCAGTAGACTCCATCATGTCTGTCGTCAGTGACTGGATGGATAGAAATAAACTAATACTAAATACAACAAGATCTTCGTGCATGTGCTTTCAGTAGTAAATATCTCGCAAATCCATTTTAAAATGTCTATAGTTAATAAGGTTTAAAATATATTTTTTGCAAATCTATAATGTAAGGGTTTCTTAATTGTTATTTTGTTTTTATATCATTATATGTAAATTAGAATAAGGAAAAATTGAACCTTTTTAGCTTAAATTTACACTATTTTTAATATTGTATGTAAGATTTAAATGTATAAGTATGTGCAGACTCAATGTTCTTGTGACGTGATCAACTCATACGTTCACGTTGTGAACAATGTGTATGAAAAAGGATGAAAATAAATACAATACAATAGAATACAAAAGTACAGTTGAAGTCCGTCGGTGAATTTAGAAAAGGAAGTTGACCGACGGAATCCCGAGGTATAAAGTACGACGAGCATCTAGCAAGTTACATCAGTTTTTGGAGACACATCACATTTATATTAAATGCAAAAAAACATAACAAGTTTCTGCAACTTACGTAAAGTCCTATAACTATTTTGTACTTTGGTCACCAATGTTACCTTTCAATATAAACCCTTTTGTGCACCCAACACTACAGCTGCGTGCGCAGTTTCCGCTCAATATTTCTGTTTCATCTGCAGCATACACATCTTATGTTAGTTAATAAGAGAGTGGGTTTAAAAGAGTACCATATTATGCTCTATTGCTTGTTTACTTAATATGACATCAATATGCAAACTCATATAGTCCAGAATGTAATTTCATTTTTCTCCCTTAATAATCGTTATACACTGATGACCATTATTACGTTTTTTGTTACCCTGTAATGTTCCTCGATCCCGGCCGAAAGGATTCAACTTTCAAGGCTAGAATATTAAAAAAAAAAATAATAATAATAAAATAAAATAAAAGGGAAAGGAATTCTTACCCCACAAGACCAGTGACTCGTATCCGCTTAGGTTACCGCAAACATCAGGTAAATATTCCAGATGCAAGACTCTTTTTAATGACGATTATTTTAGAATTTTGGTATAGCAATCAAAGTTAATTCTTTAACTAATAACAATTTCTTTACAATTAATAAATTCAATACGAACAACAAATAGACTAGACAATTGTGTAAGTAAATATTTCAATTATATATGTATACTAGCACTAATTACCTGCTTCGCTCGGTTAAATTAAGAAAAAACAGTAATATGTTTCCAGTGGTGCATCCCCCCTTATGTCTATGACGCACCCCCAATTGTCTATCCGTAGGTGTTCTTCCATGAAAAAAATCTTTTCGATTAATTTTACCCACCTCATCAAACATATTTATATAGATTTTAACCCCCCCCAAATATTTCAATGACGCAGTTTGCGTCATAGCCCTTCCTTGTGGGCACCCCTGTGTTTCGTTAGTCAGTCACTTTTTACTATTACTAAAGCGCTCCTTGATATTGGTCATTCTCGATTATTATTATATATCCCCTCTCCTTCCCATGTTGCAGTTCACGGCATCGGAAGTGTACTTGTTCATCTCAGCGACCTCGAAAAGTATAAATTCGACACTGATATTGGTCCTTTTGACTATATATATATATATATATATATATATATATATATATATATATATATATATATATATCCCCCTCCCACAATATTTGCGGGACTTAATTTTTATTTAAATTGCATCAGAACTGTCACTGTTTATCTTAGCGACCTCAAACTATAGATTCGACACTAATATCGGCCATTTTCGATCATTTTAAATCTCTCCCCTCCTTTAAGTTACATCGTCAAAGTGATATGACAAAAATAATCTCATGTTCGAACTTCATCTAGGTTGAAAACTTGATGGAGATCGGTCCTGTGGTTCAAGAATTATTAAATTTTATTTATTTTTATACATCTCCCCCTCCTCCCGTAAGTTCCATCGTCAAAGTGAATAGATGAAAAACAATCCCAGGCCCGAACCTCATCTATGTTGAAAATTTGATCGAGATTGGTCAGGTGGTTCAAGAGTTATTAAGTTTTATTTATTTTCATATATTTGATACATGATATGATACGATACAATATACATGATATGATACAAAAATTTTGGAGTGAATCTAACTCTTTATTCTATTCGTACAAGAAAAAGGAAGCATGATCTTAGCCTACCTAATTTCCCGGGCTAATTATACCTCCATTTTGATGTTCTTTAATTCAAACATTTCCGTCTTTTAAAAATAACTAAACTATATCATTTTTCCTTTGTTATAATAACTAAAATCCCGTCATGTTGATATCCGCGCAAATTAGTGTGAAACACCAGTTCCGCTTATCAACTACTCTAAGTTTTGGTGTTACTGATGACGGCCAACTTAAATCAAAACTGACAACGGTCGATAAAAATAATAGGCGAAACGAAAAAAGTAACATCAAGAAAAAGAAACAGAAAACTAGAAAGGATGAAAAACAAAAGGATTCAGTGTTTACATGGAATGAAATTTTACAAACGCAGTATTATTTCTGAACAAAGAGCATAAGAAAATGGAAAGTCAATCACATTCTTAGAAATGGTGAAAAGGATTATTGTTGTACGTGGTATGCGAAAAAATAAATTTATTTCGGGAGAAGCTTGAGCCCGATAGTATCCTAAATACGCCACGGAAGACGATTCTGTTCCCCTGATCCTCCACAGCATTGTTTTTCAACTTCATAAATATTTTGAGCATCGGTTATATATATAATGGGAACGGTCTTACCCGTCCCCCCCAATGTTCAAGCGAGATTTGCTCCGATGGTCAGCACTATACCAGATAAATCGTACTGACTTTACTATATTTTGCAGATTGTTCTCGGTCCCCATTTAGTTTCCAGACGTTAAGCTAAACTAAAAGTCTCTAAAAGTAAATCAAATGCGTCTTCGGGGATATGATTATTACTATTATTATTATTATCATTAATAATAATAATAATAATAATAATAATAATAATAATAATAAAAATAATAATAATAATAATAATAATAATAATAATAATAATAATAATAATAATATTTATACTTTTATTTTAGGGAAAACTAAGACAAACATACTTTACAAACGAGGGTGTACAACAATATGCACGCAAAAGAGATATATAATATGAATTTCAAGAATGTTTTGATGAGCAATTTATTCAGGAAAATATTTCTCAGACGTATTTGCCATTACATCTTCAATCCAATTTAGATAAGCAGTAACTTTCGTGTATACATTTGGTGTTCTACAGCCTGCTAAAACAGTTGAAATAACTCCTACCAATACATTATCACATATTAGAGGTCCGCCTGAATCTCCAAAACATAAACCTTTCCCCACTCTTAAAACTCCAGTACATAATGTAGTATGCGGGTCTATGAACTTCATGATTATAAGACAAGTAATCTTATCCAATATGGGTACCTCAACTTCCAATAGCACCGGAGACATTTTACCTTCAAAACTAGTGCGACCCCAACCGACCGCAGTACACATACTGTTCAGTGTGACTGCACTAGAACTATCCTTAGGCAATGTAGCCACAGACAGATTATCAAAATTTTCTAGTCCTTCTTCAAGTTTTATAAGTGCAATGTCATTATCATTTCGAATAGAATCCATATAATCGTAATGTGGAAACACATGAGAAGCAAAGCGTCTGCTAGAAGAATTCAGGTCTACTTCCGCTTCACCTGCAACCACGTAAATAGATTCGACTGAATATTTTTGCCGTGTTTTTTGATCAACAACACAGTGTGCTGCAGTAAGAATCCAAACCTCATTGAGAATAGATCCTCCACAGTGAATTTTTCCTTTTCCTACATTGACCCAAACATGCACAACATACTTATATTTTTCAAAATCTGCAACGTTTCCTCCAATAATTCTACTGTAATTTCCTGTAGAAGCAGTACATAAAAGCGCGTTTGCCAGAAGAATTTCCAAGAGATACAACATCTTAATTTTTCATTTGTATTATTGACCACACAGACAAACACTAATGACACTTTATCTTCTAAATGCGTAGGAATGTATGTCTTAAATAAACACATCACACCATATAACGATTTCATGTAGCAGTTGATTGTCTTTAGAAACGAGGGTTGGATTCTAAAATCATGTGAGTACACGCTGGGATGATTCCTACTATTGAGCATAGGCGGAGTTAGAAATTGTCTGCTGGGGAGGAGGCGGGCACTGTAAATACAAATGAAAAATGAAGGATCTTATAATTGGCATTTTTATTTTTTGTCAGAAAGTTGAGGGCAATGCTCTCCTATGCCCCCATAACTCCGCCCATGCTCCTAAGTGTCATTTAGGCCTACATTTTTAGAAAAAAGGTTTTTTTCCTATATTTCATACCCTTTGATTGAATATTTGCTACCAATTAATTTTATATTTCTATTTGCCAGAAATATATCACTAGGTGCAGATTTATTGTACAGATCCATGCATAAATCCCTTTCAGATATACTTCTTTTACAGTAAACCGACTTTTTGAATCTTACCCAATCGTTTTTGGGGGTGTAGATTTACATCTCTCTGTACAGATTCACTTTAGAGAGCATTCAGTGTATGTAGAGATAAGAACTCAGGGGTGTAGCCGAGGGGGGCACGGGGGGCCAGGCCTCCCAAACAAATTTTGTGTTCCCCCCAAACGCAAAATTCTGATTGGAAGATATTTGTACCTGTCTCATTTAAGAAAAGAATTTTTTTTTTCACAAAATTGTGTGCCGAGAAAGGTTACATTGAAATTCATCTAAGATCTTATATGTTGCGGTCACAACAATATTAATTCACAGAATTTTCGCTCATATTATTTAGATAGTATATTTTGAGCGAAATGAAGAATCATAAATATCAAGAATACAGTGTAAATCCATCCCGATCGATATTTGAAGCTGGAATAGCATAGAAACATCGTAGTGTCTAGGATGGTACAACTAGCTTCGTAACTTGGAAAATCTCAAATGTCGTTGTTAAAATATTTTAAGAGACAGACAGATATAACAAAACCTGCTGCAGCTGATGACTCCCATTTCATCGAAAAAAGGGAAGAAGATGAAAGAACTAAAGGAGAAGAAAATATTTCAGTGTCAAGTGATGTGCCAAGTGACTTAAATAATAAGGTTCCTTCACAGCCAATATTATCAGTGTTCCCAAAAGTTAAAACAGGTGGTAAAGAACGTTGTTTTTCAAGTAACTGGTACAATGGAAGAGAGTGGTTGGAATATTCAGTTTCTCGCGATGCAGCGTTTTGTTTTGCATGCAGAATTTTCAAACCAAGCTCGGACGATGCATTTACTTTGACTGGGTATAGGAACTGGAAACATGCATTAGAACGCAACAAGGGTTTTGCTAAGCACGCAGCATCAAAGAATCACCAAACTGCTGTGCTTGAGTGGAAGGAGAAGAATCTGCGAGATGCTAGCAATTCGGGAGTTTCAACACTCTTGCAAGAGAAACAACTGCACAAGTACCGTTATTATTTGATTGGTATTTTTGACATTATCAAGTTCTTAACTACAAACGAATTGCCATTGCGCGGTAAAGACGACACGTCAAACAAAAACGATACTTTGTCATCAGCAATGAGCTGCGCAAGTGGTACTGGTGTTGAGGAAGTTTTCCTATATGAAAACAGTGACAGTGAAGCATCAGGTATGTTTTTAAGACTCTTTTTATTTACTTGCAAGAGAGATCAAACTTTGCGTGAAATAAGTGGCATTATTCCTAACAATGCAAAATACTCGTCTCCCGAAATTCAAAAGGAAGTGATTCAAATTGCAGCGGATTTAGTTCGGGAAGATATTGCTTCCAGGGTAAATTCTAGCGATTGTTCGTTTTTTACTTTGAAAGTCGACTGTACAAGGGACAAAAGTGGTGTAGAATATCTTTCTGTAATCGTGCGATATGTAATTCGAGGACAAGTATGTGAGAATCTTGTAGAGATGATGCAGATTAATGATCAGAGTGCAGCAGGAATAGTGAATGCAGTTCTTAGTGTATTGAAGACTGCAGGTATCAACGAAAAAAACATTCTTAGTCAGTGCTACGGCGGCGCAAATGTTATGTCAGGGAGGCTACAAGACTCAGTTGGAAAAACTATGCCGTATGTTCACTGCTTTAACCATCAGTTGCACCTAGTTGTTATACATGCCCTTTCTACTGAAAACAGGATTCGACAGTTCTTTGAAGTATGCGACGCAATTTTTAACTATGTTAGAAAACCTATTATAATGACGAAGTACAAAGGTACAAAGCTCAAACGTTTGCTAGAACATCGATGGACTGGCCATTTCGCAACAACAGAAGCTATTGTATCCAGTCACCAGGAAGTGGTAGCGCTTTTCACAGTTATTGAAGAGGAAACTGATCTCGATGGAAGTCTCTCCATTAAGGCTTCAGGTCTGTTACAGAAGATAACTAGACCCATGTTCAAGATTCTGGCGTGCTTTGTGAGGAAAATTCTAAAGATTGTGCAACCTGCTAACGCCATGCTGCAGTCTGAAGCAATTGATTTGTGCTCAGCAGTTGGTGTTATTCAATCCGTCGTCGAAGAAGTTTCTTCGTTACGCACTGAAGACAGTTTCAATGAGTTGCAAAATGAGATACGTCATGAATGCTGCTTGTAGACGATCCAAGAAAGCTTGAACAAGACCACTCAATACCTCAAATTTACACGTTCAAAGGAGTATTATTCAAGACACTTGAACAAGTGTCTCGAATGGACTTGAAACATCTTTTACACGATCATAGAGGCATGTTTTATAAACTTGTTGATAGAAGGCAGTCCAAAACAAGTGAATGTAACTATGAAAGAAAAGAAAGAGAAACTGCGTACTGATTTAGTTCAGACCTGCACATGAATAGCTATAATATTAGCATATCTTTCCTAACTTCTGCAGGCATTTCTAATTTAATAGATTATATTAAATAATTTAGAAAACAGGTAAATTGATTTTGCATCAAGCGCATCGAATTTTCACTAAGTATTTTGTCCCTTTTACATTAAATGCGGATTAGGCTAGGTGATGTTAAGAGTACACAGCTGCTTACGTATAAAATCTTTCTCTACACTAAACTTTTTTAAAAATCTGATTCTTCAAATGGCGTGCTGATGACAGAATCACACTCAAAAAGAACAAATCGAACTGTTTCCTAAAATTGTGTGTATCACGAGGCAATTACTGCCTTTTGATGTTATTTATGCTATGGCATAGAAGAGTGCTTAAACAAATGGCTGAAAACACAGAAAATCAAATGAAGAAATTATAGTATTTTTTCAGGTACTGGACTTACCGCCCATATCTGCATCAGATTTTCTTCACAAACCTATCCCATATTTGGTACTGTTTAAGAATAACCCGTGAAACGAATAGTAATTTCACTGTTAAAATGTGTGAGTGCGTATGAAGGAGGATTGTCTGAGACACCGCAATAATTTCCACTGTCGGAACATGCCTGTATAATGTAGGAAACCAGTATTTTATGTTGAGAAGTTTAATGTTACAAGCATTAAATCATTACAAGGGCTATAGTTGAGTTCAAATGAGTGGATATGATGTCAAGGGCTTGTTGCACTATTCTTATTATGCATAATTCTTATTCTTAAGTTTATTACATCATAACCTCCGTCGATGACGCGCCTGCTCCCTACGGACGTACTCTCGTGTAGACCCATTCTATGCTCCTGCCCTGACACTGTTAAATAGCATTCTCGATTTTAGTGTTTTCTTTTCACTTTTTATATGCGGCATATGTCAGGATGCACATTTATACCTTACGGGAAAACACTCCTAAAATTAATCTGCACGCATGAAAGCAACCTCCATCTTAAGAAATAACTTCTGAAGTACTACTTGTACCTTTCGTGATAAAATAATTAGATTACAATAGGATCACATGTAATCATTTCCAGAGTACTACAATCTGCGAGCATATTCTCAATCTGTACGCAATTATTTGATAACAGAAATTAATAATAGTACAAAACGTGTTATTAAATCGAGAAAATTCAGTTATATATTTTTTTATTTCATAGACTCTCCTTTCTTAATTTACACCCGGTATTCTTATATATTAAATTCTCAAATTAATACTTATACTTCTCATTGCCTCAAAATTTAACAATAGCTATGGGGATGCAAGCAGTATAACTATATAAATAGTGTATATTATCAACAACAACAACAAAAAAATACTCACATATTTCCCGGCGCAGATATTAGCTTTTGTTTATTATTAGGCTATAGTGCATACTTAGAACATCAGATAATTATGGAAAAAAGTAATGAAAAGATATTTATTCAACAACTGCCGCTCTGTCTCACGACGCCATCATACTTGTTTTGTATTTTCTTGCACTCAACTCGAACGCTGATTGGCTATTGAATGCTCTTGAATTGGATTGTTTAGAACAGGACCGAAACGAAATTTCTTGAACGAAACTATTGAATTCAAGACAAAAATGACGTCAGTGTTGATGTCTCTTTTAGGGATTTAGGATTTGGATTTCTGGGCTTTCGGCATCTAAGGCCATTTAGCCCTTCACGATTTGAGGGATGACGTCCCTCGGCGAGCACACAATCCGGGGAAAGGGAAGGAATAAAGGATTGGGAAAGGAAGGAAGCGGCCTGGGACCTATAAGTTAGGTACCACCCCGGCATTTGCCTGGTGTGAATGAGGAAAACCCAGGAAAACCTCATTCAGGGTGGCTGGCCTGAAAAAGCTGTTACACTTTTTCGACCGAGTGACCCCACCGGGAATCGAACCCGGGACCGCTCGCACCGAAGGCGAGAGCGTTAGCGACTACGCTACGCGGGGCCACTGATGTCTCTTTCATCAAATAGTCTTGAATGGTCTTGAACAAGAGTCTTGTTCAAGCTTTCTTGGATCGTCTACAAGCAGTATTATGATTAGTGTTAAATATTTAGATGCGGGCAATGATTTTTGTGGCCCGTATGATCCGAAAAAATAGATTGAGAAGAAGAAGAAGAAAATGTATTAAATTAATGGTTATCTGTTTATCTAAAAAAATGTTGAACACCGGAAAGAAGAAGTAACTGTACTCAAGGTAATTTTGAATAATTCTCAAATATTATGTTATAAACGTGCGGATAAATATAATAATATAATAATTCCTGAAGAAAGTGTAACAGATAACTTAATAATTACGAAATAAAACAAGTTATTGTTTATTTTAAAGGTGGAAAGTAAAATAAAGCATGGCTTTGAGCTAAGTAATTTTTGCTCGGGAAACTAATCTTACCGAAGTTTCATGTTGCACCTGATAATATGTACTCCTGATTCATATACATATATAATGACAAAATTCCAGTAATCAACGATTGACGTCGCAATTCAAAATTTCTTATATTTATTGAATATGCATATTGTACTGAAATCTACATAAGCTACTCCGACAAAGAATTCAATAATGGCAGTACATTTCTATAATGGAGCATTATGTTCACAAAGGTGGTAATAGTTTGATTACACATCCTCAATTGTTCTGACACCTCAAGAATAATGTATTTACGTTGAACGGTATTTCACCTGGAGCTATGCATCAGGATAGACATTCATCATCAGTAAAATATTATTATAACGTGGGTATTAAATGTGTAATCCCTGGTATTAAGACGTTCGTTTCGATTCCATGAAAGAAAATCAGGCTTGTTTATAGCCCGTTCCCCCCGTTCTTTATCACTGGAACTGGAAGAGTCACAGGTCGAAACAGGAACTATTACTATTTCACTATGATTTTTGTCGAAATCGCAATGATTTGGTATAAAATGCCTGTTCCGAGCTAACTATATCCACTTCCCGTTACTAGTAAACTGCAAAGAAAATGTCAGTTTTAATATACCTACATATATAATACAGTGGTGCCCCCCCTCATGTCCATGACGCGCCCCCCTCAATTGTCTATCCGTAGGTGTTCTTCCATGGAAAAAAATCTTTTCGATTAATTTTTACACTCTCTCAAACATATTTATATAGATTTTCAATCCCCCCCAAATATTTCAATGACGCAGTTTGCCTTGTGGGCACCCCTGTATAATAATACCCATGAGCTAAACTTACTGAAAAGTGCAATGAGTGAATTTTTAAGATCATTTTAGCAAATTTTTGCAAATGTTACGAAAACTGGTTAACTACTTCTAATGTGATCAAAGATAGCATTATCTAACCTTAAACTTACTTTAAGCTAATAGCTATTGCTATATCTAAAATCAACAAATCAAGATTTACCTAACCACATTTAACTCAAATGCTATTACTTTCATTAATTTATTCTATGTAGAAATGAAACAAAAATTTTCATGTAAACTTTTCTTTCGTAAAGTAAACGCAAACATCAAATATGCATTAAATAAGCTACCGTACATGAAACGTTATGACAAAAAATCTTCCAGTAGTTAATCATTTCCAGAATAAATCTCTCAGGCATGTTGCAGGAAAAGCAAAAACTGATCACTAATTCCCATATGTTTGTAAAATTTTCTCCTCCACAAATAACAGCTCAAATGCAATATGAGATTGTCGCTTTTATAAGTAGGAGGAAGACTTCTTTTCAGCTGAAACCATAAATTTTCTATATTTTGTGTATTCGCTCCTTTGCTAGGATCTACGAAGTTCATTGAATGATTAAGAGTGAGATGTTGCCAACCTTCTTTCCAGAGGGAGCTGTATCCCTTCCAACAATCGGCAATAACTGTCGATTTTTTGTTTACGTGTCTTGATATAATATCGACATATCGATATATATAATATCGACTTTTCTATAAGTTACGTGTATAAAAAACAGACATTTGAAAAAAACATGAAAAAGAACGATCACAGAAGAAAACCGTTTTTTACAACATTAGTAGTAGTATCAGTCCAATAGCTGTAGTATTAGTGTTAGTAGTAGTAGCATAAATAGGATTAGTAGTAGTAAGAAGTGATTAGAACTCTTACCGAGGTTGATTGGGTTCTGTTCTGGACGTAAGTTTAAGTAGCAGTAGCAGTAGGAGTAGTAACGGTAGTAGTAGTAGTAGGAAGAGTAGTATCAGCAGTAGTAACACTGTTAGGAGTAGTTGTAGTAGTAATATTAATAGTAGTAGTAATCTCATCATATTTATTCTGCCTTTATTGGCAGGTCACTTGCCGCAGCTGAGAAGCTTCCATGCTCCATGGTCCTCCGCTAACCTTTTCGTCTTCGCGTATGATCTTTCTGTTTTAATATCATCCATTAATTGTACTCTCCTTCGCCCCCTCCCTCTCTTTCCCGCCACCATACCCTCTATGACGTCCCTCATGATACAATCTCTTCTTAGGCAATGTCCCAACCAGTTTCTCTTCCTCTTCCTAATAATATCTAAAAGTGTTCTTTTCTCACCCACCATTTCTAACACTCTCTCATTCGTTTTCCGCTCGACCCAACTAATTCTTTCCATTCTTCTCCACACGCACATTTCGAAGGCTTCCAATCGATTTTCGTCACCTTTATGTAATGTCCACGTTTCCGCCCCATACAGTACAACACTCCACACGAAGCATTTTATGAGTCTTTTTCTCAACTCTTTGTTCAAGGTCCCACAAAACAGACTTTTCTTTCTTTTAAAGGCTTCTTTCACCATTCCTATCCTTGCTTTTATTTCACGTTCGCATTTCATGTCATTACTAAGAATACTACCCAGGTATCGAAAACTATTCACTTGTTCTATTTTCTCCCCTCCTACTTTTATATTTGACACAGACCCCTTCGTTCCAATCACCATGGATTTTGTCTTTCTAACATTTTATTGATTTGCTTTTCAGATTCTGCAACAAGCGCCATATCGTCTGCAAATCTTATGCATCTAATCAATCTACCTCCTACCGAAATGGCATCATCATCATGTAGGCTTTTTTTCACTATCTCTTCTAGATAGACATTAAATAGTGTTGGTGAGATGCAGCATCCTTGTCGAACTCCCCTTCCAATTGCACTCTCTTCCGTCAGTTCTTCCCCTATCCTAACACTTACTTGTTGGTTCATGTATAAGTTTCTTATGAGTCTTCTATCTTTCCATTCCAACCCTATCTTTGTTAGAACTCCCAACAACAATTCCCAATTCACGCGGTCAAAAGTCTTTTCTAGATCAATAAATACAACATACACCTCTTTCCCTTTTTCTATAAATCTTTCACCGATCACCCTTAATAATCCAATAGCATCTCTTGTGCCCTTGCCTTTTCTGAACCCGGACTGCTCTTCATCAACATCTTTATTTGTTCTTCCATATAACCTTCTGTTCAGTATTCGGAGCAGAATTTTAGCTGCATGAGATATGAAACTAATAGTTCTATAATCCTCACATCTCTTTGGGTTGGATTTCTTAGCCATCGGTGTCATGATCGTTTTCAGAAAGTCTCTTGGCCATTCTCCTGTTTCATATATTTCATTACATAGTCGCCACAATTCTTTCTTTCCCTTGTCTCCTATATTTTTAATGAATTCGATTGGTATGTCATCTATTCCTGTTGCCTTTACATTCCTAATCTCGGATATAGCCTTTTCAAACTCATCCCGAAGAATATTAAATCCTTTATCATCCTCGCCTACTTCATTTTCCACTTCAACATTTAGGCTACACCGTCTATCCCTACTCTCATATAAGTCTTCAACGTATTCTTTCCACCTTCGACAAACACCATGTGCGTGGGTTTTCTCGGGGTTCTCCCGTTTCCTCCCACTTTCTTCATTCCACCATATCATTCATTTCTCATAATCACCGTCTCCTTTAGCCTAACCGGCATAACCATGGGACGTATAACTCAAAGATTTCATTTCATTTTTTTCTTTCCACCTTCCTATGACCTCATTTCTCTCGCTGACTACCTTCCCATTCTTATTTTCTACTGCCATCATAATACTCCCTTGTTTCCTCCAAAATTCCATAGATTTCACCTCCTTGTACATTTCCTCATATTTCCCAACTCTTTCTAATTCTTCTATGTCGGCCTTTTTTTTTTTTTTTTGTAAAACTCTTCCCTCTCTCTGTCTGTTTCTCTTCGTAATTCATTATTTAACTTTCTGTACATCTTTCTGCGCTCTTCTGTATCAACCTGTTTCCACATCTTCCTCTCCCTCATTTTCTGCAACATCTGCTCTGTAACCCATGGTTTCTCAGCAGTTTTGTGTTCGCGGTAACCTACTGCTTCTTCTGCAGCCTGCTGTAAGTAACGTTTAATATGTTCCCACCGTGCGTTACTACCTGCGCCTATCCTTCCCTCGTTTGAACATTTTTCTTCGAATTTTTCAGCGAAAAGATTTCTTATTTCCTCGTTTTTCAACTTTTCAGTATTCAACACTTTGTTACCTACTTTTCTTCTGCCTACATTTTTCAGTTGAATATACTGAGAGAAATGCATACTCCAGTCGGCATGTAAATGCTGTTTTTACCAGGTTACGCGCGTCACCTCATTAAGTAATGTTGTTTCATCCGTAGTACTGTCTACACCACCGTCCAGCGAAAATTTTGTATTGTAGGACCACCATTTCAAATCTAGAATTAACGCCATACCCATTCCGACGGTGGTAACTTACGTATATAATGTTGTTACCACCTTCCCACGATTGTTCCCTCCTGCTTCTTTCTAAATCTGTGACTCCCTACCTTACGAGAGTAATAGTTTTTAACACGAAACCAATCATGTGAATAAAATTATCCAATCACAGCGAGTCTAGTTCGACGCCGAACTCCAGACTTGGCATGGTGTTCCCACTTGCTGTACTTTTATACATGAAATTACATTACTTAAGGAGCGCACCCGCGTAAATACGATGTATCCACACGGAAATCCTAGTCCTTTTTTTCTCAGTGTATCTACTTCGGCCAGCACAAGATTATGATCAGAGAAAATATCAGCCCCGGGAAGGGTCTTCGCGTTCTTTAAGCTATTCCGATACCAGTCATGAATCATAACATAGTCTATCTGATATCTTTCGCCGTCTATGGTGATTTCCATATATATCTTCTTCTCTTGTGCTGATTGAACCAAGCGTTCCCAATTACTAGTGAATTCTGTCTACAGAAATTCACCAGTCCCTCTCCCCTTTCATTTCTTTCGCCTAAACCATATTTGCCTACGATACTACCTTCCTGTTTTTCTCCCACAACTGCATTGAAATCTCCCATTAGAATTATGCATGCACCCTTCTTCTCCCTATCTATAATTTCTTCTATTTTCTCATAATTTTCCTCTACTTCATCATTTGCATGCGAAGTCGTCGGTGCATATGTCTGTATCACCACTAGATCCTTCGTTTTCCCTTTAAGTCTTAACATCATAACTCTATCATCAATAAATTCTACTTTCACTACCTTCTTCTTTAAGCGCTTTCCAAGAATTATTCCTACGCCACTATGACCGCCCTTTTCATTACCTGAGTAAAACATTCTATATCCTTCGCTGTTTAATACCCCATTACCTTCCCATCTAACTTCACAAACGCCTACCAAATCTAAATTATTTTGTTTCATTTCTTCTTTAAGATTTTCCAATTTTCTTCCCTGTAACATAGTACGTACGTTCCATGTCCCTATCCTAAACCTTTTGCTCTTCCTTGTTTTTCTTTCTCTGTTTGTCTTCCCCCCATTATTACTTTCTCGTCCAATAGTCCTTCCCAAGCCACCCCCTCCCGGAGATCCGAATGGGGGGATATTTTACCTCCGGAACTACATTTTGACCTGCGAAAGACCATTGTTCATATGTCCTCTTTTTGCTGCCAGCAAACTAGGGAAAAAAGAGTGGTGGTTTCCCGTTGCCTTCCACCCCGCAGTATCCCAGCCGTTAAAGTCACTCTGACCACTCCTGGGACTAATGTTAAAGTTGCCGTACCAATCACTATGATTTCCGCCAACTTGGCTACTGGAGAACTGCTGCCTTCTCCCAGAACACTCTTCGTCTGGCTACTCCATTTAGACCAATTCGGCAGGGGTGGCCCTTCTGGTAGTGAACTACCACCGACACAGCTCTAAATTTCACTGTAGCACGCAATCCTCCCCACCCGACACATAAGTGTCTTCGTAAAGGTGGTGTTTATCGAGTAGTAGTAGTAGTAGTAGTAAATATGGTGGCATTAGTAATACTAGATTAACAGTAATAGTAGTTGTAGTAGTAGCAGACGCAGCAGCAGTAAAACTAGCAGTAGTTGCATTAGTAGAAATTGTGGTGGTAGTATTAGTAGTGGTGGTGGTAGTAGTAGTAGTAATAGTAGTAGTAGTGGTAGGAAAGGGTTAGAAGCCCCGCAAAAGTTGATTGGGTATAGTTCTCGACATAAGTGTAAGTGGTGGTAGTAGTAGTAGTAGTAGTAGTAGAAGTAGTAGCTGTAGTAATAGTAGTAGTGGTACTAGTAGTAGTATAAACGAGTTAGAAGCTACGCAGGTGTTTCTTAGGGTTCTGATCTCAACACAAGTATATTAGTTGTAGTAGTAGCAGTATTAGTAGTAATAAAAATAGTAATAGTGGAAGTAGGGTAGCAGTAGTAGTGGTAGTAGCATTAGTAGTAGTTGTTGTTGTTGTGGTATTACTGGTAGTAGCTAGGGATGGCCAAAAATGTTCGGATCCGGATATCCCGGATCTTGCCGGATCCGGACCTAGAGCCGGATCTCGGATCTTAATTCGTATCCAAACCTACATCTGAAATTATGATGATAGAATGGAATATCTAAAATTCGTTAAAACTTTTTTTAGGATTCACTGATATAGTAGGTTGCTGTGCTTTTAAATGTTTCCATAACACGTTCGTGTTACCTTTGTTCTTTATTTTATTTTAACCTTGCAATATTTACATGTTGCACTTTCTGTCGAAGTCTCTTTAGTAAAATGTTTCCCAGTTTGATTCTTCCCATTTCAGAGTATAGTGAACTGTCTGAAAACTGATTTAAATGGTAACAAATTCTTCTGTTTAGCTCCTCTTCGAAACTTAATGTTAGCTTCACATTGAAAATATTTATTTTATTCTTAGAAAATAAACTTTCTTCTTTTCTCATATACAAATGAAATATATTTTAGATAAGGCCCTTCTAATCGCAGGGATAGTAGACAAAACAAACTCTTTATTAATAGTAGTTTCTGACTCACGAGTCCAACCACCAACAAATGTAATAATGAATATCTTTCACTTCGAATTCGAAGGTATATACAACAAAAAATATGGACTGGTTGGCGTGGAACAACAGTAGATTTAAACATAGACACGAGAATTTCAGGAGGGCGATATGGTTGTGTTTGTTGTATGACTTTATTACCTAACTTATGGCTTGCCCTTCTGAGGTCGGGAGTTTGTTGAAGGAGTAAAGATTTCTGTTATTTTTTCTTCACTCTCCTGGCTTCTTTAAGTCATACATTGCAGGACGAGACCAAAACATATTCATGCATCGAATCATTGAAGCGTTTTGTGTATTAGTGTTCAAAAATATTTAACATTCGCATTTGTTCATGTGATCTCAGGTTCAATTCTCGGTGGGAACATACATGAGAAAATTGAAAGCTGAAACAATATGAAAATAGTATATAAAAGTCAAAACATTGATATTAAAACTTTAGCTATCTATTGGGACTGTAAGGCTGTAGTTAAATTAACCCACACGTTTCGTGAAGATATATTACGTCCTTATTGTTTATTTACTATAAGCTACCAGATACATCCTCAGAGACCATTTTACACTGTAGTAATCAACAGATGAAAACATTGGAAAAGGAATGAAAGGAAGGTCTCGAGAGCCTTAGATCAAGGTGCTAACCTAGCATTTGCCCAGTATAACTGAGGAACAACCCTGGAAAATCCTCAGTCAGGATGGCTGGTCTCCGAATTCAAACCCGGTATTATCCAATTGCGGAGCAAGAATCCTAACAAGTAGCCTGAGCTCGTTCCGTATTATTACTATTTAATTAACGTAATGTTTTAAAATTAGTGCAAATTAAACCGCACTTTCTTTATTGCTGATGTTGTAGTTAATAAGCCTACATGAGACATCAGTCCCCCATCAAGAAAGAATACTAGAACTGGAATTCAGGAAGCGGGGGTGAAGAGATTAATAAGGATGAGGAAACTATGTACGATGCAAAAACTGAGTAATATTAGTCAGATATATTCACTTACATATGTCAATTAATATTTCTCTGATACAGTACACTCTTACTTTCTATAGTAGCCCGCTTTTGGCTTGCTTTTGTAAACGAACACACTAAGCACGTACATATAGGCGCAATGTCCGTGCAAAGAAACATAGGTAAAACTAGAAAAACAAATAGGGAAAGCGAGGGGAAAATGATCAACCGCCCTTCAACTCGAAAAAAAAGAAAACTAAAAATAACTAAACTTAGAGCTACGAAAGACGCGAGGCGAATTTTATTGAAAAGATGGTTTTTCCTTAGTGATTAGTTGTGCTAACTATGAACATGAATTAAAAAGAAAACAAATAGTTTCCCAAACTAGTTGAAAAGAAAACATTGGATAAAATTTAATAATAAAGAAGCCATTTATGATAATTAAAACAAACTAAATTCTTGGCACGACAGTCCTTTGGTTCCTACCAGCGGGCTTACGTTGAAAGTGGGGATGTGTAGTCAACGCATCGACACCCGAAGTCCCTAATGCCGGCTTTCTAGACTGCAGTCCGCTACCTCTTACTTAAGATAACTCCCCAATTGTCCTCACGATGCTGGGTCAACATCGAAATTGTTGAGTGCCTCTCCGGGAATTGAACCCATGACCACGGGTACCTAAGGCACGCTCTCTGTCTTCTATAGACTATAAGCTATAGGTACCCACATTGTCTAATACAGAAATAAGTTCTGATTCTAGCTGTGATGGTGATAGTTAAGGTTCACAGAAGCATGATCCCAAACCCAAACTCAGATATTGATGTCACTGGAATGCCTGAAAAGTCATTGTGGGTAAGTGAATTGCCCACTTGTCAGGATGAAGGGCGATTGTGATGTGAAATGCGGGGCTGTCAAAGGTACTACTTATGATAATTGGATTTATAATATTCTATATTGCCATAAACCTTCTTCAGGAACAAAACTGTAAATCTTAGCTTTGAAAATGTTACACAAGGAGTTTTATTGCTATCATTAGGTTCCATTAGGAATTATCGGATTTATTTTAACGCTTAACTTTTACATCTCTTCTGATTTACGAATATTTAAATCGCGATTATCCCCTTAAGGTCAATTAGTGATATTTTAAATCATTTCGAACCAACTTTATATATGGTTAGTCTTGTTATATGGGAATAATTGAGACCAGAAGCAGTCTACAGGCTAAGTCCAAAAGAATCTTGGCCGACCTCCTGATAAACCACGTCTTTCAGCAAGGTGAATTGTGGCAATCCGATACCCACATGAGGAAATCTTCGGTTCGGTGTGATAGCTTCCATAAGAACCAGCACTCTAATCAGTGAAATGTGCTTTGCTAATTTTTATTCAATGTGAAAGTACCTAACTTTATTGCTAAAAAAGAAAAGGCATTTATTTCAAACAAGTCGCCATTACAGTTTTCGTATTTGAACACAACACTCATGAAAAGTCATGTTAAAGCGCAACTTGCCCCTGAAAAAGAATATTTATCTGTTTTTAGTTTCTCGTGTTCCCCAAAGTACCGGTACATGCGGAATTAGCGCTCGCCTTCCGCTCGCATTACCTAGGTAAAACGGCTACGACCTTGGTACTAGCATTTGTTTCGGTGTCCAGATCTCAAATATTTATCTTTCAGCCTGATTCTATGTATGAATCCGAAATTTCAAATCTAGATAAGGGGCACCAAAAATCATAGTTTATTCTCGGTGCTCATATTGTGATTTATTAAATAATTATTAAATCTAATTGTAAGATATACATTTGATATTTAGAGCAGACTGAGCAAGATAAATATACTTAAAAACTAGTCAATACGTGTCTTAATTGTTTGTTTTCTTAACTGTCAATGAAATAGGTGTATTGAGGAATTTTAAATATTCGAGTTTTCTATTCCGGTTTCAAATATAAATATGTGTATATTTCATCTCGGACCTACAACCGGGTGAACCTAGATTCGACATTCAAATTTTCATTCGGGTCAAATCAGATAATTTTTTTAGTAAGGCAAGCATTTGATCTTTAGTGTAGAAGAAGGAGACATAGACTTGTCAATATCCGTCTTAATTTTCTGTTTTCTTCTTCACTGTCAGGACTTCGTGAAATTATTTTCGGTGAATTTTTGATATTCAAGTTTATCACAATTTGGGTGGGATGTGGGTTTGGATAAGAATAAAGATCTGAGATCCGGATTTCGGATGCAGATCCGAATTTCGAACCCAGATCCGAGATCCGAATCCAGATCCGAGGTTTGAGTTACGGATCCAGATCCGAGATCCGGACCCAGATCCGAATCCAGATCAGAGATTCGAGATCCGGATCCAGATCCGAAATCCGAGATCCGGATCCAGATCAGAGATTCGAGATCTGGATCCAGATCCGAGATCCGGATCCAGATCCGAGATTCCGGATCCAGATCCGAGATTCCGGATGCAGATCCGAGATTCCGGACGCAGATCCGAGATTCGAGATCCGGATCCAGATCCGAGATTCGAATCCAGATCCGAGATCCGGATCTTCCGATCCGGCCAGGTCCGGATCCGGCCATCCCTAGTAGTAGCACTAGTATTAGTAGTAGTAGTAGGAATGTTTTAGAAACCACGCAGGAGTCAGTTGGATTCTGCATTCGACATAAAAGTAAATAGTAGTAATAGTAATAGTAAAAAGATTAGTAGCAGTAGTAATGGTAGTAATAGAAGTAATGGTAATAATAATAATAATATTAGTATCAATAGTAGTAGTAGTTGTAATAGTAGCAACGGAACAGAGTTCCCGCAGGGGTTGGTTGTTTTCTTTTCTCGAAATAAGTATAAGTAGTTGTAGTTGTATTAGCAGTAGTAATATCAGAAGCAGTAGTAGTAGTGGTAGAAACGAGTTAGAAGCCCCGTAGGGGTTCGTTGGATTCTGTTCTCGACATAAATATCACTATATAATATTAGTGCTGGTATTAGTAGTGGTAGCAGTAGTAATAATAGTAGTAGTACCAATAGTAATGGTAGTAGTAGTAGCAGTACTAGTAGTAGTAGTGAGAGCAGTAGTAGTAGTACTTGAAGTAATGGACGTAAAAGTAGTAGGAACGGGTTAAAAGACCTGCATTGGTTTTTTGCTTTCTGTACTCGTCATAACTATGAGTAATAGTAATAGTAGTAGTAGTAGTATTAATAGTAATAGGAACAGGTTGGAAGTCCCGCATGTGTTTTCTACATCACATAAATACAAGGTGCGGCACGTAAAACCGGTCCGTCGTAATATTCTGGTATATTGTGTTTTTGGCAACACTTAAATAATCTACCTTCCTACCCAGAGATGGTGTGTCGAGGTCGGGTCGACTTACGTGACCTGCAGCAGTCACGTGCAGCCGCAGCCAGTGAAACTTGTCGAAACCAGTTGAGAAAAAGGCCTCGTTGTGTTAAGCCGGGTGAGTGTCAATGTGTGATAATGCCGTATTCGATACCCGAGCGTGTTGCCATTGTTGAAGGGTTCATTCTCACTGGATCTTTTGTGAAAACAAAGAATTTGTTTCGGGAGAAATTTCCAGGACGTTCCGTGCCAGCAAAAAGCACCATTCAGGGATTGATTGAAAAATGGCGGCGTACAG
Organism: Thermobia domestica; assembly: GCF_964235325.1. Lineage (NCBI taxonomy): Eukaryota > Metazoa > Arthropoda > Insecta > Zygentoma > Lepismatidae > Thermobia > Thermobia domestica. The sequence continues at coordinate 306,313,370 of NC_137458.1, forward strand.
GATCGGTTCAAAATGCTCCCAGGAACAGACGACCATCTGTCTGCACACCTGAATTAAAGATGCTGGTGGAGGAGATAATGACAAGAAGTCCTCGAAAGTCAACCAGGAGATTGAGTCAACAGGTTCATGCGAGTGAGAGAAGTTGCAGACGTGTTTTAAGGGGACTGAAGTTAAAACCGTACCGGATAAGTGTTGTGCAAGAACTGAAGGAGCCTGACCTGCAGAAGAGGGTGCATTTCTGTTCATGGCTGTTGAGCAATGTTGCCAGTGGTTTTTTGGATTCACTAATGCACATCATGAGTGACGAGGCGTGGTTCCACCTGTCTGGGTACGTAAATTCCCAAAACAACCGGTATTGGTCGACAGAAAATCCACACGCAATCCACCATGTTACCTTATGCTCGGCATAACGTAACATGGCCCAGTGCTTTTGGGCACCTTGTATATTGGAAGGGAAATTTTAATTTTATTTAGAATGTCAGAAAAACATGTTTTATTTTGTAGTAGGAAACTGTAGGTCGCAAATTTTGCGTAATTTCAGTTAAGTAAATCGTTTCAACGAATATTACATGAAGAATATATGATTAGTAATTATATTTTGTATATTTCACGTATTTATCCAAAAAATATAACATTATTTTAGAAAATAAGTGTATATTCCAGCTTTTCCAATGGTTTTCAGTTTAATTTATAGATATTTCGGCATAGGGAATCTTCACAAGAAAACTAAAATTTTAATTTCGTAAATCTTCTTCAAAATTCCAAATTAAGAAAGTCAGCCATAATTTCTTCTTGGTGCATCTCTTTGTTTTCGGAGTAAATTATTTGATTGGATAATCCGCAATCACAGCTGTGGCAGAGATTTTCGGTTTTCTTTGATCTTAGCACCGAAGCCTATCATCCGATAGTTACGTCACAATTATCTTCCAATTAGGGATCATCTTCCCGTTGTTCTTTGTCTTACATCTTCAGCCATTACAGGAGACAGGCGTACAGTGTTCGTCGTCTGTAGAAATTGTGAAATAATTAGTCTTTATTTTAAAACTGTGGTTTATTCTTAGTTTTGGTCTTGCATCAGAAGTTATCAGCGGATATAGACGTGCTGTGTTTGGCGTCTGAACGAAATTGTTAAATAATTAGTATTCTAAATTGTGAAGTGTTTTCGTCTTACATCAGTGTTGTTTGTATGGAATGATGCTTCTTGAAAACTTTAATGTTCTCAAACAGCGAGAAATCGTTGCAGAAGTAGAATAAGACGGTGGCAAATACTTAAATCTTGAGTTGGTGTGTTAGCATCGGAGAAGAAGAAGTTGAGTGGCATTCCATTGTCACTAGGAAAACGACATCGCAGGTATTTGTGGATGTAAAATATATATTTTGACCACTAAGAAAATTCCTTAAAGGAATTTTAGTGGAAGCTATTCATCATAATTTTAAAACTCCGTTTGGAAAATCGACGTGGAATGGATTAATGTAAGTAGGAAACCAGTGGAAACGAAATTTAATTCAGGTAGTGGCAACTTCTAAATTCCTTGTCTTGGCGGAACAAACGAGTGTGATTTTCTTTTCTTGTGCTTGTGTAAAATATTAACATGATGTGTTAAGTGCATTAAGTTTTCCCCAACACCGCACACATACAGGTCTGGACAATGTGACATCGTGATTTCATTCAATGGGGGGGGGGAAGGGAAGAAACCTAGATTATCTCAGCACAGAGCGATTGTCATAACAACAAGAAAACGTGTGTACCACACACATTTTCCCCCAGTGAAAAAGATGTTTACATTCCCTGAAACCTCGAAATTATTCATTTTTCGGTAGTACTGCTCAAAATTAATTTGTATAATTTGGCATGTTTCTTTGGTTTTTAAAATAATTCTAAACGTTATAATAATTTTGGAAGTAAGTGTCAGATTCACGGCTGAAGTCAAGTGCAAGGGTACATGAATTTTGCGTACCGGTAACAGGAAACTATCGTCATTAGACTAAATCTCCGTGATATTTTATTCTGATACCCATCGAGTTTTAAAAATTTCAGTTCTAATGATTATTAGTAGAAATATTTTTGTTCTTTTTTTTTAAAGAAAACTCAGAATTTCAGAGCGACACTAAAGTAAATAACAACTGCGTCTTTGGTTATAATGTGGTAGCAAAACAAAATATAAATGCATAAATGAGAATGGTGCTTCATAAAATATGTGTGTGACTTTTTTTTCTTGCTTAGGTTAAGTTAGTATAGTGTAGCTAGTTTAGGATAGGGATTTTAGGTTTAAGTTGTGTGAATATGTTATATGAGTGTCTACCTGTGCTAGATTGTTCAGTGGGTCCGAGCTAAAAGAGAGGTAGCGAAAAGCGTAAATCCTCTATGCCGGCCACAATCTCAATGCGCAGAGGATTTTGAGCACCAAAGAATAAAGAAAGAAAGTAAAATGTAGCTAACCACAACCATATGTAGTGAAGTTTTTTTTTTCTTTCAATAGTGTAGTGTATTTATATTGTGTTATTTTCATTTGTTCTGTGTCGGTCTGATGCGAATATTTATAAATGTGAATGTTTGAAAAGTCAAGAATATTAATGAATATGAATATTTCAGTAATATCTGTGGAAAATTAAATAATGTTTAGGCTCTGAAAGTTAGAAAATCGATAATGTTAGTTTCTCAGATGGGTATGTCAGTATGAGCAAGTGTAAAGTTTTCTTTTATCAAATTTCTTGTCCAATCCTCTTTTCATGAATATTGTCCAATAAAATTTACTAGCCGTGGAAAACCTCTTTCTTTTCAAGAACAGAATAAAATTATCTTGTAGTTTTAAGTAATAGAAATCTTGAGTTACAGTTATGTTTTGGTATGTAAATGAAGCATGATCAAAGCAAAGAGCAGTACGTACAGAATAACTTTTATGGGAAAATGAGAATAGCTGTGAATTGAGGGAAGAGACTTTCCTTAGTGCGACCGGGGTTGGAAACTACCGAATCTGTAGAAATCTCTTATTTTATCAGTTTTAAATCAAAATCTCAGTTTGGATTTTTTTAAATTTTGTTGCACGACAAAATTCTGTTTTGGGATTTGTAAGATTTTTTTTTATTTAGATAGGGCTTTTTACAGACGACATTAAGATCTTCTTTGGGCTCATTGCCAGCTCCACTCGTAGCTCGATGTTCTGTGTCTGTAGTCGTGGTTCACAACCTATTTCCGGATGGGATGTGGAGAATGAACTGCAGGCCTGGAAACCGGACTGTGGGTTGAGATGGAAGAGACTTTGGAATCTTTATATTTTGGGCCAGATTTGAGTTCTATTTTCCGTAGATGATTGGCTTGGTGAGTGTATCAGTGACTGTTGATAACGAGTCCATACATGCCCAGTAGGTTCGGTATCACTAGTCAGTGATGCATTCAGCATAGCCTGTAGTCTCAAGGAAAGGGAACATCATACAAAATAGAACAGTATCAGCATTTTATTTAATCATTTATCATATTTATTTTAATTATATTTGTTTTTAAAGTAAAAATCAGGTACCCTTGCATGATGAGAAAATTGGTGTTTGGTGTGCTATTTCCGCCACACGCGTTATTGGGCCCATATTCTTTGAGACGACAATGAACAGTGACGTGCATATGGGAATCCTGGAGGAGTTTTATACACATTTGACCGAAGAGGAGCGTCAGTTATGTTACTTTCAGCAGGACGGTGCAACATGCCACACATCAGCTGCATCTTTGTTCCTTGTGCATGAGATGTTTACACCAGAGAGGACAATCAGCAAAGGCTTGTGGCCTTCTCGGTCACCAGATGTCCACGTGTGACTTTTACTTATGGGGACTGTTAAAGGGAAGAGTATACGAAACAAATCCACACACAATTGAAGAACTCAAGACCAGAATCCAGGATGTCACCAATAGCATTACAACACAAGAACTGACAAGGGTGTATATGAATCTCCTCAATCGTGCTCACATGTGTGTTGAAGTGGGCGGAGGACACTTTCAGCACCTGCTGTGAAGGTGAGTAGTCATATTCAATACATTACATTTCATTTATGTGTTGTAGTTAATCATATTCAATACATTATATTTCATTTTATGTGTTCACTTTACGGGCCGGTTTTACGTGCCACACCCTGTATAATTACTAGTAGTAGTAATAGAAGCTGTAGTAGTAGTAGGAAGATTATGAAAAATGAAATGACATCTTTGAGTTTTACATCCCACGATTATGCCGGTTAGGCTAAAGGAGACGGTGATCATGACAGATGAATGAAGTGGTGGAATGAAGAAAGTGGGAGGAAACGGAAGAACCCCGAGAAAACCCACGCACAAGGTTTGTCCACCAAAAAGTTCACTTGGCGGGAGCAGGGTTTGAACCCGGTACCCCATACACCAATGTGCCACCGCGGCCCCCGTAGGAAGATTAGTAGCAGTGGTAGTAGTTGTAATGGTAGTATAGTAGTAGTTGTAGTGATATTAGTAGCAGTAGTAGTAGTAATACAAACGAGTTATAAGCTCGGCAAGTGTTGGTTAGGATCTTTTCTCGACATAAGTACTTTTAGTAGTAGTAGCAGTAGCTGTGGTAGTAGTACTTGTTGTTGTTGTAGTAGTAGTAGCAGTAATATTATTGGTAGTAGTAGGAATGATTTAGTCCCCCAAAGTTGGTTGCGTCATGTCCTCGACACAAGTATAAGTAGTAGTAGGAGGGTTTAGAACTCAAGCAACATTTCTTTGGGATCTGTTTTCGATATAAGTGTAAGTGTAAGTACCATGATGGTAGAAGCAGTGGGTGAACGGGTTAGGAGTCTCGCATGGATTGGATAGATTCTATCCTCGATATAGGGATAAGTAGTACTAGTAGAAATAGTAATAACTGTAGTAGTTGTAGTAACAGTAGTAATAAGAGCTGGAGCAGCAGTAGTAGTAGTAGATATAATACTAGTAGTACATGTACTTGTAGTAGTAGTAGTAAATGTAGTAATGGTAATAGTAGTAGTTTCAATGTTAGTAGTAGTAGGAACGATTTGAAGCCCTCGCAGGGGTTGGTTGGGTTCTTTTCCCGGTCTATATTTACCACAAGAGTAGCAATGTTGTTGTGGTAGTAAAAATAATAGTAGTAGTATTAACGGTTAGAAGCCCCTAAGGGGTTTATTGAGTTCTGTTCTCGACATAGGTATAATAATAATAACTAGTAGTAGTAATATAGTAGTATTAGTAGTAGTAATAGCAGTATTAGCAGAAAGGGGTTAGAAGCCCCGCAGGGGTTCGTTGGGTTCTGTTCTTCACATAAGTATAATAATTAGTAATAATAGTATTAGTTGTATCAGTAGAAGTAGTAGTAGTAGTGGTAGTAGGAGTAGATGTCGTTGTAGTTAGTGATGGGTAAATTCCCGGGAAAATCTTTTGGAGAAAATTCCCTGGGAATATTCCCGGGAAGATTCCCCAAAATAGGAATATTGCGGGAATTTATGTATAATCACAAAGAAAATTGCATTCTATTACTATATTATGATTTCAAAATAAAATCCTTTTTTATCACAGGATACTTATTACTGTTGTCTCCAAAGGATTCTTTAAAATGTATATTCTTAACGGTGTTATGTTATTTTATTATTATTATTTTATGTTATTTAACGCATAAATGTATGTTCACCTAAAATATTTTTCATGCGAGTCAATACGTAGGAAAACATTTGGTATTGAAAGTCCACATACCTTTACACCGTTAAACAGTTTAAATTTATATGTAAGTGGATTTTCTAAATTTAATCCTACTACTAATATTATAATCATATAAAATTTTATAATGTTATAAACAAATTAGGTTCGTTAACTGTCAGAAAACATATGTAGTTTCTCGAGAAATTTGTAAGGTTGCCAGTGTATGGGATGGCATATATTCAGATATTTAATTTGGGATACAATGTGCTTCGTTACTGTGTTCTTACAGTGTATTATTAAATCTTAAGAAGATAGAATATTGTGTATTTAAAAGGATAGGCTACAATATTTATGGTGTTACCAAAATTCTCCAGCAACGCTTGGTACATTATTACACACGTGAAAAGAAGGAAACAAATCCTAACACAGGTACGGAAACACCGGTACTAATGAAACATACTGAGAAGCCACCCTACTTTCCATATGTACACATATCATTTTAAATGTATTGTATTTACAACTACAAAGATTCCATTATTCAATATCTGATTCTTCCTCAGAGAGCTATATTCGAGTGAGAGACAACAAGCAAAGTTACATCTGTAACTAATGATGGTTCGGGATGTGTTGATATTACTTCAATTCCATTTCTACAGAATTTCTAGATTACTTTACAAACTGGCTCCTTTTCATTTATAAATTAATATTTTGCTACTTTCGAGTGCAAATGAAAATGGAAATTTAAAAAATCATGTTAATTAGTTATATAAAATACGTCAACTAATTTCCTTTTTTAACCTCCAAATTATTTAAAACCTAAAAATAAATGATAATAAAATAAATAAAAATAAAGTATTTTTTCTCATAATTTGGAAAATAAAGTAAAAAATGTAAATAAATTCCTTCCCGGTAATTTATATGCCAGGGAAAATCCCGGGAATATACCCACTTTATATTTTCCTTCCCACCAAGAATATTACCACTGCCCACCACTAGTTGTATTAGGAGTGGTAGTAGGGGTAGGAACGGGTTAGGATCTTGCATCGTTTCGCCTAATCCTCGTTTCGCCTAACCAATTATCTGACACTTTTATGACAGATAAAAGATAAGCTTTATGCCCGCCATTTTAGGCGAAATAAGGATACTCGTTTGGCCTAATGCTCGTTTTGCCTAAAATGGTGGACTATCAAAAAATCGTTGAGGTAAAACTGGAGGGAAATTTTTTCGAAAAATAATATTCCCTACTATGTGAAGAACTGAGAAATACAATTTGGTTTTCCCATAACTAATTTGTAATAGGACTATTTGCTTTCGGAAAAATGTTTCGACAATTGTACAGTTACTTTTCCGTTCCATTTTGAGAATATTAATGCTGTCACAGGGTGTATAGTGACTATATTTGAGATGAGAGAAACATAAAAAGTTACATCTGTTATTAATTTTGTTTAAAGGCGAGTGCTGTTCAAAAGTGACTTTTAGTTTGCAGTTTGTTTTGTTTCCAAATATCTGATATTGCCAAATAATACTGCTAATCGGTACGTTAAAGGAAATATAGTTTGTGTGTTTCTTCTTATGTAGCTGCAAAAGTTATTTTATTGTAGGTTTTGCTGATCTTTCAGATGATTTCATTCCAGTTTCAACGCTATTTGGAAACTGTTAATGCATTATAAGAGATCCGATTGTGATTCTATTGTAATTACAATTCGTATGAAATTTGTAACTATTTCGAGCTAGATCTGACAAAAGATCCCTAAATTTGCTCATAACTTAACAATGGACAATTGTAATCGCAATGAGTGATTTGTGACCAATCGCTCCGCTGACAAATTGTTCTTTGAATAGTTCCACAATTCAAACATCTCAATGTGTTACTGACAAAGAAAGAAGAAAAATATATTTCATTTCTTATTATTACTTTTGAAATTACAACTTTTGAGTTGAATTTCCACTCGTTTCACATACTACCGGGAATGTCCAAAGCATAAGTCTCTGAGATGCACAATGAGATTGAAATCCGGGCTTCTCGGTAATTGTTTCAGCAGGAAGAAGTTGAATGCTCATCCAAACAGATGATGGCCGACCGGGATCTGTTACGAGTGTGGTTGTCCTGCTGGTACACTCCATTTCCACTCATATGACAGAAATACAGATATAGTTGACTCGTATGACAGAAATATAGTTGACTGGTGATCTTCGTACTTCGATACAATACGGGTGAATAGTAGGTACCAAAGGTCCAAAACATTGCTTACAGAAAAACACTATAAATCACCATGGTCTCCGTTATCTTGTACAGCGGTGGACACTTCTAAATGGCACAGCCATATGGAGATTTACGGCTAAGGTGTACCATTTAGAAGTGTCCACCGCTGTACAATTCCAACCTGACATGATTGCGTTGGGCTGGCACCAAATTATAGATAACTATCGGTGTGCTGAGATTGAAATCGAGACTCACCGCACCAGGGTTTGCTGGTTTAAACCAGCTGTTAAAAAAAACTGGTTTAAACCAAAAAACGAAAAATGTTCGTAAAAGTGTTCGTAAAATCTTGATGAACACACATTTATGGGTTATCACGTTTCACTCCTGTATATTATTCGTATTATATTCAGACCTAAATTCCCCATTCATTACTCAAAAATATTATACTACAAAAGCAACTTTTGTATTTTTTTTATAAGTTTATGAATGCTTCTTTTGTGATTTTTTTTTATGGTTTGTTATTATTGTTATGCAATTTCAATCAAAGAAAAATTCTAAATATTGTTTCGTTTTAATAATATTTACTATTGATAAAATACATCGAAATACTGTAGTTTTTTGGGGAGAGGAGAGTTAATCCAAATCCCAAGAGAGGCATTTAGTGAAATCAGAAGTATCTTTGGTATTTATTTATGTATAAATTTGTCAGAGCCAAAGTGGACTCAAATAATTCGTATCTTTATTCACTTTTCTTACAGATAGGCAAATTAAGTCTATTTCTTCTTCTTCTCGTTGTATTTCTTTAACTTGGACTAATAAAAGTCGTAATGAACTAACTTGGACTAAATTAGTTCTTCTGTACTCTGCAGCATTTTGAAATTGTCCATATGTAATTCTGTATAATGGTTTCACTTGTGCAACTGGTTATCTTTTTGTCCTTCTGAAATGACTCTTGACAGTTACATTAACAAGTACCTAAAGATCAGCACAACGTATTTTTACCAGGAGTCCTTCATGAGTGAGTCGGCAGACATATCGCATTTGTGGTCAATTAGTCTCGCTTTCGAGTTCAAATGGAGGACAATTTCTCTCGGATGTAAGCCCAGAAGCGGTTTGATTCCGCTTTAAGCTTATGTGATCTCTTCCAGCACAACCCGGTTGTTGCATAATAACACCAAGATGAAACAAACTTATTTCTCTCCATACGTCATATAAATACATACAACAAATTATTTAAAAAGAAAACCTGGTTTAAACTCAAAATTACCGGGTTTAAACAAACAAACAAACAAACAAACAAAACGGGTTTATTGATTTTTTTTAAAAAAAAGATGGTTTTTGCCAACCCTGCATCGCACCATGCTGCTCGTTTTTATGGTCCAGTCACGGCATTCTGTTGCCAGTGTAAAACATTAACCGTAGTGACATATAATCAGGGTGCGAATTACCGGGGGGGATGGGGGGATTTTCCCCCCAATCACATTTTGTTCCCCCCCAAAGAAATCAACTGAAGTATCCCCACCGGGGATGCTTGCTTTCTCCCCCAAACTGTGCTTAGTATAACACCAAATTTTACTGATTTTTGTCATTTCTTGGAAGTTTAATCTGCTAGCTGTATTTCAAAATAAGAAACGTAAACTATTCAGGTTTGGCCATTTCTAACATCCTCACTATTTTCACCGTCGTTTAGTTGAACTTGACGTTAAACTCATAATCAACTCAACTGAACTCTGTTGTTATGACTCCAGTTGTTACTTGCAACCTCGTATCCTTCAGTTAATCATCTTTAGTGAATGTACCAACTGCGCACAACAAAGTTACATATAAATTTATAAATTCTCTTAGCGGTTAACCAAGAGGAACTAAAAAAATAAGGCCTTATGCAGAATCGTTTTGACGTATGATTAGCTTCATACTAAAAGTCTGACTACTGCAGGAGACATATGTTAGTCGAACTCTTTAGTATGGTAGTAATTCTGCGTCAAAATGACTCTGCATAAGACCAATACCATCTTTCATCATACTTGGTGTATGTCATAGTCATATTCATCCTCAATATTTGTATCGATTATCATCTTGTTTACTTTTTGTTATTATATCATTTTCTATGTCACTTAGGCCTATATCATTTTCCAGTTTATTCTTTGTTAGCACATGATCCTTATTCACTAGGGGTTTGCGTCTTCGCAATTCAAAAGTTGCATTTAATTTGTGGCTGGCACAGCAATTATAATGGCTATCCGCAATGTTTTCTTTCGTTGCGAGACACAAATTTTCCAAAAGTAATTGCTATGCAGATTACCGCAAAGTAATACGCAAATTTTACGTTTCGTTGACGCAAACAGCTAAGGAAATAAATGAAAAAGTGGATTAGCATTAGCCCATATGACCAAGAGTTGGGACGCCACTTTTTAATACCCTACCTAGCTATCATGTAGAAGACAATACGAGACAAAACAAGGAAAATAGCGCGCATTTCACTTGTATGGTTGCAGCAGTGTAGTGAAAACGGACTGTACTGTGTGATGCCAAAATGAAACGAACGAGCATCCGTGATTATCTAACTGTTATAACAAGTAAAAGAACAAAAGAGGATAATTCCGGAAAAGTCAAAGAAATAGTACAAGAGCGTGTGGAAATTTCCAGTGATAAAGATTTTCCAGAACATGATGCGGGTAGTTCGACAAGTACACGTGATGGTGACAAAGACAGTGGTGATGTATATAGTGCAAATTCAAATGAAGCTCTCGATAAAAATAAAACATTTAAAATTGGTGGGTGTATAACGAAAGAAAGATTTGAAATATGGCAAAAAACTAGACCGTGGCTAAGTTATAACAGGAATGGTGGTATCGTATGTTCGGTTTGTTTTGTTAACCGTAACATTGTGCAAGATACTAAAGGTAATAAATTTCGAAATGACAACGCCTTTATTACCGGTGGCACTGCGTCAAAGGCAAAAAAGTTGCATGATAAAATTTCAGATCATGGGAAGTGTAAAACGCATTTAGAGCGCATAAATATTGGAGAATTACAAAGCAAAAAATGTATTGAAACCAGCGTTGCGAATAGCATGAATGTGTGGACGGAAGTTAATGCCAAAAGATTAGCAGTTACGGAGAAAGTTATTAGAACTGCTTACCTAGTAGCTACTGAGAACTTGTCTTTTAAAAAGTTCCGAAAAATTCTGAAATAGAGGAACTGAGTGGTGTTGACGTTGGACGAATGTTATTTTCTGACCATGCATGTAAAAATATTATTCAGTTTATAGCTTCAAAGATGAAGAATAAACTAGTACAATGCTTGAAAACTGATTCTAGTGTTTTCAGTCTTATGATAGATGAAAGTACAACGATTTCTAAGAAGTCGTGTCTAATAGTGTATGTTCGCCTACAGTACAATGAAACACCGTACAATTATTTTTTTGATCTCGTCGAGTTAAGTGATACATCTGGAAGTGCTATTGCTGAATCAATATTGGAATTGCTTATTAAAAATGGAGTTTGTGAAGCAGATCTTCGACAGAAGTTGATTGCCGTGGCAACAGACGGAGCTGCGAATATGTTAGGTTCGTATCGTGGTGCAGTGACAAACATTTGCGATAAACTAGAGAATCATAATTTAATTTCTATCCATTGTCTAAATCACAAAATTGAGTTAGCGGTTCACGATGTTGTGAAAAATATGAATGAAGTTAATTATTTTAGAATGTTCATGGATTCATTATATTCAGTTTTTTCACAAAGTGCTAAGAATCTCCGTGATTTACAAGAAGTCGCCAAAGAGTTACATGTTCATATTATGAGAATAGGACGTGTATTTGATGTTCGCTGGCTAGCATCATCTTGTCACGGTGTAACAGCGTTATGGGAAAGCTACGGAGCGCTAGTAGTGTTTTTTGAGAAGTGTTGCGAAGATAGGCGTGCTTCAAAGGAGAAATCAAAATTTCATGGAATGGTCAACAAAATGAAGAAGTGGGATTTTGTAATGGAAATGGCCATTATGAAAGACGCATTAGAATGTTTGAAACATCTGTCTTTGTATTTGCAAAGACGAGATGCTTCTCCCATTACAGCAAAATGCGAGTTCCAAACATGTTTACAGACATTGCAATCCATGAAACTAAAGGATGGCCCTAATGTAGTGACTGTGAAAACTGAAATTTCAGAAACCTTGACTTTTAAGGGAATTGAAATTAATCAGCCAACAGAGTGTGATCGCCAAAGAATTAGCACCTTTTGCAAGCAGTTTTACCAGGGGTTAATCGATAATTTGCGGTCGCGTTTAGAGCAGTGTGCATTTGTGAATGATGCTTGTGTGCTTCTACCATCAATGTGGCCTAACAGTGAGGTGGACAAAGTTTTCTATGGTGAGGCAGAAGTAGCAAGACTTTGTAACAGCCTAAAACTTACTGAGGTAGCTCATACAATTCATGATTTCAGAAAATGTAAAGTGTCCAACTTAAAGGATAAACACATGGAAACCCTACTACAGCGAGTTAACCTTGTGCCAGTGTCAACAGCTGAATGCGAGCGGGGTTTCAGTGCTGTTAATGTTACTTGCACGGAAGAAAGAAATAGATTAAGTGTGTCAACCATAAGTGACATTCTTTTTATCAAGATTAACGGCCCAGCATTAGAGAAGTTTCCTGCAGCACGTTATGCTGAAATGTGGCTAAAAGAGGGACATCATAGTGCCACTGACACACCGACAGGAAGAGATTCGGCAAATGAGTACGAGGACACAAGGAGAGCAGTATTTCACGACTGATAAGTAAAGGTAAGATTCTTACTTTTAATCATTTTTATCACAAAAGTGTGGTGTACATATGAGAACGTCCACCGTCAGTAGTGTGATATTTTTACATGTTTTATTTTTTGAAGAAATGATAAATCTATTGTTTCAAGTAATCAAATTTCCTAATGTATGCTATTATAAGCAAAATTTTGGCAATATCCATCCAGTTTTTGTTATATTTAACCTAATTTGCGTCACTTTTCAGATCGATCTAAAGTAGTGCATTACTTTTCTGTACTATATCGCAAAACAATCGTAATCATTTCTTGTTCAAATACAAATCTTAAATAGTATATTGGGGTACAGTTCCGTAGATGGCATACCCTCAAAGTACCTTCCGCGATAGAATAGTAACCGCGATAATTTAATAGGCCAGAACCTACCCTAATGTAAGCTAACCCAACCTACTATCACTATTCGTACATCGACTACTACTAAAATTACGGAACTACTTTAGTACTTTCCGTCAAAGTATGCCATGTACGGAACTAGATCCGACCTTTACTAAATGCAGTTTTATACAATAAAAGTTCACAATCGTAAGTGGTGTGACCAATATTTAGATTCACGTTGAGAAAAGAGCTCTTTGTCAGGTAAAGAATTACACCATTTATGAAGGACTATGATTAATTAGCAGTTTGTATAATATCTTATAAATAGGACAAGTTACTCTGTTGGTACAAAAACTTTTCTAATATTTCATTAGTAGTGTGACCTAATCACACATCCTATACATAGGCTAATGCATTTTTTTATTGTTCCCCGTTGATGTTTATTGAAAGAGGCGTCGTTTTAAAATGGACGAATTTTTGATACGTATATATCTTATGTATTCCAAATTTTTAGATTTTTAAAATAGTCACGAAAAAGCGTAGTAAAATATGATATTCATCATTGTATGATGCGACTTTTTTGTAAAATAATTCTTAACATATCGTTAAAACAAGTTTAGTTGAAGTAGCCTACATTCTGAAAATAAAAATTTCAAACTTTGATTTGGTGCATGACACTTAGCTGAATTGTATATATTTACTTTTCTTTCCAGTTTGAGACATTTTCTCGTGGACATACCCATATATAAAGTAAGATGTTTTATTAAAACAAGTTCAGGAACAAAACAAGACACTACTGAATGCATTTAATGTGCCCAAAAGAAAGAAAAAAATATTGGAAGTGGAATAAAGTGTGGATCATAAAAAGTGTTGAGAAGGACCAATACTTTTATTTTTATTTTTTTTATTTATTTTTTTTTTACAAATTAGAGTGACTATATATGACGTTACCATAAGTGGATTATGTGATCCCTCATACGTGACTGGCTTAAGGGTGTAGATGTAATGCCCATAAATATGTATAAAATAAATAAATATTTTTTTGTAATATTTGGCCTTCGGTTTCACTTTGATACCAGAAATTGGGACCAGCACAAACCATTTCTCGTGTGATAGGATAAGACGTAGATTTTTTCTTTATTTTATTTTTATTATTATTGTTATTTTTATTTATTTATTTATTTATTTATTATTATTATTTTTTTTTTTGCATAAGTCCGGTTTAACTGATAATGTTAGTGGTTTTCATAATACTGAAGTAGGTTTTCTTTTGCAAAGCTGTGAATAATAACGCAAAGTGGAATATTTCAATATGAGCGGGAAAACAAACATACGCTTGTGATCACGGCTATCGCTCGGGCTGATTTATTAAAAAAAATAAATAAATAAACCTTAGAGAGCTATGGGCAAAAGAGTGAATACATTTAAAAACGTTCAGAAAAGTTAGGTGTGGAGTGTGTTCAAGTCAGAGAAAATATACATACTTATTGTCGGTAGATTTATTGAATTAATAAATCTCTTATTTATTACATATGTCCTATCATATTTATGTGTGTCTGTGGGGGGGGGGTAGGCATTATTGTCTAATTTTGAATTATTGCACCTTCAGACTCTACGTCCAGTTGGTCTAATTTTATCCCCCCCAATATAAATTATCTAATTCGCACACTGCATATAATGACAAGTAGTAACCTCGTGGGTTATCGGCTTCTGAAGTCCATACGATGAAGCGAACGTTGTCTACTAACTATTCGGCTGAACCCCTTATTCAGTTGGGTGTCCGTATTGGCTAAGGTTTACTGGTGTTCGGTGCATTGAGCAAAGTTATGAAAACATTTATACCTTGTTCTCTTACATGTGAGTTTCTTTTACATTGTTAAATTACTGTAGATTTCCAAATTATGCACATTCAATATTGAAACCGGAAATATATCTATAACTTACGACAGGAATAGAGTGATAATGTGAAACATGCAACCTGTTTATCGGAAGCTGAATTCTCATCAAAAACGATTTCTCATTATCTCTTACGATTTTAAATATTTAGGAATCAATATTGAAACCGAAAGTTGTACTAGTTCTTACTTTAATAGAAGACTCAAGCTGAGATGATATATATTCTTAAGATTTGGAATCCATACCATAAATTGTTTAGATCGTTAGAGAACGTGTCGACGATATATGAGTAGGCCAATGGCAAAACCCGTTAAATTCACTAAAAAAAATTGATAGTGGTTGCTCTGGAAACCTTAGTTGGAAAGCTATTATTTCGAAATAGTATTCAGTAGAAAAAGCCATTTTAACTAGTTGAAAATTGAGATTAAAATACGTGCCAATTACCAAAACTTGTTAAATCCATCATGGCAACAGATGCAAAAACAGTTAAATCCCTCTTCCATATTCAGTTTCATAAACTGTTAAATCCCAAACCTGCAAACAACCTCATGAGAAAAGCAGAGTCAAACCCGGTTAATTCCATATTTCAAACAATTTGAGGTTTCGTACTGTATAGGATTAGTTTAGTAATCTGAATATTCATTGCAACTCTTCGTAAATCATTCGAAATTTTATTTGGCAGAATTTGAAGTGTGTGCTTTCATTATTTTTTTTAATTTTTGGACTGAAAATTTAAAAAAAGAAAATGAAATCTTTAGTTTTACGTCCCACGCTTATGCCGGTTAGGCTAAAGGAGACGGTGATGATGAGAAATGAATGAAATGGTGGAATGAAGAAAGTGGGAGGAAACGGGAGAACCCCGAGAGAACCCACGCACACGGTGTTTGTCCACCACAAAGTTCACTTGGCGCTGGCTGGGATCGAACCCGGGACCCCAAACACCAGAGGTGAACGCTCTACCACTGAGCCACCACGCACCCTGGACTGAAAATTGAGACAATATTCGTGAAACTTTTCTGTGCTTATTTGCTTTTCTTCAATAATTACTGGGCAAATACACGCAAAATCGAAAGAAAACGACACCGTACTCTAAACAGCGATGATCATAATTTTGTTATCAGACAACACCAAAATTGTCTAGAAAACGTACAAGACACATGAAAAACTGGAAACGAAATGTAGCCAAAAAGACAAGGTGAGTAGACTCTCTATGGTTAAAAGTCGTTTGTTTTGTATTTCAGGGTAACTCTTTACTTTGAACAGAACATTGTTGGATTAGGTTCTTCTCTAAACAGTCTCTTCAGCTTCAGCAGAACCTCTTTCTTAAAATGTCTCGTGTCAATTATCATTCAAATTTATAACATGCCTCTGGTACAACATGTTAAAAAATTTTGCAACTTATTTACCATTTTTGATTCTCTTTCTGCCACTGTTTTGCTTAAACTCAACATTTGCACATTTTGTTTTGCTATATTTCAAATTCATATATTGAGATAGTTAGCAAATTAATATTCACCCTATTTTAATCCATAAAAGATTACAAACTCTTCCAAAATATAGTCATTCAGTTTAGAAATGTTTACGGATAGGTAGGCATATAATTAACTCCGCTTGTAGTTACGAAGGGTTTGACGATTGAAAGAAGCTCAAAGCTCACGTTTTACAAAGAGGTTTTTGAGGAATAGAAAACCGAGAAAATGGTGATGCACCAGAGGACGACGACGATATGGATTTCCATTTAGTAGATGATGGAGAGGAGGTTACATAACTCAATTTTTTGCATATTTGGATCCATTGTTTTCCATTTAGAACAAAATTAATGTAGCATTTGTGTATAAATATTCATTTGTGCCAATCTTGTGCAATGTATAGTTGATAATACATTCCCACCTCCCTCCCCCAATATTTTAGTAGGCATAATACTGATTTCTGACTCTGACTCCCTTTCTTTTTGATAGGTTTTGTATCTTGAGCCTAAAAAAAATGGCCGCTCGTCCAGATGCAAAAGCTCTTATTTCCATTTACATACGCAAAAGCTGTTAAATCCAAACTATTTTCTTCAATAACGCAATTCACAGACTATTGTGATTATACAGCTTTCGACAGACCAACACTCACATTATTCTTATTTTTTTAATGTTCTCTAGTTTCTAATGTTATTTTACAATTATGACGTGTTTAAACATTTTGTTCTCGATTTGTCACAAATTTTAAAATGTGAATTAAACGGGTTTTGTTTGCTATTCATCTACTCATATATATTCGTATATATCCATGGTCCTAGTAAATACATAAAGGAGTTTTGGTAATCCTAACTCCTCAAAAATAGTTAATATAGTATTAATCTATATGTTTTGCTTTTCTTAATTCTTTATATACTAGGGAATTTTCTCTTATATAATTTCCCACTAGTTGAATTTCCACGATTTTTTCTTATTGTCCGCCATTTTAGGCGTAACGAGGATTAGGCCAAACGTGGCGACACGCTGGTTAGAAACCCCGCTGCGATTGAATCCGTTCTATTCTCGACGTAAGTACAAGTAGTAGTAGTAGTAGTAGTAGTAGTAGTAGTCGTATTAACAGTATTAGTAGTAGTAGGAATGGGTTAGAAACCCCGCTGCGATTGATTCAGTTCTATTCTCGACGTAAGTACAAGTAGTAGTAGTAGTAGTCGTATTAACAGTATTAGTAGTAGTAGGAATGGGTTAGAATTGCCGCAGGAGTTTGTTGAATTGTGTTCTGGACATAAGTGTAAGTAGTAGTAGTAGTAGTAATAGTAACAGTAGTAATAGTAGTTGGAGTAGGACGAGTAGTAGCAGTAGTAGTAGTAGTTGTTATTGTAGTGTGAACGGGTCATAAGCCCCACAGTTGTTGGTTGGGTTCTGTCGCCGACATAAGTATACGTAATAGTATTAGTAGTAGGAGTAGTTGTCGTTGTAGTAGGAGTGGTAGTAGTAGTAAGAACGACTTAGAAGCCCCGCAGGGGTTGGTTAGGTTCTGTTCTCGACATAAGTAAAATTAGTAGTGGGTTTAGTAGTAGTAGTAGAACTGGTTAGTAGTCTCGCTGTTGTTGGTTGGGTTCTCTTCTCGACATAAGTAGTAGTAGTAGTAGTAGTATTAACGGGTTAGAAGTCCCGTAGGAGTTGGTTGATTTTATTCTCGACATAAATATTAGTAGTAAAATTAGGAGGAGGAGGAGTAATAAGAGTAGTGTTAGTAATAGTAGTAGTTTTAGTAGTAGTAGTAATATTAGTAGCAGTAGTAGTAGTAACAGAGTAATAATAGTATTTGTAGTAGTGTATTAGTAGTAGTAGTAGTAGTAGTAGTGTTGTACTAGTAATAGTAGTTTTTGTTGTAGTAGAAACTGGTCAGAAGCTGGTGTTGGCTGGGTTCTTTTGTCGACATAAGTATAACTAGTGGTAGTAGTTGTAGTAGTAACGAGTTAGAAGCCCAGCCCCGAAAGGATTGGTTGGGTTCTTTTGTCGACATAACTGTAAGTAGTGGTAGCTGTAACAGTAGTAGTGGTAGTTAGAACGGGTTAGAAGCCCAGAAGTTTTTAGTTTGGTTGTGTTTTCGACTTTAGTAGTAGTAGTAGGAACTTGTTAGAAGCCCGGCAGGTGTTGGTTAGGATATGTTCTCGACATAAGTATAAATAGTAATAGGTGTAGTAGTAGTAGTAATATTGTAGGAAGGTGTTAGAAGTCCCGCTGGGATTGGTTGGATTCTCTTAAAGACATAAGTATGAGTACTAGTAGCAGTAGTAACTGGTTAGAAGCCCGCAGGTGTTTTTTGAGTTGTATTCTCGACATATGTATAAGTAGTAATAATCAGTGCTTAAAGTGACATCAGATGAGGTGACGGTATGGAACAAATATGACCACTTTGAGCAGTAATTTTGACAGAACCCTAAAAAGTATCTCTACTTCTGACAGTTTTGCACCATTTTTGACGTGAAAATCTATAGAAAGAGAATGAGTGAGGACTAATATGTAAATGTTTTACTCCCCATTATCATCAGCCTAGTATTCACTGGTGATTTAATCCACTAGTATTAAATGTTTTTTTTTATTCAATTTTATTTCCATTTTCAAAATCTTCTTCTGGTCTCGTTTTGTATCGTGGTCAACACTAATTTTCTTATACCCGACTTAGAGGTCTGTACGGGCCTGAATTTTTAGTCCGGGCCCGGCCTGTGATTTTACAATATGAGGCCCGACCCAAGTCCGAAATATGTTTTAGCATTTAGGCCAGAGCTTGTGTCATAATCAAATGAGCCCGAAATAGGCCTGAATTACAGAAACTTAATAATTAACGCAACATTATATTTTTATTTATAGCAATTAGAGGTTTAATTTTGCAGTTCTGCTTTAAAAGTTCTCCAGAAAGAACAGTTCAATATCGTTGTACAGTATATTTACAGAGGTAGGTCCGAGAAATATGATTGTATATTTAAAATTTACGGCCCGAGCCTTTGCAGACCTCTAACCAGACCGTCCCGGAAGTCCTGCATCATCAGCACACTGACCTGCATGAGGTAAAACTTTGGAAGGATAGGTGGCGCCACCAGTGAAAACTGTTGGCAGGCATAGAGAATAGGTTCGTGGGATCAAGTGAAGGCAAGTACTGCGTGTGTAGCGAACGTTCCTGTAAACCCAAATGGGCAGGCAACATGAGGACTAAATTTCAACTCGAGCTGTGCTACGATTTTTATGGAAAAAAGGACTAACTGCAAAAGCTGTAGTAAAGGAAAGGACACAGTACAAAAAGCATTGCATTTCCTCGTCTGTCTGATTTGCATTTTTTTTGGATATGTTGTAGCTGAGGACCTCCCGGGAAACTGTTTATATATGGTCAACTCCCTATGACCAACCCTGTGCCCTCCAGAGATCACCAGAGGTCACACAACGGGTGTTGGTAGAATTGGTTCAAACTTGGCATACAAAAAATAGTTGTGTGTTATACTGGGCTACGGCAAATCAGGATAGTCCACGTAACGATGTGACTTTTGGTGGCCTCTGGAGGTCACAAGATTGGTCATAGGGAGTTGGCTCCATGCAAACAATTGACCGGGCGTCCTCAGCTAAAACATATCCAAAAATCACGCAAATCGGACAGACAAGGAAATAGAGTGCTTTTTGTACGGCGTTCTTTGTCGTTTATAACACTGACAGCAGAACAGAGCAGAACAAAGGAATACTGGATCGATCGACAGCTACCCGTTGGTTCACAAAATTTACTTCGGGTGATTTAAGCCTCGTGGACAAGTCCCGTAAGGGTAGATCTCCGATGGATTTAACGGTCCTCTCAAGATGCTGTGAGTGCTGAACCACAATCGAGTACGTGTGTGTTAGAAAGAGTAGTTTGGACATCCAAATTGACAAGAAACTGTCTATTGCATGCCATGCATTACGTCAATCAACTGCCCCGACAAAGTCCTCATGAGTTGACAGAGGAGCAGGCCCAGCTTGGAGTGGCAATTTGCTAGAATTTGTTTTAAAAAATCCGCGTGATCTTCGTTTCTGGTGTAGAATTGTGACAGGAGATAAGTGGGTGTTTGTGGAAAACCCTCACACACGTAAACAGCGGGCGAAAAGAGGAGAGGAACCCTTGGACAATGTGAAACAAGACAGATATGGGAAAAAACTCATGCTGTGTGTTTGGTGGTGTATTGACGGGATAATTCATTTTGAGTTTGTTCCAGAGGATCGTGCTGTAAGAGGTGAACTGTATTCTGAACAATTACGCCGAGTGTATGCCATTCTGAACGAGAAATATCCGGCATTAACAAGAGGAAGATCTTATTGCTGCAAATTGACAATGCTCTGAGTCATCGGTCTTTAAATTTGACCAACACCCTGGCTGAACTTAACGTGTTTGAGTTGTTACCTCATCCTGTCTATAGTCCAGATCTTGCACCTTCAGATTATTATTTGTTTCGCTCTTCTCTCTTTCTCTCTCTCTCTCTCATTTCGTGTGTGGTCGGCTATTCAATTCATATGATGAAGCGCATACTGCCTGTCGCGAGTTTTTCAATTCTAAACCTTCCAACTGGTATCGCCATCAGATTGAACTGTTGTCCCAAACATGGGTGAAGGTCATCGAACATGATGGCCGTGTTTTTCAAAGTAAAAGTTTGTCTTTGTTTCTGATATTAGTGTTTCTTTTTCCTTCATGTATGATGCAGAGCTTTTGGGACAACCTGGTAATTGTAAACACAGAAGTCCAGATAATGTGAAAATAATCCTCTTGAATTTAAAGAAGAGTCCTGTCAATGACAGAGGAGGATCCAGGTTAAACATTTTAGGCGGGTGGTACGGTAGTTAAAATTTTTTGAGGGGGAGTGGATTGCTCGCCCAAATGTTGAAAAAATCAAGAGCACAAACTCTGCCATTGAATAGGGTGATAGGGAACTGTTCCTGCTTTCGAAGCAGCAGAACGAAGTATTTGAAAGTACAAACATTTGTTGACCCGATGCTAACGTCATACTCATTTCTATGTGTAAAATCTTTTCTTTTCTGCACGTAAATTACAATTTAAATGTAATTTTTACTGGTATGCCATACCGGTCGATTTTCGAACTTTCGGATGCATAATCGGCTCATACCGGCTCACTTTAAGCACTGGTAATAATAATAGTAGTAGTAGAAATAATAGTAGTAAGAACTGGTTAGAAGCTCCGAAGGGGTTGGTTTTTTTTTATTGACATAAGTGTAAGTAGTGGTAGCTGTAATAGTAGTAGTAGTGATAGGAACGGGTTAGAAGTCCCGCAGATTTTGGTTGGGTTCTGTTCTGACTTAAGTAGTGTTAGGTGAAGTAGTAGTAGGAGTAATAGTAGTAGGAACTGGTTAGATGCCCGCAGGTGTTGGTTGGGTTGTGCTCTCGACATAAGTATAAGTTGTAGTAGGTGAAGTAGTAGTAGTACTAGTAACATTTGTAGGAAGTTCTTAGAAGTCCCGCTGGGGTTGGTTGGGTTCTCTTCTCGACATAAGTAGTAGTATTACTAGTAGTAGAAACGGATTAGAATGCCCGCAGTTGTTGGTGGGTTCTGTTGTCGATATAAGTATAAGTACTAGTAGTAGCAATAACGGGCTAGAAGCCCCGCAGGTGTTGCTTTGGTTGTGTTCTCGACATAAGTATAAGTAGTAGTATATGTAGTAGTAGTAATATTAGTAAGATTGGTTTAGAAGTCCCGCTTGCGTTGGTTGGGTTTTCTGCTCGATATAAGTAAAGATAGTAGTTGTAGTAGTTTTAGCAGTATCAAGGGGTTAGAAGCCAGGCAGGTGTTGGTGGGTTCTGTTCTCGACATAGGTAGTAGTAGAAACGGATTAGAAGTCCCGCAGGAGTTGCTTGGATTGTGTTCCCTACATAAGTATAAGTAGTAGTAGTAGTAGTAGGAGGAGGAGGAGTAATGTGCATAGGAAGAGTAGTAGTAGTAGTAATAGATTTAGTAGTAGAAGTAATATTACAGCAGTAGTAGTAGTAACATAGTAGAAGTAGTAGTAGTAGTTGTTGTTGTAGTAGGAACTGGTCAGAAGCTCTGCAGGTGTCGGTTGGGTTCTGTTGGCGACATAAGTAGTAGTAGTAGTAGTAGTAGTAGTAGTAGTAGTAGTAGTAGTAGTAGTAGTAAGAACGGGTTAGAAGTTCCGCAGGAGTTGCTTGGATTTGTGTTCTCTACATAAGTATAAGTAATAGTAGTAGTAGGAGGAGGAGAATAGGCATAGGAATAGTAGCAGCAGTAGTAGTAATGGTAGTAGTAGTAGTAAGTTTTAGTAGTAGTAGTAGTAGTAGTAGTAGTAGTAGTAGTAACATTAGTAGTAGTAATAGTTGTTGTTGTAGTAAGAACTGGTCAGAAGCTCTGCAGGTGTCGGTTGGGTTCTGTTGGCGACATAAGTAGTAGTAGTAATAGTAGTAGTAACGGGTTAGGAGCTTTGCAGGGGTTGGTTGCTTTCTTTTGTCGACATAAGTAGTGATAGTTGTAATAGTAGTAGTAGTATTTGGAACGGGTTTGAAGCCCCGCAGGTTTTGGTTGGGTTCTGTTTCCGACTTAAGTATAAGTAATAGTAGGTGTAGAAGGAGTAGTAATATTAGTAGGAAAGGGTTAGAATTTCCGCTGGGTTGGGTTCTTTTCTTGACGTAAGTATTAGTATTAGTAGTAGTAGTTGTTGTTGTTGTTGTTGCAGCAGCAGCAGTAATAGTAGTAGTAGTAGTAGTAGCAGTAGTAGTAGCAGCAGCTGAAGTAGTAGTAGTAGTAGTAGTAGCAGCTGCAGTAGTAGTAGTAGTAATAGTAGTAGCTGTAGTAGTAGTAGTATTTATGTATGGAGATTCCATTTCGTTGTGCCATTTGTATTCTTTGTTTCCTATTATGTGGGAAAGGGTAACTTTGATACATTGGTCATTGTCATTTGCCAACATGGCATGTTACCTCTTTTTTAAAAATAAGGTACGGATAATACATGTGCCACAACGATATGGGATCTCTATACTAAAGTGGCCACACCAGCGTTATAAAGTATTACCTTTATCACGACTGAATCTATATGATTATGAAGTCCTTGACTTATGTGAATAAAAGATGAACTACGTTGAGTAAAGGCCGGCTACGTACATATAAATTCAATTATTATTCTTTGAACCTTTAATAGTTTAGAATGTACATGTAAGTCTTGTTTTAATGTGACTATTATAAAGAACAGACTACCATTGTAGGAACTATATAGGGTAAAGGAACCGAATATGGAATACTTTTTGTTTCTTCTTTCTCAGAAACGCGTATTCCACAAAAAGAACATTGTACATTATAATACTTGCTGTACCTTTGCGAAACAAAATATAGGTATGAAAATTTCTTCCACATTATAGATTTTTTGCAATACTACAAAATCGAAAGAAACTCAATTTCCCATATTAGGCACACCCCGCTCCTAATATGGAACACTACCTATTCCTAAAATAGAATACTAGAACAGCGCGTCTGCCTACAATGCGACATTCGGATAATTCAAGCATGGGTAATGCATTCGAGCAATTTATTTGTTTATTTAAGAAATAAATGTATTTATTAGTTCAAGGAGAAAAGCATAAGATAATTAAAACATAAAACAGCAGAAATACCAGAACTTTACGTAGTACAAAGATAATTATCGAACTTGACTGTACTTATTCATTATTAGGCCTGTGTTCGCAAATTGCTGTAATAGGCTGTAATAGCTACTTATTTTTACTTTTGGAATAGCTATAATTTCTTTTACCTAGAAGTAAGCATGTGTACTAGGTACAACCAACAACCGAAATAACTAAACGAAATATTCGGAGAAGCAAACCACGTGTGTGTAATTAAAAAACCTGTATAAAAGAAGTTCAAACATACTGGATGAGCGTATCTTAAAAGGCCAAATTTTAATTCCAGGTTTACCTTGCAAAACAATGGCCACAAACATATTTTTCTCCGCCACTCATGGCACACGTTTCGTGAGACCATCTTTTACAAACTGGGCATTTTAACCAATATCTCTTCCCTGCACTAAGCGACCACAATTTATCACAATGTCCACATTCCACGTCCATGTCCACATTCCATGTCCACAATGTCATCATTAATATGATCACTTAAACTGTCACTATCTTCGTTCAAGTCACTCATTGCCTCCTCGGATTCACTTTCTTCTTTGTAGTTTTGTGATGTCGTTTTATTGGGCTGTTTGCACTAGATTTTCTTTGGCTGGCATCGGAAGGCTAAAGTTTTCTAACTACTTGCAGGATGAAGTAATGGCCTGTTGTGATGAAGTAGAGGCTTCACT
Organism: Thermobia domestica; assembly: GCF_964235325.1. NCBI lineage: Eukaryota > Metazoa > Arthropoda > Insecta > Zygentoma > Lepismatidae > Thermobia > Thermobia domestica. Next base: position 306,338,042 of record NC_137458.1, read on the forward strand.
GACGCTTGGTCTAAAATAATGTGTCAGGTCTAATATAAGTTACAATTCAGCTGTTCTTCTTCACTTCTAGTTCACATGCGTATGAATCTATTTAGGAACATTCCATATTAGGATCCTGCTAGTACTCCATATTAGGAAAATCGCCATTTTGAATAGTTCTCTTCCTACCTACTCTTACGTGATTCTCTGTGTACTGAATCCTTATGCTCTTATGATATACTATACATGTAATCTAAAATCAAAAACTCAACAATAATACATACCTCTTTGTGTACATTTAGCAGCCTGCAAAGATAATTTCGAAAAACTCAAGTTGTTCAGAAAAATTTTTTCAACAAAAAAATGTTTTGTTATCGTTTGGCAGCAAACCACTCATGCACAAATTGAGGGCGCCATCTGTTCTCAGGAAAGTTTATGCTTCTGGAGTGTTTTTCATTTTCATCTGATTTTTTTATCTGAAAATACTACCCAAATAATGTTATTTAGGACACTAGCAGACGAAAGAAAATCATGAAACTACAATGTTCTACATAGACACAATAGTGTGCATTCTAGAATGACTCAAGAAAATTAAGTGTAATCCTTACAAAAAAGATAATAATAATTATTATAATTATAATTATAATAATGATTTTTCACAGAAAGAATATTAGTACATGCAATTTTATTTATATATTGTACGAAATAGTATAACTTTCTTATCTTAAAGACTGAACGTTACATCTTGCTGATATCGATGTCGATAAGCTGATATTGAGAGCAGAAATGGAACGTTACTAAAATACAGGAGTCTGACGGGGATACGGAATACTTGGGACCAAAATCTGGACTGTTCCGTATTTTACGGGACGTATGGCAGGCTTACGTAAACATCACAATTATCGTAAGAACTGTGAAAAAACGTGGTACGCTTTCCTTAATTTATTTAAAATAAAGTGCAATAAGAAGTTAGCTAATGTTTATTTGCACATTTTTTTTTACTAAAAGCTAAATGCCAACAAGTCTTACAGAATCTAAAATAACACCTTATAACAAGGTTTCGTGAATGGGAGCGCCATTTGAGACAGGATTCTGGGAATTTTCTGATTTTGCTTCTTAACATATTGAGTTTCCTTTTCTGTTTATTAGAAAGTAGTCAATATATGAATGGAAATAGTTTGATTCATTCAATTCCATAACTCCCTAGCTTCAGTTTTGTATTATAACTATGTCTCTAGTTACCAAAAGCCTACCATACCATTTGTAAAAAATAATAACCACATTTTAGTAGCGCGTTTTATTCGTCACGATCCTTTTACTCAAGTTATCGTTTCTTCCTCTGATTATAAAGAAAGCAGCAAGAATCGAACGTATATTCTTGAAGTTTTGTTTCCACTGTGAAAAAAGTTTCAAAATATTCCTTGTTAATATAAATCAAAAGACATGCATTTATAATATAGCAATCTGACTTGAGGCCTAAAGCACACTAGTTACCAAAATATAACCAAATAGAAAATTCAACAAATTGATCAACGATTTCAAATATTATTATACATGTGTGTAGTTATTCGCCTTCTGGTGACCTGCTGGTAGCTAGTAATTCCTCAGTTGATTTATTGTGTTATTAATGCTACAAATATACCTCAAAACTATGTCTTATTTGAAAAGTGGATGATTGTAGCCACCGACATAGATGAAGCTATTCATCAGCGGCGGCTGGTACTATATGTTGCATACTTCCGCAACTGGATATTTTTTTTAATACTAAGAATATTTTTTAAGTATATCAGTAAAAGAAATAAATCTTTGCTCTTGAGCGCAAAACAGTATTGATGCATTTCTTTTAAAAAAGTCATTTAAAAAACTGAAAGGAAGAGAGAGATTTACATTTCCAGTGGCAGCGAGCGTTCCCACCGGAAGCAGTAACATTAAGCATATGGCACCGAGCTCCTATCTCTTAACATGAGGAAGTGGATTTATTCTTACATCGCTGCTATCCTCCCGTATTGCCCTCTTGCAGTTGCACGTTCTTCCGCAACTGGTCAGCTTCTGTAATAGTTACGAATTCCTCCGCTTAGCAGCGCTTGAGTCAATTAATAGAGTGAGGGAGACACAGACGCTTGGAAGAAAGAAGTTATTAACAAAACGCAAAATCGCAAAGAACAAATATAAGTCTGGTGGTATCAGGGACGGATCGAGGCTGAAAGTTTGGGGGGTGGTCGTTCAAATTCAATAGATTTTATTTAACATTTATAATACAAAGGTGAAAATTCTTGAGATAAATTTTACTTAAAAAACAACTATTCTGGGCGGGATCCGAAGAAGTCCGAAGAAGAAGAGTCTCGAAGAAGAAAATGTCTTACCTACCACTGGTCTATTTCCTAGCTCTGTGTCTTTCGTGCACATGCGCCCGTGTTCGATTTCCGGCGGAGAGCGTAAAAAATTAATAAGAAATCATTAACTTCCAATACTCATCTGTCTTCTTTAGCCTAATTTGCTGGAATGTTAAACTGTTTTTTTTTTTTTTTTCATTTCGAAGGAAAACATCTTAGATTTCATGCTTCTTTATACTAGAACAACAGCCAAAAATACGTGGTTTTTGAAAACTGACTTTTTGTACCGTATATTTATACAAAGAAATGCTAACAAAATGCATAATGTCGAAGGAGAGAGGTGTTTCTGTACCCTAAAGAAAATAAAGCAGAAAATATTTGCGGTAGCGATGCTTTCTATTCAGAAGAAATTGGCGAAAAGATTTCAATGGTCATAGAGAAATTTGAAGCTCAAAAGAACGAAGGAAGACTTTCCATTCCAAAATAATGCATAGCTTATATAATTATTTTTTTTTAACTGCGTGCATGCAGTTTTCTTGCTTTTTTTTCTTCTTTTCGGATTAACGCCATCATTCATGGCTTACAGCACATGCTATATATTCGATTTATCTCTTGTTCAATAACATGCGTGTAGAGGTTTTGTATATAAATAGTGTATAAATGTACATTGATAGTGGTTGTTTGAAAAAAAGGAAATCGTTTATATATTAAATCAATATTAGAGAAATAATTTAATCAATAATATACAAATAGAGCTTAAAAAACTTTCCTCTTCATATTTCCTGAATATTTTCTTTTGGATAAGACTCAAGAATGCTGGGGAGGGGAACACTTGCGCATACCTACATACCTTTAATATTGCAACATTGCAACTGGTGCTTGTACAGACCACGAACCGTTACTGCTATTCATATGAAATAAATTTAGTTCTTATAATGAATCAACACATATTAGTACGTATTAGAAAAGTTAAGTACTGTATATATATCTGAGTGAGATCCCTCAAACATAATGTTGCACCATTTCAACCTGAAAAGGTAAATTATCACATATAAAGGAAAGAGTAAACACGAATAAAAGACATTTTCTACGACAATTTTTATAGATAACAAATTTCCTCAATTAAGGAAGGAGGGAGACGTAACAGCTGTGCATCTTATTATTGTATTTTTCTTTTCTTTATTGAATATTATGTGATTCTGGTTATGATTAATTATATTGTATTATGGGATGTAAATAGGACTGCTGGTCTCCCCCTCTTAACTGAGAAGTTACCAATTGTTTATATTGTATATACAGTCATGGAAAAATTAATAGCAACTCTGGAATTTTGCGCATTTATAAGGATTTTAAAGAAGTTTCTACCTAAACATGTACAAACATACAATGATTTATGCATCAAACTAAAGGAAATTTTATACAGAATCCAAATCTACTTACACAAGTTACGTATCTTTAAACAATTGATAATATTCAACAAAATATGACGTCACTTGTTAAGTGAAGTGAAAGTAATTAAACTTAAGTGAAGCGTACCCAATTAATTTTGGCTCAAGCTAATATTTGATTGGATATCCACGCTTAGTAATAACGTCTTTGCAACGTTGTGGCTTGATGTTTACTAAATTTCGTAGTGTCTCTATTGAAATGCAGTGTTATCAGACGTCGTTTAGTGCTTGAATTAACTCAGCTCTCGTTGTAGGTTGTCTTACACGAACCTTATCCTTCAAAACACCACAAATTTTCAATTGGGTTTAAGTCGGGCGAATCACCAGGCCAAGGAAGTTGGATACGTGACTTAAGACAGCACGTAGTCTTTTATAACTCTGTCATGATGGAAGGGGGTCAAAATAGTCTTGAAAAATAAAGGAACTACCGTTGAATAAATCTCTACCCGTAGGTATCATTGTCGTTTCAAGAATATGTTTATAAGTGTGTGCATTAACAGCACCGTCACAAATGTGAACTTTACCGATTCCATTAAAAGGAAAAACATCCCGAATCATTACACTTTTATAGTACCTAGAAGATTTTACAGCACAATCAGAATTAAGAGTCCGTATCACTGCGAAATTAAAATACCGCTAATTTTACAGTAATTATGTGATATCATCAAATAGATAAAAGATAATCAAAAATTGGATTAAGACCTCCCTAGACAATATTATTTTGCATGATGTACCGTTATCACGAGTCACCTAGTAGCTTTCCGTTTGCAGTTATTTAGAAACGCGAAAATAAATGCTGATTTTCTAAATGGCTGGAGATCGAAAGCAGATAAATGAGTCGTGATAACGGTTTTTCAGGCAAAATAATATTGTCTAGGGAGGTCTTGTTCCACTTTTCGATTATCTTTTATCTATTTAAAGATATCGTATAATTACTGTAAAATTAGCGGTACTTTAATTTCGCAGTGATGAGGCCTCTTAAGTGCTTCACCATTCATGCGATAAACTCTAGCGCGTGAATTATTGCTAAATGGTTATTTTCGTCTTATCACTATATATAACTTTGCGCCACTGCTCACTTGTCCAATTCTTGTAAATTTTGGCTCACTCTACGCGCCTTTTACGTTGTTCCGGTGTAAGATATGGCTTCATGACTGCTCTATGTGAACGCAAACCCATTGATTTTAACATTTCTCTCGCTGTTCGCGGACAAACGTCAACACCAGATGTTTCCCTCCAACTCCTAGCAAGACGTGCTGATGACTGAAACCCATCTGCAAAACACAACCATCGCAGTGCACTGTTCTGTCTAGGCAAGGATTTCATTTTTTGACTACATTTGCCAATTCTTCCACTTTTTATGCACCCTGCTTCCCGAACCTTGGCCAGCTGCCTACCCACTGTACTTTTATCAGTTGCATAATCCAGGTTATTTCGGCATTACTTTTGCTACACTCACTTAATGTCTTAATTCTAGTGGCTTTCTGTAGTGTAATGTCACACGTTTTCCCCATATCGATGTCCGACATCAATAATTTATAAACGCCAAATCAATATTTATGGCTAAAACTATCACTTTTAATTTTGTCAGTAAAATTAGCACTGCTAAAACAACACAATTATGTAACCCAGGACAGCTACACAAATAAGGAAGCAGAAACCACACTGCATGCTTGGAACGTGGAATACCATATTGAGCGCGGACCTTACTGAAAGCAACATCGAGTTATCCATTAAATGAACATTTAACATGAGGGATTTGTGTTTCCTTTCTCACATATTTTCTTGAATATCATCAATTGTTGTAAAGATACGTAACTTCTGTGAGTATATTTGGATTCTACATAAAACATCCTTTAGTTTGATGTATATATCATTGTATGTGCGTATTTAGATAGAAACGTCTGTAAAATCCTTATAAATAGGTAAAATTCCAAGGAGTTGCTATTAACTTGTCCATGACTGTATGTATGTTCCATTTATTTCTGTATTTAATATCTGTATTTTTCGTGTGTTCTTAAATCCCAATGATAGAATATTTTCAATGGAAAATTCCTATTAACATTGTATAACGTGAAAGAGACTTCAAGGGTGAGACAAAGTCAAAGGGGTAATACAGAACAGGTCATCAAAGAGATTTTTGAAGATGTTCGTTAGTAAATGATCGCCAGGCCTTACACGCGATGAGGACGTAAGCACTGAATATCAATGTATCATTTTTAAAAAAATAACAAAAAAGGGAAAATGCTTACAAGGAAAGGACATGAATCTGTCAAAGGGATTTCCTAATCAAACCTAGTCCATTCGATAAACATAACAAAGATATGTTCATGCACAAAAAATAGCTGCCATGAACCATGGAGTGAGACCATGGGGCCGATTAACCTTGTTAGTATATAGAAAATCGTAGACTCGCAGTGAAACAGTTATTCCATCAACACTATTCATTGGGAAGTCATAGTTTATAATTCATTCTCTTCACCAAAAAGCAAGCTTTCGAGGCGTGCTATGTACTGGGGCCCATAATGTACTTGAACATTGAAAATTGGGAGAATGTCGGGAAAATTCCCTCCAGAAATCCATACCATCAATTTTGGACCCCTCTGGAGTAGCCCCAGGTAAAACACAAAATCCAAATGTATCTGTAAAAATACCATAAAGGTTAGGAAATGTGTATGCCAAGTTTGGTATCGATAGACGGAATAGATATGAGGAAAAATGAGTATTGTTACGGAAGCTTGATGAACATAATGAAAATTAGTACAAGAGGATAGCATTATGTAATTCCTACAACAACAACAACAAAAAAAGCAGGTTTACTGTATTCATATATTGGATGTTAAAAGCTCTTAACTAGTAAAACAAATAACAGGCCGTGGATGTCTCATATAATCATTATTATTATTATTATTATTATTATTATTGCCTATCTTTCTTTTCAAGTCCTTAAAAGCTTCCATACTCCATGATCCTCTGTAACATCCCAGTTGGATGTTCCAATCTGGAATATACATGGAGCATTTGGAATATTTCGCAAAAAAAAAAAAAAAAATCCAACTGCTGAGAAAAAGAAGTGAGTAATGTCAAGCATGGCGCATGAGAATATGCTCATGTAATATATATTGATTACGCAATTGATTTTATTTCTTATATTAGCAAATTTTTATTATTTTTGTCATTTCAATATTTTGTTTGTAGAGGAAAGGTAGTGTAGGATTTGTTGTAATAGTTTATTATTTCATATAGTTTGTAGTAAGGAAATTCGTTTCAAGAATGATACTTTTATTATTATTATTTTATTTGCTTAGGATTTTCGAGATTACTAAGAGGGAAGTAGGAAATGGATTGAATAGATAATAATCGAATTTATTTTAATCTTCAAAATTTCTTGTTCGGCCATATTTAACATTTTACGTTCTTCGGAAACATATTTCTTTTCTAATCCAGGTATCCAATAATCAATTGGACTCTAGAGGGATAAAAGAAAAGGTGTAGATTTAATTGGTTTTCAACTACGTCATCATGAAAACAATTCTATGATTCGCTTTTAATTACCCTTAGTTCTGTGGTAAGAGGCTTCTAGACGCTTGTATGGCGGGATGCTGTATCATAGGAGGGACCCGTATTGAATGGTTCCTGGAAAACTTTCAAGAAAACGATTAAATCCGTGATTCAACCCTCAAAATAACTAAAATTATGCTTTCAAGATGTTAGGGGAATGTCTACATTTGAATGTAAACTGATTTGTCAGTGAGGGTTGTATAAAACAGTTCTGTCATCTGTTTGAACGTGGTGTTCGAGGTTCACGGCTTGGCGGATCCATGTTAATGTGGACAGTTGGAACAATCGCTATTGTTCATGATAACCTTGGAGTTTCTTTTGGAGAGGTAAAGTATGGCAGATTACATCCAGATAAAATATGGCTTTGGGACAGTTCAGTTGGACTTGTGATTTACCTTGTAGTAACGAAGTAACCAGGAGGCTGGATTACTGTTTTCTTGGAGTGATGAGGTGTCAGTATTCTAGTTATTCCAACTAGGACAACAAGTAAGTTTCATTTAGATTAATGCGGGTCTCGTGAACTACGGAAATTTTCGTCAGTGGAATCTACAAGAATTAGTGGATTGTTTATGTGGATTTTTTTTTTATACGGAATCTTCAAAAGTGATAACCTTGACTAACTCTTTGGCTAAAATTTCGTATGTGCAAGAATCATAATGGCAATGATGGTGTAGTAATCTAAAGTTCCCTCGGATACCTTCTATAATATATTCCACATGTAGTTCGAAAGTATACCTTTTGGGGTTAGGGGGGAATTTGTATCGTAACTTCAAAATGTAAAGATTACCAGTTGGCTACATTGATATAGATAGTCTTATTTCAGAAATAACAACCTTCCAAATTAATATCTTAAATAATTGGCTCTTAAAATTACTATTGACATTATTTTTGTGCTATGATGTTTCGATATTTCAATATAAAGTAAAGAAAGAAATCAGAATCTTGTACAACCATGCAATTGGGTGCTAGAAATTAACGAGGTTCGATCGTCATTTGTCTGCTTCCGTCTTCAGTATGAGCTTTCGCTATATAGTATTCATTTGTTTATGATGGCATTTTTCTTGAATTAATAGAAAACAGTTTGTTTACCCTGATAGATGATTCGGAATGTTGATCTAAAAATTTGTTAGAGGAATTCAATACTTCATATTAGTTCCTATGGAAAAAGGCTAAGTAAATTATTAAGTAGGATAAATATTTTCTCTCTGCCCGATATAAAGAATGTAACAGTTGCGTTGTATGTTTATGTGCTATTTGATCGTGTTGTTTGTGCTCGAGGCTCATATATATCGTCATAGGGTGTATATTTGGGAGAAGCGCTTGAGAACAGGGAATCTAGATTAAATTTTGTGCATAATATTTACATTGAAGGTCAGTGCCTGTAATATTTTCGTGTGTGAGTATTTATATATGTGTATTTTTAGGTGTACTTAGAATAGGTCCTGTAGTAGTAGGTTAGATTAGGTATTGAATAAAATAAATATTGTGTCCCTTGATAATGTTGAATGAAACGTAAGAATGCGGAAAGGGGGCCGAAAGTAGCACTGACATTTACCCTGATTCTCTATAAGCCAAGTAACCCGTACTGTATAGAGCTGTTTCAAGAGCGTAGTATGCGATCCGCAGGTTGTACAATGGAGAGCAGAGGTACTTAATGTTTTAAATTCTTAATATGCATTTTACAAGCTTTGAATTCCTTCTACATTATTGTCAAGAAAATATGTAAACAAGTTCAGAATTATTTCGAAAAGAGGACATTCAAAATTAAATCCTGTATTATTTGAAGTACATGAAACTATTTGGATAAACCTGTTTTGGAAGTTGAATAATGTAACGTTACTGTGTATATTATTATTATTAGTTGGAGTTTATAATAAATAATTCAGTGGAAGAAACTTTTCATTTCACAAGCAGAACTGTATTCGTATTGCTAGGTAGAGATTTGCTGGTGTTTTAATATATTTTCGTTAGGAAGCGGAAGCTAGTGCAAGGGTTATTTCGAATGTAAACAAGCCTCATATTTGCGTTGTATGAGAATGAAACCGTGCTTGGAAAAACAGTTTTTTGGAATCTTCTTCATGTTAGACAACATTTGGCTTCAAAAATCAATATTTTTATTGAATAATTAATTTTATTTTTCGAGCTTACTTTTTTTTTCTGTGAACGCTTGCTTAATCTGGAAAGTTGAAGTACTCGCGTTTTGTATCCATGCCTGGCAATTGATTGGGTTCTCAAATCAAAGTCAAAGGTCGGAGGTATGTATACGAGCCGTGAGGGTCAACAACCAAGATTGAGTCAAGGCCCGAGTTCGAATCCAGGCTTGTATTTGAGTCTTCCATTCCATATTGCACTGAAGTAGCATATACACGAAGGGCTTGTTCTCTGAACGGGTGTAGGCCTAACCTAGTACAGAGGACTGACCCCTTCGATATTTCTCGTGCATGGTAATGTGGAAAGGTGACATCATCATCCTTATTATCATCAAGTTGCACAATACAATAAACAAGTAGTAGTAGTAGTAACAAAAGTCAGAGCATAGACAGCCCATAGAGAGTAGTTGGTAATTCACTCGTTTACAAACAAGTGTCGATCTAAAAAGCTATTAATAAAAACATACAATGTAAATCATAGTTTTTTTTAAATATATAATTTTTTTTAAAAGTAAAACCTCAGCTAACCTCTTTGTCTTCTTGAACGACTTTTCTTTTTTGATATCGTCCATCAACTGTAGCATCTTTCGGCCCCTCTCTCACTTTCCTGCTACCATATCCTTTAGCATTGCTGTTCCTTATAAAGGCGCTTTATTTATTTATTGTTGCATCAACTATATATCTGCAGATGAAAATAATTTAAGCTTATCCTGATGAAGATTGATCGCTACTGCAATTGCGAAATACGCTAAGCTTGAAAGAAATATTACACTTGAGTCATTACATTCTTAGGATCTATTAGTGAGACTTGTAAGATTGCGTTCTTAGTATGAACGTCCGTGCGTCTGCGTTCTTTGTACGTGCGTAAGTCCGTCTGTTACTTTGCACGATACCTATCTCTTGAATGAGTGTAATATACAATTCTACCTTTTTGCAATAGATGGCTACACCGATTACTTCATTAATACAGTCAATCCTTTAATAACTTAGCAGATAATGGTGACTATAGCCGATATATTTCACACATGTAAGAGAATTTTTGCTTTCTTGGCAATAGATGGCTCGAGCGATTACTTCTTTAATGTTATCAATCCGTTAATAACGTAACAGATAACGGTGACTATTTATAGACGATATATTTCAAGCATGTAAGCAAATTTTTGCTCTTGTTCGCAATAGATGGCCAGAGCGATTACTTCTTTAATGTAGTCAATCCGTTAATAACTTAACAGATAACGGTGACTATTTATAGCTAATATATTTCATCCATGTAAGCGAATTTTCCTTTTCTTTTCTCAAGAGATGGCGACAACACCTTTTTAACCCCTCGTTAGTAGAGTCAATCCGTAAATAACAACAGATAACGGTGACTATTTGTAGCCGGTATATTTCATGCCTGTAAGCGAATTTTTGCTTTGCTTGCATAAAACCCGGTATATAAGAGTTTTCGAACATGCTCGTTACGAATATTATATTTGCCTTTACCCAGGTCTTATAGTTTATGTGGGATACGCCCTTTTTAAAAATTTTAATTGATTTGCATGAAACTCGAACATGCTAAATATGAATGTTATATTTAGTGTCAAATGAACGGTGTTTGTGCTTTTTCTGAAAGGTACTTCTTTAGGAATTTATTTAATATAGTAGAAATTTTATAAGAATGATTATGAGCTCTCCAATAACCCTTATATAACATAACAGATATTATATAACCATTAGAACAACTGGTTTCTTTTTTAACCAAGTATATTTTATAGAGCCTTTTCGAATACGCTTTATATAGGTCGGAGGACAAAGGGCAAATATTTAGCTGTGTATAATTCATAAATAGTACAACCTATAGAAATCCTGTTTCTTAATGTTTAGTACGAGAACATCGAAAAGCGGTGACCTTTATTCAACGTAACCTACAAAGTAGACTATTTTATATAAAGGTGTTAACAGTTTTTCTATATTGAATAAAGCGGTGACTACGAAATTTATATAGCAACCGATGCACCTTATGTTCCCTAATATCCCCTAATTGGAAGTTGCTTTAATATGAGCCCATTTAGTTATAAGCGGTGAAGGTCCATTTTAACTAGCTGTGAATTTTACATGTTTTGTCCCATTCAAACAAACGGTGGAATATATTTCAGTATCCTATTTAATTTTGTACCAAACAGAAAAAATGTATTATTTAAATAAGCAAAGAAATGCAATTTTAACTATCTCATAAATTTATGTCTTTTGTACTATTTAAATAAACGAAGGAATAAATTTGGGTGGACTATTTGATTTTGTACCCACCAGAAAAATATATTATTTAAATAAGCGAAGATATGCCATTTTAACTAGCTCAGAATTTAATGCCTTTTGTAGTATTCAAATAAACAAAGGAATAAATTTGGGTGGTGTAACGTATGATCTTCCATCTTTACGTTATTATTCTTACCTAAGTCTGTTTTCTAAGTTTAATTTATTACATTGTAATTTTTATTTAAATGTTGGTAAACAAGTCAAGATGGAATCTATGAACTTTTGCTCCTTGGTGTATTGGAGTATATATCTATCTACGTAAGTTTTTATTGTATTGCCCTCTGGTGGGAATTTTCATGGTTTCTGGCCCTCGTCATCGATGAGCAAGTTATAAGCCATGAAATCTACTTGACCTACGGGAGCAATTTTTTATTCTTCATTAGGAGCGCCTAGTAAGGGTGTTTTTTTTTAGTGCTATATTTTGGGTGAAAGCGATATACAGTAATTCATTATTTAATATTGTGCTCCACAGAAAGTATTTAATCGAAAGCATTATTAAGAGTGTTGGTTTGATAATTGTAACTCTGTGTCGGCATTAGACGAATTTATCAACCATTTGCCCTACGAGATCCAACAGGAAACTAAGTATTGCATTTTTCTCGTCTTCTGTAATTTAACTAGTTGCTTTCATTAGTCATATTTTGCTTGCTTAATTGATTTTTTAAAATTTAATTTTGCTATATATTACGTACTTTTTTTGGTCTGTTGTATCACGATACATTTCTGGTTTATAATCCGTGCTGCTTACCCATCAAAGTGCGAGAGAATTTGACCAATGTAGAGTCAGTAAAGTCAATATAATGCTATTCTGGCATGGTACCATCGATTTAGAGCATTTTACTGTACTTTAAGTTATATTTTGATTGTTATTTTTTTGTATCGCTAATTTTGTTGGAGAATTTGTTTCAAATATATGCCTCACACATATTAGTAGTAAGTTTGAAATTATCATGTAAATCAAAATTATATTCAAACTTCATATAACTTATTTTAGAGTAATAACCCATTTATTGCTAAATTTATTAATATATTTTCATTGGACAGACTTGATTTATATTTGTGTGGGGGAAACCATTATTAATATTGTGTATCCCTCTCCCGAATGTAGGCCTATTTGTGTCATTTCATTTAACACTCAGCCTAATATTAGAGTGGACTATTTTATTTTTGTACCAATCACAAAAAAAAAATAAAAATAAAGTAGTTCCATTCTAACTAACTCATAATTTTATACCTTTTAGTGCTATTCAAATAAATGAAAGAATAAATTTGTGTTCTATTTAATTGTGGCGCAGGAGTTTCAAATTTGATTTTTGTATCAATCAGAAAAAATGCATTATTTATAAAATTAAATAAGTCCATTTTAACTTGCTGAGAATTTTATACCTTTTGTACCATTTAAATAAACGAAGGAATAAATTTGAGACCTATTTAATTTTTTACCAACCAGAAAAATGTATTATTTAAATAAGCGAAGAGATAATATTTGAACTCAGAATTTTATGTCCTTTGCACTATTCAAATAAATGAAGGTATAAATTTGGGTGGACTATTTTTTTTTACTAACCAAAAGATTCTATTATTTAAATAAGTGAAGGACTGTTTTAATTAGCTCAGAATTTTGTACCGTTTGTGCTATACAAATAAACGAAGGAATAAATGTGGGTGGGCAATTTAGTTGTGATGCAAGGTTTTGTACTCTGTAGTATATTTTTGTATCAACCAGAAAAAGGTAAACTTTAGAGACGAATTTTTGTGGTGCAAATTTAACTAGCTCAAAATTGTAATATTTTTGTAACTTTTTTGTATGAGGAGAAACCATATTAAATTTTGTGGTATTATTTAGTTCTGGTGTGGCATCCTTAAATTCAATTTTTTACTTGTACATTTTGTATTATTAAGGAAAAAATCTATTATTCAAATAATCGAAGAAAGGACATTTATCTATGGTGTGACATTTTTAAAATCATATTTACATAAGTCGAAAGTTTATGCTATTTTTTAAGTTTATAATACGAAGAAAATATTTGTACCATTCTAATAAACAAAGGAAATACTTTAAAATTCGGTCGGCTGAATTTGAATTTTTTGTACCACAATGGATGTTTTTATTTAAAATAAACAACGCATTGTTGTGATATCTGGGCCATATTCGAAGTTCGTTATGAGCAAAAATGCCAAAAAAAGTTAAAAGAAAACCATTTCAAATTTTAACTGAATCTCTGGTTACTAAGTAAGGCTCATAGTTAAATAATTAATGAACGCGCGTTTAACTATTAAATCTTACGTTATGTTATACGTTGACAAAATACTAAATGAAGCGCAATAGTCCAAATTTTTTCCCGGACACTAATTGAATATTTGACCGCAAGAAAGATACTATACAAGTAATTAATTAGGTTAATGTTTCCATTATATTTCATTAAACTGATTTTGCCTAATGAAATTACACAATAAAGCGAAGAAGCAAAATAAAAAGGAAAATAACATTAAAGTCTTTTTGACTTCCACACTAGTAAGAAGCCTCACGTTTAAAAAAACAAACGAAATTGCACTCAACAGACTGTACTTTGGGCTCTCACTATACTGACAATAAGAATGTTAGATAACACATTCGTGGTAACGTTCTGTTTGAAGAACCTAATACATAGAAAATGTTGCTTAAATAACTACCGAAATTGAATTTTTAATACACACAAATAACACAATAATAATAGTTTTGAGAGTTGAATGAGACTATTCGCAACTATAATGCAGCATTTTTATAGTAATCTTATACTAATTGTTATGGAATCTGTTATACAGAATTAAGTAAAAATTGAATGCATAAACTTACTTTCTCCTATTTAAATATTTTTTCAGTTTATAACCTGAATTTGATTACTAATAAAAACTCGTATGGTTCAAGTTTTATGATTAATAATAGCTCGACTAATTATATTTTTCTGGATGGTACAAAGTGTTGCACCGCGACTAAATAGGCAACTGCATATTTATTTCTTCGTTTATTTCAATAGTACAAAGAGGTACAAAATTCTGTACTATTTAAAATGGTCCTCCTTCGCTTATTTAAATAATACAAAAATAAATAGAACATCCAAATTTATTCCTTCGTTTATTTAAATGGTACTGTTAGTGACACAAAAAGGTACAAATTCTGAGTTAGTTAAATTGTCTCTTCTTTGCTTATTTAAATAATACGTTTTTTCTGGTTGGTACAAAATTAAATAGATCACCCAAATATATTTCTTTGCTTATTAAAATAGTACAAAAGTATAAAATTCTCATCTAGTTACATTTAACCTTCTTAACATTTTTAAATTATAATATTTTGGTTCGTACAAAAATATAGAAAATAGTGAAAAATGATGCAGCACAATTAAATAGGTCACCCAAATTTTAAAATAATTCACCTTCGTTTATTTAAATAGCGCAAAAGTTACAAAATCCTAAACTAGTTAAAATTGTCGTTCTTTGCTTTTTAAATAATACATTTTTGGTTGGT
Source organism: Thermobia domestica (assembly GCF_964235325.1). Lineage (NCBI taxonomy): Eukaryota > Metazoa > Arthropoda > Insecta > Zygentoma > Lepismatidae > Thermobia > Thermobia domestica. The sequence goes on from NC_137458.1 coordinate 306,353,316, forward strand.
ACAAAAATATAATAGTCCACCAAAATATATTCCTTCGTTCATACCAATAGCACAAAATCGTGTAAAATTCTGAGGTAGTTAAAATGGACCTTGTTTACTTTTCAAAAAATACATTTTTTGATTGTTAGAAAAATAAACAGGCCACCCAAATTTTAAAATTATCCTCTGTTCAATTAAATGGTACAAAAATTTACATTCTGAGCTAGTTAAAATGGAAATTTAAGAACGTTACAGTCTAACTAAATGGTTTCATTTTAAAGCAACTTCCAATTAGAGAATATTACGAAACATAAGGTGAATTGGTTACTATATAAATTTTGTTATAACCATTTTTTACATTATAGAAAAATGGTTAACACCCTTTTATAAAATGGTCTATTACGTAGGTTACGTTGAATATAGAATCTCACCCACCGTTTTTCAATGCTCTCGTACTAAATATTTAAAAAAATGAATTTCTATATGTTGTACTAGTTACGAATTATACACAGCTAAATATTTAATTTTTGACCTCTGACTATATAAAGCGTATTCAAAAAATCTCTTAAAATATAATTTGTAAAGTTTTAAAAAAGCAAAGTTTTTATAATGGTTATATAATTTCTGTTACGTTATATAAGGGTTGTTAGAAGGCTCATAATCTCTCTTGTATAATTTCTGCTGTATTAAATAAAGTCCAAAAATGACCTTTAAGACAAAGCACAAACAGCGTTCATTTGACACTCAATATAACATTCGTAATTAGGATGTTCGAAAACATCTATATATCAGGTTTTATGCAAATCGGTTATTTTTTATTAAAGGCGCATCCCACATAAATATTACGTTCACAATCAGCATGTTGGAATAGCACTAAACGCCGAGTTTCATCCTAATCGATTAAATTTTGTTTTAGAAAGCGTATGCCACATAAGGAAATATGATATTTGTAATCAGCATGGCTAAAAACCCCTATACACCGAGTTTCATCCAAAACGGTTATTTTTTTATAAAAGTCGGTATCGCACATAAATTATGAGAGCTGGGTAAAAACAGATGTTGTATTCGTAATCAGCATATTCAAAAATCCCTATATACCGAGTTTCATCCAAATCGGTTAAAATTGTTGTAAAAGGGGGTATCCCACATAAATAAATATTATATCCGTAATTTGCATGTTCAAAATCTATATATCATACCGAGTTTTATCCAGGTCGAGATGTTTTGTTAAAGTACGTATCCCACATAAACTATAAATTCTAGATGAAAATGCATATTATATTCGAAATTAGCATGTTCGAAAACCCTCTTATACCGAGTTTTATGCAAGTTGGTTAAAATTGTTATAAGAGGGCGTATCCCATATACCTAGGTAAAAACAAATATATTATTGGTAATCATCATGTTCGAAAGCCCCTACCTACCGAGTTTTATACAAATCGAATAAAAGTGCGTATCCAACATAACCTAATATACTATTCGTAATTAGCATGGTCAAAAAACAATGTGTAACACATAAGTTGTTAAAAAACGAGGTATCTGCTTCTCTCTTAAGAAAAGTAAGTGTAGCATTTGGTAATAGGGAATGAGAAAAATGGCCATAGTCTTTTATAATCTCTGCTGTGTTAATTAGGCGTTGGTAAAAGGTATCATAAAAGAGAACAGGTGCACCCATAATGTAAAATGTTTTTTTAAAGGTTACTGTGTTGGAATATGTGTTCGTATTCTTTAATCTCTGCTATGCTATATACGGGTTGGAATTTCTATTAGACATCATAGCCTAATGTAATCTCTGGTATGTTAAATAGTGGTTGGAAAAAGAGAACGAGTACACCCCTGCTATGTATTCATAGTCTTTCATGTTAGTAGCCTTTCTTTGTAATATTTGCAATGTTACGTAAGGATTAAAAATGTGTCACGCTATCTTATCAGCTCTGCTATGTTACATAGGGTTGAAAGGTAAGCCACTGTCTTTTATCAGCACTGCTATGTTACATAGAGGTTGCAAAAATGTGCCATAGCCTTATGTGATAGTTGTTCGTAATCTCTGTGAAATTTCTGATTGGAGTATGTGGTCATAATCTTATGTAATTTCTGCTATGTTAAATAAGAGTTTAAAAAGTAGTCGTAAAAAAAGAACGGGTACACCAACGTATCATTGTATCAACATCGGAAAAGGGGTCATAAAAGAGAAGGAGTTCTACGCGGTGTTCATTTTTCCATAGCTGAGCGATACGCGTGACACGGCATATCGTGTGACATTGCTAATCGAGTTTTTCGTATCAGGCGGGACCTGGGAAAAGTGGAAAATTCATCAAAAAGTTGAGTCAATTGTCCGTATAACTACTCTTGTTTATGTGTATATTCACCTTCGCTGAAACACCTGCACCCTACGGACGCATCCCTCGCTTACGCTCCGTCCCGTTGGCTGCGCTCCTTGCCTGACTCGGTTAGATTTCATTCTTGCTTTTATGGCCGCCTAGGAAACATATTGTCTTTTCCACTATAATTCTTATTGTGTACCTACACTGAATACTCTAAAGTGAATGTGTACAGAGAAATGCATCTCCACACCACAGAAAACGATTGCTTAAGATACAAAAATGGATTTACTGAAAAAGAAGTACATATCGAATGAATTTGTGTATGGACACGCAAAATAAATCTGCACCTTGTATTATATTTCTGGAAAATAGGAAACAAAAAATTAATAGGTAGTAAATATTATATCAATAACTATAAAAATATAGGAAGAAATTAGTTTTTAAATATTAAAATATCACTCACAAGCATGAAGCATCCCAGCGTGTGCTCAAATGAATTTAGATTCCAACCCTTGTTTCAACAGACAAACGGCAGCCACATGAAGTCATTATACGGTGGTGTGATGCGATTATTTAAGACATACATTCCTACACATTCAGAAGAGAAAGTGTCTTTAGTATTTGTCTCTGTGGTCAATAATAACAAAGATAAAGCAAGATGTTATATCTCTTGGAAATTCTTGTGGCAAACATGCTTTTATGTACTGTTTCTACAGGAAATTACAGTAGAATTGTTGGAGGAAACGTTGCAGATTTTGAGAAATATAAGTATGTTGTCAATGTTTGGACTCAAAACATCATTTTATTGTGGAGGAATTATCCTCAATAAGTACTGGATTCTTACTGTAGCACGGGTTGTTGTTGATCGAGTTACATACCAAACATATTCAGCCGAATCTATTCATGTGGTTGCAGGGCAAAAGGAAAAAATGCCAAAGCCTGATAGCTTACGCAGTGTTTCTCGTGTGTTTCCACATCCCGATTATATTTATCCAAATAATAATATTGCGCTTCTAAAACTTAAACAGGGACTAAAAAATTTTGATAAACTGTCTGTGGCTAGATTGCCCAAGGATAATTCTTCTAGTGCAGTCAAAGCAAACAGTATGTGTACTGTGGTCGGTTGGGGTCGAACTAGTTATGAAGGTGAAGCTCCCTCGGTGCTATTGGAACTTCAGATGCCTATATTGGATATGAATACTTGTCTTAAAAAATTTACATCAATAGACCCGAATACTACAATATGTATTGGAGAGTTAAATGGGACCAAAACTACTTGCGTGGGAGATATAGGCGGACCTCTAATATGTGATAATGTAGTGGTAGGAGTTATTGCAGGGTATGGAATACCCTGTACAGCCCCAACTTATAGCACGAAAGTTGCTGCTTATCTAAATTGGATTGAAGATGTAATGGCAAATAATTCTGAGAAAGAAGATTCTAAATCAATTGCTCATCAAAACATTCTTGAAATTCATATCATATATCTCTTTTGCATGCATATTGTCGTACACACACTTTTCAGTGTATAATATAATTAGTTATAAAGCATTTGAAATTCGTTTTAAAAGTGTATTTGTCTTAGTTTTCCCTAAAATACTAACCCAACTGCAAACATGAAAGTTGCTGTTTATCTAAAAGGGATTCGAGATGTAATAGAAAATGATTCTGAGAAAGATGGTTATATATAAATTGCTCATCAAAACATTCTTGAATTCATGTCATATATTTCTTTTGCATGTATATTTTGTTCACACATTTTTCAGTGTATATTAAGTTAGTTATAAAGCATTTGAAATTCGTTTTAGAAGTATGTTTATCTTAGTTTTCTCTAAAATAAAATTAGAAATTTTATTATTATGATTATGATTAATAATAATAATAATAATAATAATAATAATAATAATAATAATAATAATAATAATAATAATAATAATATCCCCAATGCCACATTTGAATTTATTTTCAGAGAGTTTCAGTTTAGCTGAACGTAGGGAAACTAAATGCGGAACGAGCATTTAATCTGCAAGATGTAGTAAAGTCAGTTCGAATAATCTGGTATAGTTATGAAACAATGTCTTGATACGTGGCAACAATGCGAACTAAAGCTCACACCCTCGACTCACTCACACGGTGAGCCAATAAGGGTTCAGCTGCTTCTAAGTGAGAGAGAGTTGGAGCCGTCAACGCTATTGCGAGAGCAGCGCTTGAAACGCGACACTAGATGTCAAGTAATATGGTATATCTATAGCATTGTGCCTATCAACTTGGAACGCAATCCTTACTAACGTGTTCTTTCATTGTTGTGAGAAACGCATAAAATAGGTCTTCTTGAGTGACTTTTCAGAATAAAAAGATTTAACTTAAGCAGATGGCTTACCAAATTCAAAATTTACGGAGAAATGGACAGAATTAGACGAAATTTCATAGTGAGAGTAACAAAACAGTAGTAATAGTCATCAGTGTATGACGATTAATTAGGGAGAAAAATGAAGTTAAATTCTGGACTATATGACTTAAGCAGTGTTGGGTAAGTTACTTGTAAAAATGTAACGAGTTATAAGTTACTTTACTTTCCCTTAAAATGTAACGCGTTACTAACGCGTTACTTGCTCACAAAAAGTAACTGTTACCCTACTTTGAATGTAACGCGTTACTTTTAGGTCCGCAACTTCGAATATGTGAAAAAATAATCTTCATAAAAAATAAAAAGTTACTTCAATCTTCCTCACTACTACTACAACCACAACTATTATTATTATTATTATTATTATTATTATTATTATTATTATTATTATTATTATTATTATTATTATTATTATTATTTCGTTCTGAATCGTTTATGTAGATGCAAGAACAAATTCTTACTTGACAGCTATATGAACATTTTCATATAATGTAACACTGACTAAAATGCCATACTGCGTTACTCGTAGAGATAGACACGAGCGAATTCGAACGACTTTTCTTTGAAACTCAACTCGACTCGACTCGAGAGAGATATCTGTTAAGTCGACTCGACTTCGGGTCGAATTTCGAGTCGAGTCGAGCCAAATCGAACCATATCCTGCGTGTAGTTTCAAGTACTCTCTTCAAGTATTCTACATAGACAATACAATTATTATCAATGATACTACTACTACTACTACTACTACTTCTTCACTATTATTATTATTACTAATTATAACAACAATGTGTATAAACATGAAAGATAGGGGGTTTGTATCTGAATATTAAGAAACTAGTTGAGTACCAACGTCGGTAGTCGTGAAGTCTAGGAGTCAAGGATTTGTTCACAGGCTTCTGAATTTGGGTTGAGGGTCTGGGTCCCACCCAACCAGGTACATTCTAGGAACGTGCCATTTAAGTTCCATATGTACCGTTTACGTACCTGGTACTTGAAAAATGTACATTTCATATGCATAGCACGTGTCGCTAGGTACGTGCCTTTCGAGGAATTTCTGACACTTGAAAGGTACTTTTACATGCTTCACTGGAATGTGAGGAATGTGAATGGCACATACCCCATGTACCATGGCATGGTTGTGCGTAAGTTGCTTCGTATTGCGACTAGGGTTGCCAATTTAGCCACTTTGTGACGAGATCTGGCCATTTTGAGAACGTCGTTAGTCACATAATTTCCAAAGAGCAAATAGTGGCTTTTTAGCCATATGCTTTTCACTTCTATAGCCACTTTCTGAGTTTAGCCACATTGTAATATATTGTGTGTGTCATTTTGCAATTTTCTGCAGTGTTTTCTTTCTTCTTGCATGCAGTATGTAATAAGCAAATACATTACATACAAAATTAATATATTGTCAGTTATATATGGTGCTTATTGGGAAAAACACTCCCCAAAAAAGTTCATCTTAGACTGGAGAAATGGTTATCCTTCCCTTTCCATTATTATTTGGCTATGAAACAAATGCCGGAGACATATACAACCGCTATATACAACAGTGTGGTGTTGGAATGTGTAATGATTAGGATGTGATGTTTTATTTTTTTTTTTGAAAGTTCAACACTTCCAATGTATCCGTAAAAATGTACTAAAGAAATAGTGCCCATGTTTTTTAAATATTCAATTAGAACTGGACAATCTACATGAAATTTGCAATCGATCAGTGAAAACGTCATCTTTCTAGAGCCTGTAGTTTCTGAGATCTCATTGTCGAGAAACATATATGTGTATTTTAAAAGAGCTCCAAAGATGGCAGCACAATTCATTTGCATGTATTTCGGAGAAGGCTTACTAAAGGCAAAGGCCTTTGAACAATAATTTAAAAGGATAAACTTTGTGAAAAATATTTATTTCAGTAATTTATTTAAACTACACTCTTTTAAAAATATTTGTCTTTGTTATAAACGTGAAATCACAAATAACCGTAAATCAAAGGTTTGAATGCTAAGATTATAGGTTAGAGCTCGGTCGCTCGTAAATGTTACTGTAGTACTTTAATAGATAGTTAAATTGCCACACAGATGCCGGAGGAGGGCATATATTTTCAGAATTAGTTGCTTGGCTTTTTTTAAAAAGTACAAGCTTCTAAATTCGAACGTAAAAATGAAGCGTTAAGGTTTTAGTATTTAAGTACTCGCACCCCCAGTTGCATAGCACTGCCCTAAGGAACATTACTGACATGCCTAGTGCATTCCTGGCACATGCCAATGCCAAGTAAATGTGTCAAGTACATACACGGTACGTGATATACACATAATAGATACATTCCTCGGTATGTGTCATGCACGTACTTTTGGGCGGAAGTAACCTTATTCCTTACATGTGTATTTCACATGATTGCTCTATTCACGTACCTATCATGTACATTCCAATGTACCTCGAGGAACATTCTTTACACATGATCAGTATGTACTTGTGTTGGGTGGGGTTGAGTCCGGGCTCTAGTCAAACATTGTTAAAAGTTATAGGGCGCTGACCAAATATGTTCAAAACTGTTCGGCCCGGGTTTAGAATAGTCAACGGCTCGAGCAACTCGGCTCACAGATCATTCACTATTGAGCAGAACCGAGAAGTGAGCCCAGCCAACAGCTCACCCAACCGAGCCGCTAGAGCCCTTAGTTCAGTTGAACGAAACCGAGGACATGGCTCATCCGAACCAAGCCGGCTCGAGCCATCGGCTCAGTTTAGCCAAGCCGAACTAAGCTCGCTATTGAAATCTCTTGTGGTCTCGTTATCGAGAGACGAGATGCGAGCACTGTCCCCTCTCTCGAGCAACACTAAAAAAATTCCATATAACTGCTTACATTTCTCATCGCTTTCGCTTTTTTGCTTTCAGGCCATGATTTCAAAAGCAGTTAAAACTAGCTGAACAAGCGAACCAGTTATCAAAGTCGACTCGACTCGAGAAAATTACCTTTGAATCGACTTGAATTTGAGCCGTGTTTCGAGTCGAGTCGAGTTTCAGCTCGACTCGTGCCCATCCCTATGCGTTAGAGAAAATGGTTGCTTATTATTATTTTGCTAAACTAATTCTACAATAATAACAATATTGTTATGTAAAATTAAAACTACAGAATACAGAGAAGCATTACACTACAACTAATAAAATGAGAATACATGAACTGGGGGTGAATTAAAATTTGCTAAAATCGAAACATGCTTTACAAAGGTAGTTGTTCAAAACTCTATAGTCAAGGGGACTCTAGGCTATGCAGACTGATCTGAAAGAACTCCAATATTAGATATCATCAACAAACTATTTTCTAGTAATAAAGTAGGGCTACTCATCAGAACATGGTTTATTTATATTAACCCCTTACTGTATATCGTTAATTATGGCACACTAGTTGTTGATATATATTTCCAACCGGGGCACTTCAACAAATTTACTTTTAAATTCTATCCACCATCATCCTGGGCTTTTTTGAAAGTATTATTTCGAATGTTCGAACGTTAAAATATTTTCGTTCTCCATTTTTTTATAAAAACAACACCAAAGTAAAATAGATCGAACTCGTAGTTTACTCACTGAATGTATTGATTTGGAGCTGTCAAAATCTACGACAAAATCTTCCAGGTGCTTACAATAGCACACGTGATTTTAATGAGACTGTACTCATCTTTCAGAAACAGCAAGTGCACTATGATCTTATCCGTTTCTCTGTGTTTTGGTCACTGACGTACGAAGTTCATGCTCCATTGCTCCATTCTTAGAAATTCACTTACAGGAAAGAAACATTTGTTTCCAAATATATATATATATATTGTAATTACTCATCCAAAATGTAAAACGAAAAAAGTAACGCAAAGTAGGTACGTTACTTAAAAATTTGTAACGCCTTACTAGGAAACGTTACTTTAAAGTAACGTTTTTCTTCCATTACGTTACTTCCCAAGACTGCTATTAAGTAAATAAGCAATAGAGCATAATACGGCACTCTTTCAAACCCATTATCTTATTAACTAACATATTATGTAAATGCTGCAGATAAAACCGAAATATATAGCGGAAAGTAATGAAATAGGAGTAACGTCTGAATCAAATGTGGTGAAACGGGAAACATTTTGGGGTGCTATCCATTTTTATGGGGTCCAAAATTCGTAAAATCTACAGAATAAATGTTACTTGATTTCACAATAGGTTTGTTCAGGCAATGAAAATGTATTTTTTATCGAGATCTTATATTTTACAAGTATAATAAGGTACAAATATGAAATGGAAAATATGCGCTTTACCAAGTAATACTTCCACATGGAAGACATGAAGTGAAGTAATATGTGGAGTCAGTGTACAAAGTAATCGAAAAAGTGTTGCAATGTTGTGCCACACGCAAGGCATGTGTTTATGTTCCATGTAAAATGTTTTCCTACTATTCTCATTTATACGTATACTCACAGTTATTGACGCGTCCGCATCTTATGGGCGCAACCCCTCGCTGTCACTTGGGTCCCCTGCTGCGCTCCTGTCCTGATTCGGTTAGATAGCATTCATGGTTTTCAGTGACCACCTGCACAAGTTGTTTTGTGCTTTTAAGTTAATTGTGTTTTATTCACTAGTGTTTTTATGCTGCATGTGCTCTCAGCCATCCTAAACACAACTTGAACCTATTATTGCAACTTCTCCCTTTAAAAAACACACTTTCTAAGGCAGTAATAGTGCATTTCCTGCTAAGTGAAATTAATATTTCATGAATATAAGTATACCCTTATGTGGCAAACTAATGGAAGAAATAAGTATTTTCTTATGCGTTTCGGAATTTTTGGTATTCCAAGGACTTGTATTTGATAGGGGATTGCTCTCCCAAACATCTCTCTGAAAGTTTATTTATATAACACTAGTATGGTTTTATAATAAGGCTGGTTGGAAACAGTAAAAGGTAAGGATTCGTTGTTTTCAATATTTCTGAATAGTCGTAGTTTGCAACACTTAACGTTGTAACCCACCCAACACAAGTACATACTGATCATGTGTAAAGAATGTTCCTCGAGGTACATTGGAATGTACATGATAGGTACGTGAATAGAGCAATCATGTGAAATACACATGTAAGGAATAAGGTTACTTCCGCCCAAAAGTACGTGCATGACACATACCGAGGAATGTATCTATTATGTGTATATCACGTACCGTGTATGTACTTGACACATTTACTTGGCATTGGCATGTGCCAGGAATGTACTAGGCATGTCAGTAATGTTCCTTAGGGCAGTGCTATGCAACTGGGGGTGCGAGTACTTAAATACTAAAACCTTAACGCTTCATTTTTACGTTCGAATTTAGAAGCTTGTACTTTTAAAAAAAGCCAAGCAACTAACTCTGAAATATATGCCCTCCTCCGGCATCTGTGTGGCAATTTAACTATCTATTAAAATACTACAGTAACATTTACGAGCTCAGCTCAGCTCAGCTCAGCTCAGCTTGAAAGTGTAGTTTTGTGTCGAGTATCGGACAAAAGTCCCTGACTCGATGACAGCTGTAGAAAAGAAAATGATTAGACCTTTGGGGGGTGAGTTAGAACATGAGATACGACGACGTCATGTGGCCTTCAGCTGCAACTGTCGCAGTGAGGGGGAGAGTGTGGATAAAGAGTTATGCTACAAACGTGGCGTCCTGTAAGTTCGTCGGTGTGTATGCGCTGTGCCAATGGCTGCAATAGCGGGGTTGACGTGGCGGGGGAGGTTGGCCCAAAAACGAGTATGGTGTTGATGTAACACGTCCCGTATAGGATATATGTTTAAGTCCTCTAGAAGTTGACGATTACGCGTATATCGGTCATGGCCTGTTATGATACGAGCTGCCCTGGTTTGCACACTCTCGACCGTGCGCAAGTGACTGAGTGCCGCATGTTGCCATGCTGGACATGCATAGGTGATTGTGGACAAAATTACCATTTTAAAGACGTGGAGTCTTGTTTCATGACTTAAGGCACTGCAACGCAGAATAGTATAGAGGGCAGATAATTTTCGAAGGGCTCGGTGTTTAATGTCCCTGATATGAAGACCAAAAGTAAGGCCTCGATCTAAGATAACTCCCAAGTATTTAGCATGCAGACGGTGTGGAACTTCAATGTTGTCATAATATAAACGATGGATGGTTCTGCTGCGTCTTTTGCTATAACAGACTGCAACGCTCTTATCCGCGTTGATTTTTAGGCGCCAGGTGGTAGCCCAACGTTGAAAGACATTGAGTTGCCGCTGCATGTAGTGGTAGGAAAGACGAAGATTGCTGCTGTTCGTGAAGAAAGCAGTGTCATCGGCGTATGTTGCAGGAAAACAGTGTGGCGCAATGGGTAAGTCTGCGGTGTATAAGGTGTAAAGCAGTGGCGAAAGAACCGCGCCTTGAGGCACACCAGCTTGAATTGGTTTGGGAGCAGACTTGGTCTGTCCCACAGAGACATGGAAAAAGCGATGAAAGAGGTATGAAGTGAGGAGTTTGAGATAAGGTAAAGAGAAACCTTGTAAGCGAAGTTTATAAATGAGGCCTGGTAACCACACTTTATCAAACGCCTTCGAGATATCAAGGTATACACCTACAACATAATGTCGTCGATTAAAAGAGGTAGTCAGATGGTCGACTACCCTCACTAATTGGCTTGTTGTGCTGTGGTTAGCACGAAAACCAAATTGATGGTGGGGGAGTATATCTAGAGTGGTGACGTGCTCCTGAAGTCGGGCGAGAAGCACTCGTTCGAAGAGTTTGCTCACATGAGATAATAGGCTAATTGGTCTATAGTTTTCTGGGAGAGTCGGATTTTTACCTGGTTTAGGGAGAAGAATGACTTTCGCTTCTTTCCAAGCACGGGGAAAGTAGCAAACCTGAAGGATGCCTGTAAATAAAGCAGCAAGATAGAGGAGTAGCTTCCGTGTCCCATGTTTCAGTAGTTCTGGGCGGATCTGATCAACTCCAGGCGCTTTTTTGTTGGGCAAGTGACAAATTTGACGCTCAACTTCCCTTGGTGTTACGACCTCAGGCAGGGGAAGTATTGGTTGAAAATGGAGCATGCGCATAGTGGCCCGAACGTCCTGCCGAATATGAGGAACGACAGGAGTCGCATTAGGTGTAAACTGGCGCTCTAGAGATGCAGCAAATAGGTCTGCTTGCCCTTGGTCGTCATGTATGACCCCATGCGGACCTTGCAGTATTTGAGTTTGACGAGAAGTCTCTCGGCGCTGGAAAAGGCGGGAATACTGCCAGATTTTAGTGTCATTAAGTGTGACCCCACGAAAAAGTGTCTCCCAGTACTGCTCGGTTTGTCTTCTAGTGATTGTCTTGATTTTGCGGCTTAAGGTGTTCCATAGTGTTTTGTAGAGTGGGTGTCTAGTGCGCTGCCAAGTACTTCGAGCCCAGCGTTTGAGATGGATATAAAGACGAAGTAATGGAGAGTCACAGTGTGGATCGGACTGCGAGTCAGAAATTATTGATGTGCTGAGGGAGTCAGCCCTACGTAGAGCAATTGTGAGATGGGCGACCGCCTGATCAATTTCCGCAGGAGAATTTGGACGAGCGGCTATGTCGAGCAAAGAGTTTAATTCCTGCTTATAGACATCCCAGTTCGTAGTTCGGGAGATATGAGCGGGTGCAGGACGGGAGATATGACGATGCGAAATTTTGAAAAGGACCGGATCATGATCTGAGTCCAGTGCTGAGATCACGTAAGGACGTGTAGCTAAGATGGTATCTTTGCTTAGAACTATGTCCAACACATCCGGTTCTCCGCCTGCTTTAGGATGGTGAGTTGGATCAGGTGGCCCATAGGCAATGAATGGAGATGTGTGCAGATACCGGTGTAATATTCGTCCGTTTTCGTTGGAACGTCTGGAGTGCCATTCCCCATGTTTTGCATTGAAGTCCCCTGCCAAGATGATCTTGGGGCCCAAGGTCGAGATGACGTCGAAATCATTGGGATCTAAGTCATGTGCTGGAGAACGGTAGCCCGTGACCAATATGAGAGGAATCCCGGGGAGGAAGATTTCTATAGCAAGAGCTTCTAGTGTGTGTAACTGGGGTAAAAGGAGTTGTCTAGCCTTGAAACTTAGTTTCAGGGCAATCAGTAATCCTCCTTTACGTCCTTGAACTCGATCGAGGCGAAATAATTGGTAGTTGGGCAGTCTCCAGTGTGTAACCTGGGCAGTGAAGTGAGTTTCCTGTATAAGTAAGATATCGACCTGATGTTCTGCTAGAAAACGAATTAGGAGACTCTTCTGGTCGGTAAGACCATCTGCATTCCAGGTTAAAACAGTTATAGTGTGATGAATGAGTGGTTGGTTAGAAGCAGCCATCAGCAATCATGTCAGCAAATGTCTCTATGACGACAGCAGCCTTGGACGCAAGATCCGTGGCTTCCCGAAATCTAGTAAATCCTTTCTTGATATGAGAGATAATGCGGCCAAAGTTGAAGGTTTTGATGTATGTGAGGAGTGAATGGAGATTGAAGTCATTAACGGATGGTGTAGATGCACTATCTGGTGTGCTGGACGTAGAGGGAGCATCCTGATTTGGTGGTGGAGGTCGGTCGATGCGAGGTGCCTTATTGTCCAGTGAAGTTGATACAGTAGGACCGGAGCTGCGGCCAGAAGGAGTTGATTTCTTGAGAGCATCTGAGTATGAGCGAAAGACGGGACAACCGCGATAATTGGCTGGGTGGTCCCCTCCGCAGTTTGCACAGGTTGCTGGCGTAGATGCATCTGGTTTGGCACAGGCTTTCGTAAAATGACTTTGCCCACACTTGACACACTTAGGTTGAGCTTTGCAAGTGTCTTGCGAATGACCAAGACGTTGGCAGCGGTAACACTGCAGAACACTCGGCGGCCGATAAGGCTCAAATGAAACTTTATAATGAAGTAATCCTGATATGTTGTAGATCTCCTGTATATTTGGAGTTTTCTCGAGGGAGATGAGAAAAAGTGGCATGAGGACTCTATCTCCACCAGTGGGGCCCCGACGAGACATTTGATGAATCGTGAGCGGCTTAAAACCTAAAGTGAATAGTGCAGACTGAAGATCAGCGACGTCGGTATCGATGGGTAATTTGCGAACGACAACCTTTACGGGTCGGTCACTTTTGGCGATGCCAGTAGCGTATTCAGTTTTCGTCTGTTCGCAGTAGTTTTTGATAGTTGTGAAATCGTCCCTAGAAGATACCTGAATCACAATACGTTCTTTGTTATGCCGAACCTGAGGTGATTCTCTGAGGGTCTTGGAAAGGCTTTTGGTAAAGTTGTAAGTGTTTTTGATGCCGTAAATGTAAATAGGAGGTGGTTTAATCTCTTTGGTGCTTTTGGGCCGTGGCTCTATCACAGGAGACTCGTCAGCCGTGAGAGTAGATAGAGGCTCAAATCGGTTACTCATCGGTAAAGCAGGGAAGTCTGATGAATGTTGTTGGCTCAGTGTGGACTCCAAGGACGAGCGACGTCGCTTGGGTGTAGTAAACAGGGTAAAGTCCATGGCATTGTCGTCCTGCGGTGGAGCAAGGGATGGAACGTCTGTCGTCGACCGGTTAGTCGAGGATGATCCTGACTTGGCAGTAGTGCCGGAGGTGGAGGGCCGCCCCAGCGGAACAAGGAAGTCCTCAGGCCGGTATTGAGATCGGCTGACTATCTTCGTTGGGATTTTGGTCTTCTTTTTCGAGATGACTGGCTTGGACGTAGCCATCATAGGAGCTCAGATGACGAGTGAAGCTGAGATGTCAAATGTATAAGCTACCCTCCGAAGAGGAGAGTAACTTAAGAAATCGTTTAGCCAATAGAAATTGCAAGGTCGTCAACAGATAATATCAACGTGGTGCGTTAACCTCCGTGGAGGTATTAAATATAATTCGACGGTTGTTTCCTCAGCCTCAAAGAGGCAAGTAATCCAACCGTATGTACGAAGATCGCGACTAAAATAAACCAATGGGGATGAATACCTAAGTGACTTGATTATTTTTCTCCGCCAGCTACGGATACCCTATTTTTTTACCTGGTTAGAGATTCCAGGTGGCCAGTTCATTTACGAGCGACCGAGCTCTAACCTATAATCTTAGCATTCAAACCTTTGATTTACGGTTATTTGTGATTTCACGTTTATAACAAAGACAAATATTTTTAAAAGAGTGTAGTTTAAATAAATTACTGAAATAAATATTTTTCACAAAGTTTATCCTTTTAAATTATTGTTCAAAGGCCTTTGCCTTTAGTAAGCCTTCTCCGAAATACATGCAAATGAATTGTGCTGCCATCTTTGGAGCTCTTTTAAAATACACATATATGTTTCTCGACAATGAGATCTCAGAAACTACAGGCTCTAGAAAGATGACGTTTTCACTGATCGATTGCAAATTTCATGTAGATTGTCCAGTTCTAATTGAATATTTAAAAAACATGGGCACTATTTCTTTAGTACATTTTTACGGGTACATTGGAAGTGTTGAAATTTCAAAAAAATAAAATAAAACATCACATCCTAATCATTACACATTCCAACACCACACTGTTGTATATAGCGGTTGTATATGTCTCCGGCATTTGTTTCATAGCCAAATAATAATGGAAAAGGAAGGATAACCATTTCTCCAGTCTAAGATGAACTTTTTTGGGGAGTGTTTTTCCCAATAAGCACCATATATAACTGACAATATATTAATTTTGTATGTAATGTATTTGCTTATTACATACTGCATGCAAGAAGAAAGAAAACACTGGTCGTACATGAATTAGAAACTCCAACCGGAAGTAGGCTCAAATCTTGCAAACGGTGCGAGATATTCAGAAAAATAATCGAAAAATCCCCCTTTATGATACCCCTTGGCTATTTTTAAATCAATACGTCTTTAACTTGTGTCTGTGAAGAGACATGTACAGATGTTGTAAGGAATGATAAGGCGATATATGCTCATATGCGAATAATGCGCTGTGTAGAGAGCGCAGGTTCAGCTAGTTTCTTGCAAAAATTCTTCAATCGAAGATTTATAATCGCCACTGATTTTCAATTTTGTCGATATTATCTTCAAATTCCACAGAAGGTGAAAGAAGAAGCTAAATCAGTAAAAGATGTTTCACCGGTTTCAAGCTTATTGCCACTGAAAAGCGACATTTCCTGAAGGATGTCTATATTATCAGGCTGAATTTCTTTAAGGAGTTAGTTTATACTTAAACTTACGTCTTCCCGAAAATTTTATTTAACGTCTAGTTTTAACGTACAGGTTTTGAACTAATTCTCTGCTGTGTAACGTCACAATATAACCATCAATGCTAATTTTATGAGGACAATTCTGACAGTGGGGTTTAGAATGTTACAACCTAGAGAACGCATCAAACGTCAGAAAATTGCAAAATAACACACACAATATATTACAATGTGGCTAAACTCAGAAAGTGGCTATAGAAGTGAAAAGCATATGGCTAAAAAGCCACTATTGGCTCTTTGGAAATTATGTGACTAACGACGTTCTCAAAATGGCCAGATCTCGTCACAAAGTGGCTAAATTGGCAACCCTAGTCGCAATACGAAGCAACTTACGCACAACCATGCCATGGTACATGGGGTATGTGCCATTCACATTCCTCACATTCCAGTGAAGCATGTAAAAGTACCTTTCAAGTGTCAGAAATTCCTCGAAAGGCACGTACCTAGCGACACGTGCTATGCATATGAAATGTACATTTTTCAAGTACCAGGTACGTAAACGGTACATATGGAACTTAAATGGCACGTTCCTAGAATGTACCTGGTTGGGTGGGAAGGTGCTAATTTTGAACAAAGATTTAACACAGATGAATATGGAGCTATGTATAGTAGGAACCAAATAAATCATGAATAGCAGAAATATTTGAAAATGAAATGAAATCTTTTAAGTTTTACGTCCCACGGTTATGCCGGTGAGGCTAAAGGGGACGGTGATAATGAGAGATGAATGAAAATGGTGGAATGAAGAAAGTGGGAGGAAACGGGAGAACCCCGAGAAAACCCACGAGCACGGTGTTTGTCCACCACAAAGTTCACTTGGCGGGGGCTGGGATCGAACCCGGGACCCCAAGCACCAGAGGTGAACGCTCTACCATTGAGCCACCGCGCCCCCCAGAAATATTTGAGATTTAAAGTTAAAAGTGAATGACGAAGTTAAGTAGGAGTAATTCTGCGGGGGTACATTAAAATAACAACTAGTGCTTTCAACGTGTCGGGACGGGTCGGGTTGAAGACCGAACCGACCCAACCCGTGACCCGAATTGACTGACCCGAGTGACCCGACCCGAATAACCCGACCCGAGCTGACCCGATTTACTCGACCCGAATAACCCGACCCGAGCTGACCCGACAACACAACCCGAGTTGACCCGACCCGACCCGTAACCCGATCCGTTTGAGAGCACTACGTTACGACACTGGGTGAACGCCAAAATGCACTCCCATTGGGAATTAAACCCGGACCACATGTACCGAAATCTTACATGTTAAGCTAGATCAAGCGGGGGATTTGTATATGCATGTTAGGGAATATTTGGCACTTTTGAGGATTGGTTATTTCTTCTTATAACTGATACCAATGTCCGACGTGGGAGATTTTTTTTTTTTTGCTTTAATTCTATGTGACGAAATTTTTCTTCAAAGTCAGTTTTCTCACCTGCTCGGAAGGCAGGGGGTCTTCTCGGAAGGCAGTAGCAAGAGTCTCTTGGCGGAGACAAAAGGAAATCGTTTAACTACAATGATAAGGGTTGAGGAAACGGGAGAACACCTGTGATTTTTTTTCAATCCTTCAACTTTCATTCCAAAATAGGTTCTTATGATTCCGGGACCCGCGCCAATTTGATTTTTCTTTCTCTGTAATTAAAACGTATTTTACAGTATATATATACTTGCAAGTAAGAAGATACATAATATGAATTTTGTAATTTAAAATTTAAAAATACAGTATGATAATTAATTATAAAGTACTAATTTTATTTCATCACTTTCAGCCCAACAAATGAAATTCAAACAATTCGCACCCTGGGTCTTGGTCATCAATACTGCGTCTTATTCTTTGTCTTGCACAATCAAGTCTTGGTCCTGGATTTCGTAGTCTTGGTGGTTTTTCATGCTATACAAGAGCCAAGAATGCCTCATCGGTACAAATGAAGACCAAGTGTGATTTTGATTATGGTCTTCCATACTGTACGGAAAGCAAGAAAATATGCTCATCGCTACTTGGTGATCACCAAAACAAGGCGAAGACCAAGATTACTATGCACTTCGTCTTGTATATACAATCTTTATCTTGTTCTTGTATCGATGTTCTTGGGCTTGGTGAAATGAAATGAAATATTCAGTTTAAGTTCCCTCGATTCTGCAACGAGGCTAAGGGAGTTGGTGACAATGAGAAATGAATAAAATGGTGGAATGAAGAAAGTGGAAGGAAACAGGAGAATCCCGAGAAAACCCACTACACGGCGTTTCTCCACCACAAAGCCCACTTAGCACAAGCTGAGATCGAACCATGGACACCATGCACTAGAGATGAATTCTCCACCACTGAGCTACCGCGGCCCTACTTGGCCTTGGTCGTCCATATCCAATCTTTCTTTTCGCCTTGCTTAAACAACTTCTAGTTTTGTTCTAAATCCAGATTCCATATTGGCGTAGATATTAATGTTACAGTCGATTGATAAAATCAATCTTCCACATTTAAAAATTAAAGTACACACAAGTACAAAAATAAGCATTTATCATAAAAACACAAGCTACAAGTGTTCAAAATAGATTTATGGTTTCTCTAAAATCAATTGAAAATTGGTATTTTTAATTAGGCAGCTACTGAAAAACAGCAGCTTTCGACTCCAGCCGAATTTAAGCTCAATCTAAACTTAGTTGACCAAAGTGAACTGACCCGAGTGACCCGACCCGACAACTCGACCTGACTGACCCGACCCGAATAACTCGACCCGACAACCCGCCCCGAGCTGACTCGACTAGGGATGCATTCGAGTCGAGTCGAGTCGAGATTTAAGCCTGTCTCGACTCGTCTCGAGAAAATGTTGTCTCGACTCGAAAATATGTTTCTGTCTCGACTCGACAGTCTACGTCTCGAAATTCGAGTCGAGACAAAATATACGAGTTAAAATATACGCACACATCAGCCAGAATATTATGACTACCTACCTTATTGTCAGTGTGTCCAACTTTGGCACGGATAACAATGGCGACGCGTCTTGGCATGGATGCAATGATCCTTGAAAGGTCACTGGAGAGAGTTGATTGGTACACATAGGCAAGGGCGCCGATTTTTCTGTAAATGTGGCGGGGGGGCATTCAGATGCAGAAGGCATATATATGAGGATTTTAAGACAAATTGTATTCAAATTATGCCAAATATTTTATATTCATAAATACAATGCGGGGGCTCACATGAGCTTTGGATGTGCCCGGGCCCCCTCGGCCCCCCAGGATCGGCACCCTTGCACACAGGTCAACTAATTCCCGTAAATTCCGGGGAGAGGGGCGATGCGCTCTGAAGTCATGTTCAATCACATCCCATTTGTGTTCGATTAGGTTCAGATCAGGCGAGTTGGGCGGCTAGCATCTCTTGGAACTTGCCCCTGTGTTCCTCGAACCACTCCATCACAATCCTGGCCTTGTGATATGGTGCATTATCTTTTCGAAAAATGCCACTACCGTTGGGAAACATGGTCGTTGTCTGCAAGCAGTGTGTGATACGCCTTGGCCGTCATGGTGCCTTGCTCGAGCTTCACTAGACATATAGATGCTCACGTTAATGTTTTCCGGAGCATAATTAAGCCACCGCCAGCTTGTCTCCGTCCCGCAGTACAGGTGTCAAAGAACTGTTCTCTTGAAACACGACGGATTCGCACCCTCCCATCATCATGATGAAGAAGGTATCGGGATTCATCAGACAATGGAACGCTCTGCCACTGTGCCAAGGTTTAATGACGATGGTCATGTGTTCATTTCAGTCGTAGTTGCCGATGTCGTGGTGTTAACATTCCCACATAGATGGGACATGGGCTTCGGAGGCCCATCGTTAGGGGTGTTCGGTGCACTGTGTGTTCAAACGCACTTGTACTTTGCCCAGTAATAAAGTATGATGTTAGTTCTGCCACAGTTCGCTGCCTGTCTTGTTTTACCAGTCTGCCCAGCCTATGACGTCCGACATCTGTAATGAGGGGGGGACGCCCAACCCCTCGACGTTTGGACGTGGTTTTCCCTTGGTTTCGCGACTTGTTGAAGACAATCACCACAGCACTCCTTGAACATCCGACAAGTCCTGCAGTTTCCGAAATTCTCCTGCCGAGTCTGCGGGCCATTACAACCTGCCCTCGGTCAAACTCAGATCGCGCGCCTTCCCCATTCTACACACGGCCAGCACTCTCACTGATACTACATGCACCGTACGCGTGACTGACTAGCAGGCATTCGTCGGCAGGTGACACAGATATCGCCTGGACGGAAATTATATCGATAGTAGGTTGGTAGTCATAATGTTCTGACTGATCAGTACATACTAAATAAATTTAAAATGCAGGAAATTTTCAACATTCTGATTAACTTGCAGGAAATTTCACAATGGAAAGAAGCAACTGACTTGGACAAGACAACGGTTAGTTGATGGGGCAATCTTTTTTTTCTGGTCTTTGAGGTGTGAGCTTTGACCATGCCTTGTGAAATTTTGATGTTTGGTGCTCATCAGTCACGCTTCCATTTTTTTTCTAATTGTTCCAGTTCACGATAATTAACAATATATTGCGCAGTTCGAATACATGTTCACGTTTTCATTCAATCCAACTCAAGCCGCTTCAGATACTACAGTTGTATTTGTTTACGAAGAATTAATTGCGTATTAGAAATACACCCCAACAAAACATTCTGCGTGCTCATCTGCTCAGTATTCAAGGTTTTAATTACAACCTGAATTGTTAAAATGCGAACGTAAGTTGCATTAGATATCTAAGCAGTTCCTAGTCTATGGATAATTCAAGCAATGCTAATTAAGGTCTTTCTAGCAAGCACTTCTGCTGTTCATAAATCTTACGCATTGGAGTAGGAAAAAAAAGAAAAGAAAGAAAGAAAGAAAGAAAGAAAGAAAGAAAGAAAGAAAGAAAGAAAGAAAGAAAGAAAGAAGTAAAATTGGTAATTTTGCAACCGTGACTCACTCGGGCTCATGCTCTCTATCCTCAATGGAGCTCGCGTTCGCTAATCTCAATGAGGATCACACTAGTCAAGTTTCTCATAATTCGAGCTTGAGCTTGATATTTACTGTGAAATTCTCTTTAGCTCGATCTCGTAATGCCACACGTCCTTTCTTGTTTTTACATTTGTCTCACCATTTTCGATTTATACGGGTGGGCGTGGACTTTTCAATTAAGTTTTTGTTTTCATTTTGATCCGCCGCCATTTTGCACAGGGTTGTCGTAGAGAGTCGAGACTTGCTCCATTTTCCTTCATTTTACAACAGATTTCAAACGATGTGCTACTTAACCCCCTTGCCATTTGAAACTTTTTAGTTGGATCCCGTCTGGGGTTCTGCGGGGAACCCTGAGGCAAACTTTTTACCCCAAAAATGATGGGATACATGTTCACCGAGTTTTCCATTTACCCAATCGTTTTCGAACAAATGACTCGGTTCAAACTATTCTAGAAGGTAATTTCCTAGCTATGGCTTTTTAAATATCTACAAATTGGCCATGTTTTTGGCCAATATCACGGGAACGGTGAGCCATAGAGATATGATATTGGTGGTAGTCAATCCCTAATAGAATGCTAAACATTTTTGTCCTGATATTAATTGGTGGCCACTGGCCAACTGGCCATTGGCCAAACCACTGACCAGTTGGACAGTGACTACCGGTTACTATTTGGTACCAAAATGTTTACCATCCTTTTAGATATTGATCAACACCAATATGATCTCTCTATGACTTACGGTTCCCGAGATATGGCTGCTTAAATTTCTGTAAATCGGTCATATTTTGGCCACTATCTTGCGAACGGTTAGATTGACGCGAAAAATTTAATCATTTTGTGTAATAGTTTTTGATGCTCTATCTAATGCAATGTACAAAATTGAAAAAAAAAATTGCAAATAACAGACAGACGGACAGATAGACACAAGACATAGAGAATTCAGTAACGAACTTTTTAAGTTCGTTGAATATGTTGTAACTCACGATATCCCGCCCGGTGACACGTATAACTTCGGGATTCGTCTAGTTATAACATATCCAATGCGAACACAATTGTCTCGTTCGGATCTCACAAGGGAACTTTCCGAAAATGATAGCTGCAATGAAAGGTGTGACCTATGCCAATTGAAAGAGCTGTAACAGAGATGAGCATTCCCAAAAAATTAGCTGCCCATAGCAATAGGCTCAAGAAATATAAGGGGTGTAAGTTCGGGAAACAGCAAGGCTGGACAAGGGAGAAAAGTGCAAATTCCACAAAAAAAGGGGGGGCACGGCAAAATACAATGCTTACAAGTGATGTATAGAAAGAGACTTGCCACAACAGGGAACAAATGAAGGCCACCAGTGGGGTTAACAGTGTTGCCAACTGCAATGAAAAGTACATGTTTTGCAAAGAGCACTATATGAAGTGAGTGCAATATTCAGTGTCAACCTGTCATGTAGAACATAATATATGACGTGTATAATCAGTGGTACAATCTAACAAAAGAAAATAGAAAAAGCAGAAGTACGAAAAATACGGAAAAAACGGAGTTGGCCATAATGCGCTACATTTGATCAGGGGCTGTACATATTAGAATGAACAAAACAAGAAGAACCGAATATGCAGGAAACCGACGTACATAGAGTCGAAAAGAAAAACGAGTTCCAAAGTTGGCAAGACTAGTCATGAACATCCAGACAAGTCTAATATAGTTAGGACACTCACTTCACAAAAAGAAAATTCCGGCAACAGGCATCACTCGGAATGCATCAATGTTAGAGTGATTGAGGCAATGTCAAGTCGGGGAACATGAAATGGTTGGGTTGAGCCGACAACCGATAATAGAAGTAGTGAACATTATGTCATGGTCGGGTCGTATGTGGGAATATGCAGAGTCTCCCACCAAACTTTGTGACCTGAAAGATTTGCGAAACGAACAAAAATGTGACGGATCCAATTGTCCAGGAATGTACCAATGTCAGGGGACGATAAAAGTCTGTGAGAAGCAAGTGCCTTCAGGATCCCCAACATAGGGCCCCAGGAGCCAACTTCAAATTTTCAAATGGAAACAGGGACCGAATGTTACCTCTCTCGATTGATCATGGAATGTGCAACAACATATATAGGAAACATTTGCTATATGAAGCATGTTTTTCAAAATGGCCGCCACAAATATATGCTGTCTTAACATGGCATCGAACAATGTGATCTCAAATTGCTGCGAAGCGAAAAGAGATGTTGCAAATCCAATTGCACAGAAATGTACTCATGTCGAGGGCCAAGAGAACTTTGTAAGAAGCAAGTCCCCCAGGGCCCCCATCATAAGGCTCAAGGGGGTCAACCCCAACATTTCAAATGGGAACAAGGGCGGATGATATTTCTCTGGATAGATACAACACCGTCTATAAAAAAACATTTGCTATATGAAGCACGGGTTTCAAAATGGCCGCCAAAAATGCACGTTGTTTTTGTCACCCAGCAGATATTTTTGGCGGCCATTTTGAAATCCCATATAGTAAATATTTCTGATATGCGTTGTTGCATATTCCAAGATTTATCGAAAGAAATATAACTCTACCGATGGTGCTATTTGAAATTTTTAAGTTGGCCCCTGGGACCCTATGATGGGGGACTTGGGGGCACTTGCGTCTCACAAAAGTTTGTCGCCCGCTGACATGGGTACATTCCTGCACAACTCGATGTGTCACATTTTTTTCGCTTTGAAACTATTTCAGTCGCAGAGTTAGATGGGATACTCTGGATATATCATATAGGCGGTGACAGTACTGCAGACAGCAACACACAGCAGATCAAACCTTTGATTATGTTTGCTTTCTACTGGTGTGGATATGTGATAGAAAGACCACCAAAGGTTCCGACACCTCTAGAGTACTGTTTCGAGACATTCACAGGCGATCATTGTACCATGTGTGATGGATTGACAGTATTCCGCTGTGCTCACTGCAAATGTATCTTCTGTTTGGACCATAGTCTCATCGAACAATTGCACGTACAATGTGGACGAGCATGTACAAATGATGCGAAGGCTAATGCCTGTTGCCGGAATTTCCTTTTTGTGAAGCGAGTGGCCTAACTATATTAGAATTGTCTGGATTTTCATGGCCAGTGCTGCCAACTTTGGAACTCGTTTTTCTTTTCGACTCTAGGGACGTCGATTTCCTGCATAGTTGGTGCTTTCTTGCTTTGTTCATTCTAATATGCACAGCTCGTGATTAAATGTGGCGCATTATGGCCAAATTCGTCTTTTCCATATTTTTCGTACTTCTGTTTTTTCTATTTTCTTTTGTTAGATTGTACCACTGATTATACACGACATATCTTATGTTCTACATGACAGATTGACACTGAATATTGCACTCACTTCATATAGTGCTCTTTGCAAAACATGTACTTTTCATTGCAGTTGGCAACACTGTTAACCCCACTGGCGGCCTTCATTTGTTCCATATTGTGGCAAGTCTCTTTCTATACATCACTTGTCTGCATTGTATTTTGCCGTGCCCCTCCTTTTTTATGGAATTTGCACTTTTCTCCCTTGTCCAGCCTTGCTGTTTCCCGAACTTCCACCCTTTATATTTCTTGAACCTATTTCTATGGGCAGCTAATTTTTTGGGAATGCTCATCTCTGTTACAGCTCTTTCAATTGGCATAGGTCACATCTTTCACTGCAACTATCATTTTCGCAAGGTTCCCTTGTCAGTGGAACCATCCCTTGTCAGTAAGCAACTGTCTTCTTCAAATAACAAGTTGTTATATCTCGAATTATTTTCTTGGAAGATATTTCTGGTAAATACGATAATTTATTGTAATACACTGTAATTCTAGTCTAAGATACACGATATCGAAAATATGGCATTATAGACTAACATAATAACATGCAAATGTTACACTGGAAAATAAAATCTTTGGAAAATTGCAAAGAGGAACCTGACATTCATGTTCACAGTCATTCCTCATTATTTGATTTTAATTATTACTTCATTATCAACGTGTCTGTCTGTCTGTTATTTGCGATTTTTCAATTTTGAACCGTGTATTTGATAGAGCTTCAAAAACTATCGGAAAAAGTGATTAAATTTTTCGCGTCACTCTTACCGTTCCCAAGATATTGGCCAAAAAATAGCCGACTTCCAGAGATTTAAGCAAGTATATCTCGGGAACCATAAGTCACAGAGAGATCACATTGATGTTGTTCATTACCTAAGAGGATGGTGAACATTTTGGTACCAAATAGTAACCGATTAACACTGGCCAATTGGCCACTAGTTTGGCCAATGGCCAGTTGTATAGTGGTCACTAATTAATATCGGTACTAAAATGCATACCATCTATCTATGACTTACCGTTCCCGTGATATTGGCCAAAAATGGCCAATTTCTAGCTATTTAAGGAGCCATAGCTCAGGGACCATAAGTTGTAGAGAGATGACATTGATGTTGATCAATACCTAAGAAGATGGTGAACTTTTTGGTACCAAATAGTAACCGGTGGCCACTGTCCAACTGACCACTGGTTTGGCCAATGGCCAGTGGCCACTAATTAATATCGGTACCAAATTGTTTACCTTTCTCTTAGGTATTGATTACCACCAATATCATCTCTCTATGACTTACCGTTCCCGTGATGTTGGCCAAAAATGGCCAATTTCTAGATATTTAACGAGCCATAGCTTGGGAGCCGTAAGTTGTAGAGAGATCATATTGGTGTTGATCAATACCTAAGAGGGTGGTGAACATTTTAATTCCAAATAATAACCAGTGTCCACTGATTAACTGTCTACTGGCAAACTGGTCACCGTTCCCCAAATACTGACCAAAAAGTTCAAATTTCTAGATATTTAAGCAGCCATATCTCGAGAACTGTAAGTCATAGAGAGATAATATTTTACTAATTTTTGCGAGGTAGGAAAAATGACAGTTTTCCTTCCCGCTCCATATCTCCATTCTTTTTAAGTTCGTTCTGGCAATGCTCATGGAGCATTCTCAATTGGTTTAATTCTCTGAAACTCTTAGAATTAATTATAAGCTGTGTAGAAACGCTTTCAAAATGCATTAAAATTATAAATGACAAGTAAAAGGTGCCTTGCTGAGCGTACCTTGTAGAGGCCCCCTCAAGTATGCTCCCCCGCACCCCAGGGTATGCGCGCCTTTTATCGCTGTCACCGGCTAATATGAATATGAAACAGATGTCAGGCAAGGACAACTAGCGGTGTTTCCCATACGATCAGACGATGACTTATTTATGGCACGAGCCATAGTAGAAGGCGGCTTAGTTGAAGAAACTACACCCTCCCAGTAACCTAAATTGCACGAAAACTTCCAAAGCAGGTTCATTGACCTGACTACCGCATGTTGGCCACTTTGTCCAATAGCGGGATGGTTTGTTTCTAACTTTTCTACCGAAAAGCATTTGTCTGGAATGGTGTTTCGGAGACAATAAAATAAAGAAAATATACTAGGCAGAGAGAGAGCAGGGAGGAGAGAGTGTACCAATTATTCTTTCCTCTAAACCAGCGTTTCCCAACCTTTTTCAACTTGCAGCACACTACGGGTGTAACATGGATTCTCGTGGCACACTTATAGATATTATTATTTGTAAATATAAAACACACTGGTATTTTTTTAAATTTGATTACTGATCTCCTTCGCACAGAGAAGAAAGCTCGATCGCTGGGTTTTCCTCGTGGTAAATCACTATGCTTATTTTTCATTCTAATTTAAAAGGAGAAAACAACTGCAATGAAATGTTGGACTCAGGTTATTAAAAATACGCTTACTCTTTCGAAAACTGTATCCAACCTTTTACTAAGAATGAAGATCATTAAATAACGAACGAACAAATAAATCTATTTTACTTTTAAAACACAAATGTAAATAATTTATCGAAAGGATTGAATGATATTTTAAATTTTCAAGTTACGAAATAGTCTGTAACGATAAAGAAGCAATAATGGTCATAACAATAACAAATACTTTTTTCAACATTAGAAATGTACAGAAAAGTAACACGGCATGAAACTTAAAATTGTAGATTCATAGTAGAGGTTCATAGTAATGTGCAATACAAATATACATTTTCCCCTACGTTTTGCAATTTGATTGCTATAGAATTAATAATTTTGTTTTGATATCCTCGCGGTACAGCAGTGGCCCATTCACAACACACCAGTGTCGCGGTATTTTCACTGCTAGCTTCTCATTTTAGATAGGTATATTTACAACAAAGGGGGGTAGCGTGCACCTTTGCACCCCCCTAAATCTGGCCCTGTCCAGAAGTTATGTAGCCCTATGGCGTTCATGGAAATAAAAACACAATAGTTATAACTATGCTAAATTACTATAGACTGCCAATTGCTCATTCAGAGAATTTATGATGTTCACTTTATTGCAATGTTCTTATACAGACTAGATATAGGCTACGGATAATAGTTTTATACAAACTAGATAATCAATTATTATTATTATTATTATTATTATTATTATTATTATTATTATTATTATTATTATTATTATTATTATATTTGAAGTACAATCAAATATCACGACATTAATTACTAGTTTTAATTAACTGAATTGAGCTGAAAATTAAATCTTGATCTCGGAAGATTAACTATTAAATTTATACGTTCTGTACCTTTCTAAAGTAATAAATGCTGGAATTGGTTTCAAGGCTGTTCCTGAGTGAATAATTTCTTCATAATAATATTAAAAGTTTTAGAAAAAATTTCGAGACATTCGAGTCGAGTCGAGATTTTTATGAGCTGTCTCGACTCGACTCGTGTCTCGACTCGAAAATTCGAGTCGAGAAACACGTTTGTCTCGACTCGTCTCGAATTTTACAAAGTGTGTCTCGACTCGAATTCGAGTCGAGTCGAGTCGAGATTCGAGACATGTCTTGACTCGTGCGCATCCCTAGACTCGACCCGTTTGAGAGCACTAATAACAACAAATATATAGTAATATAACATTGACACTTTAACCGACACATAGGTCTCTGAGACCCAGTGGTATATTTTAAAACACAAGGTTGTACCCCTGGTTGGTCGTGAAAGTTTAATTTTATTTGCTTCTTTTATTTTATACTTTCATATACCATGTATATAGGCAACCTTAAATATATTTCAAAGTAAATATAATTAAAAAAATGATTTATAAGTCCCTGAGACCTTGTATTTCTCATAACGTTTTTGAAACTCATGTTCGATTAATAATGCAGTCAAAATAAGGCTTGAGTTAAGCATTTAGAATAAAAAGATGGGACCTTCTGGAATTTGTTCGTGTTCTCTTCCTCATTAACCACCAGAAAATAAATAAAATCAGTTCCAGGTTTTCCGTCATTTTGAATAAATAGTCTGCCGTCTTGGATTTCTCAAATTCACGAGGGCGCGGTGGCTCAGTGGTAGAGCGTTCACCTCCGGTGCTTGGGGTCAGGCTAGTGATGGGTAAATTCCCGGGAAGATATTTTTCGGGAATATTCCCTGGAAGATTTCCAAAAATGGGAATTTTCCGGGAATTTATGTACAATCACAAAGAAAATTGCGTTCTATTAGGTATACTATATTATGATTTCAAAGGTAAATTCGTTTTTATATAACAGTACATTATTAATGTTGTCCCCAGGGGAGTCTTTAGAATGTATATTCTGAGCGATGTTATTTTTATTAATATTTTATTATATTTAGAGAGTACGCAAAATGGATATTTATTTACAATATGTTCTATGAAAGTAAATATGTTTCAAAAATGGTAAGTCCACATTCTTTTAAACCGCTAAACAGTTTAAATTTACATGTTAGTCGATTTTGTAAACTTCTACTACTGATATGATAAACATATTGGGCCTTATGGAGAGTCGTTTTGACGTATGATTAGTGCCATACTAAAGAGTTTGACTAACATATGTTTCCTGCAGTAGTCAAGCCTTTAGTATGACACTAATCATACATCAAAACAACTCTGCATAAGGCCCATTAAATTTTTAAATGTTATAAAAAAAATTAGGTTGGGTAACTGCCAGAACACACGTCCCACCATTTTGTCAACATTTGCGCAAAAATATGTATGTTAACAATATTTGCAGGATACTTTCCTGTCTTTATAATTTTGCATGTAACATTACCACACACGACTTTTCTTCCTGCCCATTTCTCGAAATTCCATGCGTTAATTCACATGTAAAAGAAGTTCGAGTACCTCTTCAGAAATTCGAGTCAGAGAGAGGAGACAGACTGATGTCTATTAGAAACGGTGGTTCAGGGTTTATTAATAGTACTTCATTTCTATTACTACATAATTCTACATTCCTTTACAAAATGTTTTCTTTCCACCATTTGTAAATTAGTACTTTGCTACTTTGGGGGATTGTATAGCTTTGGCGGGTCAGATTTTGCAGCTACTTTTTTGCGATACTCTATTTCGATGCGGTTGAAAACAATCATACGTTAAATTACGTTACCAAGATTAAATTTAGACAGCATTGCCGAGCGAGCGTTAGCGAGTGAATTCGGGTTAGAGTCCCGTAGGGCATGTTTTTTTCTATCTTCGTTACCAACAATTCACTTTCTTTTCTCACGTAAATCACTTCGACTTACATTTACGGTTTGTACAAATCCTCTGCTGCCCTAAAAAAAAAAAAAAAATGTGTTCGATATTTTCTTAACAACTTGAACACTACTATCAACTCATTTCTTCCGTAAATCATAGTACTTTTTGCTAGTTTTGGCCCCCAATACTAAACAATTACTCTACTTTTTAGTGCAAATGGAAATGGAACTTTAAAAATCATATTATTAGTTATATAAAGTACTGTCAAAGAATTTTAAATTTTTTAACCTCCAAATTCTTTAAAATCTAGAAGTAAGTCATAATATATTATAATAAAGTAATCAGTCATATAGTTCTTATAATTTGGAGGATAAAGTAAAGAAATGGAAATAAATTCCTTCTCGGGTCATGACATGAAATACTGTGGTCATCACACCAGGGGTTCGATCATTCCAAACTATTTTACTGAAACATATATTGGTTCGTTTAGCTAGGATTTCGTAACCGGGAAGGGGGGGGGGGGCGTGACATAAAATTCTGAAGGCCCAGGAGCTTGATCAATCTAAAATATCATATATTGGTTTGTTAGGACAAGAAAATGAGGATATACTGGTATTCTAATTAAAAAACTATGAAGAAATCTGGAATAAAATAAAGAAACATATTGAAAAAGATTTTACAATATGTATGTCTTTCCTCTGTTTATTCAAATATAACAATTTTCCTTTCATTATAACCTGAACTTTTATAAAAATTACATATTCACTATTATAAAAAATACATACTCAATAATGTCTTTTAAACTATTCTACAATATCTGCGTTTCTTTCCCTGTTGAATCAAATGCTAACAAAACTTTCTTTTCCAGATAAATTTTTGTTTTCATTATTCCAACTACTGTCGGTTCCAAATGACAGATAAAAGGAGCAGTAGAAAATTGTTCTTGAAATAACATGTTTGATATTGCAAGGACGCGATGACGAAAAATTATGACAAAAAATGTCCACGCAACGGCACTATGCTTTCGGAAGCTTAAAATCTCCCTGACTAGTAGCAGAAATTCTGAGAATTCCGTAACTTTTCTAAAAATTTCAAATTCCCTGACTCTTCCACGATTAGGGATGGTACCGAGACCGAGACGGGCTTTTGTATACCGAGACGAGACCGAGACCGAGACGGACTTTTACATACCGAGACGAGACCGAGACCGAGACAGACCTCTATAAATCGAGACGAGACCGAGACGAGACCATGATCAGTCTCGAAAGTCTCGGTCTCGTCTCGAATATTGATAGTTATTTGGCCTTTATTCAAAATTTGTTTCGTTGCTGTATGAGATAATATGGAAACGGTTGACTGATGTACCTTCACAGTGGCGTATTTATGGGGTAGGTGTCGGGCTCAATTCCCTCCCGAAACAAAATCCACTGCTGTTGTATATAATCTCTATCTATCTATCTATCTATCTATTTATATAACAGGGTGGCCCATTTTAATCTTTCCACGGAAATATCTCAAAAACGGTTGAACATAAATGAACTAAAAAAAACTAAAATAAGAAATACCATGGGGCAAATCGAATTGTACTGTTGTGGTGCCCCCAGGGCCGATCTTCAAGGGGACCCGGGGTCCAAATTTAAAATCTTAAATGGAAACATGGGTCGAGTGACACCTCATTCGATAGGTCCTTAAAAACTAAAAAGCGATGTGGCAAAAGATTTTTCATATCGGTTACCGTATTCAAAACAGCCCCCAAGATATGTTACCTTCATCAGATGAAGGTCCAGTAGCAGTAATAGGAAAACGGTTGAACATAAATGAACCAAGCAAAAATTCAAATATTAAATCCACGAGGCAAATCGAATGATGTTGTCGCGGTGCCCCCCAGGGCCGGCTTTAATGGGGGCCGAGGCCCAACTTAGAAATTTTAAACAAAAATATGGGTCAAGTGATACCTCGTTCGATAGATCTTCATGGGTCACCGTTTTATAAATGGCCGCCAAGACATGGTGCCTGTATGAGATAAAACGTCCAGTACCTCTAATATGAAAACGGTTGAAGATAATAACGGATGAACAGAATAAGACTCCTATAGGAAATCACAGACGGTATTTATCATTCCAGGACTCGAAAATGTTGCAACGGAGGAAAAGGTGCCTAGAGTAAAAGTGCTATAATGCAAAGGAGGAAATCTATTTCCTGGAAAATCATCGTTCCAACGTCCTCCGTAAGTGGGTGAAGCGGGACGGGAAGAAACGGTGAAATTGCAAATGAGAACCTTAGTTTTTGCAGATTGTATCTACACAACATAACTATCTGAAATGTGATTTTATAACAGATAGGTGTCTTAAAAAAAAAAAAAAAAAAAAGATAGGTAAAATTCTTGTTAAATATTACTTTCCATTTTGATTGCAGGCAATGATTTGTGCAAAAATGAATCAACTGAAATGCTAAACCAATTTGTCGGACAATGCAATTTTAGAACAACGAGTACAAATGTTGGTTTTCCTCAAAAGTCGTCTGCACAATATTGGGTCATTACTTCATTACAGTACCAGTCACTTGTACAGTCAGCGACTTTAGAAAATGGAGGTTGGATACATAAGAAATGATAGCTTTTTCCAGTAGCAGAATAGTTTCACTGTATGTCTGATAGTTGGACAACCAACATGACAGCAAATACGTGCCCGAAAACATAACATGCCAGGATATTCCTCCATTTGGAGGAAAAAGTATTACTATCTGAGAGCATCACTTAGAGAAACAACCACGAGATAAATCTGAAGAAAATCCATTCACTTTAAGATCAAAGAGATAGGAATTAATGCAAAGGAAACGAAAACAATAATACGCATCATGCAGAGACCGAAAAAGTATGGAAAGCTAAACAAAATGAGAAAAGAAGGAAAGAGGGAAAGGAAAGAGCAAAAGACATGGGAATAAATTAAATTTTAACACTTAAGGATAAACAGTGTCCGTCTTTCCCCCTGACCCCATCGTGGGTTTTCTCCCTTCATAGGATAAATCTCTTTCAGTATCAAACGCGAACATCATTTATAGTGTTGAAAAAAAAACTAACTCAGTCTAGGCCGAGACTCGAACCCCACACCCTTAGAATGACAGTCTCACGCGGTATCCACTTACCTACACAGGCTCTATCTATAAACCACCTATTACCCGCGCTGTTATCAAACGTGTTAAATCAGCCATTGTCGGTGAGCCACCCCAGTTCCATTTGAAGTTTAAATTTTATTTACCTCACTTAGCCATCTATGGGTAGCAGTCCCCTTGCTTTCATAAAAAATATTTGTTCTGTAGATTAAAATCAAGAATGAATTAATCTGTACTCTTGGGAGCTTACTGGTGCACCAACATATCTATCTATCTATCTATCTATATCTATCTATCTATCTATATCTATATCTATCTATCTATCTATCTATCTATCTATCTATCTATCTATATATATATATATATATATATATATATATATATATATATATATATATATATATATATATATATATATATATATGTGTGTATGTATGTGTGTCTGTGTGTGTATATGTGTGTTTGTGTCGAATTGATTTTGGATTAAAAGAGCGACTTCGTAAATTTACGGAACGCGTGTTAACACGACAGTAAGGACATCTCGTAACGTTGTTAGGTAACACACGCAGTGTAAATAAAGTTTCAAAACCAGAAGTCGGAAGATATGCCGTGGGTAAGTCGGTAAGACGTCTGCTTGCTGAGTGCAGAAATTCGGGTTCAAATCTTGGCTGTTACGTTTTTTTTTTTTTTTTTTTGTTCCGTTGAAAATACATTTCTATATTTTTGCGTTTGAAATTGCTTTCTTTCATTTTTTGTAGATTATCTTAAATTAGTGAAGGCCAAGTAAGGTCAGATTACATATATGTCTGCTTTATCTGTGTGTACAGTCCAGAGATGGAGTGAGTCAATTGGGTCAAGATTTGTGAGTAGGTCAGTGGATCGTGGGTCAACAGGACGTGACTCACTGTGACACACCACCCCCCGTGACCTCTCTGACTCACACTGACCCTACGTTTTAAATTTTAAGGTCTCCCTCTTTATTCGGCCTCCCTCCTTATTATTAAATTCAATGTATAGATAATTATTGAGTTGAGTTGATTTTGAGTTTAGCGCCCTTTTCAGCAGCGAGGCTATATGAGACAGGACCTACTGATTAACATAGAAACCGAAAAACGTGAGCTCCCGTTGGGAATCAAACCAGGGTCTTCCACGCCACAGGCATATAATAGTGTCTTATATAGCAGTTAATATTTTTGCTATAAAGTATCAAATAACTAAACATTTGATGTAAATAAATGAGAAACCTAAAATATTGCAGATTACTGCAATTGCGATTTAATTCAATTTAAGCATTATACATCCATATGATTGTTAAAGTTGCTTTATAAAGATGCAGATTATGAATTATAGTAATTTTTTCAATGAAATGAAATTAAATTAAGTTTGACGTCCCATGCTTATGTCGGCTAGGCAAAGGAGACGGTGATGATGAGAAGTGAACGAAAATTGTGCAATGATGTAGGTAGGAGGAAACAGGAGAATCCTGAAGAAACGAACGCACACGGTGTTTCTTCACCACAAATCTGACTTTGTGCAAGCTGGGATCGAACCAAGGACACCATGCACCAGAGGTGAACGTTCTACCACTAAGCCACTTTGGCCCTATGAAAAATACAACCATATTTATTCTCTCTCTCTCTCTCTCCATTTTTATATAGGTATCAGAAGCATGAATAATTTTCATTTTGGGGGGTGCGGTGGCTCAGTGGTAGAGCGTTCACCTCCGGTGCTTCGGGTCCCTAATTCGATCCCAGCTCGCGCCGTTTGGACTTTGTGGTGGACAAACGCTGTGCTGGTGGGTTTTCTCGGGGTTCTCCCGTTTCCTCCCACTTTCTTCATTCCACCATTTCACTCCTTTCTCATTATCACCGTCTCCTTTAGCCTAACCGGCATAACCATGGGACGTTAAACATAAAGATTTCATTTTATTTCAATTTTTGTTTTGAACGTATGGTTTCAAGTTGGTATTAAACTCAGAACTCTGATCTTAATGAGTTGAGTTGATTTGGAGTTTAACGTCTCTTTCAACAGCAAGACCATATATGACGTGGACATATTGATTAACGTAAAACCCGAACCATGTAAACTCCCGCCGTGTGGTGGTGATTGTGACTTTGAGTTTAACTGCCCGGTCAGCAGCGTGGCTATAGGAGACGTGGACCTACTGATTAACATGGAATACGAAACACATGAGCTCCCACCAGGAATCGAACCCGGGTCTCCCACGATAAAGTCGTGCGTACGCTAACTCCCACCGGGAATTGAAATCTGTTCTCATTGTAAGAATGTTAACGTTCCTTATTTTACCGGTTTTTGTATAACTTCATGGACCAAATTTCACAGAAGTAAATCCCCACGGTAAGCAGGTTTGCATATCCAGACTCCTAAGTATGAAAACATTTACGCTCACTTCAACCTCAAACAATTCATGAATTGAAGAATAAAGGATAATATTCCAGATAAAGTATATGGTTTGAAAAATACCATATAGGAGAGGGACATATCAGTCCTTTCTGCTCATGGAGTTATTAAAACAGGATCATCGGGCAGTGGTCTTTACCATTGAAAGATATTGCTTCTAAAATATTTCCAAGTAACTTCCAATTTTCTTGTTCTTGTTGTGGGGCTCAATGGTAAACCGCTTACGCTGGTGCGTGTGGTCTTTATTGTTTCGATCCCCGGGCAAGGAAGTTTGCGTTGGACAAGATCGTATCCGTAGGTTTTCTCAGGGTACTCCCGCTTTTTGCCACTTTTCATTCAACCAATTCTTCTATCATCATTGACTTGCTTTAATCATTGGAGATGCCTTGGTCCCTTGAGCATTGCGGTGATGTCAGAAATCAGATTCGGTCCCAAGCATTTAGGTTGTGATGTAAACCTTTGCTGTGGTTCAGTCTCAGTATTTTATTACGCGAGGTAAAACCATCCATACAGCTATAAATGTTGTTCTATCTTACGCAACCAGGTATTGATATTGAGCCAATGCGGAACCTCATTTTTGGCGCTTTGAGGCCAAGAACTGACTTCGGACATTACGTTGTTTTCAAACGACTAGGATCTTTCCAATGTTACCATCCGCGTCCAACAACCCCATGTTTAAAAGGGGAATAGAAAGAGCCCGTGTCTAAAACTTCCGGACCCAGTTTCTTGACGTTCAAATTTAGGGATCGACTTCTGACATCACAATTGTGCTCAACGGATCAAAACCTTTTAAATGCCGCCAACGCCGTCCAACAACTTCATCTTTAATAGGTGAATAGAAGGGACCCGAATCCATAACGTCAGGACCCCATTCCTTGAGTTGCGTGGCCTGGGCCAGACTTCTGACATTACTACTGCACTCAGGGGACCCGGGCCTTTCCAACGCTACCACTCGCGTCCAGCAACTCCATGTCTAACATGGTCGTCCTGACGTAGGAGAATCGACTGCATGCTTTTTTCATAATTATTCTCCAAATGGATTTGTATACAAGGTAGTTTGGCAAGTTTAGCAGCAGGTCTAAAATAAGCCTCTTGAGAGTGGCTCTTATTTGTTAAAGAATACATAACGATCGCTTTTGGCTGTTGCAATGGTCTGTCTAAGCGGCTTGATAAAAAAGAAAAAACAGCGTAGCATAACAACAAAAAGGTGTTTCTCTTATATGTTAAAAATAAAAGCACAGAAAGAAAAAGTCAAAGTTTGGTAAGGTGAGTGTCGGGGGACGCCGAATTCTACTTCGCCCCGGGCAACGAAATTTCTAGCTACGGCTCTGAACTCCAACACTTATCGGTCATTCAGAGTCTCATCCCTTACCTACAACAGCGTAGTTTGATTAACCTGTTATACCAAAACGTTTGGAAAGAACCTTTGAGTGTGACTTATTGATAGCTATGCAATATGTTGACAGAGTGCTAGTCTTCAGTTTAGCAACGAAGGTGCCCTTAGGCGA
This sequence comes from Thermobia domestica, assembly GCF_964235325.1. Taxonomy (NCBI): domain Eukaryota; kingdom Metazoa; phylum Arthropoda; class Insecta; order Zygentoma; family Lepismatidae; genus Thermobia; species Thermobia domestica. The sequence continues at coordinate 306,389,819 of NC_137458.1, forward strand.
AATTTCACGTTGCTCTCTACTTTTGTCTGTGCCTTGTAAACCGTAACATTATGTTTAAAGGCAAGCAGAAACAACGTCAGTTGTTTAGTACTTCTTTGCAGAGCCACTGATAAGGCGTTTGTGTCTTTTACACAAATAATTTTTGCCTGATTGCTGTTTGAAGCCTTTTTGTATTATACACTATAAAACAACATATCCAGATTCAGAGAAATACACAGAAAGTTTAAAGAAGGGGGGTTAAAAATATCGTTATTATTCAGATGCTTTATTATTATTATTATTATTATTATTATTATTATTATTATTATTATTATTATTATTATTATTATTATTATTATTATTATTTTCTTGAGTACAGAGATACAAAGAACAAGAACTCCGTCACCATTAACATGGAAGCGAAAATGACTTCGAATTGGAAATAATAGATCAATGCATTTAATTTCGAGGAGAGGCTATAGGGCAGACACGGATCCAGGGAGCGATCGGGGCAATCGCCCCCCTCCCACGGAAGAGGAAGCTTTCTTATTTTATATATAAATAAAACCCATCCCAAAATTTGGAGCTCTTAAAACTAGCTAAGTAGCAGTATTACAATCCACGCCCCCCCCCGAAGTCCGTTCTGGATCCGCCCCTGCTACAGGGGTACTTTAGAGTTCACTGCTTTTCCTTGCAATCCACGCTCATTGCTGGATAAGTATTATATTTTATTATATTATTTGTCAAATTGAGCGAAATAGTTTTACCACAGCGGCAAATTCAACAATTAGGTTTAGGAAAAACAACTCATTGGTTCAAACACACACAGAAAGAGAGAGTCCATTTGTTCGGGATGTTTTTTGAGGTTCGCGGCGTCTCCCAAGAAGAAATCTTGCTAAAACATATGTTGTTTTTAACAAGGAACGTAAATGGGTATCAGGTATATCAGTACTTCAAATGGAAAGCAAAAAGAAAAGAGAGATAAAGATGAGTAATTTCCTATACTGTATTTTTGGCATTGAAGAATACCGTTACTGTTTTATTGATCTACTGTACGCACTTCTGCGTTTTACTAACCAACCCACAATCATGCTATATATACCATATATCGGCTAGGTCCAATCTGCTGCCAATGCGCCTTTTCTTCAAGGAACATTTTTTTTTATTATTACACGCTCAGAAACAAGGATAATCACCCGAAACGTGAGAAGATCTGGAGAATGACCCAGTAACAATGAACTGACAAAGGGAAGGAAATACAAAAGTGGAAAACTATTGTAATTCAAAGTCGAGGCATTTTTTCTTGCAATAACTGACCCTTCAAGTCGGGGGAAGTTTCTTGAAATAATAGTAATATATTTTTAACTTGCTCCTTATTTTAGCTTATGTAGTAATTTAAGACACAAAGATGTATCGCAATTTGCAATACATTTTTCAATTTGCAGTGCAAACATGTAAATGCAATGTTGCATTTCCATGTTTGCGCTGCATTGCATTCCCATTTGCACTGCAAACTGCGATGCGATACTCCATTTAAAAAATGCAAGGAGATTCCTGACCAGTTGTTCTTTCAGAAAAAATGTTCAGGGTGGGGGAAGGGGCACTGCTGGTACTATTCTATTTATTATTGTATTATAGACGTAATATTTTGGTCTCCTCCGGGGGCACTCTCAGAGCTCCGGGAGGGGGGCAGTGCCCCAAAAACATATCTGGAAGAAATACTGTTCCTGACACCAAGATAAGACAAAAGGTAATAACAAACCTGGGCGCACAAATGCTTAATTTCGGAGTTATAGGCTGCCAAAAACATGAAGAAATGAACTTTAAAGGTCCATAGCTCCAAAACTAGGCGACCTACCGTAGTACGGTCAAGACCTTATTTAGGAACTAGTACGTGCGCTGTCCAAATATCCATATTTTAGAATTCTAACATACTTCTGCAACAATTTTTATACAGGTATTTGGTGAGTACTTCAAATTATATGCACATAGCCAAAGTTCCTCTCTAAAAATTGTCGCATGTGTACTCTAGATTCTGAAACATTGTATTTTTGGATAGCGCACATATTAGTTTCTAAGTGAAGTCTTAACCCGACTACGATAGGTAGGGATGCGCACGAGACAAGATTTGAGGCTTTCTCGTCTCGAAAATGTGCTGTAAAAGTGATGTCTCGACTCGAAAAATGTATTCTTTTTTATTGCAAGAGCTGTGTCTCGACTCGAAATTTGTCAGGAAAATTCTGTCTCGACTCGTCTCGTGCGCATCACTAACGATAGGTCCCATAGTTTTACAGCTATGAACCCTTAAAGCCCCGGATCCAGGATATGATCAAGGGAGCGACTAAATCACTGTTTGCCGCTTTATCCAGTGTAAAGCAGGATTGAAGCCTATTTTATCCAGTGTATACCTGAGTGTCAAGAGGGCTGTAGCTCCCCTGGATCCGCACCTGTATAATATATATATATATAACTGTTTCTGAGTGATTAGTTTCTTCAAAACTATTGTTAAAAATATGTGAAGAGTTTTGAGACATTCGAGTCGAATCAAGATTTTTACGAGCAGTCTCGATTCGACTCGAATTTTACAAATTGTGTCTCGACTCGTGCACATCCGGTTCGGTTCTCGGTTCGGTTCGATATTAAATAAGCTGTGAGCCAAGCCGCACAAGTCGTTGACAACCGTAGACCCAGGCAGAACAGTTTTAAACATGTTTTCCTGGCACGCTATAACTTTTAACAAATTTTGGCCCAAGCACGAATACTTGATCCTCCGGAACTCAAACCCAGAACCTCGTGAACGATGTCCTTGTGTCCTAGATTTCACGACTACCGAAATCGGCAGTTAACTAGTTTTTAGTATTCAGATGGAAACCGCCTATCTTTCAAGCTTAATTACAGAATTTAATAATAATAATAATAATAATAATAATAATAATAATAATAATAATAATAATAATAATAATAAGCTGTAGTGGAATTAGCAACATTGATAATAATTATATTGTTTATGCAGAATAAGTGAAAAAGGAACTTGAAACTACACACAAGATTTGGCTCGATTTGGCTCGACTCGACTCGAAACTCGATCCAAATTCGAGTCCAGTTTCGAGTGGAGTCAGAAGAAATTTTTCGAGTCGAGTTCCCGAGTCGAGCTAAAAGATGTCTGTTTCGAGTCGAATCAAGTTTAAAAAAAAACACTCGAACTCGCTCGTGCCCATCCCTAACCACTGCCCCTGAGTGCAGTAGTAATGTCAGAAATCAGGCTCAGACCACGAAGCTCAAGGAATGGGGTCCTGACGTTATGGGCTCAGGTACCTTCTATTCACCTGTTAAAGATGAAGTTATTGGACGGCGTTGGCGACATTTCAAAGGTTTTGATCCGTTGAGCACAATGGTGATATCAGAAATCGATCCCTACTCTTGAACCTCAAGAAACTGGGTCCGGAAGTTTTAGACACGAGTCCTTTCTATTTCCCTTTTAAACATGGGGTTGTTGGACGCGGATGGTAACATTGAAAAGATCCTAGTAGTTTGAGGACAGCGTAATGTCCGAAATCGGTTTCTGGCCTCAAAGCGCCAAAAATGTGGTTCCGAATTGGCTCAAAATCAATACCTGCTTGCACAAGATAGAACAACATTTATAGCTGTATGGATGGCTTTATGTCGCGTAATAAAATACTGAGACTGAACCACAGCAAAGGTTTACATCACAACCCAAATGCTTAGGATCGAATCTGATTTCTTACATCACCGCAATCCTCAAGGGACCAAGACCTCTCCAATGATTAAAGCAAGTCAATGATGATAGAAGAATTGGTTGAATGAAATGTGGGAGGAAGCGAGAGTACCTGGGAAGACCCACGAATACGACCTTGTCCACCACAAACTTACTAGGCCGGGAATCGAAACAATAAGGACCCCATGCACCAGAGATAGAGCTCTACCACTGCGCTGTCGCGCCCAACGATTAAAGCGTCAATGCTAATAGAGAAGTTGGTGGAATGGAAAGTGTGAAGAAGCGGGAGTACCCTGAGAAAAACCACAAAGACGATCTTGTCAACAACAAACTTACTTGACTGGAGATCGAAACAATAAGGACCCCACGCACCAGAGGAAGCGCTCTACCACTGAGCCACCGCTCCCAATGATTAAAACAAGTTAATGATAATACAGGAATTGGTGGAATGAAGAGTAGGAAGAATCGGGAGTACCCTGAGAAAACCCACGGATACGATCTCATCCACCTCAATGTTAATTGGTCCACCAGAGGAAGCGCTATACCACTGTGCCACCGCGCGCAATGATTAAAGCCAGTCAATAATAATATAGGAATTTGTGGAATGAAAAGTGGGAAGAAGTGGGAGTACCCTGAGAAAAACCACGAATATGATATTGTCCACTACAAATTTCCTTGGGTGGTGATCAAAACAATAGGACCCCACGCAAAAGAGGAAGCGCTCTACCACTGAGCTGCCGTGTCGAATGATTAAAGCAAGTCATTGATAATAGAAGAATTGATGGAGTGAAAAGTGGCAAGAAGCGGGAGTACCCTGAGAGAAGCTACGGATACGATCTTGTCCACCGCAACTTATTTGGCCGGGGATCGAAACAATAAGGACCCCACGCGCCAAAGTAAGCGGTCTACCATTAGCCACCGCGCTCAACAAGAACAAGAAAATTGGAAGTTACTAGGAAACATTTTAAGAAGCAATATCTTTCAATGGTAAAGACCACTGCCCGATGATCGTCTTTTAATAACTCCATGAGGAGAAAGCATTGATAAGTCTCTCTCCTATATTGTCTTTTTCAAACCACATACTTTATCCGGATACTATCCTTTATTCGTCATCCGGATGTAATCAGTTATCCGAATGTTCTATTATCCAGATATTATCCGTTATCTTAATTTTATAAATTATCCGGATAAATCCATTATCCGGATATTATCCGACATCCGGATAACATCCGTTATCCGGATCTTATCCGTCATCCGTTATCCATCATGCGGATAGTATCCGTTACCTCTATATTATCCGTCATTCGCTATCCGGATATTATCAGTCATCCATTATCCTGATATTATCCGTATAACGGATAATATCAGGATAATGGATGACTGATAATATCCGTTATCCGTCATCCGTTTTGTTGTCCGTCAACCGGATATTGCAAATCCGGATAAGTTTCTATCCGATATCAGTATAAAAATTATCCAGATGTTACAATCCTTAATCACCATCGCAGGAGCTAAATATCTTCAAAGTCTGCTACACAAGAGCGGGGGCGGATCCAGTGGGCGATCATGGCGATAGCCTCCCAGAAAGGGAATATTTGTGTTTTTATATAGAAATAAAACCCATTCCAGAGTTTGGAGCTCTTAAAAGTAGCTCTAAATAGGAGTATTACCAACCACCGAGCCCCCAGAAGTCCATCGTAGATCCACCTCTGGACAAGAGAATGGGAAACACTTATTATTCACATTCAGTTTGCGCATCTCAACAAATAAACAATATTTTCTTTCACTTCTGCATTCTACTACTGCATTCTAGTGAACTGTAATGCCTTTTATGTTTAAAAATAATTATTCATTTTTCAATAATTGTCAATGTTTATAAGTTCAGTAATTCACCATGAATAGAGTCAACTAGAAGTGTTTTTGTAACGAAGAAATAACAACATGAACTGTGAAATATCTTCTTACAAACTGTCGAGAGTTGAGAGTCGACAAACTTTGCTCTTTCGTTTACCGATTACCTCGAAACCGCGGTAGCCAGAATTAGCCCAGGATAGGGGACTTATATTAAGAAAATGAAAATCTTAGGAAAATGCAGAAGTCTTTTAGTCTGAGAGAAAAAAGGAATGAAATCTTTAATTTCTAGTTCTGTTAGTCTTGTAGCTCTTAGTCCGTACCAAAGTACTGATAGAAATATGGCCAATGAATTATGACTATTTTGTAGAATATTCCACTTTAATATTACAGGAAATTCATCTTCCGGCTTGCTTGGTTGTGAAAAGTTATAGAGTGTATTGGTATTGGTATACTATGTAAAGTATGTGTACTGTCGCTGATTTGTGATAACAATCAGAAACAGAAGTAAAAGGTAAATTGCAGTAATAGTTTTCTGTTAATTTTTATATTCAAGGGGAGACGGAAAACCTACTTTTATCTTAACATTTGTTTTTCTTAAAATTTCTATTCGGATTCACACTCTTCCCCTTCAACATTGAATAGGGAAATGGGGAACTTATTTAGAATTTGATTGTTGATTCCAGTATATTTCAAGCATCACTTCTCGGACCTGGGCCTGTGATATGTCGATAAATCGCTATCGTCGATATATATATATATATATATATATATATATATATTATCATATATCAACATTCGATATCGCGAATATATGGACATGAATATATCATTCGAAATTTTCGATATCGATATTCGGGGGGCGGCGAGGTATAAGGGGCCCCTAAGACTGGCGATGGATGAAGAAATTAAACTTACTTATTACAATATTGTTTTCTAATCATAATATCTTTATTACCACAAATTGCAATGTAAATACATCCACTTGCAAATTTGCAATATTATATGGTATAATTTCTTAGGCGCCAGAACTTTCCTGTTCCCTGAAAAAAGAAACAAAAAATCACGTGCAAAAGCAAGTGCTTCGAACTTTGAACTAGAATTTACCAAAAAAAAACTTTTTTTTATTTCTCTCTCTTGGAGATTGATTGATTGATTTTGAGTTTTACGTCCCGTTCAGCAGCGAGGCTATATGAGACGGGGACCTACTGATTAAGGTGGAATCCGAACCACATGAACTCCCTCCGGGAATCGAACCCGGGTCTCGTTACAAATCGGAGGATAATAATGGGAAAACATACTTTATATTTTGTTTTCAGCTATGGATTTTAGATTTGCAATTGATATATTGTTCCGTCTTAGCCGAATTTGAAACAAAAGAAGTTTCCAATGAGTTATTCAAAGAAATGTTTTCCGCCTCCAAATGAAAATAGGAAGACACTTAGAGAAACTTATTATCGGGTTTTAAAACACAAACATATGATTGATAGAGTATCGACCTAAACCACTCGACCATTTTGCATGCTTTTGGAGGCTTTCTTTTAACCTTTGTGAAAGCAGTTTACTGTTCCATACTCGCTTTTGTTTATTGCGATACGACTATGAGTTCTCAGTGAATATTTAGACGTCACAGCTCTTGCAATGTATAAAAGTGTTTGTAGAATAAATCACATTCAATTTTACGTCCTAATAACATATGTAAATCAGGTTGAATTCATGAAATGATTGAGGTTGGAGTGAACGTAAATGTTTTCACTTAGGAGTCTGGATATGTAAACCCGCTTAACGTAGGGATTTATTTCTGTGAAATTTGGGACATGGCGAATAAATACGAGTGAGCTTGGAAATGTGAAAGTTCATCTGAATTTGTTTTACAATCACTTCAAAATACAACTTTATATATACTTTTAAAAAGCCATCCCTATTTTGAAAAAAAAAATACTGTACTTAGGCTCGAACCGCCGCCCTCCGGTTCTAGAACTTTAACAGCACTATTAAGCACGCTTGACCACAGAGGCAACTCACGAAAATGCGTTGTGATATAGCTAATAGAATCGCTCCAAGCGCAGGTTTACACTTGGAATTTTAAATAGCCAGTTTCTGTCTTTTTCAGTAATTCCAACTGAAGATATTGACTGATTTCCCATATTGGAACTTTGCGTGAAGTGTGAATTGTATGCTCATTTCAAAAATGCACTATTTTCTGTTCTTTCAATTTTACGTATTTGCGATTGTTCCTAAGACCTGTTGTGTGCAGCGATTTTCACACAGTTAAGCGTTTTACTAACCCCCGGAGGCATAATATGTTAAACGTAGGCAGCATTCTGTTGTTATCATAGTAGTCACTTGTAAAGGCACACCTAGTATTAGTTTTTCATTTTTGTTCTTGTGTTGACCTTGAAGGACCAACAAATGCCTTTCGTGAAGCTACAAGTTTTCTTTAACTTTATACTTTATAGCAAGAATATTAACTGCTATATAAAACACAATTATATACTGTGGCGTGGGAGACCCTGGTTTGATTCCAACGGGAGCTCATGTGTTTCGGATTACATGTTAATCAGTAGGTCCCGTCTCATATAGCCTCGCTGCTGAAAAGGGCGCTAAACTCTAAATCAACTCAACTTAATAATTATCTATACATTGAATTTAATAATAAGGAGGGAGGCCGAATAAAGAGGGAGACCTTAAAATTTAAAACGTAGGGTCAGTGTGAGTCAGAGAGGTCACGGGGGGTGGTGTGTCACAGTGAGTCACGTCCTGTTGACCCACGATCCACTGACCTACTCACAAATCTTGACCCAATTGACTCACTCCATCTCTGGACTGTACACACAGATAAAGCAGACATATATGTAATCTGAACTTACTTGGCCTTCACTAATTTAAGATAATCTACAAAAAATGAAAGAAAGCAATTTCAAACGCAAAAATATAGAAATGTATTTTCAACGGAACAAAAAAAAAAAAAAAAAAAAAAAAAAACGTAACAGCCAAAATTTGAACCCGAATTTCTGCACTCAGCAAGCAGACGTCTTACCGACTTACCCACGGCATATCTTCCGACTTCTGGTTTTGAAACTTTATTTACACTGCGTGTGTTACCTAACAACGTTACGAGATGTCCTTACTGTCGTGTTAACACGCGTTCCGTAAATTTACGAAGTCGCTCTTTTAATCCAAAATCAATTCGACACACACACACATATACACACACACATACATATATATATATATATATATATATATATATATATATATATATATATATAGATAGATAGATAGATAGATAGATAGATAGATAGATAGATAGATAGATAGATAGATAGATATAGATAGATAGATAGATATGTTGGTGCACCAGTGAGCACCCAAGAGTACAGATTAATTCATTCTTGATTTTAATCTACAGAACAAATGTTTTTTATGAAACCAAGGGGACTGCTACCCATAGATGGAAAATTGGAAGTAACTTGGAAATATTTTAGAAGCAATATCTTTCAATGCTAAAGACCACTGCCCGATGATCCTGTTTTAATAACTCCATGAGCAGAAAGGACTGGTATGTCCCTCTCCTATATGGTATTTTTCAAACCACATACTTTATCTGGAATATTATCCTTTATTCTTCAATTCATGAATTGTTTGAGGTTGAAGTGAGCGTAAATGTTTTCATACTTAGGAGTCTGGATATGCAAACCTGCTTACCGTGGGGATTTACTTCTGTGAAATTTGGTCCATGAAGTTATACAAAAACCGGTAAAATAAGGAACGTTAACATTCTTACAATGAGAACAGATTTCAATTCCCGGTGGGAGTTAGCGTACGCACGACTTTATCGTGGGAGACCCGGGTTCGATTCCTGGTGGGAGCTCATGTGTTTCGTATTCCATGTTAATCAGTAGGTCCACGTCTCCTATAGCCACGCTGCTGACCGGGCAGTTAAACTCAAAATCACAATCACCACCACACGGCGGGAGTTTACATGGTTCGGGTTTTACGTTAATCAATATGTCCACGTCATATATGGTCTTGCTGTTGAAAGAGACGTTATACTCCAAATCAACTCAACTCATTAAGGTAAGAGTTCTGAGTTTAATACCAACTTGAAACCATACGTTCAAAACAAAAATTGAAATAAAATGAAATCTTTATGTTTAACGTCCCATGGTTATGCCGGTTAGGCTAAAGGAGACGGTGATAATAAGAAAGGAGTGAAATGGTGGAATGAAGAAAGTGGGAGGAAACGGGAGAACCCCGAGAAAACCCACCAGCACGGCGTTTGTCCACCACAAAGTCCAAACGGCGCGAGCTGGGATCGAATTAGGGACCCGAAGCACCGGAGGTGAACGCTCTACCACTGAGCCACCGCACCCCCCAAAATGAAAATTATTCATGCTTCTGATACCTATATAAAAATGGAGAGAGAGAGAGAGAGAATAAATATGGTTGTATTTTTCATAGGGCCAAAGTGGCTTAGTGGTAGAACGTTCACCTCTGGTGCATGGTGTCCTTGGTTCGATCCCAGCTTGCACAAAGTCAGATTTGTGGTGAAGAAACACCGTGTGCGTTCGTTTCTTCAGGATTCTCCTGTTTCCTCCTACCTACATCGTTGCACAATTTTCGTTCACTTCTCATCATCACCGTCTCCTTTGCCTAGCCGACATAAGCATGGGACGTCAAACTTAATTTAATTTCATTTCATTGAAAAAATTACTATAATTCATAATCTGCATCTTTATAAAGCAACTTTAACAATCATATGGATGTATAATGCTTAAATTGAATTAAATCGCAATTGCAGTAATCTGCAATATTTTAGGTTTCTCATTTATTTACATCAAATGTTTAGTTATTTGATACTTTATAGCAAAAATATTAACTGCTATATAAGACACTATTATATGCCTGTGGCGTGGAAGACCCTGGTTTGATTCCCAACGGGAGCTCACGTTTTTCGGTTTCTATGTTAATCAGTAGGTCCTGTCTCATATAGCCTCGCTGCTGAAAAGGGCGCTAAACTCAAAATCAACTCAACTCAATAATTATCTATACATTGAATTTAATAATAAGGAGGGAGGCCGAATAAAGAGGGAGACCTTAAAATTTAAAACGTAGGGTCAGTGTGAGTCAGAGAGGTCACGGGGGGTGGTGTGTCACAGTGAGTCACGTCCTGTTGACCCACGATCCACTGACCTACTCACAAATCTTGACCCAATTGACTCACTCCATCTCTGGACTGTACACACAGATAAAGCAGACATATATGTAATCTGACCTTACTTGGCCTTCACTAATTTAAGATAATCTACAAAAAATGAAAGAAAGCAATTTCAAACGCAAAAATATAGAAATGTATTTTCAACGGAACAAAAAAAAAAAAAAAAAAAACGTAAAAGCCAAGATTTGAACCCGAATTTCTGCACTCAGCAAGCAGACGTCTTACCGACTTACCCACGGCATATCTTCCGACTTCTGGTTTTGAAACTTTATTTACACTGCGTGTGTTACCTAACAACGTTACGAGATGTCCTTACTGTCGTGTTAACACGCGTTCCGTAAATTTACGAAGTCGCTCTTTTAATCCAAAATCAATTCGACACACACACACATACACACACACACACACACATATATATATATATATATATATATATATATATATATATATATATATATATAGATAGATAGATAGATAGATAGACATATAGATATAGATAGATAGATAGATAGATATGTTGGTGCACCAGTAAGCTCCCAAGAGTACAGATTAATTCATTCTTGATTTTAATCTACAGAACAAATGTTTTTTATGAAAGCAAGGGGACTGCTACCCATAGATGGCTAAGTGAGGTAAATAAAATTTAAACTTCAAATGGAACTGGGGTGATTCACCGACAATGGCTGATTTAACACGTTTGATAACAGCGCGGGTAAGAGCTGGTTTATAGATAGAGCCTGTGTAGGTAAGTGGATACCGCATGAGACTGTCATTCTAAGGGTGTGGGGTTCGAGTCTCGGCCTAGACTGAGTTAATTTTTTTTCAATGCTATAAATGATGTTCGCGTTTGATACTGAAAGAGATTTATCCTATGAAGGGAGAAAACCCACGATGGGGTCAGGGGGAAAGACGGACACTGTTTATCCTTAAGTGTTAAAATTTAATTTATTCCCATGTCTTTTGCTCTTTCCTTTCCCTCTTTCCTTCTTTTCTCATTTTGTTTAGCTTTCCATACTTTTTCGGTCTCTGCATGATGCGTATTATTGTTTTCGTTTCCTTTGCATTAATTCCTATCTCTTTGATCTTAAAGTGAATGGATTTTCTGCAGATTTATCTCGTGGTTGTTTCTCTAAGTGATGCTCTCAGATAGTAATACTTTTTCCTCCAAATGGGGGAATATCCTGGCATGTTATGTTTTCGGGCACGTATTTGCTGTCATGTTGGTTGTCCAACTATCAGACATCGAGTGAAACTATTCTCCTACTGGAAAAAGCTATCATTTCTTATGTATCCAACCTCCAGTTTCTACTGTCGCTGACTGTACACCCATGTGTTTCAGACAAACCATACCTATTGCAAGTAAAAGTGGGGTTCTCATTTGAGATTTTACCATTCATTTCCGCTTCACCCACTTACGGAGGGAGATCGGAAAAATAATTTTCTAAGAATTAGATTTCCTCTTTAGCATTATCTCACTTATACTTTAATAATCTTTTTCGCCGTTGGATTGATAAATACCTTCTGCGATTTCCTATACGAGTTTTGTCCTGTTCATTTATCTCCAACCGTTTTCATATTAGTGGTACTGGACGTTTTATCTAATACAGGCACCATGTCTTGACTACCATTTTGAATACGGTAACCGATATGAAAAATCTTTTACCATAACACTTTTTAGTTTTTAAAGATCTATCGAACGAGATATCACTTGACCTATGTGTTTTCCATTGACAATTTTGAAGTTGAGCTCCCATGAAAGGCGGCCCTGGGGTCACCACGACATCATCTGACGTGCTTTATGTCATTTTCCTGTTTCACTTTCGTTTTGTTCATTGTCACAACTCTGTTTTGGTGTTGAAGATCTATCGAACGAGGTATCACTTGCCCCATGTTTTCATTTAAAATTTTAAAGTTGGGCCCTGAGCCCCCATGAAGGGCGGTCCTTGGGGACACCGCGACATCACCATTATATGTGCCCCCATGGCTTTCCTATTTGAATTTTTGTTTGGTTCATTTATGTTCAACAGTTTTCACATTAGTGCTACTGAACAATTAACTGATGCAGGTAACATAATTATCTTGGCTGCCATTTTGAAAACGGTGACCGATATATATATATAAAAAAAAGACCTTTTGCCACATTCCTTTTGAGTTTGTAAAGATCTATCGAGCGAGGTGTCACTCGCCCCATGTTTCCATTTAAAATTTTAAAGTTGGGCTCCAGACGCCCTTGAAGAGCGGCCCTGGGGGACACCATGACATCGCCATTCAATTTGCCCCATAGTATTTCCTATTTGAGTTTTTGTTCAGTTTATTTATGTTCAACAGTTTTCAAGACATTTCCGTGGAAAGATTAAAATGGGCCACTCTGTATATATATACAGGCGCGAATCCAGGATATGATAAAGGGAGGGGCTAAACCATACTTTGCCTCTTTATCCAGTGTAAAGCAGGATTGAAGCTCATTTTATTCAGTGTATACCTGAACGCTAAGGAAGGATATAGCCCCTATAGCTCTTCCCTTGGATCCGCGCCTATATATAAACAAGCAGTGTTACCAACGCAGAATAAAGTTATATTTCCTCAAATTGCACTATGTAAGGTATTGCCTATTTCTAATTTAGATATTAAATAAAACCACAATACCACATATATTATTCAGTGTAACAAGGGGTAATACAGTATCACTAACATCAACATTATGGAGATCTCTAATAATTCAAATAGCATATACGATACAATGCGCATCATTTGTATCTTAGCGTCAAATATTATGATCATGGTACAATGCATTTCGAATGAATGAAGGAACAAAGTTACAAGAAATAGAAAATTTAACTTTTCCTAAAGACTTTACTTCGAAAACGTGCTGACATATCACGTCTCAGCATGTAGATGCTTCAGACTTAAGTGATCATAATTTCATTTACAAGAATTGTTATTTCAAACCGTTTCAGAGATACCAAATACATGGATAGTGATTGTTTTATTGCTACAAATAACGCATTTGTGTTAAGTTTCTATAATGATTGTTGTTTTAGTTTGCTTCTATAACATTACAACAATAGTTTTTGGTTGTTTTAATTAAAACAAGTTGCAGTTCCATTATTTTAAACAGTGTTGCCAACTTAAATAAATTGCTAAATATTATTCTAAATATAGTGCAAACAACGTAACTAAGCTGCAAAATATTTTAATAACACGTAATTTGCTTTATGGTACAAGAATGGTTTCAAAAGACGACGTTTTTCATAGTCTTTGGGCTATTTATAATGTTAATGTCAAAGTTTTCGTTCCAGCAATACATGTAAATGCAAATTGTAACTGAAATTAAATGTAACTGATATCTTATCAGTAACACTAGTTGTTCTCCTATCCCATAGGCCTGATGTACACAAAACCATGCTTAATTAAAAATTTTCTAAATACACCCTAGTTTCATTTCACTTGTTTTAGTTTGACCATCGACCACCTCAAACTCGATCCATACCATTAGCTATATGCAATTATTCAAGGACTTACAGTAAGTAATACACATTGTGTTGATTTTTGGTTTGGTTTGTTTTAGTTTAACGTCCCATGATTATACTATGGCGTATAAAGAAGACGGGAGCTAATGACTATAATAGGAATCGAACCACTTCGGTCGTTCAACTGTACCCCCACCGGAAATCGAATTCGGGACCATTCAAACCGAAGCCAAGCGTGCTAGCCGATAGACGAAATGGAGATCCTCACATTGTGTTGATTTAAATCATTGAGTCAGTGTTGCCAGATTCGAAGATCAAAAAGTAGCGTGTCTGTGCTCCAAAAGTAGCGGATTTGAACTATGTCTAGGCCAAATATATACAGTAAAAATGAATTATTTGGCAACTAATGACTAATTGAATAATTTTCAACATGGGATGGAAAATATGCTGGACATATTGCAAGAAATTATGATCGATGAACAAAAACAATTCTAGAGAGGATACCACGAGATAAAAACAGCCTAGGAAACGTCCTAATACAAGTAGGTTTGACGACATCAAGAACAACTGGGGAGTAACCTGAAAAAGAATTGCTCAAGATAGATAATTGTGGAGAAGACTTGTAAAGACCTTCATCCAGCAGTGGATTGACAATGGTTGATTATGATTATGGCTATGATTTTATTATATCTGGACCTCGGGTAAACTAAACCAAGTCATAATTTCGTAATTTTACAAGAGAAGCGAAAAACCAGTTCCTTAAGTAACACATATAGTACTGTTTTCAAGCTATACTAAGTAGTTACAAAGTAATAGGATGCTTTTAGACTTACATTGTTACACCACTAGAAAGACCATAGTCTATTAAAAAGTATTCTTAACTCAATTTCGACCAAAAAATGACTTAGTCTACCTCTACCTCTAAAGTTCAGATATATACCGCTATATATATATATATATATATATATATATATATATATATATATATATATATATATATATATAAAACTTTTACTGGATAAGGTAGGGTAAAAGCAGATCCAAAATTTAACGATATTCGTACAGCGAAAAACAAATTTGATCCTTCGTATTGCAGCAAAATTACGAAAACTAATACTAAAGAAAACTAGAAAGTTAAGAATCATTTGTTTTGCCGGGACAGAGAAAATAGATTCATATAGCTCGAATTACCTATATACTTACATAATATGTATGTCCATGTTTCGCAAATTTCAGCGTAATGAACGCACGATTAGTTTTCTCGAATGAAGATCATGTACGATATGTACGATAATAATACTTTCACAATTTTAATTTCATACTATTTATTTCGAGACTTTCGAGACGAGACCCGAGACGAGACCGAGACTTGGCCTTCGAGACCGAGACCGAGATCGAGACAAGGATCTGTTGACCGAGACGAGACCGAGACCGAGACGGCGATTTTTGACTCGAGACGAGATCGAGACCGAGACCGCTACTTATCAACCGAGACGAGACCGAGACTGTACAAAGTCTCGTCTCGTCTCGTCTCGATACCATCCCTATCCACGATATCTCGCTTACCTCGTCCCCATGTAATTCAAGTAATACACATCTCCTCATAAGAAAGAGTAACCGAAAGCTTCCTGTAGTTTTCTTTTATTTTAATTGTTAACGATGATCCTTCTTTTTCTCATTTCATTTTGTTTCATCCTTCCTGAATTTTTTCATTTCTGGTCTCGAAGGGGGAGGGGTCCGGACCCCCCTGGATACGTGCCTGTTGGGGTCCCTGGTTCGATACCAGTTCGTGCCGTGTGGACTTTGTGGTGGACAAACACCGTGCTCGTTTGTTTTCTTGGGGTTCTCCTGTTTCCTTCCACTTTGTTCATTCCACCATTTCACTCATTTTTTATTATCAGCGTCTCCTTTAGCCTAACCGGCATACGTGAAACGTTAAAGATTTCATTTCATTTTTCTCACATGCACTTAGTTTATGCCACATAACTTTTAATCTAATTAACGTAGAAGGATCATTCTTTCTTTATTATACTATATTTATAATGCTATAGGCAATGGAACAAGCTATTATTACTTTTCTTCGAGTAATCATTTTCACCTAACTTTAGGATAAAGTCATAGCGGATAGAAGAAAAAGTGCGCTTTCTCTGACTTTTAAACATTGGAAGCGGTGGGCTCTCGCAATAATGGCGCTGCGATCGGGGTGGCTTCAAATCGTAGTCTTGGAACTATCGTTGTGAAAGTTTGACAAATAGTATTATTATTATTATTATTTGTATTATTATTATTATTATTATTATTATTTGTATTATTTCCAGTGCTATTTCTTTCTAGTGAGTGTGTGTCTGTGTTTAAGAGCTTTTTATGGGTCTTGAGTGTGTGGTGCTTCTCTTTTCTTTTTATTTCTTTCTTTTTCCTTGTTTTGTTTTGTTTTAATTGTATAATTTGTAAAATATGCCTACGTGTTTTGTTGCTGGTTGCCGGTTAGGGTTTCGTGGCGATAGCGAATCTAAACACTTCTTCTCCCAGAGACGAGGCATTATTTGATAAGTGGGTCAGTGCAGTCCCACGGAAAGACAGGAAGTAGGGTCTGTGATTTACATTTTGCGGGACGGCTTATTATTAAAACTGATTCTTTTGTAATAAAAGGAGAAAAAGTCCAACTCTCGAGGGAAAATTGGAAATTAAAGCCTAGCGCGGTTCCACATATGTTTCCCAATCTTTCCAAATATTTATCCACCCCTATCAAATGTCGCAACCCCTTACAGAAAGACAACTAGAAGACGTAGTAAAGAAGACTAAAGTAAGGGAGTGAGACCTACTGGGTTCTTTGATCACTTCTAGTTCAGCTTAAAATTCATGTTTTCGTTGTTGAAAACTTTAGCGCTTGGGACGTTCGTAATACAATTCTCTCCCTAAAAAAGTAAAATCTAAATCGGAAATTAGCTACTGCAAGACGTAATTTATCGTCCCCTAGAGCAAGGATTAATTCATCAGAGAGGGGTCTTAACAATGTCAAAGCGAAAGGAACAGCTGAAAAATATTTAAATAAAACGCAAAAGTTAATAATAAATGCAATATTAAAAAAAGAAAGAAAAGAAAAGAAAGAAAGAAAGAAAAAGATAAGCTTTAAAGTTCCAGAAGGATGAGGAGCAGCGATAAATTCATACTGGAAAGTTTACTATTAAAAATCAAATTCCAAAAGGTTATAAACATTGTTTTAAGTTATAACATATTACTACCACTTCCATCGTCGAGTCATTTAAGAAAATTTTGCAAAGGACTTAAAAGCACATATGGAATTAACCCACATGCTCTTAGAGCAATAACAGAATATTTGAAAGATGAAAGCTTTGAAAATAAACGGCTAGGAGTGTTAATATTTGATGAAGTGAAGCTGAGAAGAAATTCAGTTGAACTCATGTTCTCTCAAAGTTGCTAGTTTCGTTGATTTGGGGGATAACACCCCAGATTTTCAAAAGAAAATGTTTGCAAATCACGCTTTGGTATTTATGTTTGTCTCTCTTATACACGACTGGATTCAACCAATTTCTGTATACACTAGTGAAATTGCGACACCTGGAGATATTATGGCAAAATTGTTAATTCAAGTAATATTGCAGTTGGAACAATCTGGTACCCGAGTACTAGGTTTCACTTCTGATGGGAGTCAATCAAATTAAAACATGGAAATAATTAGGAATAAGTGGGAAGAAAGGAAAAGCAGTGTCACATTTTGAACCCCGCTGATAATAAAAGAAAATTGTGGTCAATTTCTGATTCTTACATATTTTGAAATGTATAAGAAATTATTTTCATAATAAAGTTCAAGTTTATTATAAAGACACTCTCATGAATTTTTCATACTACAGTCTCCTTTATGCTTTAGAAACCTCTGATGAATCTGCAGGACTTAAAACTTCTTCAAAAATTAACTCTGCTCACATAGACCCTAAAGAATCTATGAAAGAATGAATGCAAAGCTAGCATTTCAACTTTTTAGTGAGAGCTTCGCTGATAGTTTAAATTTCTGCGTGAACTTGGATTGCAGGGTTTCGAAGAGTCTGAAAATACTGAACTAGTCATAAGAGATTTAAATGACCTTGTTGATGTTCTTAATTGTCGTATTTCTTCGAAAGCTTTATACAAAAGTTCAAATATGCATTCCACGCTATAACATTTTTGTCTGTCCTTAACTCCACTGATAACACTTTTGCCTCTGAAAGAACCATTGAATTTTTGCGAGTACAGAGCATTTTAGAAATATCTGAGTGGTTATGGGATAGAGGTTATGGGATAGTACATTTTAACCGGAAAGCTAAATCAAGATCAATTCGAGCGTCATTTTGGAATATTGAGATCCTTAAGCTGCGATGGCCATCCATCCGCAATAGATTTTCTGCAATTACACTTGCTGCAGTGCATATATGTTCCTACCAGTGGCGTATTTAAGGAGGGCTTCCGGGCTTAAGCCCTCCGAAATTTTATTTACTATTTAAAGTAAATGAAATATCTTGCAGAATTTTCACATTTTCAGAACTAAAGTTAGCAAATTCCCTCCCCCCAAAAAATAAAATCGTAAATACGCCACTGGTTTATTTATCCTACTAAGCAAGTATTAACATCAAAAGGAAACTGTGAGTCAAAAAGTGAAGCCCCTCTTACGTCTTTCGTCAATCAAATGCGTCGTTTAGCCAATGAAATAGAACAAATAAAAAAAAATCTACTAAATCTACAGTTGAAGCTTCCCTTAAAAAAAATGTTTTTGGACAACACGCCCCACAGTTCCTTGACTGGGAAAGTGGAGTAATAGAAGGTGAAGGAAACGGTGCAGTTAAGTCATGCTTGGTCTATCATGCTTGGTCTATGACTATATTATTAAACACTCTTCAAAATTCATCTCGTGCGTACTTTGCAACAGATCCCTCCGCAATGAAATTCCACCAACAAATCTTGATTCATCTTTTACTAGGATAAAAGAAAGCGGATCTTAAAACGACCCACTTTTAACTTATCCTTCAGAAAGTATCTATCGCATTTTCCTACAACTAGAAAGTAAAATTCAGGGGAAGTTGCGTGCTGTCGATGCTCTTTGGGGTGATATTTTTTTACGAGTGTCTTGACAACATATTTTTGTAGAAAATACTACAGGATTGGGATGCTGTCTTTACCACAATGTGGACATATTGCCTAAATTGTTGTTCCATTATGAAGTTGTAGACATGGGTGCCAGAAGGTGGGGGCAGGGTGGGGCTCGGGCCGCCTCCTGGCTAACGAAAATGTATATGTAATACAGCAAACCACATATATTAAATATCAGAAATACCAGATATAATATAGCAATCATGGAGATGGGCCTCCCTCTAGAAAATTTTCTTCAGGCTCCCTGGTTGTAGAATCTTCTTTCCCACAAAAAAAAAAAAAAAAAAAAAAAAAAAAAAAAATCGAAAAGAACTAAAAAGTCGAAGCTTTGTGAAATCTAGTCGAAAACTTTCTAAGGTAGCTGGAAACTAATTGCGATGACTTTTATTATTGTTCTTATTAATTATTAGATTTAGATTTGTTTGTCTTTATAATTGTTTATCACTCAACATAGGACCTTGTTAATATAAAATTAAATGTAGTATGAAAGAAGATTATTGAAACTTTCTGTTACTTGATGAGTAGCTCTAAACAGGGGCGTCATTTAGGGGGGCAGGAGGGGAAATTGCCCCCCCCCCCCGCCAAAGAGTTTGAGGAATACATATACTTTAATAGATTGCCTACTAATATTCTAGTACAAAACATGAAAGTCTTATGTCCGTGGTGGTCTTGCCCCTCCCAAGCGAAGTCTGAAATGACGCCCCTGGCTCTAAATTAAAAAAAGAAAAAAAAACTTATTTCCTGTACTGCATGCATATGGGTTCGACAGTTACATTGAGGCCACAGCGCCGCTAGTGCAATCTTAGCGACGGCCCATTGAACTACTAGGAGTGATCACACTTTTTCTTCTATTCGCTATGATAAAGTGAAAAATTGGGATCTGTATTAGGGGACATATTTTTTTTCATTGCCTATACAACTTAACAGAGTAGAAATATGAAAAAAGTGCTCGAATAAAAGTTGTTGGAAATTTCATAAGCTTGAAAACGATGTTTATATTGTCACTATATACAATGCCAGAGATGCGCAATGAAGCTTCAAACGTCATTTGAGACGGCTTTCACTTCAATTTTCGGTAAGTATTAACAGGTTTGGAAGTCCGGTTAGTTTAATAAATAGTTCGTAAACAGTGGCGTCGGCAGGGGGTGCGCAAAAAACTCTGAAAGTAGACTAGCTTTCTGTATGTAAGCCTATGTGTTCATCGAAATTAGTGTTTGAAATAAACGTTTCATAAAGATGAAATCTATTGAAATATGTTTTACTGATGTTACTCTGGAGAAAATCCAGTTGCGGGTTTTCCGCCTTTCTGAACAAACCCCTAGTCCAGTGCAATTACGTCAAAATTCGATCGAACTCAAATATATTTGTTTTAAGATTAAAATGTTAGAATATGCTATATGTATTGATATTATACTAAAACAGTACCAAAACCCTAGTTGCTGGTTTTCTGCCATTTTAAATAAGCCAGGGGCGGATCCAGGGCGGACTTTTAGGGGGGACGGTGGGTTGTCATACTGCAACTTTTAAGGGCTCCGAACTTTGGAATGGGTTTTATTTATATATATAAAATAAGAAAGTTTCGTGTTCTGGGAGGGGGGCGATTGCCCCAATCGCCCGCCCCCTGGATCCGCCTCTGAAATGACAGTACGCCATCTTGAAATTTTCTCCACCACTTAGTTTTTGCCGTATGGTTCGTAAGCCAATAAACGTGAATGTAGAATTCTTTCTTTATTTTACTTCTAATATTATAGGTTATATAATAAGTGATCACTTTCTTCGCGTTGGCATTACCAAAAGTTCAGTGTACCTTAAAGTTTTATCTATTAGTGCTTAAAAATATAAATTTAGGAAAAGAGAAAAATGGTGATTTAAATAAGGGATTAATTATTAAAAATGAAGGAAAATATACTTACCGGAACCGGAATTATTTGAGGGGTGTGCTTTGTACCCTATTTCCCGAAAAACGTATTCCCTCATTTTACGTCAACAATAGGCTATCTGTGCACAGTTTCATTCACTTCGGTCCACTTTTTCTTGTCTTTCGGGCATCAACTTTCAAAATTTTGGGTGGGGGCTTTTACTCCTTAAAACCGTTTTTTGCATAAAATAAAAAAACTCATATTTGTTTATTTATTATTATTATTATTATTATTATTATTATTATTATTATTATTATTATTATTATTATTATTATTTGCGTATTCTCACTACATAAAGTTTCGTTGCAATTCTTCATGTCTTCGAGGCACTTCTGACATATTGTTATTAGCATTTTTGATATTTCATGATCAAAGGTTTGGAGGGGCCAATGCCCCACCCTACCGTTTTTTCCAGGAAAATACGAAACATGTTTTCCCTCGTTTTACGTCTACAATACCTGTGCACAGTTTCATTCACTTCGATCCACTTCTTCTTGCCTTTCGGGCGTCAACTTTGAAAATATTGGGTTGGGGTTTTTGTCCCCTAACACCGTTTTACCACAGAAAATTTAAAAAAAAACCTTTATTAGTTTATTTATTTATTTATTTATTGTATATTTTCACTACACAAAATTCCGTTGCAATTCGTCATGTCCTTTAGGCACTTCTGACATACTATATTTAGCACTTTTGATATTTCGTGATCAAAGGTTTGGAGGGGGTCCGTGCTCCACCGAAGCGTTTTCGTCCAGAAAAATACGTCTTAGTAGTACAAATATAGCTATTACCGTTGGAATTAGCTACGTTCGTAACCTTATCGCCTACTAGTTGCTGCATCGTCGCAATTTCGTGTGGTGGTGGCGAATTTCAGAACTAAAGCAAGTGAATGAAAAAGGAACAAGACCTAAACGGCACAAGACCTAACGGCACAAGAGCTAAAATCATTTCGCTGCACAAGTCCTAAAAATCATTTCGCGGCAGAAGTCCTAAACGTCACAAGACCTAAAATTTAGGTCTAGTGCCTATATTTTTAGGACTTATGTCGTTTAGGACTTATGAATGTCACCCCTTTGTCTTACAATCTGCACGCGAATTCATAACTACTGTGTAAGTGGCAGAATCCTGGAATTTGAAACAGACTGACACAAGACATAGGTGTTCTGCCCAATTGATGAAAGCTGAACTTACAGCAAGGGCGGATCCAGGGGGGGGGGGGGGCGATGGCCCCCCCAGAAGAGGAAACTTTCTTATTTTTTATATATAAATAAAACCCACCCCAAAGTTTGGAGCCCTTAAAAGTAGCAGTATGACAACCCATCGCCCTCCAGAAGTCGGCCCTGGATCCGCCCCTGACTTACAGCAATTAACTCTTCGATTTTAAGCCGCAGTGAGTTTTTCGACAGCCTAAATAAGAAAAAAAAAACAATCTAGAAACAGATTATAAGTCCAGTTAAGTCAAGCGTGAAGTACGATTTTTTAAAGAAAGTTTAAGCAGCTTAAATCCAGTGTTTTAAAAGTAATATTTACCTATTTTTTTCTTATAATAACTCTTTGTGTTAGTTCATAATTTTGTATTTATTTCAATGTAAAATGATTGCTCTTTTTACTTGATGGCTTGTTCATTGTTTCCACTAGATCATGTTTATCAAAACTCCTCCCGTAATATTTATTGAAACTCGTTAGCCCGTCCCTTATTTTGATTATTTTTATTTAGCAACCCTGCTCATGAGTAACCTAAGAAAAGAACATATTTTTTAAGACCTGGGTGGGGGAGAAAGATTCACTCTATCGTTTTCGATTGATTTTAAAATACAATAGTGAGAATGATTTTGAAGCTTCAAGAAATATACGGGTTACTCCATAAAAATCTGTATTTTTACTAAATATACTAAATACACATTAGAGCTAAATTTACCGCTTATTCTTTACTGATTTTAATCGTAAGCACAGAGGATGCGGAAAAGTGTGAAAAAATATACATAACAGGGTATGGAAATTGAATGAGTTTAATGAAAGTTCTCCGGGACAAGTGGCGGAGCCAAGGGAGGTCCAGAGGGCTAGGCCCTTCTTGCTGTTATTTTGTGTAAAATTCATAGTTACTCCCGTGACCAGATTGAGACATTCCTTTATCTTATCTGATGTTTAGTAATGAGAAATATATATCAAGAGTTTGTGGGACTGCCCCACAGAGAATCCATTCAATGAGTTCAGTCTGTGAATATCCAATTTTATTGCAGATTCACATTTGTTCTTCGTCAAAATATGCTTAAGCACTTCTGAGAAAACTACATTGTAACGTAGGAGTTATGCAGAACAGTAAATCAGTGGTGTCATGAATTTTCAACAGGATATAGTAATTAATATAGAGGACGGTAAATCAGTGTCCTGTTTCTGTGCGACGTTTGTCTGTTCTTTTTTTTATTTTATTATCATTGTTATTATCATTACGGTTTATCTACCAAATAACTATGTATATTATTATGAGGTATTAAAACAAATTTGGAACTTGTGATATGTATTTACTTCCATTATTCCATCTAGCCAGTCAGTATGATCTGTACAAGAGGGAATGTTTTGGGGCTCTTAAAATTTAACGTAATTGCTGCCATGCTATAACCCTGAGCTTTGGCTTATCTCAAGTAGATGCAGACATGTTGGAAGGTTTAATTCTTGTAGATTCACTAGTTCAAACGCTATCGAAGATGTGGTCTGGAGAATGTGATTCTTAACGAACGATATCCAAACAAATTGATCAAGAAAGTTTGGAAATGTGCAAAGAAAATGGGATTGAAATTACAGAGCCAAAAACAAATATAGAGGGTTCCTCGTGGAAACGAACTAGACATTTGCCATCGAAGTATGACAATAGTTTCTCTTCCTGTCTCTTCCTCCTACTTTTTATGGGCGTTGCACCACTGTCTCCGTATAGCAGCATAGTCAATAATCTCGAATGGTTTGGGAATTGCAGATCTGATCTAAATACCCTATTTGAGAAGTTATTTTCTGACTGATTTGATGCTAACAGGGTTTGTGAGCACTCTACTTAGCTCAGCAATGACTTTTGGCTCGTGGTGAGCTTCTGCTTGGCCACAATCCTAACTAACGTGCCTCTGTCTCTGTCACGCATTTCACAATTTTACCCACGCTTGTCTATCGCTGATGCGTTTTCCATCTACTTCCGGAAGACATTACCTAACACATTTTCCGGGGGTGAGGTATTTTCAACGATTGCACACATGCAATATAAGTATTAATTAATTTATCTTGACGAAAGAAAGCATCGGTGTCGAAATTGGTTACTTCCGAACGGCCACTGCCGGTACAGGACATCTAATACACTTTTCAGGATTGGGGTATTTCTAGCGTTTGCAAATGGAACGTATATATCAATCAACTCGTGACAAAGAAAAACGGTCAGTACTTGTGTTGCTCACTTCAGGTACATAGTACCTAATACATTTTCCGGGTTCAAGGTATTTCCAACGATTGAATACATGACACATGTATATATATATATATGAATGAATTGGCCTTGACGAAAGAAAACGATCCGTATGGAAATGTGTCACTTCCGGTCCATAGCACCTGATACAGTTTCCAGGGGTGGGGTATTTAAAAACATTTGCACATATACAACATTTATATTAACCAACTCGTCTTGACGAAGGAAAGTCATCGGTGCTGGAATAGGTCATTTCCCACCAACTTTTCCCGGTAACTAATACAATTTTCTGGGAAGGGATATTTCCTATGATTGCACACATGTAACACATATATCAATAAACTCATCTTTAAGGAACAAAAAATCAACACCTGAATTCGTCATTTCCGGTCTACCACTTCTGGTACACAATAGGTTCTTTTCTTAT
Source organism: Thermobia domestica (assembly GCF_964235325.1). Lineage (NCBI taxonomy): Eukaryota > Metazoa > Arthropoda > Insecta > Zygentoma > Lepismatidae > Thermobia > Thermobia domestica. The sequence goes on from NC_137458.1 coordinate 306,415,006, forward strand.
TTAGATTTCATCCAAATGATAATGGTACTTCTTTTTTATGTTATTTTCACTAGACCGCAGCATTTTTGCTACCGCGGCTTTAATTCTACGTCTTTTCTACACGGCTAATTAAGGGTAAATTATTGTTAGGATGTATAGTATTACGCTAGTGCTACCCACGAGATCAGAAGTATCTTCTTAAATTCGAGAAGACATGATAAACATGTCAAGTCTCGTGTCATTTTTGAGACTAGAATCGAGGCGAGGCTAGACATTTCACGAGTCTGGTGGGCAACAATAGTTTAACGTAGTCTTAGTTTTCAAACTGTTTTATGGTTAACATGAATCATAACATATGCATTATGAAGTGATAAAATAATTGCACGAACACTAAGTAACATTTATCATTTTTTAAAGATACGCCAAGTCATTACACCAATGATGAATATGGTTGGAGTCTTATGTTATTCCTTTCATGACCCTCTCGTTACGCTGAAACACTATGTTAACTTATAGATGAAATTAAGAGTATTGAATTTCGCTAAACAGTGCGAAACTACCAAATCAACTAAATACAATACTCGAACCTCGAAGTAGCAGGTTACATCTACATCTACTGGTTGTAATCGAGGAATAAGATCAAATAAAAAAAAGTGTGCCAGATTCTGTATTAAAAAAAAAAAAAACTGCTCGCTATTCCTTACCTTTTTCTGCTATGACAAAACCGGTTTGAATAGAAGGTTTAGGGAAGGTATAGAACCGATACTTGGGATGCTGAATCGATTGCAAGAATCTTCTCAATATCTAGTACAGTTCTTGGTCCATGAAAATCAATATTCTTCAGACACAGAATCGATTGCAAAAAAAAAAAAAAATGTCGCTATCTATTATCATTTTTGTTCTATAATGATAAATATTCAAACCAGTAATGATTAATTTTAACCATTTCTGGGTTAAACAGAAAGTTAATGAAGAATGCATAAGGTGTTTCTGAGACGCTTAATCGATTGCGACATACCCCATCTCTTACCTGTTTTGCTCTGAAACATAACGGCAGACGAACGGACGGAGAAAGTCGTTCTATAAAACTTCCGACCTTTAGTACCCGGCTACTTGAGGCGATCGCAACGCGTATTTATTGTTCATGCGTACGCTTGAAATACGCTGACCATGTATTTAAATGTAGGTGGCTAATCTCAAACGCGAAAGCAATAAGAAAACACGGAGAAAATGTCTGCTCGAGTGTAATTGGTGCGTTTCGGAACAATAGATCGCCTGCTGCTTAAAAGCTTTCAAAACGAAGGACAAAAAGGAAAGACGTGTTTCATCTGAAGAGGATGAAATAGCCATATCAGCGATATCTGCTCTGTTGCTGACACAAAATCCGCCCTCCCTTCCCCCTCAAAAAAACGAGAGAGAGAGAGAGAGAGAGAGAGTAAAGAGGAGCTGGTGGACCAGGCAGTGAATTCTTCGCCGCAATAATGCACAGGAAAGCACTGTATTTTCAATTGTGAATAATGAACTACTTACAAATCCTCGTTCCTAAAATAATAATTTTTAAAAAACTACAGAATGGATTATTCAGTTCCATACCCTATTGAAATTAGTAACTCCGAAAATTCAGCAGCAAGATACGAACATAAGGGAGTCTGTATCAGCTGAAAAATGGTCTGTAGATCTTGGATCCACCAGATTGTAAAACTGAAAATCAAATGGCTTGTCCAAATATGTAAATGAGGACAGTTATCAGGCGCGGAAAAGCTAAAATAAAGAAGAAAGAGCAATTTTCTAGTATAGGTATTGAGTGCATCCTCTCAGCTCAGTACCCACAAAAAATGCCCACATAGCCCATAAAGTAAACTTATGCCCACCAGGAATCCATTTCATGCACTACACCTGGAATTTTTGTATTGTGCCAGCATTGTAGAACTGTTACCTAAAATTTCACAAAAGCCACATAACACTGATGAAAATTAACTCTCATTGTTTTTGTGTTTGGCGCTGGTTTACTTTTGACGCATCACATCTGAATTTTATGTTTAGAAGTGTAGGATTTCTAGTCCAAAATTATTACAAGTGCTTTACGACGGAGAAAATAAATGAGTTGATATGAAAGATGCCTATGTACAAACTATTTTCCACCGGCGATGAATTTCTGCACAGATTACAGAAGTTATATTTTGTTCACAGGTGAAACGCTACTAGTATGAAACCATGACAAATGCTATTGAAACTCGTATCATTGTCAAAACTCACTCGTTTTCACTACCCTCGCTTATGCGAATGTCCACCTTCGCTGACGCGTCTGTTTCCTTCAGATGCACCACCTCGCTAACTCTCGGGCCCTACAGATTCGCTCTGCTATGACTCGGTTACATAGCATTTGTGCTTTTTAGTGGCGACCTAGCACAGGTTGTTTTGTGCTTTTTGGGTTGTAGTTTTTATGCATGCATCCTGACGCTGTATTTATACACAAATCGTAAAAGAATTATAATTTTTCAACAATTGCTTATGATCCCCCTTGAATTTTAACTATGCCATGTGGATATTTTCATGTCAGCCAGCACAAATCATTTAGAAAACAATAAGAAGGTAATTGCTGAAAGAATTTTTTAATTTTTGAACAATTATTTCTAGTAGTGCGCCAAAAGTAAACCTGCACGCTTTTTTTAAACATGTTACATTTTTTGGTCTACAAATTGCACAATAATCACCTATTTTTATTCTTTTAAAAGATGTGTTCGGACGGATACCTTCACTGCATACCTTCTCTAAGGTCTTTATTCTTACATTTTTTTTAAAAATAATATAAATCATGCTACAAAAAATCATATTTTTCTTATGACTATTAATACTTGTCCAGGCAGCATTGCTTTGAAATTACAGCGAGAAATAGTTGAATATCGTCAGGCGCTACTCTTTTCTGATTGGTAGTTGTATGCAAGTCCAGATGAAAATAGAAACTGCTTCTATTTCTTCCAAGTCAGGATCCAAATAAGGACAGCACAAAATTTCAACCTGAACTAGGGGCAAGTTACTTCTCACACGATCATTAAGTAAGGTCGTGAATTTTAGATCGTGAATCGCAGCCTTACTTGAGTCCCGTCCGAGACAGGCTTGAAGGTTTTAGTGCATACCGATCCGCCCTCTAGTAATTAGGGTGTAATTATAACTTTTAATTAAGCACGGTTTTAATCTAAAGTGTATACCAGGCCTAACAAGTAAAGGTTCTCTCCCAAAAATCGGGGATCCGGAAACAGCGCATATATTTAGATAGAGGAGTGCCATGAAGGAATACTGGTGAAATATGCCGGGCCGACAGCAAAGGATAAATCCAATATGGCCGCCCGAAAGTCATGCCAATCAACTTTTGCAAGCAACCTTTCATCCACTTCCCATAAGCAGATTGTCTTAATATTTTGCAAATTGATATATGTATGAACACTCCACATCTATTGGTTTGAAATTTCGCGGACGTTGACGTATTGAACCCAATATGGCCGATCAAAATGTCAATGTGTCAGCGACTCGTGTCTGGAAAACGAATTGTGAATTAAAGTACGTGTTACTTCCGTTACGTTACTTCCCAAGACTGCTATTAAGAGTCTTCATCCCGGCGAAATTAAAATACCGCTAATTTTACAGTAATTATGTGATATCTTCAAATAGATAAAAGATAATCGAAATGTGGAACAAGAGCGCCCTAGACAATATTATTTTACATGAGAAACCGTTATCATGACTCACTTATCTGCTTTTGATTTCGAGCCATTTTGAAAATCGGCATTTATTTTCGCGTTTCTAAAGGGCTGAAAACGGAAAGCCACTAGGTGACTTGTGATAACGGTACCTCCCACAAAATAATATTGTCTAGGGCGCTCTTGTTCCATATTTCAATTATCTTTTATCTATTTGAAGATATCACATAATTACTGTAAAATTAGCGGTATTTTAATTTCGCCGGGATGAAGACTCTTAAGTAAATAAGCAATAGAGCATAATACGGCACAAACCCATTATCTTATTAACTAACATATTATGTAAATGCTGCAGATAAAACTGAAATATAGAGCGGAAACTAATGAAATAGGAGTAACGTCTGAACCAAATGTGGTGAAACGGGAAACATTTTGGGGTGCTATCCCTTTTTATGAGGTCCAAAATTCGTAAAATCTACAGAAGAAGTATGTTACTTGATTTCACAATTGGATTGTTCAGGCAATGAAAATGTATCGAGATCTTACATTTTACAAGTATAATATGGTACAAATACGAGATGGAAAATATGCGCTTTACCAAGTAATACTCCACAAGGAAGACATGAAGTGAAGCAATATATGGAGCCAGTGTACAAATTGATCGTAAAAGTGTTACAAAGCTGTGCCACACGCAAGGCATGTGTTTATGTTCCATGTAAAGTGTTTTCCTACTATTCTCATTTATACGTATACTCACAGTTATTGACGCGTCCGCATCTTATGGGCGCAACCCCTCGCTGTCACTTGGGTCCCCTGCTGCGCTCCTGTCCTGATTCGGTTAGATAGCATTCATGGTTTTCAGTGAGCACCTGCACAAGTTGTATTGTGCTTTTAAGTTAATTGTGTTTTATTCACTACTGTTTTTATGCTGCATGTGCTCTCAGCCATCCTAAACACAACTTGAACCTATTATTGCAACTTCTCCCTTTAAAAAATGCACTTTCTAAGGCAGTAATAGTGCATTTCCTGCTAAGTGAAATTCATATTTCATGAATATAAGTATACCCTTATGTGGCAAACTAATGGAAGAAATAAGTATTTTCTTATGCGTTTCGGAATTTTTGGTATTCCAAGGACTTGTATTTGATAGGGGGTTGCTCTCCCAAACATCTCTCTGAAAGTTTATTTATATAACACTAGTATGGTTTTATAATAAGGCTGGTTGGAAACAGTAAAAGGTAAGGATTCATTGTTTTCAATATTTCTGAATAGTCGTAGTTTGCAACACTTAACGTTGTAAAGTGCTAATTTTTAACAAAGATATAACATAGATGAATATGGAGCTATGTATAGTAGGAACCAAATAAAGCATGAATAGCAAAAATATTTGAGATTTAAAGTTAAAAGTGAATGACGAAGTTAAGTAGGAGTAATTCTGCGGGGGTACATTAAAATAACAACTAGTGCTTTCAACGTGTCGGGTCGGGTCTGGTTGAAGACCGAACCGACCCAACCCGTGACCCGAATAACCCGACCCGAGCTGACCCGACAACACAACCCGAGTTGACCCGACCCGACCCGTAACCCGATCCGTTTGAGAGCACTACGTTACGACACTGGGTTAACGCCAAAATGCACTCCCATTGGGAATAAAACCCGGACCACATGTACCGAAATCTTACATGTTAAGCTAGATCAAGCGGGGGATTTGTATATGCATGTTAGGGAATATTTGACACTTTTGAGGATTGGTTATTTCTTCTTATAACTGATACCAATGTCCGACGTGGGAGATTTTTTGTTGTTGTTGTTGTTTTGCTTTAATTCTATGTGACGAATTTTTTCTTCAAAGTCAGTGTTCTCACCTGCTCGGAAGGCAGGAGGTTTTCTCGGAAGGCAGTAGCAAGACTCTCTTGGCGAGGTCAAAAGGAAATCGTTTAACTACAATGATAAAATTGGGGGAAACGAGAGAACACCTGTGATTTTTTTTCCAACCCTTCAACTTTCATTCCAAAATAGGTTCTTATGATTCCGGGACCCGCGCCACTTTGATTTTTCTTTCTCTATAATTAAAACGTATTTTACAGTATATATAGTTGCAAGTAAGAAGATACATAATATGAATTTTGTAATTTAAAATTTAAAAATACAGTATGATAATTAATTATAAAGTACTAATTTTATTTCATCACTTTCAGCCTAACAAATGAAATTCAAACAATTCGCACCCTGGGTCTTGGTCATCAATACTGCGTCTTATTCTTTGTATTGCACAATCAAGTCTTGGTCCTGGATTTCGTAGTCTTGGTGGTCTTTCATGCTATACAAGCGCCAAGAATGCCTCATCGGTACAAATAAAGACCAAGTGTGATTTTGATTATGGTCTTTCATACTATACTGAAAGCAAGAAAATATGCTCATCGCTACTTCGTGATCACCAAAACAAGGCGAAGACCAAGATTACTATGCACTTCGTCTTGTATATACAATCTTTATCTTGTTCTTGTATCGATGTTCTTGGGCTTGGTGAAATGAAATGAAATATTCAGTTTAAGTTCCCTCGATTCTGCAACGAGGCTAAGGGAGTTGGTGACAATGAGAAATGAATAAAATGGTGGAATGAAGAAAGTGGGAGGAAACAGGAGAATCCCGAGAAAACCCACTACACGGCGTTTCTCCACCACAAAGCCCACTTAGCACAAGCTGGGGTCGAACCATGGACACCATGCACTAGAGATGAATTCTCCACCACTGAGCTACCGCGGCCCTACTTGGCCTTGGTCGTCCATATCCAATCTTTCTTTTGGCCTTGCTTAAACAACTTCTAGTTTTGTTCTAAATCCAGATTCCATATTGGCGTAGATATTAATGTTACAGTCGATTGGTAAAATCAATCTTCCACATTTAAAAATTAAAGTACACACAAGTACAAAAATAAACATTTATCATAAAAACACAAGCTACAAGTGTTCAAAATAGATATATGGTTTCTATAAAATCAATTGAAAATTGCTATATATTTAATTAGGCAGCTACTGAAAAACAGCAGCTTTCGACTCCAGCCGAATTTAAACTCAACCTAAACTCAGTTGACCAAAGTGAACTGGCCCGAGTGACCCGACCCGACAACTCGACCTGACTGACCCGACCCGACCTGACCCAATTGACCCGACCCGAATAACTCGACCCGACAACCCGCCCCGAGCTGACTCGACCCGTTTGAGAGCACTAATAACAACAAATATATAGTAATGTAACATTGACACTTTAACCGACACATGGATCTCTGAGACCCAGTGGTATATTTTAAAACACAAGGTTGTACCCCTGGTTGGTCGTGAAAGTTTAATTTTATTTGCTTCTTTTATTTTATACTTTCATATACCATGTATATAGGCAACTTTAAATATATTTCAAAGTAAATATAATTAAAAAAATGATTTATAAGTCCCTGAGACCTTGTATTTCTCATAACGTTTTTGAAACTCATGTTCGATTAATAATGCAGTCAAAATAAGGCTTGAGTTAAGCATTTAGAATAAAAAGATGGGACCTTCTGGAATTTGTTCGCGTTCTCTTCCTCATTAACCACCAGAAAATAAATAAAATACGTTCCAGGTTTTCCGTCATTTTCAATAAATAGTCTGCCGTTTTGGATTTCTCAAATTCACGAGGGCGCGGTGGCTCAGTGGTAGAGCGTTCACCTCCGGTGCTTGGGGTCAGGCTAGTGATGGGTAAATTCCCGGGAAGATATTTTTCGGGAATATTCCCTGGAAGATTTCCAAAAATGGGAATTTTCCGGGAATTTCTGTACAGTCACAAAGAAAATTGCGTTCTATTAGGTATACTATATTATGATTTCAAAGTTAAATTCGTTTTTATATAACAGTACATTATTAATGTTGTCCCCAGGGGAGTATTTAGTATGTATATTCTGAACGATGTTATTTTTATTAATATTTTATTATATTTAGAGAGTACGCAAAATGGATATTTATTTACAATATGTTCTATGAAAGTAAATATGTTTCAAAAATGGTAAGTCCACATTCTTTTAAACCGCTAAACAGTTTAAATTTACATGTTAGTCGATTTTGTAAACTTCTACTACTGATATGATAAACATATTGGGCCTTATGGAGAGTCGTTTTGACGTATGATTAGTGCCATACTAAAGAGTTTGACTAACATATGTTTCCTGCAGTAGTCAAGCCTTTAGTATGACGCTAATCATACATCAAAACAACTCTGCATAAGACCCATTAAATTTTTAAATGTTATAAAAAAAATTAAGTTGGGTAACTGCCAGAACACACGTCCCACCATTTTGTCAACATTTGCGCAAAAATATGTATGTTAACAATATTTGCAGGATACTTTCCTGTCTTTATAATTTTGCATGTAACATTACCACACACGACTTTTCTTCTTGACCATTTCTCGAAATTCCATGCGTTAATTCACATGTAAAAGAAGTTCGAGTACCTCTTCAGAAATTCGAGTCAGAGAGAGGAGACAGACTGATGTCTATTAGAAACGGTGGTTCAGGGTTTATTAATAGTACTTCATTTCTATTACTACATAATTCTACATTACTTTAAAAAATGTTTTCTTTCCACCATTTGTAAATTAGTACTTTGCTACTTTGGGGGATTGTATAGCTTTGGCGGGTCAGATTTTGCAGCTACTTTTTTGCGATACTCTATTTCGATGCGGTTGTTTTATGGTTTCATACGTTAAATTACGTTACCAAAATTAAATTTAGACAGCATTGCCGAGCGAGCGTTAGCGAGTAAAGGCGGGTTAGAGTCCCGCAGGGCACGTTGTTTTCTATCTTCATTACCAACAACTCACTTTCTTTTCTCACATAAATCACTTCGACTTACATTTACGGTTTGTACAAATCCTCTACTGCTCTAAAAAAATGTTCGATACTTTCTTAACAACTTGAACACTACTATGAACTCATTTCTTCCGTAAATCATCGTACTTTTTGCTAGTTTTGGCCCCCAATACTAAACAATTACTCTACTTTTTAGAATAGAACTTTAAAAATCATATTATTAGTTATATAAAGTACTGTCAAAGAATTTTAAATTTTTTAACCTCCAAATTCTTTAAAATCTAGAAGTAAGTCATAATATATTAAAATAAAGTAATCAGTCATATAGTTCTTATAATTTGGAGGATAAAGTAAAGAAATGGAAATAAATTCCTTCTCGGGTCATGACATGAAATACTGTGGTCATCACACCAGGGGTTCGATCATTCCAAACTATTTTACTGAAACATATATTGGCTCTTTTATCTAGGATTTCGTAACCGGGGAAGGGGGGGGGCGTGACATAAAATTCTGAAGGCCCAGGAGCTTGATCAATCTAAACTATCAACATATATTGGTTTGTTAGGACAAGAAAATGAGGATATAGTCTGGAGGAAAAACCCTACTTTTGGACCAAACCAAAAATTTCAGTATGTCTAATGTTTTTCAGCGGTTTTTAGCTCATTTGAGGGTGCTGAATCTGAATCTGCCGGGTGTACAAATGTACACCTTGAGCATTTTGAGTAATTCAAGATGGCAGCCAATATGGCAGCTGTAAAAGTGATAGGAATATTTTTGTATATTTTATCAAGATAGGTATCAAATTATGTTTTTTGGGTTGCAGATTCTAATAATAAAGTCAAAAATGTTATGAAATTGATACAAATCGAGATATTCAATATGGCGCCCAATATGGCGGCTGCAAAAGAAGTTTATGTTGTCATTTCTGAAATCTATTTTTGAAAAAAATATTTACTGACATGAGTAATGATAAATCATAAAATTTTAATTTTGTGCTCACAGATGGCAGCATTTTCATAGAATTTAGGAAAAAATATCTCAGAAACAAAATAAGAGATATTTCCAAGTGAAATACTAGAACGATTTATGAAATGCGAACATGTTCAGCGTCACAAACCAGGTATCTGGAATGCTATATGGTCAGAGATGTTCATTGAGAATACATTTATGCGTTATGGCCATGGACCAGGAGGAATAGTCGGACTTACACTAAATCCGTCAGCAGTGAAGCGATGGGCTTTCAGCCTTCACACCTGCAGTCGTTTAGTAAATGACATTTATGTCATGAGAGATGCTGGACGAGATATGGAAATAACTAAGCATAAGGAAGGAATGCCATCTTGAGTAAAAGGAGATGCTGCAGACCGAATTAAGTTAAAGGAAAAGCTGTCTCATTGTACAGATCCTCTGAAGACCGATGATCACCCAAAAACTATTGTGAATATTGTGACAGGGAAAATTTGTTCCCAGAAAGTGAATGTCAATAATGCTGTTGAGATAGGTGAGAAGGCGTTGTGTTCTTACGAAGAAAAACTACCAACTGGTTTTCACGATCCAATCTAAACAACGGTTCGTAATGTTTCCTGCGATGACGACAAAAAACAGCTAGTATTGGTGTCATTGACACAGAACTCTTGTACACGCGTGCAATGTGACTCGCATCTACAAGAGATATTGAAGCTAAAGGAATTATTTCATATGAGCTTGCCGCTGTCCTCACATCTTTGTTTGATGAATATGGGACTCCCAGGTTCTGCAAAAGTAATTCAAAACTGAAAGAAATATTACAGGTAGCGAAGTCTATGAGATCGTACAAGCTCGAAGATGCTATCATACTTGGTTCTGCTGTTTTGTGGGTGATCAACTGGCCATCTAACGGAACTGTTCTTGACTTCATAAAATTGTATCGGTCATATGTGCTTGAACAATTGAACAAATGCAACGTGTACCTGATATTTGACTAATATAAGGAGTACAGCACCAAAGGAGGAATAAGAAGCGTCAGAACAGGATCAACATATAGCAGGTATCATAAATTGTCTTTCAACACGTCCTTGCCCTCCCAACAAGTTGTGCCAAATGTTACGAAGAATAAGGTACAACTAGTACAGCTGATCTGCTAGTATCTAATGACAGAAGGGTTGCCATCAGATTCCACCAAAAGCCTATTCATCACTGGACCAGAAGATGTTACAACAGAAATAACTGCTGATTGTATCAAGGAACGTCAAAATATGAAAAACACTCACGAAGAGGCTGATGTCATAATTATCACACAAGTAGTGACGGTAGCCAATCAGCTGGACACAAATTGTACAATCAATGTAATTAGTGATGACATGGATGTTCTTCTCCTCCTGTTGCACCACTACCACACACAAAAACTTACTTGTAACATTTTTATGGAGGCAACTCAAAGTCATAGAGGAGTTATTGACATTGGATTGTCTGTGTCCAAACACCGTGGTATTGTTTCAAACTTACTAGCACTTCATTCCCTTTCTGGCTGCGATACAGTTCCTACTCTTTATGGCATTGGAAAGCAGAAGGCAATGAAAGTACGACAAAGTGGGGAAAGCTTGGAAGTAAGACATCACTACTTGAAGATGTGATTGAGGAGACAACTGAGTGTATAGCTTCTTTCTATGGTAGTAGGAAACTGGCCCTACAATGTCTGATGTCAGAAGAGATGTCTGGCTGAAGACATTGTCAAAGAAATCTGCTGTACATATCCCGAAATTGAATAGCTTGCCAGCAACTACGGAGGCATTATCTGAAAATGTAAAAAGAGCTCATTTCCAGGCTTGTATTTGGAAACAAGCAGATAAACCAGACCCACCAGACATGGATCAGACACATTTTGGGTGGTATCGTGATGAGTTGAACAAAACATTGGAACCAGTTACTGTACCACCGGGAACTGTGATGGCACCGAAAGACATCTTGAAGACGGTGAGTTGCGGCTGTTCTTCTGAAAACATGTGTAAAGGATGTTGTGGTTGTGTGGCAAATCATAATAACTGCACTGACTTCTGCAATTGTGAAGTCTCTAAACGATGCCAGAATATCTTCACACGTCAAAATACTAGGAATCTAGAAGACGAAAACATGGATACTTCTTCTGACGAAGACTGACAAGTGACTGATCTGTGATATTTATTATTTTGTTGAGGAGTAACATAGAAAGATCGGCATTTTGTATTGTAAATGTACATATTTCGCATTAATGTGGCCAGCAATATAATTTTTGATTAAGAAAACGTCCGGGAAAAAAATAAGAAAATCTTCAAACCTAAGCTTGTGTTGTTTGTTTTCTTTTGCACACAGAAAAGAATTATTTTGTAAATAAATATAGAAAAGTCCAAAATGTGGAAAAAATGTTCTGGAGTGCAAACAAGGTGAGTTGCGGTGACGGAGAAAGCATCAACACCCAATCCAAAATTTCAGTGTATCAGATATTGTTCTAAGCATGTACCTAGCTCGAGGGTCGCAAATATGAATATTCCATATTGAATATATTGATTTCTATCAATTTCATAAGGTTTTTGAAGTAACTATTGAAATATGCAACCCAAAAAACATATAATTCGACACCCATGTCGATACAATACTCCAAAAATATTCTTGTCAATTTTACGGCCGCCATATTGGGCGCCATATTGAATACCTCGATTTGTATCAATTTCATAACATTTTTGACATTATTATTAGAATCTGCAACCCAAAAAACATATAATTTGATACCCATCTTGATAAAATATACAAAAATATTCCTATCAATTTTACAGCCGCCATCCTGGCCGCCATCTTGAATTACTCAAAACGCTTAAGGTGTACATTTGGACACCCGGCAGATTCAGATTCAGCACCCTCAAATTAGGTTAAAACCACCGAGAAACATTAGACATACTGAAATTTTTAGTTTCGATGGATTTCCTCCAGACTAATATGCTGGTATTCTAATTAAAAAACTATGAAGAAATCTGGAATAAAATAAAAAAAATAACATATTGAAAAAGATTTTACAATATTTATGTCTTTCCTCTGTTTATTCAAATATAACAATTTTCCTTTCATTATAAACTGAACTTTTATAAAAATTACATATTCACTATTATAAAAAATACATACTCAATAATGTCTTTTAAACTATTCTACAATATCTGCGTTTCTTTCCCTGTTGAATATAATGCTAACGAAACTTTCTTTTCCAGATATTTTTTTTTCTTCATTATTCCAACTACTGTCGGTTCCAAATGTCAGATAAAAGGAGCAGTAGAAAATTGTTCTTGAAATAACATGTTTGATATTGCAAGGACGCGATGACGAAAAATTATGTCAAAAAATGTCCACGCAACGGCACTATGCTTTCGAAAGCTTAAAATCTCCCTGACTAGTAGCAGAAATTCTGAGAATTCCGTAACTTTTCTAGAAATTTCAAATTCCCTGACTCTTCCACGATACCTCGCTTACCTCGTCCCCATGTAATTCAAGTAATACACATCTCCTCATAAGAAAGAGTAACCGAAAGCTTCCTGTAGTTTTCTTTTATTTTAATTGTTAACGATGATCCTTCTTTTTCTCATTTCATTTTGTTTCATCCTTCCTGAATTTTTCATTTCTGGTCTCGAAGGGGGAGGGGTCCGGACCCCCCCTGGATACGTGCCTGTTGGGGTCCCTGGCTCGATACCAGTTCGTGCCGTGTAGACTTTGTGGTGGACAAACACCGTGCTCGTTTGTTTTCTTGGGGTTCTCCTGTTTCCTTCCACTTTGTTCATTCCACCATTTCACTCATTTTTCATTATCAGTGTCTCCTTTAGCCTAACCGGCATACGTGAAACTTTAAAGATTTCATTTCATTTTTCTCACATGCACTTAGTTTATGCCACATAACTTTTAATCTAATTAACGTAGAAGGATCATTCTTTCTTTATTATACGTCTAATGCTATAGGCAATGGAACATGTTATTATTACTTTTATTCGAGTAACCATTTTCACCTAACTTTAGGATAAAGTCATAGCGGATAGAAGAAAAAGACGACCCGCTCGGGAGAGTAATACTCCCGGAAGTACGTTTTTCCGCGCGCTACTCTAGACAGCTGTTTTACGCGCTATCCTAGCCAGTTGTTTTAAGTTGGTCACAAAATTTATATCATGAAGTACAAGGGGAACAAAACGACCCTATATCATGGAGTACAAGGGCATAAATACTACTACTACTTATCTGCATAAAAATAAATAAATCACTTTTTTAAGTATTATTTTCATATTATTTTAATTTAATAAGTGTTATAAAAATGTAAAAAAAAACTTTCCTCGGGCGGGGTTTGAACTCGCGCCAAAACAGAATTTTATTACTAGCATATAGCGCTAGCCCACTCGGCCACTGAAGCCGACAACAGCAAGTGTTTGTTGTCTGCTATTTGAATGCAACGTGGCAAAAAGTGGATAACGCCAACCAATCAGAAATGTGTTTCTCGTTCCTACTTCCGGGAGCATTACTCTCCCGAGCTAGTCCTAAGAAAAAGTGCGCTTTCTCTGACTTTTAACCATTGGAAGCGGTGGAGTCTCGCAATAATGGCGCTGCGATCGGGGTGGCTTCAAATCGTAGTCTTGGAACTATCATTGTGAAAGTTTGACAAATATTATTATTATTATTATTATTATTATTATTATTATTATTATTATTATTATTATTATTATTATTATTATTATTATTTCCAGTGGTGTGGTGCTTTTCTTTTCTTTTTATTTCTTTCTTTTTCCTTGTTTTGTTTTGTTTTAATTGTATAATTTGTAAAATATGCCTACGTGTTTTGTTGCTGGTTGCCGGCTAGGGTTTCGTGGCGATAGCGAATCTAAACACTTCTTCTCCCAGAGACGAGGCATTATTTGATAAGTGGGTCAGTGCAGTCCCACGGAAAGACAGGAAGTAGGGTCTGTGATTTACATTTCGCGGAGGGGCTTATTATTAAAACTGATTCTTTCGTAATAAAAGGAGAAAAAGTCCAACTCTCGAGGAAAAATTGGAAATTAAAGCCTAGCGCGGTTCCACATATGTTTCCAAATCTTTCCAAATATTTAACCACCCCTATCAAATGTCGCAACCCCTTACAGAAAGACAACTAGAAGACGTAGTAAAGAAGACTAAAGTAAGGGAGTGAGACCTACTGGGTTCTTTGATCACTTCTAGTTCACCTTAAAATTCATGTTTTCGTTGTTGAAAACTTAGCGCTTCGGACGTTCGCAATACAATTCTCCCTTAAAAAAATAAATAAATAAAAAAAAAATAATTAAAACATTAAAAAAAATTAAAAAAATATCTAAATCGAAAATTAGCTACTGCAAGACGTAATTTATCTTCCGCTAGAGCAAGGATTAATTCATCAGAGAGGGGTCTTAACAATGTCAAAGCGAAAGGAACAGCTGAAAAATATTTAAATAAAACGCAAAAGTTAATAATAAATGCAATATTAAAAAAAGAAAGAAAAGAAAAGAAAGAAAGAAAGAAAAAGATAAGCTTTAAAGTTCCAGAAGGATGAGGAGCAGCGATAAATTCATACTGGAAAGTTTACTATTAAAAATCAAATTCCAAAAGGTTATAAACATTGTTTTAAGTTATAACATATTACTACCACTTCCATCGTCGAGTCATTTAAGAAAATTTTGCAAAGGACTTAAAAGCACATATGGAATTAACCCACATAGTACTCTTGGAGCAATAACAGAATATTTGAAAGATGAAAGCTTTGAAAATAAACGGCTAGGAGTGTTAATATTTGATGAAGTGAAGCTGAGAAGAAATTCAGTTGAACTCATGTTCTCTCAAAGTTGATGGTTTCGTTGATTTTGGGGATAACACCCCAGATTTTCAAAAGAAAATGTTTGCAAATCACGCTTTGGTATTTATGTTTGTCTCACTTATACACGACTGGATTCAACCAATTTCTGTATACACTAGTGAAATTGCGACACCTGGAGATATTATGGCAAAATTGTTAATTCAAGTAATATTGCAGTTGGAACAATCTGGTACCCGAGTACTAGGTTTCACTTCTGATGGGAGTCAATCAAATGAAAAAAAAAGCATGGAAATAATTAGGAATAAGTGGGAAGAAAGGAAAAGCAGTGTCACATTTTGAACCCCGCTGATAATAAAAGAAAATTGTGGTCAATTTCTGATTCTTACATATGTTGAAATGTATAAGAAATTATTTTCATAATAAAGTTCAAGTTTGTTATAAAGACACTCTCATGAATTTTTCATACTACAGTCTCCTTTATGCTTTAGAAACCTCTGATGAATCTGCAGGACTTAAAACTTCTTCAAAAATTAACTCTGCTCACATAGACCCTAAAGAATCTAGGAAAGAATGTCAAAGCGAAAGCAAAGCTAGCATTTCAACTTTTTAGCAAGAGCTTCGCTGATAGTTTAAATTTCTGCGTGAACTTGGATTGCAGGGTTTCGAAGATTCTGAAAATACTGAACTAGTCATAAGAGATTTAAATGACCTTGTCGATGTTCTTAATTGTCATATTTCTTCGAAAGCTTTATACAAAAATTCAAATATGCATTCCACGCTATAACATTTTTATCTGTCCTTAACTCCACTGATAACACTTTTGCCTCTGAAAGAACCATTGAATTTTTCGAGTACAGAGCATTTTAGAAATATCTGAGTGGTTATGGGATAGAGGGTATAAGTACATTTTAACCGGAAAGCTCAATCAAGATCAATTCGAGCGTCATTTTGGAATATTGAGATTCTTAAGCTGCGATGACCATCCATCCGCAATAGATTTTCTGCAATTACACTTGCTGCAGTGCATATATGTTCCTACCAGTGGCGTATTTAAGGAGGGCTTCCGGGCTTAAGCCCCCCGAAATTTTATTTACTATTTAAAGTAAATGAAATATCTTGCAGAATTTTCACATTTCCAGAACTAAAGTTAGCAAATTCCCTCCCCCCAAAAAATAAAATCGTAAATACGCCACTGGTTTATTTATCCTACTAAGCAAGCATTAACATCAAAAGGAAACTGTGAGTCAAAAAGTGAAGCCCCTCTTACGTCTTTCGTCAATCAAATGCGTCGTTTAGCCAATGAAATAGAACAAATAAAAAATCTACTAAATCTGCAGTTGAAGCTTCCCTTAAAAAAAAAAATGTTTTTGGACAACACGCCCCACAGTTCCTTGACTGGGAAAGTGGAGTAATAGAAGGTGAAGGAAACGGTACAGTTAAGTCATGCTTAGTCTATGACTATATTATTAAACACACTTCAAAATTCATCTCGTGCGTACTTTGCAACAGATCCCTCCGCAATGAAATTCCACCAACAAATCTTGATTCATCTTTTACTAGGATAAAAGAAAGCGGATCTTAAAACGACCCACTTTTAACTTATCCTTCAGAAAGTATCTATCGCATTTTCCTACAACTAGAAAGTAAAATTCAGGAGAAGTTGCGTGCTGTCGTTGCTCTTTGGGGTGATATTTTTTTACGAGTGTCTTGACAACATATTTTTGTAGAAAATACTACAGGATTGGGATGCTGTCTTTACCACAATGTGGACATATTGCCTAAATTGTTGTTCCATTATGAAGTTGTAGACATGGGTGCCAGAAGGTGGGGGCAGGGTGGGGCCCGGGCCGCCTCCTGGCTAACGAAAATGTATATGTAATACAGCAAACCACATATATTAAATATCAGAAATACCAGATATAATATAGCAATCATGGAGATGGGCCCCCCCTCTAGAAAATTTTCTTCGGGCGCCCCTGGTTGTAGAATCTTCTTTCCCACAAAAAAATTCGAAAAGAACTAAAAAGTCGAAGCTTTCTGAAGTCTAGTCGAAAACTTTCTAAGGTAGCTGGAAACTAATTGCGATGACTTTTATTATTGTTCTTATTAATTATTAGATTTAGATTTGTTTGTCTTTATAATTGTTTATCACTCCACATAGGACCTTGTTAATATAAAATTAAATGTAGTATCAAAGAAGATTATTGAAGCTTTCTGTTACTTGATGAGTAGCTCTAAACAGGGGCGTCATTTAGGGGGGGCAGGAGGGGCAATTGTCCCCCCAAAGAGTTTGAGGAATACATATACTTTAATAGATTGCCTACTAATATTCTAGTACAAAACATGAAAGTCTTATGTCGGTGGTGGTCTTGCCCCCCCCCAAGCGAAGTCTGAAATGACGCCCCTGGCTCTAAATTAAAAAAAAGAAAAAAAACTTATTTCCTGTACTGCATGCATATGGGTTCGACAGTTACATTGAGGCCACAGCGACGCTAGTGCCATCTTAGCGACGGCCCATTGAACTACTAGGAGTGATCACACTTTTTCTTCTATTCGCTATGATAAAGTGAAAAATTGGGATCAGTATTAGGGGACATATTTTTTTTCATTGCCTATACAACTTAACAGAGTAGAAATATGAAAAAAGTGCTCGAATAAAAGTTGTTGGAAATTTCATAAGCTTGAAAACGATGTTTATATTGTCACTATATACAATGCGAGAGATGTGCAATGAAGCTTCAAACGTCATCGGACTGCGCACAATTTCTGTTTAAACATATGAATGAATCATTTAACATGAAGAAAAATAGACACCATTTAGTGATTTGAGACGGCTTTCATTTCAATTTCCGGTAAGTATTAACAGGTTTGGAAGTCCGGTTAGTTTAATAAATAGTTCGTAAACAGTGGCGTCGGCAGAGGGTGCGCAAAAACTCTGAAAGTAGACTAGCTTTCTGTATGTAAGCCTATGTGTTCATCGAAATTAGTGTTTGAAATAAACGTTTCATAAAGATGAAATCTATTGAAATATGTTTTACTGATGTTACTCTGGAGAAAATCCAGTTGCGGGTTTTCCGCCTTTCTGAACAAACCCCTAGTCCAGTGCAATTACGTCAAAAGTCGATCGAACTTAAATATATATTTTTAAAGATTAAAATGTTAGAATATGCTATATGTATTGATATTATACTAAAACAGTACCAAAACCCTAGTTGCTGGTTTTCTGCCATTTTAAATAAGCCAGGGGCGGATCCAGGGCCGACTTTTAGGGGGGACGGTGGGTTGTCATACTGCAACTTTTAAGGGCTCCGAACTTTGGAATGGGTTTTATTTATATATATAAAATAAGAAAGTTTCGTGTTCTGGGAGGGGGGCGATTGCCCCAATCGCCCGCCCCTGGATCCGCCTCTGAAATGACAGTACGCCATCTTGAAATTTTCTCCACCACTTAGTTTTTGCCGTATGGTTCGTAAGCCAATAAACGTGAATGTAGAATTCTTTCTTTATTTTACTTCTAATATTATAGGTTATATAATAAGTGATCACTTTCTTCGCATTGGCATTACCAAAAGTTCAGTGTACCTTAAAGTTTTATCTATTAGTGCTTAAAAATATAAATTTAGGAAAAAAGAAAAATGGTGATTTAAATAAGGGATTAATTATTAAAAATGAAGGAAAATATACTTACCTGAACCAGAATTATTTGAGGGGTGTGCTTTGTACCCTATTTCCCGAAAAACGTATTCCCTCATTTTACGTCAACAATATCTGTGCACAGTTTCATTCACTTCGGTCCACTTTTTCTTGTCTTTCGGGCATCAACTTTCAAAATTTTGGGTGGGGACTTTTACTCCCTAAAACCGTTTTTTGCATAAAATAAAAAAACTCATATTCGTTTATTTATTTATTTATTTATTTATTTATTTATTTATTTATTATTATTATTATTATTATTATTATTATTATTATTATTATTATTATTATTATTATTATTTTTTGCGTATTCTCACTACACAAAGTTTCGTTGCAATTCGTCATGTCCTTTAGGCACTTGTGACATACTATATTTAGCACTTTTGATATTTCGTGATCAAAGGTTTGGAGGGGTCCGTGCTCCACCGAAGCGTTTTCTTCCAGAAAAATACATTTTAGTAGTACAAATATAGCTATTACCGTTGGAATTAGCTACGTTCGTAACATTATCGCCTACTAGTTGCTGCATCGTCGCAATTTCGTGTGGTGGTGGCGAATTTCAGAACTAAAGCAAGTGAATGAAAAAGGAACAAGACCTAAACGGTACAAGACCTAACGGCACAAGTCCTAAACGGCATAAGACCTAAACGGCACAAGAGCTAAAATCATTTCGCTGCACAAGTCCTAAAAATCATTTCGCGGCACAAGTCCTAAACGTCACAAGACCTAAAATTTAGGTCTAGTGGCTATATTTTTAGGACTTATGCCGTTTAGGACTTATGAATGTCACCCCTTTGTCTTACAATCTGCACGCGAATTCATAACTACTGTGTAAGTGGCAGAATCCTGGAATTTGAAATAGAGTGACACAAGACATAGGTGTTCTGCCCAATTGATGAAAGCTGAACTTACAGCAGGGGGGGATCCAGGGGGGGCGATCGGGGCGATTGCCCCCCCCCAGAAGAGGAAACTTTCTTATTTTTTATATATAAATAAAACCCATCCCAAAGTTTGGAGCCCTTAAAAGTAGCAGTATGACAACCCACCGCCCCCCAGAAGTCGGTCCTGGATCCGCCCCTGACTTACAGCAATTAACTCTTCGACTTTAAGCCGCAGTGGGTTTTTCGACAGCCTAAATAAAAAAAAAAACAATCTAGAAACAGATTATAAGTCCAGTTAAGTCAAGCGTGAAGTACGATTTTTTAAAAGAAAGTTTAAGCAGCTTAAATCCAGTGTTTTGAAAGTAATATTTACCTATTTTTTTCTTATAATAACTCTGTGTTAGTTCATAATTTTGTATTTATTTCAATGTAAAATGATTGCTCTTTTTACTTGATGGCTTGTTCATTGTTTCCACTAGATCATGTTTATCAAAACTCCTCCCGTAATATTTATTGAAACTCGTTAGCCCGTCCCTTATTTTGATTATTTTTATTTAGCAACCCTGCTCATGGGTAACCTAAGAAAAGAACATATTTTTTAAGACCTGGGTGGGGGAGAAAGATTCACTCTATCGTTTTCGATTGATTTTAAAATACAATAGTGAGAATGATTTTGAAGCTTCAAGAAATATACGGGTTACTCCATAAAAATCTGTATTTTTGGTAAATATATTTTGGATCATATTTTTATATCTGTAGGTAATAATATGATCCACATTAGAGCTAAATTTACCGCTTATTCTTTACTGATTTTAATCGTAAGCACAGAGGATGCGGAAAAGTGTGAAAAAATATACATAACAGGGTATGGAAATTGAATGAGTTTAATGAAAGTTCTCCGGGACAAGTGGCGGAGCCAAGGGAGGTCCAGGGGGCTAGGCCCTTCTTGCTGTTATTTTGTGTAAAATTCATAGTTACTCCCGTGACCAGATTGAGACATTCCTTTATCTTATCTGATGTTTAGTAATGAGAAATATATATCAAGAGTTTGTGGGACTGCCCCACAGAGAATCCATTCAATGAGTTCAGTCTGTGAATATCCAATTTTATCGCAAATTCACATTTGTCCTTCGTCAAAATATGCTTAAGCACTTTTGAGAAAACTACATTGTAACGTAGGAGTTATGCAGAACAGTAAATCAGTGGTGTCATGAATTTTCAACAGGATATAGTAATTAATATAGAGGACGGTAAATCAGTGTCCTGTTTCTGTGCGACGTTTGTGTTCTTTTTTTTTATTTTATTATCATTGTTATTATCATTACGGTTTATCTACCAAATAACTATGTATATTATTATGAGGTATTAAAACAAATTTGGAACTTGTGATATGTATTTACTTCCATTATTCCATCTAGCCAGTCAGTATGATCTGTACAAGAGGGAATGTTTTTGGGCTCTTAAAATTTAACGTAATTGCTGCCATGCTATAACCCTGAGCTTTGGCTTATCTCAAGTAGATGCAGACATGTTGGAAGGTTTAATTCTTGTAGATTCACTAGGTCAAACGCTATCGAAGATGTGGTCTGGAGAATGTGACTCTTAACGAACGATATCCAAACAAATTGATCAAGAAAGTTTGGAAATGTGCAAAGAAAATGGGACTGAAGTTACAGAGCCAAAAACAAATATAGAGAGTTCTTCGTGGAAACGAACTAGACATTTGCCATCGAAGTATGACAATATTTTCTCTTCCTGCCTCTTCCTCCTACTTTTTATGGGCGTTGCACCACTGTCTCCGTATAGCAGCATAGTCAATAATCTCGAATGGTTTGGGAATTGCAGATCTGGTCTAAATACCCTATTTGAGAAGTTATTTTCTGACTGATTTGATGCTAACAGGGTTTGTGAGCACTGTATTTAGCTCAGCAATGACTTTTGGCTCGTGGTGATCTTCTGCTTGGCCACAATTCTAACTAACGTGCGTTTGTCTCTGTCACGCATTTCACAATTTTACCCACGCTTGTGTTTCACTGATGTATTTTCCGTCTAAGTACTTCAGGTACACATTACCTAACACATTTTCCGGGTGTAAGGTATTTTCAACGATTGCACACATGGAACATAAGTATTAATTAATTTATCTTGACGAAAGAAAGCATCCGTGTCAAAATTGGTTACTTCCGATCGGCCACTTCCGATACACGACATCTAATACAGTTTTCAGGATTGGGGTATTTCTAGCGTTTGCACATGGAACGTATATATCAATCAACTCGTGACGGAGAAAAGCGGTCAGTACTCGTGTCGCTCACTTCCGGTACATAGTACCTAATACATTTTCCGGGTTCGAGGTATTTCTGACGATTGAATACATGTCACACACACATACGCATATATGTGAACTTGCCTTGACGAAAGAAAACGATCAGTACCGAAATGTGTCACTTCCGGTACATGGCACCTGATACAGTTTGCAGGGGTGGGGTATTTCAAAAACATTAGCAGATATACAACATTTATATTAACCAACTCGTCTTGACGAAGGAAAGTCGTCGCTGCCGGAATAGGTCATTTCTGACCACCTACTCCCGGTAACTAATACAATTTCCTGGGATGGGATATTTCCTATGATTGTTCACATGTAACACATATATCAATAAACTCATCTTTAAGGAACAAAAAATCGATACCTGAATTCGTCATTTCTGGTCTACCACTTCTGATACACAATACGTTCTTTTCTTATTTAGATTTCATCCAAATGTTAATGGTACTTCTTTTTTATGTAATTTTCAATAGACCTCAGCGTTCGTGGTACCGCGGCTTTAATTCTACGTCCTTTCTACACGGTAAGTTATTTGTTAGGATGTATATATAGTATTAGACTAGTGCTATCCACGAGATCAGAAGTATCTTCTTAAAAGAGAGAGTTTGTAAATCCATCGATTTATATTCACTAAAAAAGAAGAGAATACTGAGCACCCCTTCCTGTAAAGGGTCAGTTGATATACATGATGTATATTCGTCATTATAACATCGGCACCCCACGCGTTCAAAAATTTTTCTGAATACAATAGACTTTTTAAGCAAAAGAAACTTTTCTTTTTTTCTTTACCCAAGAGCGAAGAAAGCGCCTCATTGTCCACAGTCACATATTTTCAACAAAAGAGTCCTCAAGTGGCTTTTTTCTTACATTCTGTGAGTATTCTTTTTATTTAATATATACTTAATTAGTATACGAGCAACTCCACTCGTTCATTACTACAGCAGTTACCTATGCTCCGTACAACAAATACTTTAATCGCCGAGCACCTATTTTTTTTTATCAATCTCATAACAGTTTAAATCTTCTATAAATAATTTCTATGCGTTTTCTCGCACTATTTTCCCTCCATCAATGATACACTAGTTACCTATGATCCATGAGACCATTATTTCAATCCTCAGTCCAAGTAAACTTATAGCAAGCAACATTCAATCCGCGGGTTTCCATCGTTTTCGTTTCCTTTGCCCTATTGCATAAACGCGACACTAAAAAGTAATATATTCCATTTCTTTTATCAAGTGTATATAACTTTAGCGCTAACCAATTTCACGCAACAATATCACAATTCCATGTTTAATCCTTAACCATGCAAGTTTGTACCGTACAACATCGTGTTTGGCTTTTCCTTTGCTACACGTTATCCTGGGTTCAATTCCAGCTCATGTAAGCTTTTTATACAAATTCATTCTTAAAATAGTACTTCAAGCACTAAATATACACGTAATATACACATTACTAAATTAAACGATTTTTTTAAAAAAAGCAAGCTGTTGTAAAATACATAAAATTGGTTTTCATTCATATATGTAACTGTAATGTAAAGAATCCGTGTTCAGTTTCCAGACAAACTTCATGTAATTTGTATCCCAATATTTAGCCTTAGTGTTGAACACAATAAAGATTATAAAAACAGTAAATCAGTTCCCAGTAACAGGCACACAAACAAAATAGCCTCGTGAAATACCGCAGTAAGTTATTGTCAAAACGTACACCTCTGCTCCTTCAAATCCGTGCTTCAATTCCAGCTCGCGCGGTTTGCACTTTATGCTGTACAAACACCGCAGTTGTGAGTTTTCTCCCGTTTCCTCCCACTTTCTTCTTTACTTTTTCAAGAGCTTTTATAAAGCAAAACTACATAAAATCATCACTGTCTCCTTTAGCCTAACTGACAAACCGTGGGACGTAAAACTTAAAGATTTCATTTCATTTCAAAATAGCCTTGTTCCCAAAACATTCGAGAACATTACTTCTTAAAAACGGAGCAAAATACATATAAATATATATATATATATATATTCAATATTTATTAATTTTATCATTTTATATGATCAAATCGACCATAACAAAACACAATTCAACAAACAGGTTTCCCATTTACATTTCAGTCTTCTCACCCATCCAAGTCACCGCACGGGCGCTTCTTATTTTAATCTATCGTCCTTTCCACAGCAAAAACAACAACAAAAAAAAAATCACTTCTCGCGGTGAGCTAACAATACAGGAAAACTGGAAGACTTTAAAAGGACTCAGACAAAATGGGGAAGTTCTTTCCTGTTCAAACGTTAAAACTTTTTCTCTCGCAATTTTTTAGTAAACAAAAGTAACTCTTTCCTAGTTTTGACGGTAGCAAATTACATCTCTTTACAATACTACTGTCCAGCATTTTTTGTTACACTTACAAAAATTCCTTCTACATAAAACATTAAGATGCAGTCTCCACAGTATTACACAAGACCCCACAAACACTGAAATTCGTCAAGAGGGCACACACAATATCGTGAGTGATGCAAATAACTGGATTCCCACTGTTTCGTTCACTTTCCACTCATCCGAAAAGAACAATAAGATTTTCTTTGCATTCTCCTTTACATTTCTGCTTTTACAAAGGGTTTTTCTTACACATTTAACTTTCACAAAAATAAATTCTAATTAGGGGTGATAGATTTATTTTTCAATTACATCTAGTCTGTAGGAAACCGTCTCTAAGTACTGAAAGAAATTCTTTTTTCTCACCCTTCAAGAGGCCATACACAACAAATCAAAGTGCACAACAAAATTGAAGTCAGTTGCATAAATTCTATTCTAAATATTAGAAATAATTGGATTACCATGGCATTGGTTCACACAAACTACACAATTAGTGAAAAAAATCTTTTTTCTCTCACATACTCATAAACACCAACAGATGACACGTTTTCTTTATGTAACAAAGTTCCCATTCCTCCTACACAGATGTAACAAAGATTCCTGTGTCTCCTGCATGTCACCATACTTTATTCTTAACTCATTTCATAATCCCCACATGGAATTCCAAGCTGTTCAGCTACATACACGTGGGCAACAGCCAATCACAAAGTGTCTAGAACAATAAAGAAATCGATCCACGAATGGCAAGGCGAGAATACACATTTTCATTCTTAGCTACTGTTACCCTTCTCACACTTTTAGTTGTGATTTAATTAATGGAAAGAATACAAACGTTCGTGATATTATGTCATCCTTTGATATTTCAAAAATAGACAAATATAAGCAGGTTCCTAATCCTGAAAGAAGTTCATATTCCATGAGGAGTAAAATATATGTTAGTCCCTAACGAAGCGCTTGTTCAAAGGCTGTGGGTAAAAAAAGTTATAAGAACTTCTCTGAAAAGGAAGATTTTGACTCTTTCGCCACTCATTGCAGGTAATGTATGCGTGTCCAGTTCATGGTAATCCTGGATTCTCTCGTGTTGAATAGCTAGGCTTTTCTCAATGCCGCCTCTAGAAGGGAAGTGATAAATACGTATTATGAAGCACTGCAGACCACACTTTTAGTTAGCGAACCATTTATAGAAGAGTGTCTCTAGTTTACTTTTCAGACTTCCCCCCTCAAAAATTCCTGGATCGGGTGAAGACTAAGTGAACTCAGAAAGAGTGACCTCGGAATGAGAAATGCAAGAAATTCGGAAAGAAACGAAATATTTAATAGTAGAAAACATGCTTAAATGGAAAAGGCATCCGTTTGTATTAGATGATATCCTGAATTCGTTAGGTATTCACAATGAAACTTGTACGTATCGGGCAAAAGCTATACGAGCACTTGGAGAAAGTATTTGTAGCCAAAATGTAGAATATAGAAATAAAATCGAAAATGAAATCAGGTCAAAGATGTTTGAAGTCAGTAAGACTGAAAATTTCCGAAGAATTGAAAAGAAATGTATTTATGCATTTACGAGTTCAAGCGGAGAGTAGTAATGAAAGTTTAAACACTAGCCACACAGTAAAGAGTAGCTCATGTAATATAAATGAAAATAGAACTGAAGGTCAGGAAAACAGTAATGTAGACACTTTAAATAGTAAAAATATAGGATTGGGGACACTTGTAATCAAAAAGGTAGAGCTAAAGAGAAATTACGTTCCGCAAATCTCAGAGTACGTTAAATGTATTTGCTTCCACTTAGGGATAGAACTCCAGTAGTTGAAAACGCGACAGTTAAGGTAGTGTGTACAGCAATGTAAAGTGAATATTCGCACACGCGCCAGTCATCAAAGTAAAACAGGGTGAAATTAAATATGTCGATCTCAAGTATGAGCAGATTAAGAGCATGCCCATTGATGAATATAAAGTAGTTCAAGTGAAGATTGAAGAGCCGGTTGAAACTTGTACTCATGCAAACGTACAACAAGGGTGCCAAGAAGTTCTACATGATTCAATTGTCGTCAGCGCTTGGACTGTCAAAGAAAAGGATAGTCAGCCAATATTAGACAACAGCAAAACTGCTGTTAATCAAACTGTTATGTCATGTATGCCTAATGTTCTTCGAAGTCTATACAGCAGACAAATGTGTTGAAAACAAAGTATTTGTCATGTCATGGAAAAAGGTGCACTGATGGGTTTTGTGCGTGCAATTGTACTAATATAGTAATATTATATAATGAAGGCAAGAAAGTGCGCTCATTACTCATTAGTCACATTTAGAATTTGATGGAGCTAGAATGCGTCCCGAGCACGTTAGAAACAGATAGGTTAACATGTATTCCAAGTTATTACATTTGTTTGTATTTCGTGAACGTGGTTATGGTTCAGATAGCCAAGAGGCAAAACAGCGGTAACTGTTGTAAGTTGGTACTAATCAATGTATGGGTTACGAAAATCAAGCGCATAACTTTTTATTGCTTTATATCTACCCAAGTAAGTACAATAAACGATTAAATCAGTTCAGGCACATGTAGTATTAATGAGAATAATGTTCGTGAAACATCATGGCGGAAACAAATTGAAATTTGTCAAAATAGTTTTGGTATGCTGGAATACACACTGAATAATTTTGTTAGGAAGTGTCAGTATTGGTCATGGCATAGTAAAATCAGGCACTGTAAAAAACAAAAGTTGCGTAAGCTGAAGACAATAATAATAAGGATGCACCGAATTTTGCGATCTTTTTTTAAAAAATCGAAATTGGTTCGTAAGAGTTCTAAGAAAAGCCAACATCAGCATAAATGCAGTTGCATGGTGGCAAGTATGAATGAGAAAGTAAATGCAACCGTTGTAGAGAAACCACAGTCAGAAAAGGTCACCGAAAAAGAAAGTAAAAAGTCAAAATTTAGTAAGCGTCGTAAGTTGTTCAAAAAGTCAACAGTAAATGGAAATGCAGACCACACACTGAAATTAGTTGTTAAAAATCGCGGAAGTCCCCGTAAAAGATTTAATAATCAGGTGAGGAAACCGTGTTGTAGCAAAACGTTGAACATTCGAAATAAATGTGAGAGGAAAACCAAAGTTAGGTTAGTCAAGCAAAATTGTGCTAGAGGGTCCAAGCATCACGCTACATTAACAACGCCCAATTATGCAGAGAAAATGAAAAACAGTTTGATCGCGAAAGCGAATCCAGTGTTTGATTCAAAATTAAACACAAAAATGTGTGAAATAAAATTTGAAAAGAAAGAAATACGGTGAACGAAATTAGAAAATGCTTCAGAATTACTCGTAGTGAAAGAATGTGGTAAGTCGAGAGCTAAAATATCTGCCGTTATACAATACAGCGTTGCCATTGTTGACAGTGAAAATTCATATGCGTATGCAAAGTCAGTGTTTATCAAAGTAAATATTTATACATAAACCACACAGTTAATTACGAGGAAATATTACAGTTAATTACGAACTTCAAAATTCCTGTTGCGCTTCAGAAACGAAGAATAAAAATAGGATAAAAACAAAGCTTAGTAAAAGCCGGACTGTGTACATTTTGGAAATTTGACCTTAGATATGCTTTAAATTTCGAAAAGTATTAGAAATTTAAAATTTCTTTTTAAACCATATAAAACTTTGAGAAAAAATAAGTTGTTAGATTCATTAACTAGAGAATCTGGCTTGATTTAGCAGTTAAAGATAGTTCAGAAAAGTATCAGAATGCAATCTCAAACGAGTTTAAAGATTCGGAGTTAGAAAGTAGTGTTGAAATGTTACTTGCAATGCATTAACCACAATACCTGTATGTTTATCCCAAAACGTAAAGTCACGTGTTAATGATAAATGGATAATTCAAATTTTGGAAAAGCTATTAGATATCGATAAATACTTGAAAAACTTGTAAAAATTTATGTTCATCTGATGTGTTGGAATTTGCATTGTTTAATCTACAAAACCCTTAGATTTTGTTGAATAAGCATGTTCAGACGGATTAACGTCATGGCAAAAAATATAGTAATTTAAGTCTTATAATTATTTGAACAGGCATCTGTGATCAGCTATGCGAGATCCAGATGGCCCTTGATATTCTTTTGCTAAGTAATGGAAAAACCAGCTAAACTGTATGCTGATACTGATATGAGATTCCCTACCACTTTTGAGTAATATTATATTTAGTTAACGCTCGCTGCAAGCAATTTTCTTAATATCCCCGATCTTTATTATTTTAAGTTTTTAACCTTATGTTCTGTCATTAACCCTCATCTCGGGGTTGGGAAATAAATTATTTTAATGTGGTTAGGTATGTTCAAATGTAACAATTCAAAACCTGTCGAGTGGTCAGAGAAAAGCATAATTTAATTATTACTTTGTAAACGTTTAGCTGTGAAACTCGAATGCGCCGAAAATTCTTAAATTAAATCTGGACAAAATGAAATATTTATTTTGTTGTATATTCTATATTAATAGAATCATGTTTTGATGTTATTGAATACGAATGTATTCCATGAAGTGAAATTTACAGTTTATAGAAAATATTGTAGAATAATATGAATGTATATAACTATATTTCTTATGTAATTAATATTTCGTATGTCGTATAGTAATGTCTAATATAGTGATGAAGCTTTGGAAAGGAAAATTAAAATGTTTATCAGTTATAATTGAATGTTTAGTGGTATTTTTTTGTGATGTTACTATTTTGTATATTTTTAAATATAATATTGAGTAATTTTAATTTTGTATTTCTGTTCAAATATGTAGTTTTAAGTAAAGAGGCCTTAGTTAAGCACAAACAATTATATGTGAAAAAAGAAGAAGAGAGAAAAGGATTGTTTAATGTGATGTTCTTCATGTTTGATTATATGTCTTGTATTTGCATAAGTGTTCAGGAGGAGAATTAGCAATATTAGTAGAAAAAAACTCATAAACTTTTAAATCAAATAGCCCATTTCGTATATGTGAATAGCCCATTTCGTGTTTTCCGAATTCGTGTTTGACGTTTCCACGATTCCACTTCTTTTCGTTAAGATGTAACATTCAAGAACAATGAAGATTACAATTCATAAATTTCCAGGATTCTGATATCTCTTTAGGAAGAATCATCGTCTTGTCGGCCGCCATTTGTAAGTGTGCAAGCCTTTTATATAGAAAACAAAACAATGTTTTAAATGTCAAAACAGTAAGGAATGAGGACATCTTCTGGTGAACTACGAGACATTCTGTTTCGTGTAAAATGTGGTTGAAATTGTGTGAATGTGTATTATTTGAGTAGATGTTCCGGAGCAAAATACAATCTTAATATGGTAATGGTATGCGTCCAGAAATCGTGAGTGAACTTGTGGAGGACTAGAATGCTTTTGTGAAAAAGTAGTCCCTGTGAATCTTCAAACATCTGGTGGTAATTATAAAAATATTAAAAATAACCACTCATTTCTTCAATACTAATTCATCAAGTTTGAGGAAAAATATATAATTAATGAATTAGTTTTATCACGTGTACATGATGCATGATGTAGCGGTTTAGCAGTGGGGGAAGAATATTTTTTGACAAGTTATGTATTCTCTCTGACTGATGGCGTGAAAATGAAGGGAGGCAATTTAACGTTAGACTTGAAAAGTAGCAAGAAATTGTGAGAAATGAATAATGTTTGGTTCAATGATATTTGTTGACTTTGTTTATGAAAAGATAGTCGGAGAATAATTATATTCGATAAAGATGGTAATTTCAAAATCCCTGGGAAAATTGAAAATATTCTTCCAAGTACAGTTTTCGGAATAGAAGGTGCACCGTATCAAACTATGAAGTACTTGCGATTTTTGTAAATATTCGTGTAGACGTCCGTAATCGCCCGTGTGTGTTCCGCCGGTTTCGTGCTTAAAACATGGTTTAAACAAATGCTATTAATAAAATAGAGGTTTGAAGTGAGATATTACATCAACACATCTATTCTATAATGCAACTAAATGTTAGATTTGTGTATCAGTGTAATATGGAAGGGCAGCGAAAAGAAATGTCATTACGACGACCCGAGAAATATACATCTTAAACGAAATTAGAGTTATTTAATCAAAGTGTTATTCTGTTATTGTACGATTAGTTGTAAGTTGCACGTATGTTCATTTTATGATATTTGTGCTTAAATGTGAATAACTGAACGAAAATCATACCAGTATTTCGTACAGTAATACACATGGTGATTCCTAGCATGTTCGCGCTATTGTAGGATCTGGTCACTGGGTGATTCATGGTTTTAGTTCAAATTCCAATGCGGTAATATGAATAAAATTACGAACAGTTTCCGAGACGAAATTGGAATTGAACACGGATAATAAGCTTTACGTAACCTAGGAACGGGAATCGAATTACTGATTCCGAAGCAGCAATTCGATAAACATGTACGAAATACTAATTATTATTAAAACAATTTTGCCCAAGCTAGAGACAGAACCTAATCCAATTACAAAAATAGCGCACCGAACATGCTAAATATCATTTCATTACATTACAAAAATGTTTTCCGAACAGGGACATACGAGAATCGAAACCGTTACCGATACAAGTGACGGGACCGATATTTGGCATACGAGGAGTGCCTGATATTGACTATTTGTGAATTGAGCAAGAAATACAGTAATAGGAAGCCAGTAATTTTAGTTTTATTAGAGCATGATTAAAAATTTAAATATTTAATTATAAAATATTTTTTATTAATGTGTGTAATAATAAATATGTTTTTCTTAGCTTTTCCGCTCGCTTGATTCTTCTTAATACAATTTTTTTTTGTTTCTGCTGAAAAGCATAAGTTGAATGCAAGAACTAATTATGTGAGGTATCATTTTAGGTATTTCTTCATTTTAACATTGTTTAGAATGATTTTCTTTTTATTCTTTTTTAATAAGTATACGAAAGTGACGGGATCGATATTTTCATGCGAGCTTAATAATGGCCGATATTGAATATTTGTGAGCTCAACAAGAAATGGAATGATAGAAAGCCTGTAACAATACGGTTCAGCTCAGTCAATTTTTAAGAAGAAAATTTTAACTTTTTAAATGAACCTCGCATAATAGTGCTCCCAAGAATTTTTCTCTCAGCCAACAAACGAATATGCATATATGTATGTGCGTCTCGACTGCAACGGAGATCGCAGAATTCCCCTCTCCTTCCCATATAAGGAACTAAAATTCAGCACAATGGACAAACGTCGTCTCTAAAAATTCCAATGTACGGCTTGTCATAGCTATTTTTAGCTCTTGACATCACCAAACTGCGTAGCAAACCGATTCTTTTGCCTAGCAACACGATGAAACGGAGGGAAAAGGTGCTTTAGTCTGACTTACACATTCGTTGGAACTACCACGAGAATTTAGTGCGCGCGACTGAAATGAAAATACAAGTTGAAATAACATTTAATTCTTGTTAGTACGAAACGTAACTTTAGAACCAATGCCGTGATAATGAAGATGATCACCAGTTTTAAAGTATTTGTTTACAAGTAAAAGCAAAAGTCATTACAGCGACATGGAGTAGGCAAGCAGCAAAACCACTAGTTCGTCAAAAAGAAGATGAGTGGAAACCAACCCGCCAACCTTCTGGACATACCCTCAGGAGCCGTCAATGACACTTCCTTTTCGATCGTCACAGTGAGTAAACAGTGCTAGTGAATAATAAAAATCAACCATGTGACGAAACATAACGAATAATTCGTGTCAACCGCGACGACCGCGTCTTTCGTATTAAAGGGCCTAAATTATTGGTTATTAAAAGTGAAGTGCCACTGTTTATGTAATATTTGTTCATAAAGTTTTAGTGTTGTGAATTAAAAGCAAAGATAGAAATTCGAGTATCTTTTCAACATAATAATTATGGTTTAAATTTATATATGTTAATTTTAAGAAACAACTTAATTCATTTTTCTTTACAGCACGAGTGATTAGCGCCTATGCAACTTAGTAATACATACATTAATAAATTGCATTAGCGCTATAGAATACAATTGGAGTGAACTTTATGCCGGTTTCCCGCAACGTTCTGACCGAACTCTGAACCTGTTGTCCGACGGCTATATGGTCAGTAGTAATGGTCGATCCAACCCACTAGTGAATGCTAAAGATGACATTCGAACGGTGGAGAGTCGAACCCCAGACCATAGTAAAAGCGTAAGCCCACTTTGGGACCGTAGGACACGAACCACGTACAGTAACAAAAGGGTTTATCCCGATAGGGAGTGAGACGTACCTGGATCGAACCCAGTACTGTTATATATGGAAAACAGACAGGGATAGACGAGAATCGAACCCAGGACAGTTATATATGATTTTCCTTTGTAGGAACGTCCCAGGACTCGAACCCTGATACTGTCATAAAATGGTGCCCGAACAGGGACGTTCGGTAAAACCGCATAAAAGCAATGCTAATTGTATTTTCTCGATTAAAGTAAATTGTAGTGCCTTATTACTTCTATTTAATTTTGTTGTTCTGGCATTAGTAAATTAATCATCATGTCCGTAAATAGAGAAATAATTCCTGTCTTGCATGAAATGCGAAAAATATGGAAAGAAACAGAGTACTTGATAGTAGAAAGTCAGTTCAGATATAGAAAAGAACCTTTTACATTGTCAGAAGTCGAAAATGCCTTGAAAGTAGAACAGGAAGTTTGTAAAATTCGTAAAAGAGCTAAGCAGGAAATTGCAAAATCTCTTTTGAAAAGGAACATAGAATATAGGGCTGAAATTGAAGATAAAGTTGTTGCTAAAATGTGTGAATTACGTAAATCTGATTTTTATCGAAAGGTCAAAGATGAATGTGTTCTTGAGTCAGAATTTATTTCCTTGTCAGACATTAAATGTAAATTGAAAGTTCACTATGAAAATTCAGACATTGTACGCACTGCAAAAGAAAGGTTAGCTGAAAGAATATATAAAAG
This sequence comes from Thermobia domestica, assembly GCF_964235325.1. NCBI lineage: Eukaryota > Metazoa > Arthropoda > Insecta > Zygentoma > Lepismatidae > Thermobia > Thermobia domestica. The sequence continues at coordinate 306,448,549 of NC_137458.1, forward strand.
ATATTCAAAGCAATACAATGTTAGTTGTAATAAGGATTCCAGTGATAATCAGAAAATAAATTGTAAAGTTGTACCACCAAAACGGGTTAGGTTTGCTGATCCTCTTGAAACTGTAACTTTTGCGCGCAATTTTGTACAAGTTAATGAGGTAGAAAATATTCAAAATCACGAGAATAGTAAAAGTAAAACAGTACCATTAAAAATAAAATTTGCTGAAAGTACTTTAGAATTCGTTAAACGTGAGTTTGAAGGTATTTTGTGGGACATTGCCCCCGTAGCTCAGAAAGCATACGCACGAACAGTGAAAAATGAATGTGTTGAAAGTTGTACTATTTTGCCATGTGTTAGGTCTCAGTCACCTCCTATTGTAGTAAATCAAGCCAATATTGAATTTCTTGACAATGAATTTGAACAGGTTGAAGAAATATCTGAGAGTGAATTAAAGGTAAAAAATGAAAGCATTTCTGTTGTCAGTCACGTTAACATTGAGTTAGGCCAAGCCAAAGAATTTGTTTTGTCTCTCTCGAATAGCAGTCTAGAAAGAAAAGAAACAGAGAGAAAAAAGAATAACAAGCTCAACCCAGCTGTCTTGTTGCAACTCCCACCAACCAAGTTGGTCACGTCTAGCGTAGCTCTGTGTGTGAGCGAGCGGTCAGCTGTTCCAGCTGTCATTTGTTTGTTTTGTAAGGGGACAAAAGGCATTCAGGGATGCAATGCGTGCGTCACTACAGAAAGGTTTACTAAAGTGGTAATAAATTGCGTTGAGAATGAAGGCAAAAGCGGCCTGTCCACGCAGTCTTGTAGTGTATTATGTTTAGTAGAGGAAAATTGCCTCTATAGCACCTTGCTAACCAGTAAATTAGAATGCGTTCCGTTTCACAAATCTTGTTTATTTTTTGTGTCTGTTAGGGTTGTAGAGATTTGCCAAGAGAAGAGTAGTTCTTTAAGCTGTGAGTTGAAAGTTAAAAACATACAGATAGAACAAATGAATTATGTCATCTTTTGTATAGTAACTTGCACTCAAATTGTGTATTTAGAAGATAGTACAAACGGCTTTACGCCAGGTAGGCCTAATGGTAATGAACATAACTCAATAACGTGGGAAAAGAAATTGAAAACCTGTCAAGAATATTTTAGTAGATTACGAAATGTTGTTTGTCACAGGGCAAGACAATATAATTTACTGGTTCAATATGGTAATAAGCACCGGCAATATAAAAAGAAAGTACATAAAGTCAGACGAAAACTAAAAAGAATTAAACGTATGCTGTATTGTTTTTCAAAATTTTCCAAACGTATTCGTAAGTGTTTTTTGAGGAATAAGCATTACAGTCGCACCAATGCTCAGACAAGTAGTTGTAAATGTCAAACGATGTTGTCGCACCACGGTGATCAAAATTTTGAATCAAATCACACTAGTAACTTAGCGATCCATGACGTAGTAAAGGGGTCAGGTGCTGACCACTCATCACCTGCAGACAAACATCACGAACCTTTTCAGGAAGAATGTGGTAATCAGGTGAATGTATCTTTTATGCACAAGCGATTTGAAAGTGAACGTAATAGAAAAATTAAATGTCAATCGCCAATTGTTGTCAGTGATGTGCTATCAGCTGATCGTGACGTCATAACAAAGGCTAAGCATACAGGTAAATGGAAAAACCTAGTGAAAAGAAAAAAGCAATCTAGTGTTCAATCTAAATATAGTGAAATTGGTGCACAGCGAAAATTATCACAAAAGAAAAGTAATTGTAATTCAAGCAGTGATAAGTTAGTCAATTTCTTGTGCCATGCAGCAGTTATACGTATTGAGAAACCATTCATGCTAGTTGTTTATTGGCAAATGAAACCTTTGAAAATTGTTTTTGTGTTGAGAAAACCTCGAGTAGGTGTAGGATAAACGAACAACTTCGTTAAGCCGGACTGCTTGTACTGTATGAAACCGACACTTGCAATGGTTTTGATGTTTCAAAAAAAAAAAATAAAATAAAATAAAAAATAAAAAAATAATAATCTTTGATATTTCAAATATACGTAATATGAAATTACTTGTAATAGCATATTTTTTCGTTAATGCATTCACGATGAAATTTCATTTTTCGAATCATAGAAAATATAGTGTTTCTTTTCGAAGTGCAAGAGTACATTTGCGTAGTGAAAATTTTCAAATATAGTGAAAGGAAATAAGTTTAAATTGTGAAGATGTGGGAAATCTTTACAGAATATTCCATCACAGTCCTGCAATTTTACAAAATTAAAAATTTGTCAAACTACAAATATTCTGGTCAGAAACCATTCGGTAATAAACCTGAATAAGCACATTTTAAATTAATGCAGTAAAGATTTCAACTTTTAAACAACAACCATGCGTCAATTAATAGTAATATATACTTACGATGTGTTATGTCAATTTATTTGTTTTAATCAAGCAGTATGCCTCTGGGATTAGTAATCAGCTGAGGATACTTGAATTTTGGTGTGGTAAGTTATTGTAGTAGTATTTTACACTTGTACCCACCTTCATGACGCGTCGTTCAGATGAAAGGAATATATAATGAGACATCTTATTATAAATGAGTATCAAGTAAGTTGTGTATGTGATAATTATTAGCAACTATTGTTGCTTTCGCTTTGTATTAATCTTTTCGTCGAATACGAAAACATTTCAAGTAGTACTTGAAGACATTGAAGCAAAGGTTCCTCCAATATTTTGGGTTATTCATATTATGTAATGCCCGGAGTAGGCAATTTTCTTATTAGTCCCCTCTATATTATTTTTGAATTTTAACAAAATATCCTATATTTTCACTTTGCTTCGGGGATGGAAATAAATGACATTTTAATGTGGGTAGGTATCTTCATAATTTCGGAGGGCAGACACTTTGAAAAGTGTAATGGTCTGACAAACCATCCACTGCTCAGTCCATTCTTGGTTAATTTCTAACCGGAATGTAATAATTGTAAATATTATGATATTGAGTGTTGCTGTAGATTTAAACAACAATTTTCATATCGTAATCAATATTTTGAAAATATTTATGTGTGCCCATACTTGAATTTAATTTGTGTGCTATATATTTGATTTATAGTAGTAATGGTAATTGAAATAATACTACTACTAATAATATCAATAAATGAAAACATATATACAGTTATTGTATTAGTTTTCAAGAATGATTGAAGTTGTTTTTAATGCAAGTAAATGAATGCTTTTTGAAAACAGTAAGAAAATAAATTCATGTCATATTTAAAAGTACAAGGCACTACATTAGTAAACATTTTAGGTTACAATAATTATTAAATATATCAGTAAATATAATGTCTTTGTATTTAATGGTAAACAAAGCCAGTAATTAGTTGTTCAATTATTAAATGTGATATTTTGAAAGAAAATAATAACAACTTTGTTTATGTTTTGTTGTGTTTAAAATTGTGGCACTAAATATTTTGAAATAACAAATAATAATATAATGAAAGACATTGATAAACTTTACTGAAATTATGGCCCAACCGTAATCCGAAATTCGTTTCGTATGGCCCACGTGTTCGTTACCGTATTTCCGAAAGGACTTTGAAAATTTTTCGTTATATCGTCACGAGAAGAGTTAAGTGATGTTAACCCTTTGAAGACCAATGGATGAAATTTGGTGACAATGGTGAAGTGATCAGTGTTGCAGGGTTCTATTTGTTTTTCTCTCTCCCTCAAAACAAATGTCCTGCCGAGCGCCAATGTAACCATACGGTTCAGCTCAGTCAATTTTTAAGAAGAAAATTTTAACTTTTTAAATGAACCTCGCATAATAGTGCTCCCAAGAATTTTTCTCTCAGCCAACAAACGTATATGCATATATGTATGTGCGTCTCGACTGCAACGGAGATCGCAGAATTCCCCTCTCCTTCCCATATAAGGAACTAAAATTCAGCACAATGGACAAACGTCGTCTCTAAAAATTCCAATGTACGGCTTGTCATAGCTATTTTTAGCTCTTGACATCACCAAACTGCGTAGCAAACCGATTCTTTTGCCTAGCAACACGATGAAACGGAGGGAAAAGGTGCTTTAGTCTGACTTACACATTCGTTGGAACTACCACGAGAATTTAGTGCGCGCGACTGAAATGAAAATACAAGTTGAAATAACATTTAATTCTTGTTAGTACGAAACGTAACTTTAGAACCAATGCCGTGATAATGAAGATGATCACCAATTTTAAAGTATTTGTTTACAAGTAAAAGCAAAAGTCATTACAGCGACATGGAGTAGGCAAGCAGCAAAACCACTAGTTCGTCAAAAAGAAGATGAGTGGAAACCAACCCGCCAACCTTCTGGACATACCCTCAGGAGCCGTCAATGACACTTCCTTTTCGATCGTCACAGTGAGTAAACAGTGCTAGTGAATAATAAAAATCAACCATGTGACGAAACATAACGAATAATTCGTGTCAACCGCGACGACCGCGTCTTTCGTATTAAAGGGCCTAAATTATTGGTTATTAAAAGTGAAGTGCCACTGTTTATGTAATATTTGTTCATAAAGTTTTAGTGTTGTGAATTAAAAGCAAAGATAGAAATTCGAGTATCTTTTCAACATAATAATTATGGTTTAAATTTATATATGTTAATTTTAAGAAACAACTTAATTCATTTTTCTTTACAGCACGAGTGATTAGCGCCTATGCAACTTAGTAATACATACATTAATAAATTGCATTAGCGCTATAGAATACAATTGGAGTGAACTTTATGCCGGTTTCCCGCAACGTTCTGACCGAACTCTGAACCTGTTGTCCGACGGCTATATGGTCAGTAGTAATGGTCGATCCAACCCACTAGTGAATGCTAAAGATGACATTCGAACGGTGGAGAGTCGAACCCCAGACCATAGTAAAAGCGTAAGCCCACTTTGGGACCGTAGGACACGAACCACGTACAGTAACAAAAGGGTTTATCCCGATAGGGAGTGAGACGTACCTGGATCGAACCCAGTACTGTTATATATGGAAAACAGACAGTGATAGACGAGAATCTAACCCAGGACAGTTATATATGATTTTCCTTTGTAGGAACGTACCAGGACTCGAACCCTGATACTGTCATAAAATGGTGCCCGAACAGGGACGTTCGGTAAATCCGCATAAAAGCAATGCTAATTGTATTTTCTCGATTAAAGTAAATTGTAGTGCCTTATTAGTTCTATTTAATTTTGTTGTTCTGGCATTAGTAAATTAATCATCATGTCCGTAAATAGAGAAATAATTCCTGTCTTGCATGAAATGCGAAAAATATGGAAAGAAACAGAGTACTTGATAGTAGAAAGTCAGTTCAGATATAGAAAAGAACCTTTTACATTGTCAGAAGTCGAAAATGCCTTGAAAGTAGAACAGGAAGTTTGTAAAATTCGTAAAAGAGCTAAGCAGGAAATTGCAAAATCTCTTTTGAAAAGGAACATAGAATATAGGGCTGAAATTGAAGATAAAGTTGTTGCTAAAATGTGTGAATTACGTAAATCTGATTTTTATCGAAAGGTCAAAGATGAATGTGTTCTTGAGTCAGAATTTATTTCCTTGTCAGACATTAAATGTAAATTGAAAGTTCACTATGAAAATTCAGACATTGTACGCACTGCAAAAGAAAGGTTAGCTGAAAGAATATATAAAAGATATTCAAAGTAATACAATGTTAGTTGTAATAAGGATTCCAGTGATAATCAGAAAATAAATTGTAAAGTTGTACCACCAAAACGGGTTAGGTTTGCTGATCCTCTTGAAACTGTAACTTTTGCGCACCCTTTTGTACAAGTTAATGAGGTAGAAAATATTCAAAATCACGAGAATAGTAAAAGTAAAACAGTACCATTAAAAATAAAATTTGCTGAAAGTACTTTAGAATTCGTTAAACGTGAGTTTGAAGGTATTTTGTGGGACATTGCCCCCGTAGCTCAGAAAGCATACGCACGAACAGTGAAAAATGAATGTGTTGAAAGTTGTACTATTTTGCCATGTGTTAGGTCTCAGTCACCTCCTATTGTAGTAAATCAAGCCAATATTGAATTTCTTGACAATGAATTTGAACAGGTTGAAGAAATATCTGAGAGTGAATTAAAGGTAAAAAATGAAAGCATTTCTGTTGTCAGTCACGTTAACATTGAGTTAGGCCAAGCCAAAGAATTTGTTTTGTCTCTCTCGAATAGCAGTCTAGAAAGAAAAGAAACAGAGAGAAAAAAGAATAACAAGCTCAACCCAGCTGTCTTGTTGCAACTCCCACCAACCAAGTTGGTCACGTCTAGCGTAGCTCTGTGTGTGAGCGAGCGGTCAGCTGTTCCAGCTGTCATTTGTTTGTTTTGTAAGGGGACAAAAGGCATTCAGGGATGCAATGCGTGCGTCACTACAGAAAGGTTTACTAAAGTGGTAATAAATTGCGTTGAGAATGAAGGCAAAAGCGGCCTGTCCACGCAGTCTTGTAGTGTATTATGTTTAGTAGAGGAAAATTGCCTCTATAGCACCTTGCTAACCAGTAAATTAGAATGCGTTCCGTTTCACAAATCTTGTTTATTTTTTGTGTCTGTTAGGGTTGTAGAGATTTGCCAAGAGAAGAGTAGTTCTTTAAGCTGTGAGTTGAAAGTTAAAAACATACAGATAGAACAAATGAATTATGTCATCTTTTGTATAGTAACTTGCACTCAAATTGTGTATTTAGAAGATAGTACAAACGGCTTTACGCCAGGTAGGCCTAATGGTAATGAACATAACTCAATAACGTGGAAAAAAAGAAATTGAAAACCTGTCAAGAATATTTTAGTAGATTACGAAATGTTGTTTGTCACAGGGCAAGACAATATAATTTACTGGTTCAATATGGTAATAAGCACCGGCAATATAAAAAGAAAGTACATAAAGTCAGACGAAAACTAAAAAGAATTAAACGTATGCTGTATTGTTTTTCAAAATTTTCCAAACGTATTCGTAAGTGTTTTTTGAGGAATAAGCATTACAATCGCACCAATGCTCAGACAAGTAGTTGTAAATGTCAAACGATGTTGTCGCACCACGGTGATCAAAATTTTGAATCAAATCACACTAGTAACTTAGCGATCCATGACGTAGTAAAGGGGTCAGGTGCTGACCACTCATCACCTGCAGACAAACATCACGAACCTTTTCAGGAAGAATGTGGTAATCAGGTGAATGTATCTTTTATGCACAAGCGATTTGAAAGTGAACGTAATAGAAAAATTAAATGTCAATCGCCAATTGTTGTCAGTGATGTGCTATCAGCTGATCGTGACGTCATAACAAAGGCTAAGCATACAGGTAAATGGAAAAACCTAGTGAAAAGAAAAAAGCAATCTAGTGTTCAATCTAAATATAGTGAAATTGGTGCACAGCGAAAATTATCACAAAAGAAAAGTAATTGTAATTCAAGCAGTGATAAGTTAGTCAATTTCTTGTGCCATGCAGCAGTTATACGTATTGAGAAACCATTCATGCTAGTTGTTTATTGGCAAATGAAACCTTTGAAAATTGTTTTTGTGTTGAGAAAACCTCGAGTAGGTGTAGGATAAACGAACAACTTCGTTAAGCCGGACTGCTTGTACTGTATGAAACCGACACTTGCAATGGTTTTGATGTTTCAAAAAAAAAAAAAAATAAATAAAAAATAAAAAATAAAAAATAATAATCTTTGATATTTCAAATATACGTAATATGAAATTACTTGTAATAGCATATTTTTTCGTTAATGCATTCACGATGAAATTTCATTTTTCGAATCATAGAAAATATAGTGTTTCTTTTCGAAGTGCAAGAGTACATTTGCGTAGTGAAAATTTTCAAATATAGTGAAAGGAAATAAGTTTAAATTGTGAAGATGTGGGAAATCTTTACAGAATATTCCATCACAGTCCTGCAATTTTACAAAATTAAAAATTTGTCAAACTACAAATATTCTGGTCAGAAACCATTCGGTAATAAACCTGAATAAGCACATTTTAAATTAATGCAGTAAAGATTTCAACTTTTAAACAACAACCATGCGTCAATTAATAGTAATATATACTTACGATGTGTTATGTCAATTTATTTGTTTTAATCAAGCAGTATGCCTCTGGGATTAGTAATTAGCTGAGGATACTTGAATTTTGGTGTGGTAAGTTATTGTAGTAGTATTTTACACTTGTACCCACCTTCATGACGCGTCGTTCAGATGAAAGGAATATATAATGAGACATCTTATTATAAATGAGTATCAAGTAAGTTGTGTATGTGATAATTATTAGCAACTATTGTTGCTTTCGCTTTGTATTAATCTTTTCGTCGAATACGAAAACATTTCAAGTAGTACTTGAAGACATTGAAGCAAAGGTTCCTCCAATATTTTGGGTTATTCATATTATGTAATGCCCGGAGTAGGCAATTTTCTTATTAGTCCCCTCTATATTATTTTTGAATTTTAACAAAATATCCTATATTTTCACTTTGCTTCGGGGATGGAAATAAATGACATTTTAATGTGGGTAGGTATCTTCATAATTTCGGAGGGCAGACACTTTGAAAAGTGTAATGGTCTGACAAACCATCCACTGCTCAGTCCATTCTTGGTTAATTTCTAACCGGAATGTAATAATTGTAAATATTATGATATTGAGTGTTGCTGTAGATTTAAACAACAATTTTCATATCGTAATCAATATTTTGAAAATATTTATGTGTGCCCATACTTGAATTTAATTTGTGTGCTATATATTTGATTTATAGTAGTAATGGTAATTGAAATAATACTACTACTAATAATATCAATAAATGAAAACATATATACAGTTATTGTATTAGTTTTCAAGAATGATTGAAGTTGTTTTTAATGCAAGTAAATGAATGCTTTTTGAAAACAGTAAGAAAATAAATTCATGTCATATTTAAAAGTACAAGGCACTACATTAGTAAACATTTTAGGTTACAATAATTATTAAATATATCAGTAAATATAATGTCTTTGTATTTAATGGTAAACAAAGCCAGTAATTAGTTGTACAATTATTAAATGTGATATTTTGAAAGAAAATAATAACAACTTTGTTTATGTTTTGTTGTGTTTAAAATTGTGGCACTAAATATTTTGAAATAACAAATAATAATATAATGAAAGACATTGATAAACTTTACTGAAATTATGGCCCAACCGTAATCCGAAATTCGTTTCGTATGGCCCACGTGTTCGTTACCGTATTTCCGAAAGGACTTTGAAAATTTTTCGTTATATCGTCACGAGAAGAGTTAAGTGATGTTAACCCTTTGAAGACCAATGGATGAAATTTGGTGACAATGGTGAAGTGATCAGTGTTGCAGGGTTCTATTTGTTTTTCTCTCTCCCTCAAAACAAATGTCCTGCCGAGCGCCAATGTAACCATACGGTTCAGCTCAGTCAATTTTTAAGAAGAAAATTTTAACTTTTTAAATGAACCTCGCATAATAGTGCTCCCAAGAATTTTTCTCTCAGCCAACAAACGAATATGCATATATGTATGTGCGTCTCGACTGCAACGGAGATCGCAGAATTCCCCTCTCCTTCCCATATAAGGAACTAAAATTCAGCACAATGGACAAACGTCGTCTCTAAAAATTCCAATGTACGGCTTGTCATAGCTATTTTTAGCTCTTGATATCACCAAACTGCGTAGCAAACCGATTCTTTTGCCTAGCAACACGATGAAACGGAGGGAAAAGGTGCTTTAGTCTGACTTACACATTCGTTGGAACTACCACGAGAATTTAGTGCGCGCGACTGAAATGAAAATACAAGTTGAAATAACATTTAATTCTTGTTAGTACAAAACGTAACTTTAGAACCAATGCCGTGATAATGAAGATGATCACCAATTTTAAAGTATTTGTTTACAAGTAAAAGCAAAAGTCATTACAGCGACATGGAGTAGGCAAGCAGCAAAACCACTAGTTCGTCAAAAAGAAGATGAGTGGAAACCAACCCGCCAACCTTCTGGACATACCCTCAGGAGCCGTCAATGACACTTCCTTTTCGATCGTCACAGTGAGTAAACAGTGCTAGTGAATAATAAAAATCAACCATGTGACGAAACATAACGAATAATTCGTGTCAACCGCGACGACCGCGTCTTTCGTATTAAAGGGCCTAAATTATTGGTTATTAAAAAAGTGAAGTGCCACTGTTTATGTAATATTTGTTCATAAAGTTTTAGTGTTGTGAATTAAAAGCAAAGATAGAAATTCGAGTATCTTTTCAACATAATAATTATGGTTTAAATTTATATATGTTAATTTTAAGAAACAACTTAATTCATTTTTCTTTACAGCACGAGTGATTAGCGCCTATGCAACTTAGTAATACATACATTAATAAATTGCATTAGCGCTGTAGAATACAATTGGAGTGAACTTTATGCCGGTTTCCCGCAACGTTCTGACCGAACTCTGAACCTGTTGTCCGACGGCTATATGGTCAGTAGTAATGGTCGATCCAACCCACTAGTGAATGCTAAAGATGACATTCGAACGGTGGAGAGTCGAACCCCAGACCATAGTAAAAGCGTAAGCCCACTTTGGGACCGTAGGACACGAACCACGTACAGTAACAAAAGGGTTTATCCCGATAGGGAGTGAGACGTACCTGGATCGAACCCAGTACTGTTATATATGGAAAACAGACAGTGATAGACGAGAATCTAACCCAGGACAGTTATATATGATTTTCCTTTGTAGGAACGTACCAGGACTCGAACCCTGATACTGTCATAAAATGGTGCCCGAACAGGGACGTTCGGTAAATCCGCATAAAAGCAATGCTAATTGTATTTTCTCGATTAAAGTAAATTGTAGTGCCTTATTAGTTCTATTTAATTTTGTTGTTCTGGCATTAGTAAATTAATCATCATGTCCGTAAACAGAGAAATAATTCCTGTCTTGCATGAAATGCGAAAAATATGGAAAGAAACAGAGTACTTGATAGTAGAAAGTCAGTTCAGATATAGAAAAGAACCTTTTACATTGTCAGAAGTCGAAAATGCCTTGAAAGTAGAACAGGAAGTTTGTAAAATTCGTAAAAGAGCTAAGCAGGAAATTGCAAAATCTCTTTTGAAAAGGAACATAGAATATAGGGCTGAAATTGAAGATAAAGTTGTTGCTAAAATGTGTGAATTACGTAAATCTGATTTTTATCGAAAGGTCAAAGATGAATGTGTTCTTGAGTCAGAATTTATTTCCTTGTCAGACATTAAATGTAAATTGAAAGTTCACTATGAAAATTCAGACATTGTACGCACTGCAAAAGAAAGGTTAGCTGAAAGAATATATAAAAGATATTCAAAGTAATACAATGTTAGTTGTAATAAGGATTCCAGTGATAATCAGAAAATAAATTGTAAAGTTGTACCACCAAAACGGGTTAGGTTTGCTGATCCTCTTGAAACTGTAACTTTTGCGCACCCTTTTGTACAAGTTAATGAGGTAGAAAATATTCAAAATCACGAGAATAGTAAAAGTAAAACAGTACCATTAAAAATAAAATTTGCTGAAAGTACTTTAGAATTCGTTAAACGTGAGTTTGAAGGTATTTTGTGGGACATTGCCCCCGTAGCTCAGAAAGCATACGCACGAACAGTGAAAAATGAATGTGTTGAAGGTTGTACTATTTTGCCATGTGTCAGGTCTCAGTCACCTCCTATTGTAGTAAATCAAGCCAATATTGAATTTCTTGACAATGAATTTGAACAGGTTGAAGAAATATCTGAGAGTGAATTAAAGGTAAAAAATGAAAGCATTTCTGTTGTCAGTCACGTTAACATTGAGTTAGGCCAAGCCAAAGAATTTGTTTTGTCTCTCTCGAATAGCAGTCTAGAAAGAAAAGAAACAGAGAGAAAAAAGAATAACAAGCTCAAACCAGCTGTCTTGTTGCAACTCCCACCAACCAAGTTGGTCACGTCTAGCGTAGCTCTGTGTGTGAGCGAGCGGTCAGCTGTTCCAGCTGTCATTTGTTTGTTTTGTAAGGGGACAAAAGGCATTCAGGGATGCAATGCGTGCGTCACTACAGAAAGGTTTACTAAAGTGGTAATAAATTGCGTTGAGAATGAAGGCAAAAGCGGCCTGTCCACGCAGTCTTGTAGTGTATTATGTTTAGTAGAGGAAAATTGCCTCTATAGCACCTTGCTAACCAGTAAATTAGAATGCGTTCCGTTTCACAAATCTTGTTTATTTTTTGTGTCTGTTAGGGTTGTAGAGATTTGCCAAGAGAAGAGTAGTTCTTTAAGCTGTGAGTTGAAAGTTAAAAACATACAGATAGAACAAATGAATTATGTCATCTTTTGTATAGTAACTTGCACTCAAATTGTGTATTTAGAAGATAGTACAAACGGCTTTACGCCAGGTAGGCCTAATGGTAATGAACATAACTCAATAACGTGGGAAAAGAAATTGAAAACCTGTCAAGAATATTTTAGTAGATTACGAAATGTTGTTTGTCACAGGGCAAGACAATATAATTTACTGGTTCAATATGGTAATAAGCACCGGCAATATAAAAAGAAAGTACATAAAGTCAGACGAAAACTAAAAAGAATTAAACGTATGCTGTATTGTTTTTCAAAATTTTCCAAACGTATTCGTAAGTGTTTTTTGAGGAATAAGCATTACAGTCGCACCAATGCTCAGACAAGTAGTTGTAAATGTCAAACGATGTTGTCGCACCACGGTGATCAAAATTTTGAATCAAATCACACTAGTAACTTAGCGATCCATGACGTAGTAAAGGGGTCAGGTGCTGACCACTCATCACCTGCAGACAAACATCACGAACCTTTTCAGGAAGAATGTGGTAATCAGGTGAATGTATCTTTTATGCACAAGCGATTTGAAAGTGAACGTAATAGAAAAATTAAATGTCAATCGCCAATTGTCAGTGATGTGCTATCAGCTGATCGTGACGTCATAACAAAGGCTAAGCATACAGGTAAATGGAAAAACCTAGTGAAAAGAAAAAAGCAATCTAGTGTTCAATCTAAATATAGTGAAATTGGTGCACAGCGAAAATTATCACAAAAGAAAAGTAATTGTAATTCAAGCAGTGATAAGTTAGTCAATTTCTTGTGCCATGCAGCAGTTATACGTATTGAGAAACCATTCATGCTAGTTGTTTATTGGCAAATGAAACCTTTGAAAATTGTTTTTGTGTTGAGAAAACCTCGAGTAGGTGTAGGATAAACGAACAACTTCGTTAAGCCGGACTGCTTGTACTGTATGAAACCGACACTTGCAATGGTTTTGATGTTTCAAAAAAAAAATAAATAAAAAATAAAAAATAATAATCTTTGATATTTCAAATATACGTAATATGAAATTACTTGTAATAGCATATTTTTCGTTAATGCATTCACGATGAAATTTCATTTTTCGAATCATAGAAAATATAGTGTTTCTTTTCGAAGTGCAAGAGTACATTTGCGTAGTGAAAATTTTCAAATATAGTGAAAGGAAATAAGTTTAAATTGTGAAGATGTGGGAAATCTTTACAGAATATTCCATCACAGTCCTGCAATTTTACAAAATTAAAAATTTGTCAAACTACAAATATTCTGGTCAGAAACCATTCGGTAATAAACCTGAATAAGCACATTTTAAATTAATGCAGTAAAGATTTCAACTTTTAAACAACAACCATGCGTCAATTAATAGTAATATATACTTACGATGTGTTATGTCAATTTATTTGTTTTAATCAAGCAGTATGCCTCTGGGATTAGTAATCAGCTGAGGATACTTGAATTTTGGTGTGGTAAGTTATTGTAGTAGTATTTTACACTTGTACCCACCTTCATGACGCGTCGTTCAGATGAAACGAATATATAATGAGACATCTTATTATAAATGAGTATCAAGTAAGTTGTGTATGTGATAATTATTAGCAACTATTGTTGCTTTCGCTTTGTATTAATCTTTTCGTCGAATACGAAAACATTTCAAGTAGTACTTGAAGACATTGAAGCAAAGGTTCCTCCAATATTTTGGGTTATTCATATTATGTAATGCCCGGAGTAGGCAATTTTCTTATTAGTCCCCTCTATATTATTTTTGAATTTTAACAAAATATCCTATATTTTCACTTTGCTTCGGGGATGGAAATAAATGACATTTTAATGTGGGTAGGTATCTTCATAATTTCGGAGGGCAGACACTTTGAAAAGTGTAATGGTCTGACAAACCATCCACTGCTCAGTCCATTCTTGGTTAATTTCTAACCGGAATGTAATAATTGTAAATATTATGATATTGAGTGTTGCTGTAGATTTAAACAACAATTTTCATATCGTAATCAATATTTTGAAAATATTTATGTGTGCCCATACTTGAATTTAATTTGTGTGCTATATATTTGATTTATAGTAGTAATGGTAATTGAAATAATACTACTACTAATAATATCAATAAATGAAAACATATATACAGTTATTGTATTAGTTTTCAAGAATGATTGAAGTTGTTTTTAATGCAAGTAAATGAATGCTTTTTGAAAACAGTAAGAAAATAAATTCATGTCATATTTAAAAGTACAAGGCACTACATTAGTAAACATTTTAGGTTACAATAATTATTAAATATATCAGTAAATATAATGTCTTTGTATTTAATGGTAAACAAAGCCAGTAATTAGTTGTTCAATTATTAAATGTGATATTTTGAAAGAAAATAATAACAACTTTGTTTATGTTTTGTTGTGTTTAAAATTGTGGCACTAAATATTTTGAAATAACAAATAATAATATAATGAAAGACATTGATAAACTTTACTGAAATTATGGCCCAACCGTAATCCGAAATTCGTTTCGTATGGCCCACGTGTTCGTTACCGTATTTCCGAAAGGACTTTGAAAATTTTTCGTTATATCGTCACGAGAAGAGTTAAGTGATGTTAACCCTTTGAAGACCAATGGATGAAATTTGGTGACAATGGTGAAGTGATCAGTGTTGCAGGGTTCTATTTGTTTTTCTCTCTCCCTCAAAACAAATGTCCTGCCGAGCGCCAATGTAACCATACGGTTCAGCTCAGTCAATTTTTAAGAAGAAAATTTTAACTTTTTAAATGAACCTCGCATAATAGTGCTCCCAAGAATTTTTCTCTCAGCCAACAAACGAATATGCATATATGTATGTACGTCTCGACTGCAACGGAGATCGCAGAATTCCCCTCTCCTTCCCATATAAGGAACTAAAATTCAGCACAATGGACAAACGTCGTCTCTAAAAATTCCAATGTACGGCTTGTCATAGCTATTTTTAGCTCTTGACATCACCAAACTGCGTAGCAAACCGATTCTTTTGCCTAGCAACACGATGAAACGGAGGGAAAAGGTGCTTTAGTCTGACTTACACATTCGTTGGAACTACCACGAGAATTTAGTGCGCGCGACTGAAATGAAAATACAAGTTGAAATAACATTTAATTCTTGTTAGTACGAAACGTAACTTTAGAACCAATGCCGTGATAATGAAGATGATCACCAATTTTAAAGTATTTGTTTACAAGTAAAAGCAAAAGTCATTACAGCGACATGGAGTAGGCAAGCAGCAAAACCACTAGTTCGTCAAAAAGAAGATGAGTGGAAACCAACCCGCCAACCTTCTGGACATACCCTCAGGAGCCGTCAATGACACTTCCTTTTCGATCGTCACAGTGAGTAAACAGTGCTAGTGAATAATAAAAATCAACCATGTGACGAAACATAACGAATAATTCGTGTCAACCGCGACGACCGCGTCTTTCGTATTAAAGGGCCTAAATTATTGGTTATTAAAAGTGAAGTGCCACTGTTTATGTAATATTTGTTCATAAAGTTTTAGTGTTGTGAATTAAAAGCAAAGATAGAAATTCGAGTATCTTTTCAACATAATAATTATGGTTTAAATTTATATATGTTAATTTTAAGAAACAACTTAATTCATTTTTCTTTACAGCACGAGTGATTAGCGCCTATGCAACTTAGTAATACATACATTAATAAATTGCATTAGCGCTATAGAATACAATTGGAGTGAACTTTATGCCGGTTTCCCGCAACGTTCTGACCGCACTCTGAACCTGTTGTCCGACGGCTATATGATCAGTTGTAATGGTCGATCCAACCCACTAGTGAATGCTAAAGATGACATTCGAACGGTGGAGAGTCGAACCCCAGACCATAGTAAAAGCGTAAGCCCACTTTGGGACCGTAGGACACGAACCACGTACAGTAACAAAAGGGTTTATCCCGATAGGGAGTGAGACGTACCTGGATCGAACCCAGTACTGTTATATATGGAAAACAGACAGGGATAGACGAGAATCGAACCCAGGACAGTTATATATGATTTTCCTTTGTGGGAACGTACCAGGACTCGAACCCTGATACTGTCATAAGCCCGTAATGTTAGTTTTATTAGAAATTGGAATATTTAAATTATGAATTAATTTCGATAAATATGTATAAAAATATTTTTTATTAGCTTTTCCGCTTGGTTGATTCTCTTTGATACAGAAAATGATTTTATATTTCAACTGAAAGGCAGAAGTTGAGTGCCGTTGCGAATTATGTGAGGTATCATTTTCAGGTTTTTCTTCATTTTATTATATGCGGACTGCTTGGAATGGTTCCATTTTTTGTCTTTTATAGGTAAGCAAATGTGAGCGAATTGGGATTTGTTGTGCTTGTAAAGAGATGTCTACTGATTACTGTTTTTGTAGTTTCAAATAAATGATCGAATGAGTTGATTAAAATCTTTGCATGTGTTTAACGTAATTATTTAAATATTGAATATTGTAAACGATATAATATTGAAAACGTTTAATATATAAAGTTTTAAGTTAAAATTGTTATTGAGTTCTTGAAATTGTTGGAAAATTATAGATTTTATTATAGTGTTTTTCTAATCATCAGGAAAATAAAAATAGTGATTAATATACCTAATGAACATTAATACGAATGCGATGTTTGAAATTTGAGTATTTAGTTTTGATCTATGGCACCCTGCTTTTGTTGATAACAACATGTTTTTTAAGTAGGCTAGTAGTACAGGAAAAATTGACTAAAAAAGTGTTATTCTGAAAAAAAATTATTCCCAATATGAAATTTTCGTCAGGGGTCACATTTGGTATTGGATTTAAGAATCTAATGAGTCCATAAAAATTCGAGGAGGGGAAAGTCGTTTTATT
The DNA here is from genome assembly GCF_964235325.1 of Thermobia domestica. NCBI lineage: Eukaryota > Metazoa > Arthropoda > Insecta > Zygentoma > Lepismatidae > Thermobia > Thermobia domestica. The sequence goes on from NC_137458.1 coordinate 306,465,755, forward strand.
GGGGGGAGGGGGAACTCGTGAAAAAATGAAAAATAAATATTCCCAACATGGAAGTTTGGTCAAGGGTCACATTTGGTACTGGATTTAAGAATCTAATGAGTCCATAAAAATTCGAGGGGGGGTTCGTTTTTTGGGGGAAATTCGTTTTTTGGGGGGAGAGGGGGGAACTCGAAGAATAGTAAAAACTTAAAAAGTATGTCATATAGGGTGTCTGCTAATAGGTTTTGAGGTACGCTGAATCGATTAAAGCTAGTATCAAATTGATAAAGCAAGTAGTTTTTAATATAAAAATGTTTAGTATAAATACGTGCAGTTGTTTTTTGTGATGGAGAATAGTCTAATATCAGCATAACGCTTTTTGGACAATCTTGCAATTCTAATGAAAACTGCGACCTGTTCTTTTAACATTTTGAGAAAATCATTCTTAGTTGCTGTCTGTAGATGAAACTGTAATGTAATTCAAGATATAGGTTTAGATCAGATTTAACTGGAAGTTGGCATGAAGATCACCAGAATGAGAGATCAAAAGATGTGAAACTGTTTTGTTTACATTGTTGGAGTCGATATCTGTTTAAGAAAAGTTAACGAATGTCGATCATTAAAGAAATATTAAGATTTCGTGTTTACGGAACGTTTGTTGTGAAGAAATTGTGTTTTTCATATTTTTTAAATGTGTAGTCATCTTGTAACTTCTGCTGGTACTCGTTTCATGCGTGAGTTTACGTTCCCTGATTTACGTAGTTGGGTCTTCTTTTAAGGGTAGTAGTAGTCCTGTGAACAAATATTTTACTAATGATGTCATCAGCACGACTTGGTTCTTAATTTGAATCTCATTCTGAGATTATTAAAGAATAGTTTAATACAGCATTAGTTACTTCATTTACTGAAGGCGTTGATACATTATATGTTATTTTGTTGTTTTGCAAGAGTTTTTGAAAATCACGAATCGATATTTAATAAAGTATGCAATATAAATAACCACTGCATTGATTACTAAATGCATTGTTTTCTTTTTTACTTTCAGGGTATTTGTGAGCTGGATGATGAATCCACATCGTAAAGGAAGCTTTTGGATACTGTAAAAGCTGGGCAAAAATCTAACTTGCGAACTGAAAATGTGTGACACTGATTGTGAAGGTGATGACGGGGAAACCTACGACCTGTGTTTTATTTGTGATGAACTAGTGGAGAGTGAAAAAGTAGTTCCAAGTCCTGCAGCTATACAAACTATTATAAAGTGTAGCAAAGAAAGAGGAGATGGGAAGTACAAGTTGGTAAAGGAAGATAGCAGGATAGTAGTCCATCGATCCTGCAGGAAGAAGTATACAAAATCATTTTATGTCCATAAGGCTAAAAGAGAGTCAGGAGAAACGGAAGATGAATTTGCCTACTCGCCACAGAAACGGTTAAGATCAACAGGTAGTTTTGATTTTGTTGGTGTCTGTTTTTTCTGCTGTGAGAAAGTTGCTGCTGATCTAAGTAAGAAAAATGTGAACAGAAAAATTCGTGTTGCTAGGTCTGATAGTTTCAAAAATCAGTGGAAGCAATTGCCCTTAAACGGAGAGACAAATGGGGACGGGAAGTTTATGGAAGAATCTGCACAGTGAAGATTGAGGTCGTGCAACCGAAATATCACTATGCTTGTTGGAAAAACTTCCAAAATATAGGTGCTTCTACATCAACGCCAGGACGTCCTCAAAGTGATGAAATCACCCAAGGTATGCAGGTTATATACTCATTTCTTGAAGAAAGCGATGATTGCTAATTCTCAATGAATGAACTGAGCGAAGTAGCGTCAGATTACTCGATCAGCATACCAACAATAAAGATCAAGTTGCGTGAGCGCTATGGGGATGAAATAGTAATAACGAGCGATGAAAGAAAACGAACAGTTGTATGTTTCCGTAATACAGGTGAATAAATCATAAGTGATCGCTGGTATGAAGAGAGAAAGAAAAACCAGGAGGATGAAGAAATGACAATCATGATGAAGGCAGGGGAAATAGCTAGAAAATGTATTGAGAACACAATATATGAACAAAGATCATACAGTAACACACGTAATTACGTAAAAGATATATTTGAGAATGTTCCAAAACCTGTTTTTTTGACACTGTTACCCACAAAAAAGATCATGTAAGTCAGAATCACTGAAAAAAAAATGTGCTGTTTTAAGCCACTGCTTGATTTCACTTGTGAAACCAAACTCGTTTTTGTCTCCTGTTCTGCTTGGTATAGCATCTTTCATACATCAAAAAGTTGGATCTAGGTTACTCATTCAAGTGCTCTCAAACTTGGGTGTCTGTGAAAGTTACCATGATTTAAGGGTACTTGAATCATCTATTATCCAAGCTCCATCTCTGACAGTTGATCCTGGCACATTCGCTCAATTTGTTTTCGATAACTGTGACGTAAATGTGAATACCATAGATGGTTCTGGGACATTTCACAATATGGCTGGTATTATGTGCGTCACTCCAGCCGAAGCTGTTCAACACTCTGGCTATCAAATAACTAAGCAAACAAAATTAACACACTCTTGTATAGCTGCAAAGAAAGGGCTAGTTGCAGTCATGAAATGCCCAATCACAAATGGAGTTGGACTGAGTAAATTCACTTTTGCAGATCTAGATAAATTAATGCCTGAGATTAATAAGTATGATGATTTCCCAACACCTGTAGATGTTTTCTGGATGTTTGGTAAAATGTGGAACAAACATGGGATACCTGGCTGGCAGGGCTTTTTGGAAAAAGTGACATCAAGTGAATATAGTGATGTTTCCGAAATAATACAGTTGCCGTTCATCATGGCTCCACCATCTGATCCTGATACTGTTTATACGGCTCTTATGATGGCTATCGAAGAGGGAAACAAAATAGATGTGAAAACCATTTTGTCACTTTTGATTTACCTCTGTTTATGAAAGCAGTAGACATTGTGCTCTCAGCGCCTCCTGATTCTCCATTAAACAGAGTTGTAGTAAGACTGGGTGGGTTTCATCTTCTTATGTCCTTTTTGGGCATGATTGGATTTATCATGGCAGATAGTGGGTTACAAGAGTTACTAAGTATTGTGTACGCTGAGAACACGGTTAAGCACATACTCAGTGGGCATGCTTACGCACGTGCTATCGGTGCTCACATGTTGCTGTGTACAGCTCTTGGAAAACACATACTACAAGACGTAACTGTTTCTCCTGAAGAAGAGATACAAATGAAATATTTACTTAAGGATTTTGAAGACCTACCGACAACCAAAACCCGCATTGAGGAGGATATATTAGTAAAAAGTGTATGTGAACAACTGAAAAAAACATATCACAGAAATAGAAGATCGAGGACCCACGGCAAAGCTTTGGATGCAATACTTTAAAATGGTTACTTTAGTAAAGCGGTTTATCGAAACGGAAAGAACATGGAACTGGGAACTCCACTTGTACACAGTAAAGTTGATGGTACCTTATTTCATCGCAAGTGGACATATACACTATGCAAAAGCATGCTGTATATACTTGCAGCTTATGTCCACGTTGCCTACAAAAATGAACCCAGATGAATACCGTAAATTTGCTGGAGGTTATTCTACCATCAGACGCACGAACAAATACTGTTCAGGAACATCACCAGACATGGTGATAGAGCAAACTGCCAATCGGGAGTTCAAAGTGATGGGAGGAGTAATTAGAAGAGGTTACACAGATAACGTGTTAAATGCATATGTTGTGACGAAACCAGCTTTTTTTGATATTGTTAATGCACTGGAAGATTTCTGTGGAATTAGCTTTTGTACGTCGGAGCAGCATGTTGATGCTCGAGAAAGTCGCGTACAAAGAGACGAATTAGATGTACACAAATTGTATTCATGGTTAGAGTTGCATGATTCTTTTTCAAATTCTACTTCCGTTCTTGTATCCCTTGGGACTGGCGTGACAGGGAATGATTTCATCAATTGCCATTTATCAAAAGAAGTTGGAACTCGAAGGATGAAGGAACTAGTAGGACAGCAACTCCAGGACATAAAATTAAGATGTGATAATATCAGGCCCCTAACAGCAGTTCACTCGTCGCTAAAAGTGCATGACCGAGTCATCAATGTTGATCCATTAATTTTGTATCAACGAATGCTCCTCAAAAGAGACGAAGATCTGTCAACTTTCTTCAAGTATGAAATAGCTCCTTATCCCTTATCGCTATTTGTGAGCTCAGGCTAGCGGAAAAATGTAAAATCTGCTTTGTACGATGAGTTTATAAGTTGTGAACCAGACAGTGAGGATATTTTGTTGCAAAATGTGGCAAGGTAGTCATTGATGGCGGCCACTTGCTATATGCACTGAAGTGGGACACCAAGGAGAAAAATCAAACATACAAAGACTTGTGCAGCTCCTACGTTAATTATGTTCAAAAGAACTTCGCCACGGCATCAATCACAAATTCTCAAAATGTCAGTCAGGCCCTAAAACATGTTGTAGTAGTGTTTGATGAATATGATGATCCAAACAGCACAAAATCAGATGAACATGCGCGCAGGTACAAATTGTCCTGTCCCCGTGTTAATGTCGAAGAGCACCTGCCTGTGTTTGGAAACCAGATGAGGTTCTTGTCTAATGAGGAAAACAAAAAGCAGTTGATAGTTTTACTGACAAAAGCTTTCCATAGCAGTGGGATTGAAGTTCGACAGTCGACTGGATATGCTGACAGACTAATCGTGCAGATTGCCATCGAAGTACCTTCTAGTGCCATTGTCACTCAAGATACAGACATTCTATTCATAATAACAGCTCTTGCTCCAGTCGATCAGGAAAGTTATGTGCTTAAGCCAAAGATTGGGCGACGCAAACGGAAATTATATTCTTCTCGAAGCCTCCAAGAGCAACATGTCGGTGTGAGAGACTATATTCTCCTGGCTCACGCGTTCAGCGGTTGTGATACCACCAGCGCTTTTTATGGTAAAGGCAAGGCGCAGATCCTAAAGTTGCTTGAGACAGACAACCGTTTAAAAACCAGTATCCATATATTTAATAAAAGGGATTCAACGCACGAGGAGGTCATGAACGCTGGAGAAACTATTTTTCTGTGTCTGTATGGTTCTAATGATAGGACACACACACTGGATGCTTTTAGATATATTATGTTTCAGAAGTCTTTAAGGAAAATTACAGCAAAGCTAGAATCACTTCCACCAACGTCCGCAAGTGCAGCACAACATTCCTACCGTACGTACTATCAAGTACAACTTTGGATGGGAAATAAGTTGAATCCGGAAAACGGGTTGGACTCGACAAAAAAATGGAATTTAACAAGCCACCAGGACCACACTCGAGCCTGCTCCAGAAGCTGTACTAAAATTGGTATTTTGCTCTTGCAAAGGAACTTGCTCGACTTCGCAGTGTACTTGCATGAAAAGTGGCGTCAAGTGTTCACCGCTATGTAAAGTCTGTGAAAGAGGAGCATGTCTCAACATGGAAACAGAAGAGGATACTACAACTACCCTTATCGAAGATGAGGTCGAACTTGCGCGTGGTGTTGATGAAGCTATTGTTGATGACGACGATGAGAATTATTTACTATGTTAATACGATTGTTACCTATGATATAATATGCTTCATACAAATTAATTCATCACAGTCTAATTGTAGCACATTTTCACTTTTTCTAGTCACTTATTATATACATTCCCCTTACTTGTCTATTCACATTATTTAGTAGAAAAATCATTTTTATATTAAAAACTACTTGTTTTATCAATTTGATACTAGCTTTAATCGATTCAGCGTACCTCAAAACCTATTAGCAGACACCCTACATGACATACTTTTTAAGTTTTTGCTATTCCTCGAGTTCCCCCTCTCCCCCCAAAAAACGAATTTCCCCCCCAAAACGAATCCCCCCTCGAATTTTTATGGACTCATTAGATTCTTAAATCCAATACCAAATGTGACCCTTGACCAAACTTCCATGTTGGGAATATTTTTTTTCATTTTTTCACGAGTTCCCCCTCCCCCCAATAAAACGACTTCCCCCCTCGAATGTTTATGGACTCATTAGATTCTTAAATCCAATACCAAATGTGACCCCTGACCAAAATTTCATGTTGGGAATAATTTTTTTTCAGAACCAAACATTTTTTCCTGTACTATAGCGGTACGGCGAGTGCCTCGTGTGTTGTGGTGCTCTGAGGAAGAGAGTTAAGTGACCGAAGGGAAGATACAAACATGTTGTTGAAAACAAAAGCAGGGTGGCAGTGATCAAAAACTAAATACTCAAATCTCAAACATCCCTTTCGTAATAATGTTTAATACTTATTTTAATAAGTTTATTATCAATCCTGATGATAGCAAACACACCATACAATAAAAAGTACATACTCCAACCATTTCTAGAACTCAATACCAATTTTAAATTACTAATTTATATTTTAATCCTTTTTTATATAATCAAAAAATATGTCTAATATATGCAAATAATTAATCTTTCTATTATTACATTTCTTGTTGACTTCACATATAGTCAATATCAGACATTATTAACCTCGTGTACTAAGTATCCAGCTTTTCACATTGATTTTGTTATCAGAAGCCAACAAAACAGGAAACCACACTCACCAGTCCGCATACGTTACAATGAAAAACGACCGAAAAATCATACCTCACATAAGTAGCTCTGGCTCTCAAATTTTGCTCTTCAGTCCAAATATAAAATCAGTTTCGGTATCAAGGAGAATCAGTCAAGTGGAAAAGCAAAGAAAAACACATTTATTATTACACATATTTATTCAATTTAATTTAAAATTTAAATATTCCAATTTTGAATCATGCTCTAGTAAAAACATAACTACAGGCTTTCTATTAATCAATTTCTTGTTGACTTCACATATAGTCAATATCAGACATTATTAACCTCGCATGCCAAGTATCCAGCTTTTCACATTGCTTTTGTTATCAGAAGCCAACAAAACAGGAAACCACACTCAGCAGTCCGCATACGTTAAAATGGAAAACGACCGAAAAATCATACCTCACATAATTAGCTCTGGCTCTCAAATTTTTCTCTTCAGTCCAAATATAAAATCAGTTTCGGTATCAAGGAGAATCAATCAAATGGAAAAACAAAGAAAAACACAATTATTATTACACACGTTTATTCAATTTAATTTCAAATTAAATATTCCAATTTTTAATCATGCTGTAATGAAAATATAACTACAGGCTTTGTATTAATCCATTTCTTGTTTACTTCACATATAGTCAATATCAGACATTATTAACCTCGCATGCTAAGTATCCAGTTTTTCACATTGCTTTTGTTATCAGAAGCCAACAAAACAGGAAACCACACTCAGCAGTCCGCATACGTTAAAATGGAAAACGACCGAAAAGTCATACCTTACATAATTAGCTCTGGCTCTCAAATTTTTCTCTTCAGTCCAAATATAAAATCAGTTTCGGTATCAAGGAGAATCAATCAAATGGAAAAGCAAAGAAAAACATATTTATTATTACACACATTTATTCAATTTAATTTCAAATTTAAATATTCCAATTTTTAATGATGCTCTAACGAAAACATAACTACAGGCTTTCTATTAATCCATTTCTTGTTGACTTCACATATAGTAAATATCAGACATTATTAACCTCGCATGCCAAGTATCCAGCTTTTCACATTGCTTTTGTTATCAGAAGTCAACAAAACAGGAAACCACACTCAGCAGTCCGCATACGTTAAAATGGAAAACGACCGAAATATCATACCTCACATAATTAGCTCTGTCTCTCAAATTTTTCTCTTCAGTCCAAATATAAAATCAGTTTCGGTATCAAGGAGAATCAATCAAATGGAAAAGCAAAGAAAAACACATTTATTATTACACACGTTTATTCAATTTAATTTCAAATTTAAATATTCCAATTATTGATCATGCTCTAATGAACACATAACTACAGGCTTTCTATTAATCAATTTCTTGTTGACTTCACATATAGTCAATATCAGACATTATTAACCTCGCATGCCAAGTATCCAGCTATTCACATTGCTTTTGTTATCAGAAGCCAACAAAACAGGAAACCACACTCAGCAGTCCGCATACGTTAAAATGGAAAACGACCGAAATATCATACCTCACATAATTAGCTCTGGCTCTCAAATTTTTCTCTTCAGTCCAAATATAAAATCAGTTTCGGTATCAAGGAGAATCAATCAAATGGAAAAGCAAAGAAAAACACAATTATTATTACACACGTTTATTCAATTTAATTTCAAATTAAATATTCCAATTTTTAATCATGCTGTAATGAAAATATAACTACAGGCTTTGTATTAATCCATTTCTTGTTTACTTCACATATAGTCAATATCAGACATCATTAACCTCGCATGCTAAGTATCCAGTTTTTCACATTGCTTTTGTTATCAGAAGCCAACAAAACAGGAAACCACACTCAGCAGTCCGCATACGTTAAAATGGAAAACGACCGAAAAGTCATACCTTACATAATTAGCTCTGGCTCTCAAATTTTTCTCTTCAGTCCAAATATAAAATCAGTTTCGGTATCAAGGAGAATCAATCAAATGGAAAAGCAAAGAAAAACACAATTATTATTACACACATTTATTCAATTTAATTTCAAAATTAAATATTCCAATTTTTAATCATGCTCTAATGAAAACATAACTACAGGCTTTCTATTAATCAATTTCTTGTTGACTTCACATATAGTCAATATCAGACATTATTAACCTCGCATGCCAAGTATCCAGCTTTTCACATTGCTTTTGTTATCAGAAGCCAACAAAACAGGAAACCACACTCAGCAGTCCGCATACGTTAAAATGGAAAACGACCGAAATATCATACCTCACATAATTAGCTCTGGCTCTCAAATTTTTCTCTTCAGTCCAAATATAAAATCAGTTTCGGTATCAAGGAGAATCAATCAAGTGGAAAAGCAAAGAAAAACACATTTATTATTACACACATTTATTCAATTTAATTTCAAATTTAAATATTCCTATTTTTGATCATGCTCTAATGAACACATAACTACAGGCTTTCTATTAATCAATTTCTTGTTGACTTCACATATAGTCATTATCAGACATTATTAACCTCGCATGCCAAGTATCCAGCTTTTCACATTGATTTTGTTATCAGAAGCCAACAAAACAGGAAACCACACTCAGCAGTCCGCATGCGTTAAAATGGAAAACGACCGAAAAATCATACCTCACATAATTAGTTCTGGCTCTCAAATTTTTCTCTTCAGTCCAAATATAAAATCAGTTTCGGTATCAAGGAGAATCAATCAAGTGGAAAAGCAAAGAAAAACACATTTATTATTACACACATTTATTCAATTTAATTTCAAATTTAAATATTCCTATTTTTGATCATGCTCTAATGAACACATAGCTACAGGCTTTCTATTAATCTATTTCTTGTTGACTTCATATATAGTCATTATCAGACATTATTAACCTCGCATGCCAAGTATCCAGCTTTTCACATTGCTTTTGTTATCAGAAGCCAACAAAACAGGAAACCACACTCAGCAGTCCGCATACGTTAAAATGGAAAACGACCGGAAAATCATACCTCACATATTTAGCTCTGGCTCTCAAATTTTGCTCTTCAGTCAAAATATAATATCATTTTCGGTATCAAGGAGAATCAATCAAGCGGAAAAGCAATAAAAAACACATTTATTATTACACATGTTTATTCAATTTAATTTTAAATTTAAATATTCCTATTTTTATAACATGCTATAATGAAAATATAACTACAGGCTTTCTATTAATCCATTTCTTGTTGATTTCACATATAGTCATTATCAGACACTATTAACCTCGCATGCCAAATATCCAGCTTTTCACATTGCTTTTGTTATCAGAAGCCAACAAAACAGGAAACCACACTCAGCAGTCCGCATACGTTAAAATGGAAAACGACCGGAAAATCATACCTCACATATTTAGCTCTGGCTCTCAAATTTTGCTCTTCAGTCAAAATATAATATCATTTTCGGTATCAAGGAGAATCAATCAAGCGGAAAAGCAATAAAAAACACATTCATTATTACACATATTTATTCAATTTAATTTTAAATTTAAATATTCCTATTTTTATAACATGCTATAATGAAAATATAACTACAGGCTTTCTATTAATCCATTTCTTGTTGATTTCACATATAGTCAATATCAGACATTATTAACCTTGCATGCTAAGTATCCAGCTTTTCACATTGGTTTTGTTATCAGAAGCCAACAAAACAGGAAACCACACTCAGCAGTCCGCATACGTTAAAATGGAAAACGACCGAAAAATCATACCTCACATAATTAACTCTGGCTCTCAAATTTTTCTCTTCAGTCCAAATATAAAATCAGTTTCGGTATCAAGGAGAATCAATCAAGTAGAAAACACATTTATTATTACACACATTTATTCAATTTAATTTCAAATTTAAATATTCCTATTTTTAATCATGCTCTAATGAAAACATAACTACAGGCTTTCTATTAATCAATTTCTTGTTGACTTCACATATAGTCAATATCAGACATTATTTACCTCGCATGTCAAGTATCCAGCTTTTCACATTGATTTTGTTATCAGAAGCCAACAAAACAGGAAACCACACTCAGCAGTCCGCATACGTTAAAATGGAAAACGACCGAAAAATCATACCGCACATAATTTACTCTGGCTCTCAAATTTTTCTCTTCAGTCCAAATATAAAATCAGTTTCGGTATCAAGGAGAATCAATCAAATGGAAAACACATTTATTATTACACACATTTATTCAATTTAATTTCAAATTTAAATATTCCTATTTTTAATCATGCTCTAATGAAAACATAACTACAGGCTTTCTATTAATCCATTTCTTGTTGACTTCACATATAGTCAATATCAGACATTATTTACCTCGCATGCCAAGTATCCAGCTTTTCACATTGATTTTGTTATCAGAAGCCAACAAAACAGGAAACCACACTCAGCAGTCCGCATACGCTAAAATGGAAAACGACCAGAAAATCATACCTCACATAATTAGCTCTGGCTCTCAAATTTTGCTCTTCAGTCCAAATATAATATCAGTTTCGGTATCCAGGAGAATCAATCAAGTGGAAAAGCAAAGAAAAACACATTTATTATTACACATATTCATTCAATTTAATTTAAAATTTAAATATTCCCATTTTTAATCATGCTGTAATGAAAACATAACTACAGGCTTTCTATTATTCCATTTCTTGTTGACTTCACCTATAGTCAATATCAGTCATTATTTTATTTGTACTCCATTGAAGGTCTAAAATATTTCGGTGTGTTTTTAATCCCTCCTCCCCTTTTACCATACGCGCATCTGTGCTGTGCTAATTTTGGGTTGCTCACATGTAATACATGCGCACGTAGTTCACGTATTTCTCGTTAGGTGTCTTCTTTAGCAGCTGGCTGTTCACATGTGCGCATTGTATCCATCTCCAGAGCTTAGTCTCTGTTTCGTCTTGTTTTTAACGTTTAATAATAGATGTAGCTACGGTGCCTGGCTATTGAGAAAAGTCGCTTTGTTAAGTATTTAATTATTTATACTATAACTTAAGTGAATACTAATTATTCTTTGCAGTTTAACGCTCACAATTACACCTTTTGGCATAACTGAGGGAATGACTGAAGCCAGTGATTCATGATGAGACAATTAGTGAAATGAAAATGTTTGATGAAACTGGAGTATCCCGAAAAATAGTAATTCTTGTATACACCTGTCTAAAAATTTTATCGTACCTTGATGTGCTAAATATTAAAGTTTATCTTTTACCGATTTGAATCCCCTCAAGAGCCGACATTGTATTGCAGTATCCCTTTGACACATGGGTAGTGATTGTTATACTGCTTAAAATGACGTTCATTTGCGTTAAACTTTTATAATGATTTTTGCTTTCATTTGCTTCTAGAACATTACAACAATAGTTTTTGGTGGTTTTAATTACCTAGGTACATCAAGCCGCAGTTACAGTGGACAGTGCGATTTTAGACGGATTATTATTCTATTGCTAATGTTATTCGATCTCTATTACACAATAGACTTTGTGTTTATCCAAATTTAAGAGTGTGTTTATTACAGTACATTTCTCTCATTTTGCTACGGTCAATTATATAGCGTTTATTATTCTATTGCTATAGTATTCAATCCGTGTTCAGGATAGACGCTTATGCCAGGTGTTTTATATTGCTCCAGTTTCGCAGCAAATATGTTCACTATTTCTGAGTTATGAGAAAGTAAAAGAAAAAGGTTTTAAAAGAAAACGACTAAAGAAAAGAAAAATAATCGCTAAACATCACAGCCACTTCTTGACGATTTTGAAAGACATAACTCAACGTGGTAGTAGCATTCACGGACGGATTTTTCCCAGCGGGAGATGTGTTCGTTGACGTTGTTTGACTGCTGTTTTGTGGGTCACTGAGGAAAGGAACCGAACCTTTGTGTTTCTTAAATTGTACTTGAGAAAAGCGAAGGAACCCTACACAAGGTGCGTAATTGGACTACGGTTACTTGTAACTCATATTATTTCGTGTATAGCGAAGGGTTATTATTATTATTATTATTATTATTATTATTATTATTATTATTATTATTATTATTATTATTATTATTATTATTATTATTATTATTTAATATTATTCACAAAGGAAGCAAAGAAACAAGTTCTGACGCATTGAAACTCTTTAAAAGCCTTACTGATAACATAAAATAACAATATGAAGAAAAAGCTCCCTAATTTCCAAAATCAAAAACCTCAATTATAAAACTCTAAGTCATCTTCAACCTTGTGTTTATATATATGTCATCATCATCATCATAGGTATTCTGCCCTTATTGGAAGGTCACTTGCCGCAGCTGAGAACCTTCCATGCTACACGATTTTCCACTAACTTCTTCTTCTTCACGTATGAACTTTCTATTTATATGGTTCTGTGCATGTAGCGCCCGTAGACTTAGCGCCCAGTGTTTCTGGCTCACAGAAGGAATTTTATATTGATTTTATCTCACAATCAGGGATGTCCAGTTCATTTTACCATTTTTTCCACAGGTCGTTAATTCCTGTTATTTTCTTACATCCATGTTCCGTGTACTTAGCGTCCACTAAGTAAAACTGTTATGAAGAGGGAGAGCGAGAGAGAGACAGAGAGACCAGCCAATAGCACTGATTATGACGCTTCAATGAATCATAACCTCCGGGGGAAAGGGTGAAACGCAGAAACGTAGTTATATATATATATATATATATATATATATATATATATATATATATATATATATATATATATATATATATATATATATATATATATATGTGGGGGGGGTGTATGTATGCATGTATGCATGTATGTAACTGTACTCCGTGGTATGCAATGCTCTACAATATTTAAATGTACTATAAACTAAGGTTATATATTTAGCTTTTAATGTGAAAACTATGTAAAACAGACGTAATCTAGAATACTGCAATGAGGATAAGGCATACAGAAAACGGTGAACATATTCTCACGACTGAGAACCGGGACAAAATGTAAACTGTCGAAACACCGGGATAAGAGTCTTCATGGAGGTCACGGTGGTTCAGTGGTAGAAACACTCACATTTGGTTCATAGATTCCCTGGTTTTATCCCATCTTGCGTCAAATGGGCTTTGTGGTAGTCAGACGCTGCGTGCATCGATAAACTCGGAGTTCTCTCGTTTTCTCTCACTTTCTTCATTACACCATTTCATTCATTCTCACAATCACCGTCTCCTCTATCCTACTCCTATCTCCTTAATCGTGGGATGTAAAATCCAAAGATTTCATTTCATTTCAAGAGCTTCCAAACCGGGACTGTCCCGGTAAAAATCTATCATATGGTAACTCTGACTATATAACAACATCGGGTTTGAGACTAAAAAAGAAAAAAAGTCATATTATCATATGGTATTACACAGTTTCAGAAAAAAAAAAATCTAACAAGCTATCCGCATTAAGTTTGATACATATTTCACAGCTTTATGCGTAATATAAATCTATATAGTTAAGCAATTGATGTCATACAATACAAGCACTGAAAAACAGCGTAACGTTCTATAATAAAAAGAACGTTGCTTTACGAACCAATAAGTTAATCGCTCTACGAACCTTATTGTACACATTATACCCTAAAGTTACAGCCTTATGCAGTAATCAATTCCAATCAGATATTGAACGAGTATGGTGTTTCTTTGAGAATAATCCATCACTAAGTTGAACAAGCGCCTTTGAAGGCTAGTCGTCTTCCATTTTACCCTCTTCTTCGGTAATTCATATCGCTGCTCTTGTTCGATGCAGTTGAAACCATGGCCTCATCCTTTTGTAATGTCCATCCACAAGGAAGGATGGACAGGTTCAACCTTTTGGAATTTCAAATTCGAAGCTTCTATCAATTTACTCGTTCGTGTCTCTTCCTATAATTATGCTATATGAACGGGTATGTTGCAAGGAAACAAAAGAGGCTAGCAAAGAAATTGAATCGTAAGATCACCGTAAGATGAAAGTCGCATACTCCAGATACTACCTGATGCGTAATGTTTATCAAAATAAATTAGGAATTCTTCAGTTTCTTCTGGTACGATTTGCTGTAAGTAATCCATCACTTCTGACCCTTGTCAGAGAGAAGGAAAACAAATCCGTCCAACATTCCATAGAAATCGAACTTTCTCATTCTCCCTGTAAAAATTCGCCAATCCCAAGTGCTGCAGTATGTACTTCGTGTTCGTGTGACTTGTCTGGAACGCTTTGGCTTACGACTTCCCTCACTAGCCACGTCTGGTTGAGAGTTTAATTTACATATTCCTATATATGTTTGTTTTATCCCTCCTCGCTGGTCTATTGGAGAGAACGCAAGCCTTTGGCGTATGAGGTTCAAGATTCGATTCCTGGTGGGAGAGCATTGAATGACCAAAGTGGTTCGGATTCCACTATAATCAGTAAAGTCAAGTCTTCTTTAGCCTACCTGGCAAAACCATGGGACATAAAACTAAATACAAACCTATTTATTTATTTATTATTTTTATTTATTATTATTATTATTATTATTATTATTATTTATTTATTTATTTATTTTTTATTTTATTTTTTATTTTTAACTTTGCAAAAGGGAGTTTTTATTATGAAGTAAAACACTATTCAGAAGTATAATATTGAAATTTGCAAGAAGAAAACTTATTTCTGCGTAACAAAATTTAAAAATTAATTAGTCACAGGTAATTATTTTAGAATTCTCCATGTCTTTTTAGGTACTTTTCACTACACTAATTAGCACTTTGATAAGTCGTGATGAAATGTAAACATAGTTTCGTTGCAATTCTCCATGTCCAGTAGGCATTTTTGACGTACTGTTATTAGCGCTTTTGATATTTCGAGATCAAAGGTTTGACGGGGTCTGTGTCCCACCCAACCATTTTTCCCAGAAAAATACGAAACACATATTCCATCTTTTAACGTTTATAATATCTGTGCACAATTTCATTCACTCCGGCTAACTTCTTCTTCTTGTCTTTCGGATCTCAAATTTCTTCAAATTTTGGGTGGAGGCTTTTACCCTTAAAACAGTTTTCCCCAGAAAAGAAAAAAACACGTATTCGTTTATTTCATGTGTAATATCTACCTGCCAAATTTTATCAAAGTCGGAGTGTTACACTTCGAAAATGTTACATGTCAGTACATTCATGTAGCTTGCATTTGCGGCAGAAAGTTCTTGTTTTGTGCCCTCTTTGCTGGAGAGAATTTCTTAGACTGTTCCTCTTCAGTATGCAGGGAAGCTTCCATTCTCCGTGATTTTCTCTCAACGTTGGCGAACTGCTAACCAGACGAAATGAAGAATTTACGGCATTTCAAACTTTTTTAATGTCTGTTTCTCGTTTGAAATTACGCTTTGATGACACAATACCATAAGTGTTGAGTCCACTTACATCAGTTATGTAAAATACTGTCATAGGCCATTTTGTTCATTGTTTTGAATCTAACAGCGAGCCATATGATTGTTAGTGGGATCGTGTGATTTTGTTGTGTTGTAATATATGATAACTTTGAGTTTTTCCTCCGCTCTAGAAGTGACCACTTCAGGATAGTTGTGCATTGTGTTTTGCAATGGGTGATCTTACTGGGTATATATTGTCAAAAGAGACAGCGCACCCAAAAAATGAGAAATTGTTCGTCTACAGTCATATTATATATAAGAATAAAATTATATTGCAGAGTGTGTGAAGAATCTGCAACTTCACAAATTAGGAACAGTTCATCATCAGGTATTCTACTAGCGCCGATGTTGTCATCAAAACATAAGGCAGCCCATGTAGGATCGCTTTTCTCCGGAGTTTTGCTTTTTGCATTAGCACGTGCTTTTGCAATAGCTATAGGTGCTACGCTTCAAACTTCTAACCAATCCTCTGGATAAGAAAACTACTCAACGTCTCATTTCAATATCGGTACCTGAACAAGAAACTTCAGTTGCATTTGTATATAAGTCTGCTAATATCTTATCGTCTGTCGGGAATCAATTTCTTCATTGTTTATTGATTTACCAAAAATATTCATCCTCTACCATCAATAGTGACGTGTATTGTTAGTGATCTGTTTGTCTACCACGTGCAATGATCAAAACACACTAACAATAAACAAAACTTTACATACAATCAGTGGCAAAGCCAGGATTTCTATTCGGGGGGGGGGGGGGTCAGTGTCCTACTCCGGAAAACTTTTTTGTTAATGTGGAGACTGAAAGCACAAATTTAGATTTTATTCTAGCAACTTTTTTAAAATTTTGGTTCTTGGGAGTTCATATCCCGGGAAACTCCCCCTGGATACGCAACTGCATACAATGGAAAAATTAATACAGTTTGATAGACAAAAGCAACTATTATGCTTCTGACAATGGGCTTATATAAGTGAATAAATAAAGAAAAGCGGCTACTAAAATAAGCAAAATTGCAAATAATTAAATCAATCAAACTAAATAATAACACATAAAGTTGCAATATGTTATATCTGACTTCATTGGGACAGTTAGAAGATTATCAGAACGTTCACTCCGCTACGAGCCACAATCTCAATCTATTCTGAATCTATCCTCATATTTCTTCATTAAGGCTCGAGTTTAATGGACCCACTCGGCACCCAATGCTATAAATTTTAAAAACTATCACTTAACTCACGGAAATGAAAAAAAAACTACTTAAATAACATAATACAAGAACACAACCAGGGAAATGTCATAGAATTTCAATACTTACTAAGCCTTAGTAATTATTACAGAAAGTATGCGTACGAGTGCAATGGACCCACCTGGTAGTCCTAGGCATTGGCGGCTGTTGGACGTTAAAAGTGGGTAGGCAAGACATGATCTGAATACAGTATTTGT
This sequence comes from Thermobia domestica, assembly GCF_964235325.1. Classification (NCBI taxonomy): domain Eukaryota; kingdom Metazoa; phylum Arthropoda; class Insecta; order Zygentoma; family Lepismatidae; genus Thermobia; species Thermobia domestica. Next base: position 306,483,194 of record NC_137458.1, read on the forward strand.
ATGTCAATGTTACTTTTCCTGGTTGCTTGTAACACTTTGTTAGACTAAAGGCTGTATAACTATTAGGAGGCTGTTATATAGACTAAAGGCTGTTTAACTGTATAACTATCTTTTTCAGTTAAAATACCGTATATCTTGTTTCATATTTTGTTACGTAAATTGACAAGAGCAACACAAGATAGGGTAAATGTGCCAGTCCTCGACCACCTAACTCATTTTCTTATGGCCCTTAATCGTTTTTCACTCAATGGAACAACTTAGGAGGGTGCAAGTAGCTCACACGTGTTCCTAAAACTATATTTTATCTATACTTTATCCAAAACTGAGATAACTTATACCATTTATGTAATATTAGTCGGAGAAAGACCAGTAACTGATTTCTTTTAGTGTTCGACCACTTTTCGTTAATGTTCGACCGCCTACTGTTTAGTCATCGACCACTACTCGGTTAATGTGCTTTTAATTACAGTATGAAGGCTAAAGCATAAATTTACCAAACTAATAGCATCTGTAGATGTTACATCATTAATTTTCAGGTATCACTTTACAGTTTCGCACAATAGTCGCTGAGATTAAGTAATTTTGTGATAGTTTTGTCAAGAAAGGGACCACCAAATTGATTTAAGGTTCAGTGGAATGCAGCACTAAACATGCTTCGTCTTCTCGGGTTAAAGAGGTATAAACCCCATCTTTTAAATTCGTTTTTAATTACTAATTGTGTTGCTACCTTGTATATCACTCTTTTAATTAGTGGTGCAGAAATAACACGTGTAACATTTAATCAGTTTCCATGTAGAACTCTCGAAAACGATTTGAACATTGATACGTCGCAGGGTTGAAGAATATGTGTGCTGTTTGGTGGAAGGCAGTAGAGTACTATAGCATGGCTGGAACAAAATTTGCTGACTTCCATTGCCAAGTGAGTCTTGTGACCGTCGATTAGCAGAAGGACTGGTTTCCTAATAGAGGGATCATTCACCCATTTTAGGAATTCGTTTGCTATCCATTCGTAGTGTTTCACTTTGCATCCAACCGCTATCTGACCTGACCTGCCTATGAAAATCTCTGAAGAAACTGCACTGATGACGTCCTTTGAAAGATGTCTTACATACAGATATACGACCATCGGGGATACAATTTCTCCTGCTGCGGAAAAAGTGCAAAGCAGTGTTAATGTTCCTTTCTCGTTGCCCTTCACCTCGTACACATTTTTCCACGCTTTGGACCCCAACGCCTTTTCTGATTTGTAACACAGTTGAAAGCTGGATTCATCAACATTAAATATTCGCTCAGAATCATTTAGAATATCAGATTGTCCCGTTTGTTTCAAATATTTATCAAGGTCCTAAAACCACAAGCGAATGTTTTCCTCGGTTAGAACGTACCCCGCCTTGTTCAAAGTTTAGGAACACAATTTGCGGGTGTCTTCTCAAGTAAGTGTAGTACTAGGTTTCACCAGCTCGATTGCCTTTGAACGGCGTTTTGCGTTTTTCTGAATCGACAATTTTTTAACACTGTTCAGAAGATCGTATTTCTTCTGTAGAAAGCCCTCTTTCTGTTTTAGGTATGGTTCTGGATCTATTTTTCGCTTTTTGGGACTGTGACCATGAAATTTATCCATCAGCGTTACCCAAGCTTAGGCCTACTCACTCATTATCTCTGAAAGAAACAAAAATTCTTAAGGACATGCAAGGAAAACAGATGTATTCCAGACGTAAGCTGATAGTAGCTATTCCGCTAACAATATTTGAATGCGTTCCACGACGAAGCGAGAATAGTGTAGTTCAGTATTAAACGAATTAGACCAAATATAATAAATTTATTATTCAAATTAAATGTCATACCCTACCAGTGCCGTTAATTTTCCATGAAAATGTTGGGAAACTACATTAATATTCAGTTACTTGAATTTGAATTTATTTTATAGCCTTTAGGCATCTACGGTTCCGACCGGGATAGGGTGAGGGAGAGAATGTTGGAAGTATTTCTCTTTTGGAGATACCATCCCAGCATTTTTCTGGTGTGACTGAGGAAAAACCCGAAAGAACTCAGTCAAGATGGTCGATCGCTGGGATTGAACCGAGGACCTTCCGAATGCAAGCCGACACTTTACTATTTTTTCAAAGTTCGTCTCAGCCGAGACATCAAGCCTGAATGCTCCTCGAGCCAATTAAAGTTAATCCAATCCTGACAGGGACACGAACACAGAAATATCGAGGACAATTAAAAATACCCTTGCTCTTGAGAGGGATTCGAACCCTCAGTGGATTGCTTCTTCACCATTACCACTGAGCCACGGCCATTCGGTGAATATTCATGTATTGACGGTAAGACTCAGCAGATGATTATACAAATGTAAATTGATCACTGAATTAGTGTTTGAATCAAGAAATTCTGGGAGAAAATACAAACGCAAAGCATGGTCGGACACTGAGAAAGAAACAGCTAATCTTCGACCAGTACAAATGTATTACGAAACGTTGTGGTCGAACACTAGTAAATGTTCTCGTATTCCATTATAACTTCAGAATTGGTAACTAGGTACTCATTTCATGTAGATGAATCGAAAGTTAGTCGTTATTGATATTTCTACAATTTTTCAGTGCTCGACCACCCTCTGGTCGAACACTAGTTAACAAAGAATATTTCATAAGTCATTGTCCGACCACTACATTTTATTGATTTATTCCTCACTAGCAGCGTTCACCCCGCTTCGCTGCGGTCACCCCGGAACGCAATAAACTTTGTTACTTAGATAATTTTTACTTTTTCGCTTTCAAATTGCAGTAAATGTTAACATTATAGCGCCTGTCATTTATGTTAACCCGCCGAGTGACCCGCTTCGCTGCGGTCACCCCGGAACGCAATAAACTTTGTTACTTAGATAATTTTTACTTTTTCGCTTTCAAATTGCAGTAAATGTTAACATTAAAACGCCTGTCATTTATGTTAACCCGCCGAGTGACACGGTCATGCGGGTTGCATATAAATACGTTTATTTTTACCTATGATGAACTAATAACAAAGGATTTGTACGTATGGACACTTGAATGGTCAATTATCTCAAGACACTGGTAATTAAAAATTAAAGTGATATGATAAAAACCATCTAGGGTCCAAATCCTAATAACCCCCCAAAAATAAAAGAAATCGGTTCAGCCGTATTAGCGTGATGAGCGGACAAAGGATTTGTACGTTCTCTTTTATATATATAGAAGATAGATATCTTACAGTTATCACTAAACTTTAATTACTAAAATGTGCTCTACAGTTCCATGTAACAGAATAATACGTGCATTTCTTACCTGGTGAGATAAAACTATGGAAAAGCACGAAAAACAGGGCGCTGTCGTTCCCATTTGCAACAGATTAAAGTTGTCGAAAACTCAGTGCGTCTTCCGTAGGCATACATTTGATTGGCTATTACCGAATGCATGTGCAATATATTTTGACATTATCTTTGTGATTGGCTCAGAATAAGCTGCAATTCAATTATAACGGAAAAGCATGCTTTTTTATCGGAAAATAAGCCTAATGTATGGTTTTAAAGTGAAAAGTGGTCGGCAACTAGGGGGTGGTCGAAGACTGGCACAACCACCCTACTAACTCTTTGTACTCTTATACAACGAAGGTGTAAGAAGAGATCTGATTCGTTGCTCATGAAATCAAAAAATCATAAAATCATGCATCTTAAAATTCTGTCTGGAAAATTGTGTGATCAGATTAGGGACCTATTTAATAACAAATTTGCAAAACAAATAAATAGAAAGGATAATATTAATCAAATAATCATAGTAATGGATAATAAGGCTTGTTCTGCAAAAGTTATATTGAAACTGGAAATTAATGAACAACTTATATTTTTAATTCCACGCATGTTATTATATGTGTTATTACTCTTAGAAAGACAGTGAATCCTACAAACATATGCTACGACATTCAAAGAAATATTTTTGCAGCTTCCCGAAACATGTTCGTTGCCATTAGATACAGTTTTCATTTTCTTGGAATACATGAAAACTCAACAATACTTAGTCACTCCACATTCCAGTTATACAAAATAATCCTAAAACCTAGAATTATGTTGAATTTACTCAATTTAATTGTATAACAAAACTGTATATGTACACCCCTAAACTCGTATATTACACTGCAAAATTATATATTCCTTACTGAGCTCCTTCGTGGCTAAGCGGTTAACGTACGCACCTTTGACGTGAGAGACCTCGGTTCAATTCCCGGAGGGAGCTCATGTGGTTCGGACTCTACGTTAATCATTAAGTTCACGTCTCATATAGCTTCGCTGCTGAATTGGATTTTAAACTGAAAAAAATCAAATCAAAATATTCCTTACTATAAGAAAGAAGAAAAGAACTGTCAATTTTTCAAGAAAAGAGCTGTTTTAGGAACTGTCAATTTTTGTGCAATTAAAGAATAACTTGTGAAGGACTTCTTTTCTTGCGAAATGATATCTCAATTAGATCCATAGCGGCTTACTAACATATCGAGCCCTTGTAAGATGAAATGAAAGTACGCTCGAAATGTCTCGCTCCAAGAGCTTAATTTTTGGTCCATTTTTAGTGGCATTTTTAAAACGCAATTTCTGTAGCTTTCTTAACTTCACGGAAAGATAACCAATACGTACTCATGGAACGACAAATATTTTATGGCACCATTTGTATTCTATGAACCAATAATACATACAAAACTTTATATTTCCAAATGAAACTATATACATTAATGGGTCATTTCAAAAAGTGGAGGGGCAACCTTTGCCCCCCCCCCTAATCGCCGCCCGTGGTCCTAGGGTTAAAAGTGTATCCTTGTATGGATATTTAGATAGAGGAAATACTAGTTCTTGCCGAATTTCTTTAACTACTTACGATATGTTCCATAATTTTTAAACTAGGGTTTAAAATGTGATTGCTTGCGTTTAGGGCGGCTTATAACACTTCATTTAAACGTTCATTAGAACGTTTTACTTTCATTTGATATAAAGAATTACCCAGCAAATTTTCACATTTGAATTTTTTGACACCCTGTATTTACGATAGGAAATGAAGTTATGCAATGTGCATAAATAATTGCTGTTTTCCATACAGTAGTATTTGCATTAAGGTGCGTGTAATTATTATTATTTAAAACTATATAAATTTTAAAATAACGCTGGCACATGAATTCACATCCATATATGAAAATCTCATAGGTGATATGGTAATGCTCTTAAGTCGTAATTAAATTTTACGTAATTACAGATGTACATGAAAAGTCAGAGTGTTAGACCTGACGGTAATAAACAGAAGAGGAAGAAAAGAACACATTTCTTTCAACTTGCCTAAGGGGTTTTAAAAGTGACATGACAATTGTGCAGGAAGTTTTTGTCCTTTTGTCGTCAAAAGAGAGGGGATGGGATAGATGATTTGAGTACGAAACTACATTTATACATATAAACTAGTTCTCTCTTTGGTCTTTAGTTCAGTTTCGGTATCAAGGAGAATTAATGAAGTGGAAAAGCAAAGAAAACCACATTTATTATTACACATATTTATTCAATTTAATTTAAAATTTAAATATTCCTTTTTTTAATCATGCTATAATTAAAAAAACTACAGGCTTTCTATTATTCCAATTCTTGTTGACTTCACCGATATTCAATATCAGACATTATTAACCTCGCATGCTAAGTATCCAGCTTTTTACTTTTCTTTACTTATCAGAAGCCAACAAAACAGGAAACCATACTCAGCAGTCCGCATATGTTAAAACGAAAAACAACCGGAAAATCATACCTCACATAATTAACTCTGGCTCTCAAATTTTGCTCTTCAGTCAAAAGATAATATCATTTTCGGTACCAAGGAGAATCAATCAAACGGAAAAGCAATGAAAAGCACATTTATTATTACACATATTTATTCAATTTAATTTAAAATTTAAATATTCCTTTTTTTAATCATGCTATAATTAAAAAAACTACAGGCTTTCTATTATTCCAATTCTTGTTGACTTCACCGATATTCAATATCAGACATTATTAACCTCGCATGCTAAGTATCCAGCAGCAATACATATTGATCCAGCTTTTTACTTTGCTTTAATTATCAGAAGCCAGAAAAACAAGAAACCACACACAACAGTCCGCATACGTTAAAACGAAAAACGACCGGAGAATCATACCTCACATAATTAACTCTGGCTCTCAAATTTCGCTCTTTAGTTCAAATATAAAATCAGTTTCGGTATCAAGGAGAATTAATGAAGTGGAAAAGCAAAGAAAAACACATTTATTATTACACATATTTATTCAATTTAATTTAAAATTTAAATATTCCTTTTTTTAATCATGCTATAATTAAAAAAACTACAGGCTTTCTATTATTCCAATTCTTGTTGACTTCACCGATATTCAATATCAGACATTATTAACCTCGCATGCTAAGTATCCAGCTTTTTACTTTTCTTTACTTATCAGAAGCCAACAAAACAGGAAACCATACTCAGCAGTCCGCATATGTTAAAACGAAAAACAACCGGAAAATCATACCTCACATAATTAACTCTGGCTCTCAAATTTTGCTCTTCAGTCAAAAGATAATATCATTTTCGGTACCAAGAAGAATCAATCAAACGGAAAAGCAATGAAAAGCACATTTATTTTTACACATATTTATTCAATTTAATTTAAAATTTAAATATTCCAATTTTTGATCATGCTCTAATGAACACATAACTACAGGCTTTCTATTAATCCATTTCTTGTTGACTTCACATATAGACAATATCAGACATTATTAACCTCGCATGCTAAGTATCCGGCTTTTTACTTTTCTTTACTTATCAGAAGCCAACAAAACAGGAAACCATACTCAGCAGTCCGCATATGTTAAAACGAAAAACAACCGGAAAATCATACCTCACATAATTAACTCTGGCTCTCAAATTTTGCTCTTCAGTCAAAATATAATATCATTTTCGGTATCAAGAAGAATCAGTCAAGCGGAAAAGCAATGAAAAACACATTTATTTTTACACATATTTATTCAATTTAGTTTAAAATTTAAATAATCCAATTTTTAATCATGCTCTAATGAACACATAACTACAGGCTTTCTATTAATCCATTTCTTGTTGACTTCACACATAGTCAATATCAGACATTATTAACCTCGCATGCTAAGTATCCAGCTCTTTACTTTTCTTTACTTATCAGAAGCCAACAAAACAGGAAACCATACTCAGCAGTCCGCATATGTTAAAACGAAAAACAACCGGAAAATCGTACCTCACATAATTAACTCTGGCTCTCAAATTTTGCTCTTCAGTCAAAATATAATATCATTTTCGGTATCAAAGAGAATCAGTCAAGCGGAAAAGCAATGAAAAACACATTTATTTTTACACATATTTATTCAATTTAGTTTAAAATTTAAATAATCCAATTTTTATTCATGCTCTAATGAAAACATAACTACAGGCTTTCTATTAATCTATTTCTTGTTGACTTCACATATAGTCAATATCAGACATTATTAACCTCGCATGACAGGTATCCAGCTTTTCATATTGCTTTAGTTATCAGAAGGAAACAAAACAGGATACCACTCTCAGCATACGTTAAAATGAAAAACGAACGAAAATTATACCTCACATAATTAGCTCTGGCTCTCAAATTTTCCTCTCCAGACCAAATATAAAATCAGTTTTGGTATAAAAGAGAATGAACCAAGCGGAAAATCAAAGAAAAACACATTTATTATTACACATATTTATTCAATTTAATTTAAAATTTAAATATTCCAATTTTTGATCATGCAGTAATGAACACATAACTACAGGCTTTCTATTAATCCATTTCTTGTTGACTTCACATATAGTCAATATCAGACATTATTAACCTCGCATGCCAAGTATCCAGCTTTTCATACTCCTTTAGTTATCAGAAGGAAACAAAACAGGAAACCACTCTCAGCAGTCCGCATACGTTAAAATGGAAAACGACCGGAAAATCATACCTCACATAATTAGCTCTGGCTCTCAAATTTTGCTCTTCAGTCAAAAGATAATATCATTTTCGGTACCAAGGAGAATCAATCAAACGGAAAAGCAAAGAAGAACACATTTATTTTTACACATATTTATTCAATTTAAAATTTAAATATTCCAATGTTTAATCATGCTGTAATGAAAATATAACTGCAGGCTTTCTATTAATCTATTTCTTGTTGACTTCACATATAGTCAATATCAGACATTATTAACCTCGCATGCCAAGTATCCAGCTTTTCATACTCCTTTAGTTATCAGAAGGAAACAAAACAGGAAACCACTCTCAGCAGTCCGCATACGTTAAAATGGAAAACGACCGGAAAATCATACCTCACATAATTAGCTCTGGCTCTCAAATTTTGCTCTTCAGTCAAAAGATAATATCATTTTCGGTACCAAGGGGAATCAATCAAACGGAAAAGCAATGAAAAGCACATTTATTTTTACACATATTTATTCAAATTAATTTAAAATTTAAATATTCCAATTTTTGATCATGCTGTAATGAACACATAACTACAGGCTTTCTATTAATCCATTTCTTGTTGACTTCACATATAGTCAATATCAGACATTATTAACCTCGCATGCCAAGTATCCAGCTTTTCACATTGAGTTTGTTATCAGAAGCCAACAAAACAGGAAACCACACTCAGCAGTCCGCATACGTTAAAATGGAAAACGACCGAAAAATCATACCTCACATAATTAGCTTTGGCTCTCAAATTTTCCTCTCCAGACCAACTATATAAATCAGTTTCGGTATCAAGGAGAATCAATCAAGCGGAAAAGCAAAGAAGAACACATTTATTAGTACACATATTTATTTAATTTAATTTAAATTTAAATATTCCAATTATTGATCATACTCTAATTTAAACATAAACTACAGGCTTTCTATTAATCAATTTCTTGTTGACTTCACATATAGTTAATATCAGACATTATTAACCTCGCATGCCAAGTATCCAGCTTTCCACATTGCTTTTGTTATCAGAAGCCAACAAAACAGGAAACCACTCTCAGCAGTCCGCATGGCCATTTTCCATTGGGCTCGCTCGGGCTCGCGCTCACCTGTCTCAACTGGGCTCGCGCTCACTTCTCTCAACTGAGCTCGCACTCACTCGGGCTCGCGCTCATTTCTCTTAATTGGGCTCGCGATCACTCGGGCTCGCGATCACTTCCCTCAACTGGGCTCGCGCTCACTTGAGCTCGCGATCACTTCTCCCAACTGGGCTCGCGCTCACTCGGGCTCGCGATCACTTCTCTGAACTGGGCTCGCGCTCACTCGCGCTCGCGATCACTTCCCTCAACTGGGCTCGCGCTCACTCGGGCTCGCACTTACTTCTCTTGATTGGGTTCGCGCTCACTGGGGCTTTGGAAGAAAATGAAATAGATATAGGATTAGTTAGTGAAACGAACCTAATGACCCAAACAAAAGTAAAAATATCGAACTATACAATTTATAGGAACGACAAAAATCCACAAACAAGTAAACTAGGGACCCTAGCTCTTGTTAGAAAAAACATTAAGCACTCAGAAATTAAACTACCTACTCTCAGCACTGTAGAAGCTACGGGTATAAAAATATATTTAAAAAACCAACCCATAACAGTTGTCGGAATATACAACTCCCCGTCCGTACCAATTAACACAGATGACATACGGAAACTTGCAAATATCGCTCCAGCCGTACTACTAGCAGGGGACTTCAATTGTAAACATCCTCTCTTTTGCAGCAGAATAACGAACAATAATGGAACGAGGCTATATAACTACTTGCAGGGATCCCCCTTGCAAGTGTTATCGCAACATAGGCCAACTCACTATCCACCAAATGGCAACAGACCAGATGTATTAGACTATGCTCTCCATAAAAACATTAACGGTACCTTGCAAATTTATACTGAAAATGAACTAGATTCAGACCACCAACCGATCGTCATTACAGTAAACGGGAACCCTGAGCTAGAAACTGAACAACTCGGTTTTAACTATAAAAAAGCAAATTGGGAAATATTTAAAAAAGAAGTAGAAAAATGCATTCCAGACAAGTATGAGATAGTAAACAAGGACAACATAGATCAGGCAGTTGAAATTCTAACTAAGGCTATACAAAATGCAACCATAAAAGCAGTACCCAAATTCTCAAATAGTCAACCAATACGCTCTAAGCTACCACAAAGCATTAAAGACATAATTCAACTTAGAAATAGATTAAGAAAAGACTACCAAACCAATAGAAACCCAATCACTAAACATCACATTAATAGACTAAGAAGAACGATCAAATCCGAAATTAAAAACTACAAGGTGTATACTTGGGACAGGAAAGTACAATCCTTAAAATTCACAGACGGTAGTATTTGGAAAATAACCAAGAACCTTACGAAACCTTACACTCCCACCCCCTCCCTCCACGGCGAAAATGGGCTAGTATTTACAGACAAAGAAAAAGCTAATGCGCTCGCGGACACGCTTGAGAAAACTTTCAGACCTAATGACATTGGGGACAATAGAAGGCATGAAAGACTCGTCAAGCAAAAAATAGATTCAATTAAACTGGCAGACTCACAAACATCTGCAAAACGAACCAACAAAAATGAAATCGCAAAACTAATTTCAAAATTAAAACCACTAAAGGCTCCGGGTCATGACAATATACACAACATTTGTATCAAAAATTTGCCGCAAAGGGCAATTCAATTTCTAGTTCAAATCATAAACGCAATAATGAGACTAGCCTACTTTCCCAAAAAATGGAAAATAGCAAAAGTAATAGCACTACCTAAACCTGGTAAAGATCCCTTGTTTCCACAAAACTATAGACCAATCAGCTTACTATGCACACTTGCCAAACTTACGGAATCAGTATTGCTTGCAAGACTAAAAAGACATATTAAATCACACAAAATTTTAATAGATGAACAATTTGGTTTTAGAAATCACCACTCAACTACGCAACAACTAGTAAGACTGATTGAACACATCACTGATAGTTACAATAAGAACAAAGGCACAGCAGCCTTATTTTTAGACATTGAAAAGGCGTTTGATAGAGTCTGGACTGAAGGACTACTCTACAAACTCAGCACCATTGGAATCCCAGATATATACATAAAAATCTTAATGGCTTACTTGAGCAATAGGACTTTCTATGTAAAAGTAGGATCGGCACAATCCAGCTCCCGCGAGATACAAGCAGGTGTTCCGCAGGGATCACTATTAGGACCGTTATTATTCAACCTATATATAAATGACATACCGAAACACAACGACACGAACGTGGCGCTGTTCGCAGACGACACATGCGTCTTCGCTAATAGTTGGCAACCCAACCAGGCCGTGAATTATATACAAAGGCATGTACCAAAATTAGAAGAATGGTTTGAAAAATGGAAAATCAAAATTAATGCAAATAAATGTGAAGCCATGTACTTTACCAAGCGCAGGAAGACGCCAACACAACAAGTAAAAATTTTCAATGAACCAGTAAGATGGTCAACAAAAGCAAAATACCTGGGGGTACTACTAGATTCGAAACTAACATTTAAGGAACATATTAACGCACAAATCGGGAAAGCCACAGGTAGGGCTAATGAACTCAAAAGCCTGCTAAGTAGCCAAAATATTAGTGAACATGCCAAAACAATACTCTACAAAACATTAATAAGACCTATCTTAACGTATGCAGCCCCAGCATGGGGACATGCACTGAAGATCAACATACGTAAATTGCAAATTTTTCAAAACAAAATAATCAAAATAATTACTAACTGCCCAAGATACACCAGACTAATTCCCCTACAATATAAACTCAACGTCCTACCCATCACAGAAGTAATCAGAAACTTAGCCATTAAATTCTACACAGCTAAAGAAAAATCAGAAAACCAACTGATATCAGCATTAGGTAACTATGACATAGGACCATACAACAAGCACAAAAGACCGAAACAACTCTTAACTTAGATAACAAATTGCAATTCACAGGTACTCAGGTGATAAAAATTGTAAATACTAACTATAATCTCCTTGTATATAACTCTATAACCATCATATTAGAAATTATATAATAAGTTAACATATAAAAACAATTAAAATATTAAAAAAAACGGAAAACAACATAAAAACTAAAAAAATATAAAATAAAAATAATAAAATAAAAAAATCCATGTTAGTATAAGCAAACGCATAAAATGCGTAAAAGAATATGTGTATAAGTGTGTGTGTGTATATCTATTTCATAAGACCAAAAGAAGAGTGTAAATAACAAAACTTGATGTATGTATTGTAGAGTGTATATATTAAGTGTATGTAAATACTATACCCTGTAACTAACCCAACCAAAATATGACGTACCTGAGACATGTAAATTACATATAAATTACTAATGACAAAAGCCACACAAGTCTCTTTCCAGGTCCAGATGACGAACTAGCGCAGAAAAAGGCCAGATGTCCACGGATTGCATGATAGAAAAAATAACAATAGCCAAACTAACAAAACACTCCCCATTACAGACTACACAGAATTGCATAAAAATTATTAAATTAGGTTAAACTCAAAATAACAACAAGTGAACTATAAAGTACAGACAAGTTTACATGGATTTTTGCCACCCTTCCCAAGTGGTTTTGCCATGTAAATACTTAAGCATGCAGCACGACCGATAATGGGGGTTTTTTCCTGGTTACCAGGTTTTTTATCCCTCTATCAAAACAATAAAATCTTCTTTCGCGCTTTCCTATTTTCTTGTTTACTCTTCCTTCCTTCTATCTTACACTATAACTACAGATTCGCGTGTAAATGTCTTCCGGAAAGATAGAAACCGCGACATACACCCACCGACATAACCTATAGGTTACTAACTGCATGGAGGAGAGGCATGTAGAATGTTGGTTGATGCCTTACTCTCTATCCAGGGCGCGGGCTTTCCCGAGGGGCGTCCTTATTTTAAACTTTTCTGTTTCTGTTTCTGCTCACTGGGGCTCGCGCTCACTAATCTCAAGTGGGCTCGCGCTCACTCGGGCTCGCGCTCACTAATTTCATTGGGGCTCGGGCTCACTCGGGCTCGCGCTCAATTATTGAGCCCGAGCCCGGTTGAGCGTGAGTGCCGAGCTCACGAGTGTCGGGCTCGCGAGTTTGGACACCTATGATACAGACACGGACAATGACACGGAGAACCAGTCGTATTAACAAATGCTGAAACAAATCTTCAATTATGCGCTTATTCACCTAAAAATCACCTTCACTAACATGTCTGCTCACTAGGAGCGAATCCCCAGCGTGTACGTTAACATATACTTACGAGAGAATACCTATATCTCAGATTTTGAGTACAGTTTCAAAAGTTAATTTCCGTAAGCTGTAAAGGCAGTAATTGCTATGCTAATTATCACAAATTAAATGCAACTTTTGAGTTGCATACACACAAACTACCAGGGAATGAAGAGCATGTACTAACAAAGAGTACACTGGAAAATGAAATAACATGTTATAACAAAAATTAAAATAAGATGATAATCGATACAAATGTAGAGGATAAATATGGCATGTCCGAACTTCGCCAAGTATGGTGGAAGAACCTATTTGTTTACTTCTTCTTGACCAACCGCTAAGAACATTTATAAATCCATATGTGGCTTTGTTATACGCAATTAGTACATTCAAATTCACGTACGATAACGAACTGAAGGGTACGAAGGTACAGTTGCAAGTAACAACCATAGTCATAATAATATAGTTCAACTAAACAACGTTGAAAATAGTGGATAATTAGGTTGTAAGTAGAAATGACCAAAACTGAATAGTTTGCATCGATCATTCCGAAGAAATTTGGGGTTACACTGAGCATAGTTTGGGGGGGAAGCGAGCATCTCCGGTGGGTATACTTCAGCTGACTTCTTTGGGGAGAAAGAAAATGTGATTGAGGGGGAAAATCCCCCTCATCTCCCCCGGTAATTCGCACCCTATATATATAGATAGATATATAGATATAGATATAGATATAGATAGATAGATAGATAGATAGATAGATAGATAGATAGATAATTGGCTTAGGGCAATATAGTGCTAAGCCGCATTTGTAAAAACAAAATCTACCCGTTGCTGTTGACAAATTTGCAAAAATTGAGATTAGATGTCAGTAAATATCGTAAATGGTGTTCTTGCCTTCATTAATTTGTATTGTAGTGCAGCGATAAATTTCGTTTTTTTTTTTTTTTTCGGAACAATACGTATAAATGTGGCTTAAAGTTATATTACTCCAAGCCCTTTATATATATGCAAATTAGTTGGAAACCTAGGGCCCGTAAAATAGTGTTTCTAATCAAGTCCCACGTCTTGTAAGTCCATTAGGTTATCTTTTCTCTCTCACTTGAAGAAAGAAAACTTTAATTTTTTAACGGTGACTTCCCTCCGGAGCAGCCTCTACTTTTAATTATGCGTTTGCTGTTTGAAGGCATATTGTCCTGTTACAATACAGTAAATATGAACATTTCTTAATTTAAGTCAAATTTAAGAGTATTAAAACTGAATTTTTGAAATTGTGCGTTGATTATAGCCTGTAATTTGTTAAAACAACACCTATCAAAGAAAATTACAAGTTAATGAAAGGTCAAGCAAGATGTTTGTGAATATGAAACTTACGTCATAATATCACTTTGAGTCAAGAAGTTATATATGATAAGCATAATGATAACGATAATGATAAGCATAATGTGGTTCTAGTTTTCGATTCATCTTTACATTTCTTTATGTATATTAATGCCAGTTTTTAAATCGCATAACATAACGGAAAAAATAATAGCTACATTATATAAAATGAGGTAATTTTACGAACTGCATTAAAACAAGAAATACAATTATGTTTAAATATTGAGGTAGTTTGGGATCTCTTGCCTGTCAGATGTCAATTAACAGATTAATAATTTCCTTCTATAACAAGCAAGACTTTATTTTACATGAATTAAAGACCAAATACAAATTCAATTTATGCTCTTTCGCAGGAGACCAATCCGACAAGCTTGGAGCCTTATATAAATGACAGTGAGTTGGTACAAATGAAAAATACAATTTACGGTATAAATGTTAATTTTCGACCCATGCTGTGTAGATGCTGGTCGATTACTCGACGAGATGCTGGTTGGTTGCTGAGATGATCCTTGGTCCTCTCCCTTACCTTTTTATATTGTATAAATTTTCTCCATAACAGCCTTGTTTGTTCACTTTATTACCTTTTACGCTGCGTGACTGCCGGAGAACCTCATTAGTCCCCGATAAGTGTGACTGTTTATCCAAAATTCTTTTGTGACCTAATTTAAGTACACATACACATTTTTTACATATAATTACTAGAAAACAATGTTAGTTATGCGACAAAAAACTTTTTTTGATATATTCCTTTTTGCAATATGTTGAGCTTTTTTTTTCTCAACTCATGCCATAGTTCCATTACAGTCCCCCACTGATGAGGAACTGTTCGTGAACATCACCGTAGTGTGTCACTCCTTTTTTTTTTTCTCAACTCATGTCATAGTTTCATTACACAACTGTAAGTTCGAAAAAAAAAAGTGACACACACTACGGTGATGTTCAGGAACAGTTCCTCATCAGTGGGGGACTGTAATGAAACTATGACATGAGTTGAAAAAAAAGTTAGCTTTTTTGATATATTGCAAAAAGGAATATATCAAAAAAGTTTAGTGAAATAACTAGCATTGTTTTCTAGTAATTATATGTGAAAAATGTATGTGTACTTAAATTAGGTTACAAAAGAATTTTTGAATAAACAGTCACACTTATCGTGGACTTATGAGGTTCTCCGGCAGTCACGTAGGGTAAAAGGTAATTAAGTGAACAAACAAGGCTGTTATGGAGAAAATTTATACAATATAAAAAGGTAAGGGAGAGGACCAAGGATCATCTCAGCAACCAACCAGCATCTCGTCGAGTAATCGACCAGCATCTACACAACATGGGTCGAAAATTAACATTTATACCGTAAGTTGTATTTTTCATTTGTACCAACTCACTGTCATTTATATCAGGCTCCAAGCTTGTCGAATTGGTCTCCTGCGAAAGAGCATAAATTGAATTTGTATTTGGTTTTTAATTCATGTAAAATAGTCTTGCTTGTTGTAGAAAAAAATATTAATCTGTTAATTGACATCTGACAGGCAAGAGATCCCTAACTACCTTACTATTTAAACAATTATGTCAATTGACGAAGCTATCGTAAAATTTAGGATTTTTTTTTTTTTTTTTTTTTTTTTTAGCAATTAGTATATGATACCTCATTTGTCCGGAAGACGAGACTACATACCACTTAATCACATTAAATCAATATGAATATAAATGCCTGGTAACCCTTAGCTGTTTCGTTAGGTATGTGCTAAACTTCACTGTAATATGATCTGATAAATCCGTATGAAAATATTGTGACAAACAACACCAAAATCGAGTAGTGGTAAACTGAATGCTATCGTTTCAGAGTAGATTTCGAAAAAAAAATAAAAAGACTTTAAAGGAAGGAAGTGTGTGTGTGTTTCCTTAGATGATGAATTGCAATCTTTTTCCCCCCATTGATTTATATGAGGATAATATATATATATATATATATATATATATATATATATATATATATATATATTAGGGTGGTCCTTAATTTTTGATTTCCGAATTTCTTTGGACTCACCCCCTAAAATGGTTCCATAGGACTAAATTAATCCAGGAGATAAAAATAGCTTCATTGAACAATATTAAATGGTGCCCCAAGCGACCTACAATTTTGAATCCGATTACAGTACATAGTATATGGGAAAAATCTGGAATAAACTCATGTAATTTAGAAACGGCTAAAGGGGATGCGAAGATACCCTGGATAATAGAAATAGAGGAAGGAACATACCTAATTTTGTATAGTACTGTCATAGTGGCCATCTTGAAATCCGCTATCTTGGATTCAGGTCAAAATTTTTAAATAGGAAGAGGGTCATATGACATATCATTTTGATGTAGCGTTTTACCAGAAGCACAAATCTGGCACTATTTTAAAGATAGCTTTAGTAATGTAAGAATTATTACCTGTGAAAAGATTTCTCTTTTTCACAGGTAGTAATTTTTACACGACTAAAAGTAAAGACATGAATTTGGCGCGAAAAGAACTAAAGGGATATGCACGGCTTCGCGAAGGAATGCGAAAGAAAATGCACTTCTGAAAAGTATTTCTTTTAACTTTATACACCAAAAGACATGGAGCAATTCAAGTAATGAAGAGGAAAACCCAGTTGAGAATAATAGACGAAATGTAAATTTGGATGCGTCTGTGCCCGGACCCTCCAAGAGATGTAAAAGGGGAAAAACTAATTTTATTACTCAGAGACTGGTGTTGTTCTTGATCGATAAAGGGTCACTCATAGAGCAGCAATACATATTCTGACAGCGACGACAGAAGCATTAGGCCATAATGCAGAGGAACTAGTAAAAAATGGGTCTTGCATTCACCGATGCTGAGAGAAAATCCATAGCGAAGTTGTACAGAACCACAAAAAACAATTTCAGAGTGTATCAAGTGCGTTAGTTGTGCATTGGAATGGATAACTACTGCCTTATTTGACTGGCAGAGAGACTGCCGACAGGTTATCAATAATTATTATAGGAGATGGTCATGAGAAGCTAAATGGTGTTCTCATTTTGTCATCATAAAGAGAAGAACATATTACTTCTACTATAGTACATTCGCTTGAAGAATGGAACTTGGTAAAGTTCGTGCAGTCAGTTTATGGTGACACTACTCCCTGTAATATGGGTCATGTCAACGGTGCTTGCATTCTGCTAGAGCAGTAGCTCCAAAATAACCTTCTATACCTTCCTTGTAGACACCACGTTTATGGATTAGTTTTAAAATGTGTATTTGATAAGTGAGGCGTTGGATGGCAAAGTGGCGTAAGTCATTTTTTTTTTTTAAGAAAATTGAGATGTAGTCATTTCTGTGAACTTCAAACCATAATATATTGGATGGCAACGCTGTGTATCTCAGAGTTAAAAGAACAGGCCATAGGCCAAAAGATGGCAGAACAAAGAACCGATTTTATCAGCTTTTACTATATCGATTCTAATAAAAGTCTCAACATCTCACAATGTCTCAAAACTGACTTGCGCCACTTGGCCACCCAATGCCTCAAGTATTGTGTTTCGTTTGCATCTGGACCAGATATTCTCCTATTGAAGTGTTTTCAGAACGAGTGGTCTAAAATAGACTGCACTACCTTTATTCCAGGAATTGAAGGTGATGATGTAATGAACAATATTTCCGATGTAAGAAATGAAGTGTTGAATTTTGCTATCAAACTTGTAGAAGTAGGACACCGCAGAGAAGATTACTGGGAATTCTTAGAACTGACCATCATATTCTTGGGTGGCATACCTCCTAAGGTGGATGGGTAAAGAAATCTACTATTTAAAAACATTTCTCTTTCGCCAATAATTTCGTTTAACGAAGCAAATAGAAACGGGTCTTCGGAGAGTATTGACTTCTCCAATCAGGCGTAGATACTTTAGTTGAGGCACTTATTTTTACACCTTTGAGTAACATAAATAAACTATGTCATTTTTGAAGAATTTAGATTTAAATATTTATTTATAAAATAGACATAAAATCGTCAGAACATTTTTGAAAAATCTACAATTTTCAACTTTACCCATCCAGTAACCTACATTTTTTTTTTTTTTTTTTGAAGTAGAAAATTCTAGGAGACATCCTCCAAGACAGCATAAAAACTTACGTTTTAAATTAAATGTCGATTGGTAGCGATGGTCACTTCGCTAAATCACACGAACGGACATCGAAAAACAAATTTCTCGTCATGTAAGGGGCATAAAATGTTAAAAATCCGTCGAAATCTAGAATTCAAATAATTTCAGTAACACACTTCAATATAAAGCAATATAAAGTAGACAGTAAACAGTAAAAATGATGGTAGACAGTAAAAGTACGTTCTACACAAAATTTGAACTTCAAACTAATACGCTCATTTATTCTCAAAGTTGAGTTTTTAATAAATCCTACGGTCTACTACAACGAATCTTTCTTTACACCTAACATTCCCCACACTGAATTTTCTTACACCGAATTTTCCTGCTCCCAGATTTAACATATGAGGTTTAAAAGCATTAAGTAGTTCTTAGCTATGTTCCTAGGCATTTCTTTGCATCTTACACATAATATGTAAAAAAAAAAAAAAAAAAAAAAAAATCTGCAATATAAAAACATTGCATGAAGAAATATCCTTCTTAGTTTGTCATTCGTACATTGTGGTGTGATGTTCAAACTTAGTTACAAAACGCTACAACACATTCTTTTGTCTCTTTCATATAATAAAAATAGATACAGATAATATCTCATTTCTAGGAATTCTCCAAACATCCACGTTGTTCCACCCTCAAGTAGGAAAGGAAAGGAAGAAGGAAAACAACTCTTTCCCGCAGCTTGGTGACCTAAATATGGATAAAAATTACCGCCAGCGAAAGTGAGTGGGGGGTGCTCAACACTGGTTAGTAACGAGCATTTTGCTTCCTGAATCAGACGGTCATTTGTTAAAAATTTCCGGTAATTTCTGCAAATGGGAGATTTTATAAATACGCAACAAATGGAAAAGGAATGTATAGTTCCATCTTTCAACCAAATGTCTTTCTATGTAGAAAATGAATGTTAGTGGTAGTAGCGCCGACCTTTGCATAGACACCAAGGTCAACGGCAGAAAAAGGAAAACTGTAATTTTCGAGAGGTTACATTGAATGGATAGATTCTTTCCCCTCCACCGCCGCCTCCTTTCATCTCCTAGATTTTTTGACTCATGGATATACCGGTTGTATATTTCTGTGAAAAACAAGTTGTATATTTACGTCTTGACCAGCCAATATCAAACCCGGTCCAAGCAGTACACTGATTGGGTGGCCAAGTAAATAACGGAATTTGAGACAACATATGTGGTCATATATCAGTAGCGTAGCCAGGATGTGTATTTGGGGGGGGGGGGCAAGTGCTGTTATAGGTACATATAGAAAAATTACAAACAAAAACATATATAAACATAAAAATGTATAAAAAATTACAAACATCAAAGTACCAAAGTACATTGTCGGACCTCTTTGGGGGGGGGTCCGGCCCCTCCGGGCCCCCCCCTTCCCTACGCCACTGTCATATATAGATGCCGAAAGTTTGGAAAGACAATTTCACGCCAGCTCCCAAATATCTGGACGTGGGGAGACAATGGATAGGCAACGTAGGAGGCTCGATCGATATGTTGAATCTCGGTCTAGTTTCGATTTACTACAGTCTGTCTCGTCTCGAAATTTAAAGAGGAGAAACATGATACTTAGAGTAATCTCGATCTCGGTATCATCATTAGAATATGTTACGTATGTTCAAGTTTAATTCTAGAACGCTTGGAGCAATTTCAACGAAGCTTGATACACATATGACATACAATCACAATAATATTGTAGGGGCAAGATATCTCCGGTCTCCCTAGCGGTGGATAGAAGGGTGACGTATAAATAATCGAGAACGACCTACATTCATGTGGAATACACATTTTTAAGAGTCTCTATACTGATTGTTGAGAGTCCAGATGACATTTAAGCTCAAGTTTAGTCTAATAGAACAATAGATCTCCGTAGAACCTTATGCTAACTGTTAGAAATGAATAGAACTATTGAACCTACCAGAAATTTTGAAAACAAATAAATTGCACGTCAAATATACATTTCAAATATTTTGAATAAACTTTTATTCTTCCGTGTATACAGTTCAAAGTCTAAACCATATTCGATTACCCATTAAAGAAAGAAAAAAAAAGCGAAAAAAAAATCATAATTTAACGTCAAACCATTAAGGTCTTTCGGCTGAAGGAGATGAATGATTAATGAAAGTGAATGATGTAAAATTAAACTTTCTGCTCTCCTACCCTGAATCAAACCTGGAACCACGTACAACAAAGAAAATACGCGCTAGCCACTACACTAGCAGAGAAAATTGTTTCTTGCACTCGTTCGAAGCATGCCTTTGAGTACAAAGGCTATATGACACGGTGACCTTCAATTTAAGGTAGAACCATAACCACCGCAATACGATCAAATTTCAAGGCTCTCTTCATCAGGACTCCAACCCAGGACACGGTGTAAGGAAGGCGCACATGCATGATTGTAAATATTTTGCCGTAATTTAAATGTGTTATACGGAGTATTCATATAGTTTTTGGCCAAGAAGAAGAAAAGAAAAGTTGTAAGCTGTTGTAGTTTTATTCATTGCTTATAGCATTGTTTCAAATTCTTTAAAAATAAATAAGTAATAATAAAAATAAAAAACTTCCACTGAAATCTAGTTACATACATTAATTCATACTATCCTTCGATATGGACAACAAACTCATGTGCAAAAATCCTGCTGCTCTGTACCAATAGATAGCAATTTCCAAGAATTGTCTCACTTCCCTCTATGCTCTGTACCTTTAACCATAAAATACAAGCATCATATGATCTTTGCATCTTTCGGAATGATGGGAGAATTTTGAAAACGCTACGTCTCATTCAGAGCTTACGAAGCAGAGATGGGCATTTTTGCTAACTCTCACTCACACTTATCTACCAAAACGAGGGTAAGCGAGGGTGAGGGTGGCCCCCTTGAAAGCAAAAATGAGTGAGGGTGCCAATCTCTAGCTCAGACATCGTCAAGAATATGCTTTTTCTTCGTTTTGTAAAGTTTCTTCAATCTTCCTTTTCAATGCTGCACATGGAATGCATTTCTTATGTTCTTGTCTCTGAAGCAAATGAGTCCACGTAAGCGCGAAGCGAGTGCGGGCTCGCGATCACACTCACTTCTCTCAACTGTGATCGCGCTCACTTGGGCTCGCGCTCACTCTCTTAACTGGGCTGGAGCTCACTCGGGCTCGCGCTCAGTAATCTTAACTGCACTCGCGCTCGGTCGCACTCGCGCTCACTAATCGTAACTGCGCTCGCGCTCACTTCTCTCTACTGGACTCGCGCTCACTCGCGCTCGCGCTCAGTTTTCCCAACAGAGCTCGCGCTCACTTGGGCTCGCGCTCACTTTTTTCAACTGGGCTCGCGCTCACTTGAGCTCGCGCTCATTTTTTTCAACTGGGCTCGCGCTCACTCGGGCTCGCGCTCACTAATCTCAAGTGGGCTCGTGCTCACTCGGTCTCGCGCTCACTTTTTTCAACTGGGCTCGGGCTCACTCGGGCTCGGGCTCAATTATTGAGCGCGAGTCCGGTTGAGTGCGAGTGCCGAGCTCACGAGCGCCGGGCTCGCGAGTTTGGACACCTATGAGTCCGCATACGTTAAAATGGAAAACGACCGAAAAATCATACCTCACATAATTAGCTTTGGCTCTCAAATTTTGCTCTTCAGTCGGAATATAATATCATTTTCGGTATCAACGAGAATCAATCAAACGTAAAAGCAATGAAAAACACATTTATTATTACACATATTTATTCAATTTAATTTAAAATTTAAATATTCCTATTTTTAATCATGCTCTAATGAACACATAACTACAGGCTTTCTATTAATCCATTTCTTGTTGACTTCACATATAGTCAATATCAGACATTATTAACCTCGCATGACAAGTATCCAGCTTTTCATATTGCTTTTGTTATCAGAAGCCAACAAAACAGGAAACCACACTCAGCAGTCCGCATACGTTAAAATGACAAACGACCGGAAAATCATACCTGACATAATTAACTCTGGCTCTCAAATTTTGCTCTTCAGTCAATATATAAAATCATTTTCGGTATCAAGGAGAATCAATCAAACGGGAAAGCAAAGAAAAACACATTTATTATTACACATATTTATTCAATTTAATTTAAAATTTAAATATTCCAATTTTTACTCATCCTCTAATTAAAACATAAACTACAGGCTTTCTATCATTCCATTTCTTGTTGACTTCACATATAGTCAATATCAGACATTATTAACCTCGCATGCCAAGTATCCACCTTTTTAATTTGCTCCAGTTATCAGAATGCAACAAAACAGGAAACCACTCTCAGCATATGTTAAAATGAAAAACTACCGGAAAATCATACACCACATAATTAGCTCTGGCTCTCAAATTTTGCTCTTTACTCCAAATATAAAATCAGTTTCGGTATCAAGAAGAATCAATCAAGCGGAAAAGCAAAGAAAAAGACATTTATTATTACACATATTTATTCAATTTAATTTCAAATTTAAATATTCCAATTTTTAATCATGCTCTTACAAAAACATAAACTACAGGCTTTCTATTATTCCTTTTCTTGTTGACTTCACATATGGTCGATATCAGACATTATTAACCTCGCATGCCAAGCATCCAGCTTTTCACATTGCTTTAGTTATCAGAAGGCAACAAAACAGGAAACCACACTCGGCAGTCCGCATTCGTTAATATGAAAAACGACCGGGGAATCATACACCACATAATTATCTCTGGCTCTCAAATTTTGCTCTTCAGTCGGAATATAATACGGCCATTCCACGTAAATATGAGCCTAAGGACAGAAAATTGTTTTAAATATATTTTGCTCGTTATTTGTATAAAAACGACCAGAAAGGTTCGAAATTTACTATACAGATCGATTTCTTGTTAAAAAGTTTTAGTTTTTGTCTTTTTGAGCGATTGAAATTCCATGCTGTACGAAGCCAGTCGAAGAGAGAATTTACCAACAATATTGGACACCCCTAAACAACACGAACTTAGGTAATTTCGTCACCGGAAATTTCGCCACCGGAATTTTCGTCACGGTATTTTCGTCACCGGTAATTTCGTCACCAAAATATTAGCATGTAGGTTATTTCGTCACCGGAAATTTTGACATAGTAATTTCGTCACCTATAATTTGTCACCAAAATATTAGGATATAGGAAATTTTGTCATGGTCATTTTTTGACGTTTGTTGAACTAAGTAGGGACAAAGTGAACGACCAAAACAGCTAACCTTATCTTAAACTTGGAAAACAATTCAGTTGGTGCTCGACTCGGGAAAATCGAAGTTTCGGATACTAGACGTAAGAACAAACAGCAGTAAAAGAACATAATGTCAGCTTCAGCAAATGTTAAAAGCAGAGGCAAAATGGACCGCTAATGGATTTATATATCACTATTTACAAATATTAAGTTTTGCCAATATCAAAATTTCAGATCAGAAAATAGAAAACAAAATATAAATTGTTATAACGCAATAAGTGTTTTACATGTTCATTTTCCACTATTCATAACATTATAGGAAACAACAAGCAAACATTTTTTGAAACGTTTAGTTCGAGTGTTATACATTATGCACAAAGACTGGAACCGTTTCTACAAAATCTGAAACACTCTTCTAGTTTTCTTTGTTAGTTCTATCTTGATATAGCGCAGTTGAAACCGTTGCTTCAACCGTTAAGTACTATCAAAATAGTTTATAAGATCCAGCTTTTCCTCCGAAACCTCTTGTATTACTGATGCACATCTGCTACGGGAAGAAATGCAAATCCGTTCATTTTCTCGCAAAATTGACGAAAATTTTCATTGCTCTTGTGCCGTTCTGTGAATCCAAGCTCTTAGACCTTCCTCCACGTTGAGCGAGTCAGGTGAAAAAAAAAGCAACGCTGTACATGATTTGTGTTTCCAAAAGTTGTTTTTACAGCCTGCATTTCCGTTATCTCGAAATCCATAACCACAGTTACAGGGTCCGGATATTCACTAAATTCACTGCACTGATGCATCACCGCACGAAACAGTTCTTCATATGCATTTTGTGTCTTGCTCTGCATTAGGGCTTACCGTACTGCACAAATACCGTAACATAGAGAGCTACTTTTTTTTTTTTTTTTTTTTTTTTGTGCCACTGAAAAGTTTTCGTCTACCATCCATGTTTCACTTCTCAAAAGCTTCATAAGGCTATTTAAAGGAAACTTCCAGACATATTTATACGTTTTTCTTCCTTTAAATAAATTTGTTTTCTTCACATATATGCAATAACAATTTGCCAATGTTTACTCAGAGTTGAAATATAATATTCTCCTTTCAATAGCTCCTAAAAACGTTCACTCTTTTCACATGACTCAGTTAACGTGGAGGAAGGTCCAAGAGTTTGGGCTCAGAGAACGGTACAAGTACGATGCAAATTTTCGTCGAGTTTGCAGGAACGGATTGGCATCTCTTCCTAAATTTGTTTGCTATTTTCTGTTCTAAAATTTTGATATTGGCGAAACTTAATATTTGTAAATAGTGATACATAAACCCATTAGTTCCCCATGTTGCCTGTGCTTTTAACATTTGCTGAAGCCGGCATTATTTTGCTTGCTCCTACGTTGAGTACGGTACCCGAAACTTCAATTTTGTAGAGTTCAGTATCAACTGAATTGTTTTTCTAGTTTGACTAAAATAACGTAAGCTGTTTCAGTCATTTATTTGCCTCTATTTATTTCAAGAAAGGTGAAAAAATTACCGTGACTAAATTTCTTATATCATAATATTTCTGTGAAATTACTGGAGACTCTTATCTCAAATACGATATCTAAAATATGTAACTCTTTATTTTAAATACTACTACTAATAATAATATTTTTCGATTATGCTGCATAGTTTTGTTTCAGTTGAAGATTAAAGGAAACAATTTCAAAAACTTTTTCGAGTTCAGTCATTGTACTTGTATTATATTCTAAAAGACATTGGTGATGAAATTATCGTGACAAAATTTTCCGTGACGAAATTACCTACATGCTAATATTTTGGTGACGAAATTACCGGTGACGAATTTACCGTGACGAAACTTCCGGTGACGAAATCTCCGGTGACAAAATTACCGCCGCCCAAACAACACATGATAAGCATTTGATTCAGTTGCACTGCGGTATAGACAAGCACGTACACCTTAGGAACTGAAGCTCAGGAGTTTTAAGGCTGTTAGTATATTACGTAGTCTACTATTTGACTACTTTTGGTACCAATGTAATTATGTAACGCCCGTTACAAAAAATATATATTTTTTTCTATACAACTTGTACTAAAAGTCAGTAGTAGTCTATCTTTTGCAAAAGTAAAAATGAGCACATGGGCAATACAACAGGAAAATGAAAATCATTATATTTATAATTTAATAGGCAAAAACTGCGTAACGGGTGTTACATTGCCAATGTAACGGGTGTTACACGTGAATTGTTAACTTGGTTTAAAAGTGATATTTTGTGCACTGAGGCTAGCTCTAAGGCTCTAAAAAGGTAATTTGAAGTTAGTAAAGTTATAGAGGGTCCTCTTCTGAAGATATGAATTATGGTAAGGATGAGCAGTGGGCGAAATTAAGGGACATTATACCGGAGGTGATGAAATGCACTCCAGAGAATATAATATTCAGGATATATCGTACGATGGGGGACTCCCTCTCCTTCCCCCGTTAATTCGCATACTCAGGGTAGTAATTAAATAGCATAAAAGTGCCGTATTTTAATTGAGTACTCATTACATACCAGAAATCTACTTCTTTATCGGAAGCCCAATATGCTGCTTTGGAAGTCTTCGTTTAGCAAATCATTAGAGGCTGCAGCGCGACAGATTTTCATTAAGAAACCAGAAAAACCCTACACTAGAATGATGTGTACGCAGACTCCGAATGAAGTTGTGATCAGTCCTTTGCGGAAAGATGTTTGTGTTGGAATGTTGTCTTGCTGGCAATGAAAGATGAAATAAGTAACAAAGACTATCGACAAGTTGGAATCCGTCAAGGATTTTCGGACGAAAATTGTGATATTAGAGTTATGTTCTTGAAATCTTGTGGCGAAAAGGAATTCGAACTACGCCGAAGTTTAGAAAGTATACTAGTGACGTGCCGTAAGGGGGATTTAGCGGGGCGACGGCCCCGGGCGCCGAAGTAAGGGGGCAAAAAATTCGGTAGGGAAGGAAAAGGAAAGAAAAAATAGAGAAAAAATACTTCACATATCAGTACAAATTAGTATGTACTTAAATCCTCTTCCTGTTTTAGAATTGGTCCTATAATGTTACTCATGTTAGGAAAATGCATGTGCACATATATAAAATGGAAGGAAAAAAAGTAATAAAAAATCTTCGAAATCAAGGAAAAGCAGGGTTTAGTTTGGAGAAGTTTCTTATGGTTTGCCCCAACCATAGTGTTGCTTCGTGGCTGGTCTGTCGACCTGACTAATATGTACGGGGGCGCCGTCGTATACTCTCGCCCCGGGCGCTGATTTTCCCAGCACGGCACAATATAATTTATTTTCATGACGTGATTGGTAAACTGCCAAATCCGATTATGAACATTAAAGAATAACAAAGTTATGTAGCAGTTTAGTTCCAGAGTTAATGTCACTGAAGCATAAGAAAAATAGACTTTTGTTGATGATCAGTGTATCAACAGACATACATATTTAATACTGAAACTTCTTACATTCTTCTGATTTATATGTTTATTATTTTGTGTTTTTATTTCCTACACTGTACTACATGTGTATTTTTTTAATCTATTAACATTGTAATATTTTGTTCTTTACATAATATGTTCATTAAAAGTGAAGTTGTTTTAAGTTCATTCGCACTGTGTAACACCCGTTACAATTTGTGTAACACCCGTTACGGTATTGAACATTTTTAAAAATAAAAACCATTACACTTATGGAATTTCTGATTCTAATATTCACAACATCATACTTTCAGAAAAGTGCACACATAATTGGAAACAAATTCTGAGCTGGACATTCGCAGAGTTTGGCTTAACTTTGCATGCATCTGAAAGTGCATGTCCAATTGCTGTAACACCCGTTACGCCACATTTTTCACTCTCACTGAGTTGTAGTATCATGTATATGTAACAAATTAAGTGTTTACTAAAATACACAGACAAACGGTGATGTTTCGAGGCAGTTTGATATATCTTGACCCAGTAAGGACATTTCTATAACAATTTCTATTCGTCCAAATGTAACACCCGTTACGATGGAATGGCCGAATATCATTTTCGGTATCAAGGAGTATCAATCAAGTGGAAAAGCAGTGGACAAAACATTTATTCATATTTATTCAATTTAATTTAAAATTTAAATATTCCAATGTTCTTAAGTTACGGTTTGTTCCGACTGAAGTAGGCCCAGGAGCGGATCCAGAACGGACTTCTAGAGAGGGGCGTTAGGTTGTAATACTGCTACCTAGAGTTACTTTTAAACAGCTCCAAACTCTGGGATGGTTTTTATTTATATATAAAATATGAAAAACACTTTCTTTTTTTGGGGACGAGCGATGGCCCCGATAGCAGCCCTGGCAGCTTATAACTCCGAAAGCAAGCATTTGTGCACCCAGGTTGATCTATACTTTTCTTCTTCTCTTGGTGTCAAGACTCAACTCCCAAAATTTTTCGGTGTCGTTTTGATAAAACCTGTATAAATCAAAAGACCACATAGTCACTGACTAATACTCTAAATAGGAGACACCCGTTTTTCATATAAATTGAATTTAGCTTTACCTTCAACAGTGCTGTTAAATGAAACTTTAACCTACATGTGATCTGAATCACACGAGATTGTACCGCCGGATGGCGTCGTGCCATGGAAAATCAGCGCCCGGGGCGAAATATACGACGGCGCCCCCTAGTATATATGAGTGAGGTCGACAGACCAGCCGCAAAGCGTAAGGGGAAGCATTGGACGAAAAACCTTTTTAAACATACGTAGTAAAACACAATGATACTCTTGTATTGTTTTTCACTGTAAGAAAAAGATTTTAAAAAAATGAAAAATTTAAAATAAAAGACAAATAAAACAGGTCCATTATGGTATGTGAATAGTGACAAAAGTTACAAACCTCCCTTTTCATTCTGCGCCTTTCGTTTCACAGCAACTTCCGCTGAACAACAGGTAATAATTGACACGCGCCAAACACGCCCTCCATTTCCTTTCCTCACGTATAATACAGTTTCTCTCTCTCTCTCTCTCTCTCTTTTATATACTTTCAGAAATTCACAGGCTCGGTTGCTGTCTTCCCTGAAACCACAAAACAACATTCAAATAACCTCAACCGACAACCCGCCTGCTGTGACAACCCATCCGTCAATCTTGTATCAAGAACGAAAGAATATGATGGTCTTTTCCTTTTTCTTCCTTTCTGTCAGCTTTTTAAAATCCTTTTTTCAACACTTTTCATTGACTTTCCCGTTGCCCGAAACAGGAGCAATGTAACACAATAATCATAATCGTCTCCCCTGAACGCTTATCGAATACTTTAGGAATAGAATAATAAACGCTATATTAATAGTACAGTAAATATTGACTATAGCGAAATGTACTGTAATAGACCCCATTTCAAATTTTGATATGCAGGAGAAATCAGGTTTCCTTGTCTCTCCTCGTATTTTTTTCAAGTCACGCCTCGTCTCACTTTGAAGTTTTTTTTCTATGGTTTCGATTATCGAAAAGAGGTCCTCAACCCGTGGACATACAAAATTTATGACCTCAATTTATGACCTATCCATAAAGGTCTGAAGTTTTATAGAACGACTTTGTCCGTCCGTTCGTCTCCCGTTATGTTTCAGAGCAACACCGGTAAGAGATATAGAGAGGAGGTCAGGGTTGAATCCAGGACAGACTTCTGGGGGGTGTTGTAATACTGTATAGCTACTTTTAAGAGCTCCAAACTATGGGATGGGTTTTATTTATATATAAAATAAGCAAGTTTCCTCTTCTGGGGGAGAAGACGCCCCGATCGCCCCCCTGGATACGCCGCTGGAAGAGATACTTCACCATCGATTATGCTTCACAGAAACAGGTTAGCCCAGCATTACTGGTTTGAATATTTATCAATTATCATTATAGAACAAAAATTATAATAGACAGCGAAAAACATTTTTCTGCAATCGATTCTGGGCAGTGTTGGGTAAGTTACTTGTAAAAATGTAATGCGTTACAAGTTACTTTACTTTCCTTTAAAATGTCACGCTTTACTTGTCCCCAAAAAGTAACTGTTACCCTACTTCCAAAGTAACGCGTTACTTTTAGGCACGAAAGAGTCATTTCCATTTTCCACTTAGACCCCACCGCCACACCACTGTACGGAAACTTGACATTGACTAATCAACGTAGCTTTCCGTACGGAAGACAAATGCAACATAATTATCAAGTTGAGTTAACGCTTTCAAAAATGTTGCATGCTGAATTTAACAAGGAACGCAGTTCCTAGGAAGTTTCCAAGAGACGATATCAAGGCACATCCAATGGATCTAGAGCAAGGGGGAACGGTCAGAATGGCAGAAGGGCAAAATGGCAGGGTACATAATGGTAGGAATTAATGGTAGGAGAACGAAATGGCACGCGGACGAAATGGCAGGAGGACATAAAGGCAGAAGGTATAATTTGAATTCTCGGGTTTTAAACTATTTTGTTTCTTACTTGGTAAATGAACATTTTGGCATAAATTTTTGATTTATTCATTATGTTCCAAAATTCGAACTGCTAATAATATTTCAATTCTGAGAATTCTGATGTAAGAATTAAGAGAGTGCCACCAAGATTTCCACCGGAAGTTTGGATTTCTGATGAGGCAACTTTGTCTAACAATCCTCGCACAAATAACTTATGTGAGGGGTGGAATCTTAAGTATTTCCATTTGGTTGGACATAACCACCCAACGGTATGGAAATTCATACAAAGCCTACAGAAAGAGAATTCCACCGTTCATTCTACCATTTCCTAGTGCGAAAGAGGACAATACCCCGTCAAGAAAACTAAAAAGGTTTATGTTGATCTGCAGCATAGATTGAGGAACCTGTGTGTTGATTATTACACAAACAAAAGATCTTTTGAGGAATTCTTTCGGGGAATCACTCACAACTTTAAATTAACGACAATGAGAGTAGTTAGTCATTCTTATGATTGCAAATTGTTTTTGTAGTCTATTTTACAGTTTATTTTATTCCGACACTTCCTAAGAGACCACCACTTTTACGATACTTTTTCGATACGAGACAAACACAAACTTTGTCTCCTAGACTATTGTCATGGTGTGTATATGAGTAACTTAAGACACAATCTATGCTACATTTGCGAACTGTTCTCTCGGGATTCCAGTAAATTTGATTCAAATGCAAAGTTTTCCGCGGCCCAATGCATATTTTACTAATTTTAACGGCCCATATGTAATTTGCAAATTTATGGGCCTTCATATATCCGGAATTCAATCATACACTACTATAACGCTTGGTAACAAAATTGTTTTATACTAGTTTCTTTAGATGGAACTGGACATGAGTGTGGGTATATACAAAACAAATTGGATCAAGTATTGGATCAATGAATTGTTGTGAATGAATATTAGTCTAGTAGTATACTGAGTAAATAGGCAGAACGATATTGAGGAGAAATTTATCGTATAAGCACAACAGTGGCTTGTGATTGAAGAGGACAAAATTATGTATTATGTCAGAAATAAGATAAAGTATGAATAATGATAATATATTGTAGATATTCACTATTATTATTATTATTATTATTATTATTATTATTATTATTATTAATAATAATAATAATAATAATAATAATTTCAGCACGCAAAGTGTTACACGTGTAAATATTCCGTGAAAGCAGAGAAATGAACTTGTTTTTCCGATTGCCTTTGTAAATAGCTGTGGGATTCTTCCTGTTATTTGAGGAGTGTCTGCAAATTTTGACTATCATAGCTTTGCTCAAATAAATGACACACTGCCGCAGAAAAGTAATATTGTTCTTCTCCTATTTTTATTGCCTACTATAAAAAAGGAAAGAGCTTAAAACTATTCAGTGAAGAAAAGTCTGAACCTCTGTAGGCACCTCTGATTACAGATTCCGTTTGGTGGTAACTTGTTTACTTGCAGAGTTGGAGGGCTGTTGAACAATAAACCACACGTGTTTAGTTGAAGTCCAGTATCAATCTGTAAGAAAGTTTGCCTCCAATGAATAAAATAAAAAAGAATTTCCAGCCATACAAAATATTAAGAAGCGAAATAAGCACTATATTTACCATGATATGTGGGGGGCGCGGAAGCTCAGTGCTAGAGCGATCACCTCCGATGTTTTGGGTCCTTGGTTCGAACCCAGCTAGCACCGTGTTGACTTTGTGGTGGAAAAACACCGTGCTCGTGGGTTGTTTCGGGGATCTCCAGTTTCATCCCACTTTCTTCATTCCACCATTTCAATCATCTCTTATCATCACTGTCTCCTTTAGCCTAACCGGCATAACCGTGGGACATAAAACTTAAGGATTTCATTTCATTTTTACCATTGTATGATAGGATTTAGCGAACATCATGATAATTGTCACTTCTGATGAAATTAAGTTATTAGGTGGACTGGATTGGTATTAAACCACAAGGGAAACTTGTTTGTTATGTGTCATTGTATCGAATTGCATAGGAATGATGAACTTCCTTTTCATACTTACTCGAAAGTCAGAAAATGTGGTATACAAAGGGTGTTAATGAACTATACCAACAAACTGTAAGATGTGATACCTTACATCAAAATAAGACAAAAAGTTCATATGGGTCTGTGGGGAAAATTCCATAATTTCAGAGCTACGGCTGCCCATAATTGCGAAAAAGCCAAATATCAACAGGCCCTATTTCAAATTCCAGAAACTGTGGATAGTGGTTATTATCAGCGTAAAGGAAGTCACTTATATGTTAAGGATCTTCAGTAGCACGGTTTCTCGTACTCGGGGAAACGCATGGTGCAATGTTTTCATTCACGCTTATAAGTGAATAACACGTGAAATATACCGTGACGAAATACATAGCATCACACATTATTCAGAACACAAAAAAACAGTTTGTATCCTGTTTTGTATCTAACTATTTTGTGTCCTCCTTGAAATCAGGGTATATCTGAAAACTCTATTGAGAGCATATCTAAGAATTACACCCTGAAAGGAATACTCCGTAATAGTGTTGTAAATTCCTGGTGGAAAAAACGGAAATTTTGGGTAAAAAAAAAAAAAACGTTTTCTACAGCTTTCCTTCCCGAACTTGGAAAAATCCGTAAAAATTCGGAAACATTGAAATTTTCAATATTTTACTACATTATGTTTTTAAAATGAAAACTATTTTATATTTACTAATTTTCAGTTAAGATCATTGAGTAGTTTTGTTGCTTGTATTGGAATAGGGAACTTTAGTGTCAACAAATATATTTGTACCACTCCTTTAAAGTTAGCAGCGTGATAGAATGGAGTTATGGCTTCAAAACATCCTAAAATATAATCCTAATTAGATTAATTAATATAGACAGATTTAAATTAGCTTCAGTAATCTTATAAAGTTACCGTTTCATGGCGGGAAAGTGTTAAATAACAGGCCAGAATCAGTTTGGTTAATACCAGTATCTTAATATATATATATATATTATGGAGATACGTGTTATCCTCGTGCTGTGTAAAATTTTCGGAAAATTTCAACCCATTAGAAAGAAATCTTTTGTTCGGAAATATTGGTAAAACCCGGAAAATAGAAACAAATTTTTGTTCGCCTGATGCTAATCTTATTTGCTGTAACATGTCTGTAGCATATATGTATAAAATATATTTCGCTAGCAGGAAAAATACTTAAAGCAACAGTTTTTCATTTTACTTTTCAGTTTTCTGATAAAATAATCAGTAGTCATGGAGCTGTTTCTCGTAGACAATAGATTTTATTGCCCCCTTAATTGCTTTATTACCTAACGACTTTCGATGTCAATATGGCCGTGTCGGCCTTGGGGAGGTTTAGGGGGAGGTGGTTTTATTACCCTGTTTGTTAGGTGGTTAGACGGGTTCCTGGAAAAGGTTGAGTGTTAGGAGGGATGGAGTAGTTTCTAGAAAAGAGGTTGAAGGACATGATTTTGATAGGGTTGTTTCTAACAGCTATGCTATGATCAAATTAATTATTCTTTTATTTGTATTTTCTTAATAAATTAGTCGGAGCAATTGTACTGGTTCGCTTGCTAAGCAAGCTCCTTATTTATTAGATCGCTTTTTCCCAAATCGTATGCTAAAGCATACTCCATAGAACAATCTCTGATTGTGATTATATTAATTAATTCTTTAAATAAATTAATTGGAACATCTTATTTTACGGATTGCTTGCCCTACAAGCTCCTTATTATTTTTCCCAAATCGTATGCTAAAGCATACTCCATAGAACAATCTCTGATTGTGATTATATTAATTAATTCGATCATTTGCATAGCAACTTGTATTTTTTTTTGTTCTTTCGTATTATTTATAATAATACTCGTTGTTAAATTTGATTGTGATCATATTAAAATGGTGGAGGGAATAAACTTTATTCATGCGGGACTTTTTAATTTGACGGATCGTATGCATAGCATACTCGGTGAGCATACTAGAAATTTTGTGTATAGAATATGTATAGTGCGGTATGATAGGCATTGCTGGTACATATACAGAGCGTGGTGCTTGTACGTCTTTCGCTGGTGAACTTAAGACATGAACTGAACTTTTCGCGCGCTTTTTGGAAACTGGCTGGGCAAGAGGGAAAGATGGCGTTGTTGGGTAACAGGTGCGTGTTAAAACATGAAGACAAATACAAAGGAAAACCGACGACACGTTTAGTATACATCACAGAGTGCCGACAGAGTAATAAAAGAAGTTTGGCGTCAGGGTAGCTGAACACAAGATATTGTTGACGGCGAATACAAAGAAGATTGAGGTCGTGGCAGGTAAACATGTTGAATTATACCTGTATGCTAATTGGTAATAAAAACAAGTTTGGCGCCAGGGTAGTTGAACACAAGATATTGTTGACGGCGAATACAAAGAAGATTGAGATCGTGGCAGGTAAACATGTTGAATCATACCCCTATGCTAATTGGTAATAAAAACAAGTTTGGCGTCATGGTAGTTGAACACAAGATATTGTTGACGGCGAATACAAAGAAGATTAAGGTTGTGGCAGGTAAACATCACAGAGTGCCGACAGAGTAATAGAAAAGAAGTTTGGCGTCAGGGTAGTTGAACACAAAACAATGTCGATGGTGAATACAAAGGAGAATAAGGTTGCGGTAGATAAACATCACAGAATACCGACAGAGTAATAAAAACAAGTTTATTGGTATGTGAAATGACAATAAAAAACATTGTCGGCGAAGAATACAAAGAGGATTGAGGTCGTGACAGGTAAACATCACAGAGTGCCAACAGAGTAATAAAAAGAAGTTTGGTAATGCGTTAGGTGAACACAAAACAATGTTGATGGTGAATACAAAGAAGATTAAGGTTACGGTAGATAATAACACAGTAATAAAACATTGTTGACGAAGAATACAAAAGAAGTTTGGCACCACGAATTGTGGTACATGACGCGACACCGAACGGAAATACAAAAGAAGTGTTGATCCTGTTGAAACATGAAGGGGTACTGAATGCAATAGAAGATTGTTACATTGATATGATACCGAATGAAAACACAAAAGAAGTTTTGCAGTATGAATTGTGTTGACACTTTTCTTTGTACGTAGATAACATTTTAAGTGATTAGTACAGGATATGAATAACATTATTGAGGGAATACCGTTGTAAGATGTGAATGATCGTGGCACAATGTAAATAATATTGACAATGTTGTTTCAAAAGAATGTTTGATCAATAAATGATACATGAGCACATAAACGCAATGTAAGCATATGTTTTCTCCGTCCCTTATACCTATTGAAAGTTGTATAGAGAATTGGGAAAGTACATTTGAAAATATTTTAAATGATGTAAGGGGGCGTGTTTTAAAGTACCACGTGATGTGACGTCGACATAAGTTTTCCTTATATACTGGGTATGATGAGAAGACTGACATAGTATCATCATGGATTCGTCTACCAGTATAGTACAGCGAGAAATTCAACTTTGCAACGAAGTAGATTGGGATTCTACATTTGACTATGTTGAATCTCCCAACAAAAAGTTTAAATTGCATAGAGAATCTCCGGACTTGTTTATTGATGAAGAAACTTGCTATTTTTCACCGGCTTCTCCAGATGTCAT
Organism: Thermobia domestica; assembly: GCF_964235325.1. NCBI lineage: Eukaryota > Metazoa > Arthropoda > Insecta > Zygentoma > Lepismatidae > Thermobia > Thermobia domestica. The sequence continues at coordinate 306,519,303 of NC_137458.1, forward strand.
TATAGAGGAAGAAACTTGCTCACCGGCTTCTCCAGATGTCATTATAGAGGAAGAAATTTGCTCACCGGCTTCTCCAGATGTCATTATAGAGGAAGAAATCATTGATTTAAGAGAAGAGCCAATATTAATTCCAACTTCGCCAGTTGGATCAAGAACAACTTCACCAGTACCAGTACCAGGAACACCGGAGCAAAAGTTTCAAGTTCCAACGATAAAGTGGACACTTGCAGAAGAAGGAAGATCAACATCTCCTGATTTATTTAATGAGGAAGAGGAGGAAGAAATTTGTAAGTTATTCAACGAGATAGAAGAGTGCAAACCCAGCACGCCATCACCAAGTGTTTCACCGTTGGAGTATCCATCTTCACCCCAAAAGGTTCCATTGGATTTGCGTGTGCAGTACCAGTGCGAGTGTAATAGTGACTTTGTAAGTGAAACCTGTGTTAAAGATAGTATTTTAAAGTGGGAACCAGATACAGTTTTACTCTGCCCCGGTTGTAACCTACATTATTTCAATCAGTTCGGGCACAGGTGCCTTCTTGTGAATATATTAACTCTCGAATCAGAAGCATGGAAAATTATGGCAAGCAAAGATGTGAGAGACAATGTGTATTCAAATTATGTGAAATCGCATTCTGCTAACAAAAGAAGTGAACATTTATTTCATGAAACCTATGACAACTTATTAAAGAACCCAAATTATATTGAAGGACTAGTGAACATTTTATTAGAAAAAGATAGAAACGCGACAAAGTGATTTCTTTTTGTATGTAATATAATCTGTATATATTATTTCTGTGTGTGTGTGTGTGTGTGTTTGTACATGTATATTATTTTCTATACTTGTTTACTTGTATATATCTTTATCTCCAAATAAATATATACGAATTTCATTTCTTGATTTTTATTTAATAAAAGAAACTTTCCTAAATAAAAGCTATCATTGGCATTTTACAAAGTGAAACTCATTTACGGTTTCTATCGTTTAAAATTGGTATTTGATGAGTGTTTTATATTTTTCTTGATTTTACTAATACTTTGAAGTATTTAAAAGTTTGATGAGTATTTTACAAGTTTGCGATTTGAAACATAGATCCTCAAAGTTTGTGTAACAAACAAAACATACCCTGAATAAGAAGAGTTTATGTAACGAAAGATCCACATAAATAAATAAGAACGAATTTGTGCAACAAATATTTGATGAATTACACTTTATGAGTATTGTGTTAAGAAAAGTAAGCAGAGTTTCTGCAAGAATTTTTATTATATTCACAATCATAGATTGTTCAGAGTTCCACAGAAACTTTTTAATATATTTACAATAAAAAAAATTAACACTGACTTTGCAATGAGAAAGGATTTTTTAAGTTCACACTTAAGTGTCCTTAGTATTTTACATAGTAATTATTTAACACTACATAACTATGTTGATGTAAGAGTATTACGGTAAGTAAAACGAAATAAGAAGATTGTTCATCGCATTCTTAATACGTTCACACAAAGTGTTCGATTAAATAATTACGAGATATTAAATAATACAACAACAACAACAAAAAATTAACACCGACTTTGCAATGGGAAAAAAGAATACATATAAAAACAGAAACTGATCTAATAATGAATTTAAATATGCATACTATGAAGTAATATTATAGTATGATTAAAAATGCAACAACTTTTTACATACATACATGTAATATAAAAATGCAGAAACTAATTTTACAAACGCGATTCATAACATGCAGAAAGTGTTTTACAAATGCGAATCATAACATGCAAAAATGTTTTTACAAATGCGAATCATGACATGCAGAAATTGTTTTACAAATGCGAATCATAACATGCAGAAAATGTTTTACATACAAACATCATAACATGCAGAAAATGTTTTACAAACGCGAATCATAACATGCAGAAAATGTTTTTACAAAGTGAATCACAACATGCAGAAAGTGTTTTACAAATGCGAATCATAACATGCAGAAAATGTTTTACATACAAACATCATAACATGCAGAAAATGTTTTACAAACGCGAATCATAACATGCAGAAAATGTTTTTTACAAAGTGAATCACAACATGCAGAAAGTGTTTTACAAACGCGAATCATAACATGCAGAAAATGTTTTTTACAAAGTGAATCACAACATGCAGAAAGTGTTTTACAAACGCGAATCATAACATGCAGAAAATGTTTTTACAAAGTGAATCACAACATGCAGAAAGTGTTTTACAAATGCGAATCATAACATGCAGAAAATGTTTTACAAACGCAAATCATAACATGCAAAAGTTTTTCACATACATGTGGTATAAATGTCGAAAAGTGTTTTTCAAAAACAAATAATTAACACCAATTTTAAAACGTTCACAAATAAATTTGTTCAGAGTATGTATAACATACGATCCGTAAAAATATGAAGTGATTGAACAAAATTAAAATTAAAAAATGTAACTTACGAAAACTAAAATGCAACTTGTCAAAATGAAAATGCAAGTTGTCAAAACTAAAATGCAACTTGTCAAAATAAAAATGCAACTTGTCAAAATAAAAATGTAACTTACGAAAACTAAAATGCAACTTGTCAAAATGAAAATGCAAGTTGTCAAAACTAAAATGCAACTTGTCAAAATAAAAATGCAACTTGTCAAAATAAAAATGCAAGTTGTCAAAACTAAAATGCAACTTGTCAAAATAAAAATGCAACTTGTCAAAATGAAAATGCAAGTTGTCAAAACTAAAATGCAACTTGTCAAAATAAAAATGCAAGTTGTCAAAACTAAAATGCAACTTGTCAAAATTAAAAATTTAAGTTGTCAAAATGAAAATACAACTTGTCAAAATGAAAATGTGAAGTTTCTCACATGCATGCAATATAAAAGTGTACAAACAAATTTTAGGCACGTGGATCATAACATACGGATTTTTGTTATATGCATATGTTAAAGTTTCATATGCACATGTTAAAGTTTTTAGCTGTATGAAATAATTTTAAGTACGATAATGTAAAACGCATTTACACAAAAGAAAGTTTTAAAATCATTCATCTAAGGAAATAATATAAATGAAAACAAGTAATATACAGTGATAAAATTTTATTTACAAATTATAATAAGATATAGATATACATAGTTTACATACAGATACATTTGTGATTTTAACATTCCTTGATATATTGTTTAATACAATCTATATTTATATTAGTATATGTACAATTACATATTGGCCAATTTTTTGCTGAAAGTCTTTTATCACTTCTTTTTGTTAATTTATACACATTGTTATTATTATTATTTTGTAATTGATTAGCAGAAAAGTTTTTATTTTCCATTATTACTTTTTGTGCATATTATAATGTAAATCTTTTTGTAAGAATAACTCTGTAATTAACTGAATGTTATCTTTGTTTAACAAAATGTTATATAATGTATATGTAAATGTCCAATCATCAATTTCAGTATCACAATGTACTGTTGCAAAATCTTTATATAAGTCATCAAAACTTTGTGTGCTTACCATTCTACGCCATGCATTATAGCATAACATATCATAGTCTAAAGTAATACACTCATGTTCATTTAAATTTGCGCGATTTTGAAAACACCCGTAACACAAAAGTTCTCGCTGTGGTTTCCAACGGTCAATACATAATAACAAACACTGTTCATCTATAGAAAAAGAAGAACACCGATATTCACAATAATTGTATGTATTTAGGAAACGACATTGGTATTCACAGTATGGATTGTTGATACACATTTTTATCGTGTTCAAGATATGTTTCTCTTAAATCAGAAATGTGATAATCATTGAATGTAATCTCCTGATATGTATAGTTAAATTTGTTTATAAGATGCGGAATAATGTTTACGTCTATATATTTCACATGAATTTTTAGATATTGTTTTAATATTTCCTCGCGTGTTGATTTCTTAATTAGGAAATTCCACACAGTAGTATTTAATTCTTCATCACTTTCACTTACACATTTATGCTCAGTTTCTTTCTCACTATGAATTGCACAACTTTCACAAAGTAATGGTTCAGAAAGTTTATATTTTTCTAGTAACTGTTTTACACAAACTTCATTTACTTCATTAGGAGTACAACCACACTTCACATCATTGAATATCAGAATGTCATTAGAAATTGTATTTTGATCTAGCACTACTACTTCCTCTTCAAACGGTATTTCATTTGGGTATCTGAAATTTCGTCTATACACACTATCGTCTATGCTAATTTCTTGTGTTGGATAAATAATCCTATATTTTTCAGCGTCTTCTTCAGGAATGTCAGGATCATTTGGTTGTACAACAATAATTTTCTTTTGTTTTTCAAGTTCAAAACGTTTTTCACGTGGTGAAATGTACTTTACATGTTTACTTTGCGATAAGGAAAGATTGGTTTCAATTTCACCTTTCCTTTTCTTATTATGAAAAGAAGAATATGTTCTTAATTGTTTAACATTATGCAGGTCTTTATTTATTTGTCGCTTTGCAACTGCTGAAACATTTACCTTTTGACTGTACATCTTAACAACGTATCAACCACTTTATTTGTGTTAGTACAAGTACACGCATGCGCAGGATTTATAGTGCAAAGGTAGGGGATGCGCGAAACAAATGCGCAGAAAATAAGTATGAATATTTTAAAAGTTTTTCCCCATTACAATATTTGTTTACGTATTGAATTAGATTCCGTGTATTTTAAATATCAAAAATATTTAATTTGATACGTCAGACTAACTCCACTTTTATTTTGATTGAATATAATATTAACTTAAGAATAACATTAATTATATACATGATCTTATGAAAATATAGTGTGAGAAAGCATGATTTTATTCATAAAGATTTAATTGGATGACAATTCAGTATTTGAATGTTACAGTACTATATCCACTTGTAATGTTTCATGATACAGAACATATACACAAAGTAAAGAAATATGCATGTAACAGTAGACATATACGTGTAACGGTTGACTTATGTTTGGCTTATGTTGCACATGTAAGGAAGAAGGTATCATTGAATGCACACATTGTGACACTCAGCATGTCTTAACAGACACATATTGTACCCCAGTACTTCATAAAGCGTTAAAGACTGGATATAAAATTCTGCAAATGATTGAAGTATGGGAATTTGAACTGTTGGTTCTGAGCTTAGTCATTTAAATATATCAGGAAGCTTTAAGATTTTACCTTATGTCAAATCAAAGGAGACAAAGAAAAATACATGAAAGAGTATCATGTATATGAAGGAATAGAATTAATGGAAGATAATATTAGGATGAACCCATGCATGAAACAATCTACACTTCATTGCACGGAAAATGGACATAACGATCACACTTATTGCAAAACAAAAGATTTTGTTTTACTTGGTGTTAACGCAACGCTATGCTACGGGTCTGAGGGTAAACATATGTAAACTTACTGCAGGCAGCATTCCTGCATTTTGGCTGTGTACCGACTATTATGTTGAAAAGTTGCAAGTCCGCAAAAGATATTATTGATCTGTACTGTGAAGGCTTCTTTCGTCAAGACAATATGCTGAAAGCTACGTGTGAAAAAATTAGTGAATTTGTGTCTGTAGGGAAGACTACCGGCTTAACTGCTGATGATTCCGACGAGTTAATGGATGTTTTTTCGGGAGGTTAGCACGAGTTTTGCACCAGAACATAGTATATGTTCTACATTGTATGGTACAGGCAGTCGGGAATACTTTCGCATTGTTAATAGTAAAACTATGCAATATCCTTATTTTGGTCTGCGTGGAAAGGAAGTTACCATTGAATGTATGCACACTAGTGGTATCGAAGAACCGCAAACATATGTTCGTTCATTATTCGAATTTGTACAAGAACATACACTAAATGACGTCAATGATGATGATATTTTTATCGGTATTACTATTGAAAGTTCGCGTCAAAATTAAACAAACGATGTACATGACATGACATCCTAAAAAGGAATTGAATCCCGATATATCGTTCCATATAGTTGAAAATGTTTTAAATACTAATGAACATTTGGAACGAAGGGAGATCCACGCAAGGGAAAGGGTCGAACCCGTGGATCAACCAAATATGAAGATTATGCAACGCTTTTGGAAAAGTGTTCCACCCCAATGAAGAAACATTGTATATTGTTATCCTCGGAATGGGTAAGACTGATTAGCGTCGTAACTACGTGTACAAACTAAAGAATCATCCTGAGCTAGTATTAAAACAGGCTATGGATTTGTGCATTGATCCCAATGTTAGTGTTGACCATTAACATGGTTGTACTATTGCAGATGCGAAGAAGTTCGAAAACAAACTAACCTCTGAATACCGGATAATTATTTATGAGAAGAACAAATGAGTTAACAGTATAATATATCCGTGAATTAAAGATTGCAAACAAAATTTACACCTTGTATGAGAACCAATTGATAACTAACATACATAAACGTTTGGAACCCAATGTTTTTGTGGTGATTGTTTGTAGGATCTTACATGTATTATAGTGAATATCTTACTATCACTTATTTAGTAAAAATTATCTATTCATTCTTACATTATGAAACTTTTAACACATGCTAACAACTCATCAAGACTTATAAACACTTATTTCCCAAATAATTCTAGCAGAAGCATATCTTTCAATATTTTAAATTGACTTGTACATAGTTTTCATTAGTATTGGTGTTAATCAGTTCTTTGCAGCATTTACCACATTCTTTTCATCATTATCAAACATATGTTTAAAATTATCGCACTATACCGAACTATGCAGTAACTATTGTCAACTTTCTTAGAGAATTACAGCAGTTAGAATCATTTGTTATCAGTTTTTACGTTCACAGAAGAAATCAAGTCATACCAAATCCTTTTTACACTTTGTATGTGTAATACGTCTACAGAGGAGTAACATTTTCATCCATACGTCTATTATTTCTTCATATTTTTCAATCACAAACACTATCACTATCACTATGGTTTTTATTCCAAATTAAGAATTTCTTAAAATCTTTCTGCAAGAATATTTCTATCAGTTGATTAAGAAATGTATCATTATGAATGGCATCATCATATATATGAAAAAACTGTTCTAATTTATTAAAAGTATTGCCGTGCATCTTTTGAAACTCATGCCAAATTTCATCCTGTGTATCAATATCCATAACAATGCTTAGTACTTTTGTTTTCAATATATTTTTATCTAACAGAATACACTCATGGTTTATTGCGTCTTTTAATCCGCGTGCACATCCACTGCAAAGAAGCATACTTCTTCTTTTAGATTCCCACACTTGAAACGCATTTATTAAGCACTGCGTGGTTATGCGAATGTTATCGCAGAAACAAAACCATACGTTTTCAGCATTAGACATTTTTCAGTTCAAATTTTCAACAGTTTGAAAATATTGTTTTTATGTATTTCTAAAACACTAGGCACAAATATTTTCACTGCCCACCATACGGAGAAGAAATCTTTTTCATCGACTACAACGGCACAAGATTATTATATGTACCTTTGTTAACTCTGGTATTTATACGTTTCGCCGTAGGATGTATTGTATTATCTGGATTAACCAATGAAAACAGGTTTGAACAAGTTTAAGGTAGACCTGAAACTCATAGTTTCCACCCCCATTAGTTTTAACTGCTATTCTTTTATGATTATGAAGTGATTCTTATATTCAAATTAACTTGAATATTTCATCTTTGCAACAGTTTTTTAAAACAGATAAAGTCACCCATGCCATTTACCCGCGCTTGCTTGAATATCACATCTTTGCAACAGTTTTCTTATAACTGACAAAGTCACCCATCCCGTTTACCCGCGCTTGCTTGAATTTCTATATACTGACATTTAGATTAATAATTAGAAATCACGATACCTGAACACCAATAGATCCTTTGCATGTATTTGTTTTAATTAGAGTATTGGATTCCAACGCAATGTGACAGTTTGATTTGATCCATAAATAATCCCTTTAAAAGTTAAAGGGAAGATTTTAACAATGTCTACTAGATTTTCCGATTCTTAAGTAGTCCTTTGCTCTTGTTATTTTCCAATATTGATTATCTTAAGCTGTATCTAATTTTCTTAAGCTGTATCTAATTATCATTTTCTTACTTTTGACCAGTCTCTCTCTCTCATGCTGAGTTTCCTACTTTGTCCACAGTCGTCCTATCCTATTACCCATTGAAGCCTTAGCGGTTTACTCCCCATTTCTATTTGCATTCGGTATTGCTTTTGACTTGGTTCCAGCGTAAAATTCAACAGAGTTGACACCGGGATGGGGTAGTTGCTCTACTAATGCAGAAAAGTATGTGGGCAGATAAGTACAACAAAAGATTACCTAAAATAATACTGGTCATAGGAAAGATCAAATGGGAGTAATAAATTGTTTAAGGATCTGAGAAGTGAACTTTGTGCCGGACAATATTGTGTTCGTAACTTTTCTTGGGAATTTTCCCCGTTTTCCCTCATAGTTTTATTCATTTCCTTTAGCCTAACCGGCATAAATGTGGTACGTAATACTCAAAGATTTCATTGTTTAAGGAGAACGAGAATGTTTGTCAGCATTGTTTAGTGTAGGTTGCGAATATATGTTGCAGATGTACTCGCTGTTCAAATCAGCTATTTTGCTACAAACTTATACAAATTCTCATATTCAGTTGATAAATCTCCGAGTGACGATATTGATTACAGTGCAGTACACTTTTTATAGATAAATAGATACTGAGACCTTCATAGCTAACATGTCCTTAAATACTGATAAGCTCAAACAAAGAAAGAAAAAAAATCTAATTCCTAATAATATTTATAGTAAACTGAGCAAATTATAAAAGTTTCCAACATCAACCTCTGCCCCCTTTCCTTCTTACGTTTTCATGAATTTGGAATTTATTTTACGGATAAAGTGTAGTATATCGCCTATTTATTTATCTGTTGTACAATCAAATAGCTTTATATGTAATAGGGTACACATCTCTGATGTGGTAGTTTGTGATTCGATTCCCATCACCCATGTTTTCCTTCATTTATTCACCCACATGTCTTAAGAGGTGTTCTTCATACCCACTAGAAATAAAGATTTCAGTTCAAGTATACTTTCTGACTTGAGCCCATTCAACTTGTTGGTATTTAATAGCTTCAGCTATATATCAGGTCTAATTTTGAAGTGCTTACTTATCATTATTTAGTGTTCAAACATTTTTAACAAGGAGTCTGCTACGCATATGTTCTCTAAAATAATACGAAAAATTACAGTGAGAACTATGAAATTGTTGACAAATCCATCATTAAGTTAGTTCTAGCTTCGTATTGCTTATGAGGAATTCAGTTGACTCTGAAGATCGTAATGTTGGGAAGAAAGATAGGAACATATTCCGCAAAACCATGAAGATTATTGAATACAAAGTTCTTGTAGTGTACATCCTATTTCTCTCCCTATCTCCATCTCTGTACCTCTCTCTATCTTTCTCTTCATCTCTCTCTCCCTCTGTACTTCTCTCTCTGAACTTCTCTCTCTCCCTCTCTTCCTCTGTGGACCTATCTCTGAACTTCTCTCTCTCTTTCCCTCCATATATATACCTTTCTCTATTCATCTCTCTCTCCCTTCATCTCTCTCCCTACATCTCTGGACCTCCCTCTGTACTTCTCTCTATCCTTCTCTTCCTCTCTCTCCCTTCCTCTCTCTCCCTCCTTCCCTCTCTGAACTTCTCTCCCTCCATCTCTATACCTTTCTCTATTCATCTCTCTCTTCCTCTAAATGTACATTTTGTTTTGTTTTGATTGTCAGCATTATTCATTTCTCTTAGCTTACAGAGCATAAGGAAAGGAGATTACACTAAATGATCAATGTATCGATTTCATGTCTCATATAACCTCACTACTAAAAGTAATAAGAATAGTTTTTCTCTTTGTTCTATCTTGCCTATGAGATGAAACGAGAAGAAACAAAAGTTTGTATGGTTAAGCGGATAGCGTACATGTCTTTGACAACTAAACTTTATTCGTACTTATAGTTTTCTAATATCATTTTCCATTTATTTCACAAGTAGCTCTTAATATGTTCATAGACTTTAGTGTTATTATAAATAACACGAAAGAATTCAAAAGCTGAGTTTTAATAAAAACGAAATAACACAAAAGCAGAGCTTGAACTCTTAAAAAATTGTAATTGGTAAGTCAAAATACATACCGCAAAGCCGATAATCCAATAAAAGAAATACTCAAAAGAATAAGTAATAAGAGGATTGATTCCCAAGTAGAATGTTTAAAAGAACTTCAAAGTCTATCAGTTTACTGTCTAAGGATTACAAAGAAAATAGCTTTGATGATGGTGAACTCCAAACAAATTCATACGTATCATAACTATCTTACGTAAAGTTTTCCTTAATCCTACCACGCAAATGTGATGTCAAATAAAATAAGATTGTTTTCACATTACGCTCACAAATTCAAAAGCAAGGGAGGTTTACACCAATTAAATGTTAAAATGAGACTTGGCATACAACATGCTTACTGTACTATCTTCACGAATACATATTTTCAAACTAATTGTTGAACCAAACTTCACCTTAGATGGTTGAGATCCCGGGTTGACCAACTAAAATTATGGCTGAACATATTGTGTTTGTAACTTTTCCAAGCGTTCCCCTCAGAGTTTCTTCATTTTACCAAATGCTTTATCCTAGACAAAATAATTGTGAGGTGTCACATTTCATTTTAATACACAGTCAAGGGGAAATCATTTCAATACATAGCGAAGAGAGACCAGTAATTATTTATTTATTTAACTAGTAAAGAATCTGATTTCAAATTTCAATATAAGACAGCCGTGGGTCAGTGGTAGTACCAACAGTTAGACTTGTAGTGAACTCTCTTGGAGTTTTTTCAAGACGAAACAACATTAAATCATTCATTTCTCATAATTACTATCTCCTTTAGCCTATCCAAGTTTAAACTTTGATTAGTTTACCACAAGACAAAGAGAAATATTACTGGTGAAAAATCAAATAAGCAATTACCAATAAGAAAATACTACTTCAATTCTCTTTCTCTCTTTTCAATTGTTTTGAAATCTTCAAGGTTTGTACAGTATAGTTCCCTGAACAGTTTATTTTCTACTGTACCAACTAAAATTGTTTCATGGCCAAGTGGTTAGTATGATCGTCTTGGCTAACTGAATAGTACATCAGTGTTGGACATTTCATATTTTTTATTTGTACGAAAACATTTTCTAATATCACTCATCGAGGGTTCGATTCCCGAAGATAGGTCATGTGACAACAGATTAATTCTTACAAGGAATGTTCTAAGAATTAGAAAAAAAAAAAGACTTCTTGCTGAAAAAACTAGAGACTTCTTGCTGAAAAACTAGAGACTTCTTGCTCCTAGGTTTCGGCGATACTGATTCATACGTAATACTACTTCGAAAGAAGAAATTGTTGATTTCATTAAATCATTTTTGAAAATGCTAATTTATTTTGTATTGGTAATTTATTTGTAAATATTAAAAATGCAAAATTCGATAACACTAAAACGAGTTGGAGAACTTATCCGTATTAAATTAAGTCTATTTCCCGTTAAATTGCAAATGTAAGAGAGGGCTCATGACTTGTATAATATTTGTGATATTTTACCCATTGAGACACAGAGAGAAAAGAGGAGAATATAGTGTCAATAAAGAACAATTTTGAAAATGCACGAAATGAACGCTTAATATCAAATATATAACCATTAACAGAATTAACTCTGTAGCTCGTTTTCTCCATTAAATTTCCTTCCTTTATTTTAAGGATTACATCATCACTGAATTTCTCCACGGGAGATTATATTTCTTTTAGCAGCATCGAACTGGAGCTATGCCTTGTAATTGAAACATTTTAAAAATGATAAACGGCGAATGCGGTAATCGAACCCGGGCCGCCAGATTAGAAAACTACAACTCTTAACACTCATCTAAAGCGTTACTCCTTCCGGCTCGCCTAAATAAAGAGCCTTTTCTTTGCATTCAAAACAGTAGCTTGTTAATAGTCAGATTGATTTGAAAAAGACAGGAATATGTAATTGACTCGGAGGGCATTATATCACTGTATTCACTAAGTTATCAACATTACATATTTTTTCGCAACAAAATACAAAACTCCTTTATTTTGAATCAAATACGGCGCGTATATTATACTCGTAAACAAACTAAATACAAATTAACTGCTGCATAGTAATCGTTGTTAAGTGGTCAAGGAGCTACACCAGTAATCTGAAGGTAGTCGAAAAAAATCGGATCCACGAAAATCTAGTAATCTTTTTTTACTTTAGAAATTTTTGATGGCGATTGATCGGCGATGACGCTAGTTTTATTTTCTTCTAATATTGATGTTTCAATACTTGAACTATAAAATCTTCAGGAATTAGAATAATAATAATAATAATAATAATAATAATAATAATAATAATAATAAAGTTATTATTATTATTATTATTATTATTATTATTATTATTATTATTATTATTATTATTATTATTATTATTATTATTATTATTATTATTATTATTATTATTATTATCTCATAGAAGATTAAAAGTTAGGAGCTTAGGTATTATCGCTCAGGGCATAACATTACAACTAGAAATGTAAAATTTGGCAAGAATATTTCGGCTTTGTTCAGTGTTGCTCACTATCTGAGGAATTTCTCAACTTATTTTTTGAAACAAAACAAACAAAATTGAGACGAGAGTTAACATTTTAGATTTGAGACGGAACAAGACAAACTCAAATTATCGTCTAGCTTTGAAGATGGAAATCGAGACGAGACGAAAAGTGTGGTTAACATTTCTCTTTTTATCTTCATTATAGATGTAGTGTATGTGTATTCTTTAAGTAACAATTGCTTTGTAGACTGAATCTTATAGGCTTTTTGTTACTTTGAATTTCGGAGCTCATTGAGTTCATTATGGTCTGTTTACTATGGTTAGAAAAACTGTTATAATTACTTCTTCATATACTCAAAGTTAGTTTATTAGATGCCTGACTGTTCAGCGATATTCAGTTCTTTTTATTACAGTTAGCTTCCTCAAAACGTAAAGTAAAATACGTTATACATGAAACTTGAGTGGAACGATTTGGTTTAAAATTTGATGTTTTCAGAGGTGTATTATGGAGGTCCAGACAACCTCCCGAAATACCGACTTATTTGTAAATTTTGCCTAATTTTAGACCAACTTGAAAAAAATAATACCATTATTATTATTATTATTATTATTATTATTATTATTATTATTATTATTATTATTATTATTATTATTATTATTATTATTATTATTATGACTGAAATTTTACCTAAATATTACGTCCTATTGCAATGTAAATAAGCGTACTGAAGTTGATAGGAAATAAAAATAAAGGATAAGAGATAGTGCTAGAGGCAGGATAAGAGCGATTAGTGTCCGAAAGTAAAAGAAGAAGAGAGAAAGAAGGTGTCAGCTCCTGGACAACATTAATATCGAAACTCCGGATGCCTAACTCCGTAGTGAAGACAGATATGGACATCACATAATATAAAAACGCATTTTAACATCTAATTACTTGGATATTGGTAATTAATAACAAAGCGAAACATTTTAGATTTAACATATGTATATCTGTATGAACAGTAAAAACCATATCGTTTCTTAACATGCTATATGATTTTTAGTAATAAAATACAACATCCATAATAGACGAATATTCGTAAAATTATCAGTACTATAATTACTCGGGCATGTCCACAAAAAAAGAGGGACAAAAATTTATGAAAGAAATATAGTTATAATTTTTAGTCAAGTTGTTCTTTTGATAGAAATATTGTTGTATATAGCTGGCATCATTAATCTTTTTCAGAGAATTACTATTTTCTTATTTTTTTTCGTAGGTTACCTTTGATCTACTAAGTTTTAATGTTGATTCTATTATACAAGCTTGTTTTATTATTACATAGGTCTTATTTTTTTCTGTCGGTATCCCAAGTAGAAGTTCATATTACTGATGAAACCTTTTCTGAAAGTAAAGTTCAATGTTCAACTTAATTAAACTGTGCTTATTTCAAGTTATTATAAATGCATGTTGCTTATACTTAATAATAAAAGACCGTTGACAAATGTGACGTGAGTTACCGTAACATGAGATACCCGACTCTGTGCATATTCCACAAAAAAAGTAGTCATAAAATGTAAAATGAAATTTAATATTTTTGTCATAATTAAACTATGTGTGTTCCTATCTTACATAGCAATTTCATGCACATAGCTATGCCAGGAGAAAAGAAAATGGACTGAAAAATCACAGGTTCTGAATGTTGGGAAAACATTTGTAACGTGAATTACTATAGTATTTTCTTTCCTCCTAGGTTTGCTGTATCATATAAAATTACGATATTTGGTAATTGTCTGTATAAATATGACACTTTTCTTTTTTAAAAGAAAAAGCAGAGATTTTAAGTTTATTTGTGGTCAGTATTCTTCAAAATATACGTCATTACGTAACGTGAGTTACCATGTACACCTTGTCTCAAAAAGGTTGAGCGCATTCTTTACTGGTGTTTTGAGGCAATAATTTTCTAAGTCCAGCTTCGGGTATCTTAGGGAAAAAGTAAGCCAGGTTCGAACCTCCAAGCCAGCCTTTGAAATCGGGAAAAAGTTTGCAGATGTGTTTTTCTTCTTTTAAATATAATAAGACTTGTTACCAAGTGTTTAAAAAAGCAACATTGATTGAAATACTTAAGGATACAATATTTCGAAACCTTTTTTTTTTTTTTTTTTTAATGTCAGCACATGCTTGTTTGTTATTTAGCTCTCCATACGTAATGGAACATTTAAATACGTTAAAGAATCTTTCCATATATAAAAGAATGCTCAAAGTTAAGAAATAGAACATAATTATCGCCTGAGTACTAAAATGAAAGTCAAAGTAGAACAGAAACAGCGTTTGTAATGGATATGAATGTCATAATTATCTTGAGATCCGTTATACCTAGCTAGAAGGTTGTGTTAGCTCATTGGTAAGCTGTCGGGTTTCAAATCATAAGGTTGAGGGTTCGAATTCCGTCTAGTTTAGTCATTTTTTTTAAAATTATATTTTCTGCAATGCATGAAAAATTATATAAAATAATTACATGAGAATACATAAGTTGTGTATATATAACATAATCATTGCAGAACATAGTAATTATTATGTTTAAAATATAACATCTGAGATAATTTTCACAGTAGATCAGTATTATATATAAGAATGTAAATACAAGTTAAGAAACTCGTTCAATGGCAATAAATAAATCATGTAGTGTATTTATTTGCAGCTATTTGTGATATAGAGGGTAATTCTCAACATTCATAATGCAGAATGTCATTTATGTTCTTGAAAAGTTATTCGATGCATAAACAGAAGGTATAAACAGAGAATCCAAAGTCGGAACGCTCGCAAAAAAATTCATGAACCCCAAAGGTCACGTGAGCAGACTGGAATTGTCCTTATGAAGCATGCCACAGCAGAAAGTCTTTACATAGATTTTCAATTCAATTCCTGATATATGCTTTTGCAATGTGGAAGTGGTGATGCCTTGAGTCGCCCTCTCTCGCTCGCTCGCTCGCTCACTCTCTATTTATACAGAATATAAAAGTGGATTTATGTGTGTATTTCAACATAATTCTGATATATCTAGAGCAATTTTAACTATATTTCTTACAGTCTGGAAAAAGAGTACTGTTGGGATACATATCAAAAATGCTAGAAACGGGTCGATATTAGTATCGAATCCATAGTTTCGTGGTCGCTTAGGTGAATAGTTCTACTTTCAATTCAAGTCCAATTAAGCTCCCATTAGCACCCAGGGTGGTTACGTAGCGACATAAAGATATCGAAATCCTTCGATATTAGAATCGAATCGTAAGTTTTCAGCGCCGCTAACAGTGCAGCATTTTCCATTAGTCCACATTAGTCCACATTTCACATTAGTCCCATTGCCTAATTATTATTATTATTATTATTATTATTATTATTATTATTATTATTATTATTATTATTATTATTATTATTATTATTATTATTTATAGTAATAGTAGTATAATTGATGATAGAATAATTATTGTCTATGTATTGTCTAGGTAGGGCTACACACAAGATTTTGCTCGTTTTGGTTCGACTTGACTCTAATCCGAGTCGAGTTGGAAGATATTTTTCGCGCCGAGTCCAAGAGTAGACCTCAAAGATGTCTGTTTCGAATCGAGTCGAGTTTCAAAGAAAAGTCGTTCGTGCCCATCCCTATTAATGAGAGCTTAATCGGAGTTAAGCGAAATTGAAAGTCTCACTATTTATCTAAGCGACCTCGAAAACTATGAATCTAATATCGATCATTTTCTAGCAATCTTTTATATGTATCCCCCTCCCATTCACCATAGGTAACCCGACAGCACTCTTTTCGAAACTATAAGAAATGTGGTTAAAATTACTCTAGGCCAATGGTTCTCAATCTAATTCCTATCACGATCTCCTTTTATCACACGCTCTTGCCAGCGACCCACAACTTCCCACAACTTCTTGACCAAATAATAGAACGATCATGCGACAAGTCTTTGCAACTTTTTTTTTTTTTTTTTTTTTTTTTTTTTTTTTTTGTAACGAAGACTTGGACAAGTTCTGCCTGATGAGGAGAGAAGAATATCCTGGTCTGGGGATTGCTGCTTTAAAAGTAATAATTCCATTTGCTATATCGTACTTGTGCGAAAGTGTGTTTTTTGTGATAAACATTAAAACAAAGATAAGAAATCGCTTATCAGTTGAAAATGGCTTGATAATGTTCGTCATGAAGATTGAAACGGACATTGCTGAACTAGTGAAATTACACCATGCTTAGGTGTCTCATTAGGTTTTAATTTTAATTGTATTTCAATGTGCAGGTTTTGTTGCATGTGTATTTTTCTAGTATTTCTATATACAGTTCTCATTAGTTTTATATCATACCTCTTTGATTTAAATTCATTTTTAAACAACTCTACTAACTAACTAACTCTATGGCCTATGGAACCCGGAGGTTCAATGCCGCGTTCACAAAAGCTCTACACTGACTTCTATCCTTAGCCAATTGGATCCAGTTTCTACTTTGTATTCGTATCTCAGCGAGATCCATCTTAATATTGTCCTTCCATCTGCGCCTAGGTCTTCCTAATGGTCGTTTTCCGATTGGTCTTCCAGTCAAGATTTTGAAAGCGTTTCTACTTTCTTCCATTCTAGCTACATGACCTGCCTACCTAAGCCTTCTAGACTTGACGACCCTAACAATGTTGGGTAAACCGTATAAATTATGTAGTTCCTCGTTATGAAGTTTCCGCCATTCCCCATTCCCGTTCCTCTTGGGTCCGAATATTCGTCTAAGGATCTTGTTCTCAAATACTTTCAGTCTATGTTCTTCCCTCAAAGTAAGCGACCATGTTTCGCAACCATACAGAACAACAGGCATGATTATCGTTTTGTATATTTTAAGCTTCAAATTTCTCGACAGAATTCGCGACGAGAAGAGACTTTCAACCGAATAGTAACACGAATTCTACACCCTTTGAAAATGTTCAGTAGAGTTATTTTTTATTGTTCTTTACAGTGTGTATAAAAAATAAAAGTATGCCTATCAGAACAAAATTAAAAATAATATTTAAAAATAATTTCTGGTATTAGATTCTAACTATATTTATCTCTTCCGCCTATCTTCGCGATCCCCTAGGGGCCGCGACTCCCAGGTTGAGAAACCCTGCTCTAGGCATACATGAGTTATGTTGGAACATACATACATACACTTTTATGTGTATAAATGCAGATAAGAGAGATTTGAGAGAGAGCGATTAAGGAATTACCGCTCTCAATCTCTTCACTTTACTTTTGCCATTCGCGAATTTCTTACGTGACAGTTTGGGGCTAGCTAGTTTTTTGTCTTGGACCACGATCCGATTTTCGATATGCTCTACCTAAATGCTGTAATGCGAATATTGAGAAGTTATCTGCGATGAAAGTAGCTGCAAATAAATACATTACATAACTTATTTATTGCTATTACACGATTTTTTAAATTTGTATTCAATATTCACACATAACACACCGACGTTCTGTCAATACCTCAGATGTTATATTTTAAAGATAAGAATTACTTATGTCGTGAAATGATATGAATATATATATTCAACTGATATATACAACTGATGATATGAATATATACATTCAACTGATATATACAACTGATGAATTGTAATGTAACTATTTTACATAATTTTCATGCATTGAGGAAAAGTAGAATATCATAAAAGAATTTCACCTGAACGGGTATCGAACTCACGATTTAAACGCTCGGTGGTGTACCACTGAGCTAACATGACCGCTTTTCGGAAGCTGCTTCTGATATATAACTGAGCTCGTACGTAAATGCTCTTTTCCGTATGGAAATCACAATGACGAAACGAGAGTGTGAATACATAGTCTCGAAATATTGTATCATTAAGTATTTCAATGTTACTTTTTTCTACACTTAATACCATTTCAACATGTCTTATTATATTTAACAGAAGGAAAAACATATCTGTACATCGTTTCCCGATTACTAAGGTTGGCTTTGGAGGTTCGAACCAGCAACTTTAGTTTACTGTTTTCCGAAGATACCCGAAGTTGGACTTCGAAAGAGTTTGTCTCAAAACAGCTATCATCATATCGCTCAATCTGTTTGGTATATGGTATATGTTTTTATACGCGTAAAGTCAGTATAACAATTCATTCTTTAAACAGCTTTTCGTATGTATTAATATTCCTTTATAAAAACGGTTTTTGATATTATTATTACGGCGCACCATTTTCAGATTTCTTTCGCGAGTCGTTGACCAAGTCGTTCCCCACCAGCGTTGCCAGACTCACAGCTCGGAATTATTCCAAAACCTGATCGAACTTATGCTAGATCCTCATAATTACTAATTCAGGAGTTTAAAAAAACGAAGTTGAGATACGATAACGTAACTTAAAATACACAGAGAGCAAGAATGCATGGATAGAACTCAATACTTCACGCACCAAAATTTTAACTCAACTAAATTAATGCAGTCGTTGCCAGACTCAATGGCGTATATATCGTATAAATGAATGCAAAGTTTTCGTTTACATATTATGAAAGAAAATTACTTCGCAGCATAAGGGGAGTTCGGAATCGTCTGCTGGGGGGGGGGGCGGCAGATTTTTGGTCGGTCTCGGAGCTGTCATTTCAGGAATAAATATGATCATGAAGTCAGAAATAAAGATGGTGAAGTTGTCAAAAAGTTGGGGGGAGAATGGCCCCCATAGCTCCGCCCATGCCTCGGAGTTAAAGGATTAGAAAACCCTGGGTGGAGCCACAAAAAAGCCCAAAGACGTTTCGAACTTACTTCGGAAAATAAGACTGCCTGTATGGTTTACCGACTGTATGAATCAATGGAAGAGGATACATTTCTGCCGTTCTTTTTCTTCCCACGACCAACTTCTTTCTCATCTCCAGGTTTTACGGCTTTTTGATAAACTTGCTGAAATTGTGCTAGATTTGGGCAGGATGCTAAAAGCAAGCTGCTAGATGCTAGAGACATGCAAATTATGCTAGATCTAGCATCATTATGCTAGATCTGGCAACGCTGTTTCCCACAGTAGGCGTGTCGTGCAAGTAACCAATCACACGTCAGGTACTAGCTTTTACCTATTGCTTCCTTCTCACAGCTCAGAACATTGGTAACTATGGATAGACGTACAGCAGTAATTACTTTATGGGAGTTGGAAGGTTATTCTGCAACTGCAGCTAGCAGGCGAGTAGGTGTCCCGGCCTCTACAGGAAGGCGATGGATTCGGAAATATGGTGCTACAGGTCAGACTGATAATTTACTATCTCCTGGTCGTCCGCATGTGTCAACCGAAGCCTAAGATGCGAGATTAGTAAACGAAGCCCGGTTAGACCCACTAAGGACGTCTAGACAGCTAATGGAAGTTTCTCTCTATCCTGGTAGTAAGCATACAGCTCTGCGAAGGCTTCGTCATGCTGGGTTACGTGGCCGTGTTGCTGCCGTGAAGGAAAAACTCTCAGACGACCACAAAATTTACCGTCTCGCGTTTGCACAGGTGAATGTGGGTCTCAATTGGGAAAACGTAGTTTTCTCAGATAAATCCATATTCACAACATCAAAGGAGGGACGCCGTTTTGTGTATCGTCCGAGAGGTACCCGATATGACCATGGATATGTGGCTGATTGCAATCGCAGTGGCCATGTATCTATTTTATGTTGGGGTTGGATTTCCAGTCGCGGAGCAGGACAGTTTCATAGAATTGAAGGACATCTGGACAATGCTCAGTACTTAGACATTATCAGTAATATCATGATGCTATCTGTACGAGTATTTCAGCCTGATGGTGTAATTCAGTTCCAGCAATACCAGTCGCCAATACATACTTCCCGTGTGATTCAGGAATGGTTCGCAGGGCACCCTGAGATTGATTTAATCGACTGGCCGCTCGTTGAGCAGACCTCAATCTCATGGAAAATATGTGGGCAGAAGTGAAGCGTACTCTAAGGGAAAGTTGGCCTGAGGCAGATCCACCAAGAACTCAGGATGACCTGTGACATCTTGTTTCCGAAGCATGGCTGGAGGTAGGGGAAGGAGATAGATTTGTCACCTATGTAATAGATTCCATGCCCAGAAGAATGGAGCGTGTAATAAATTCAGAAGGGTCTTGGACACAATATTAATGTCCCCGCCTTAACTCCCGAAAACAGCCCTTTTCAGGGCTACCAAAACGCTTCTGAAAATATTTCTAGAAGTAAACCACTCCTTGTATCCGATTTCTGTGCAATCCTACTAACAAAAGAATGATAATTAGCTGTAGGCTTTGAACTCAAGACCTCTTTATTGGCAAGTCCGTACTCTACCAGTGAGCTAACATGATCACGCAAACCCAACCTGAAGAAACACGACTTTCTATTTCTGGTATTCGATGACAATGATGCTCATATACTTGGCAAATGTTGTATTCAACTTGGGATATTCCGCAACACACACATACACACACACACACATAAACAAAGCGAAAGAGAGAGAGAGAGAGATGAATATACAAAAGCATATTCAACGTATTCGAATGAGACTCTAAGTAACGACATTGCGTTCTAAAGAGAGTTTTTGTTTCTTCCTGTGACGTTAAGGGGATCGGGAAAAGTTATGTATCTTGAAGCAGGATACGACTTTGGATACTCTGTTTATACACTTTCTATATCCGTAGGAATATATTGTATTTCACGAATGTAAATGACATGCTGTAATGAGAATATTGAGAAGTTACATCTGTATGACAAATAGATGCAAATAAATACACTACATAACTTATTTATTGCTATTAAATGATTTTCCTAACTTGTATTTACATCCTCATATATAATACCGACCTACTGTGAAAATTATCTCAGATGTTATATTTTAAACATAATAATTACTATGTTCTGCAATGATTATGTTATATATACACAACTTATGTATTCTAATGTAATTATTTTATATAATTTTTCATGCATTGCAGAAAATATAATTAAAAAAAATGATTAACCTCGACGGGATTCGAACTCTCAACCTTATGATTTGAAATCCGACAGCTTACCAATGAACTAACACAAGGACTTCTAGAACTATGCTTCTAGCTAGGTATAACGGATCTCAAGATAATTATGACATTCATATCCATTACAAACGCTGTTTCTGTTCTACTTTGACTTTCATTTTAGTACTCAGGCGATAATTATGTTCTATTTCTTAACTTTGAGCATTCTTTTATATATGGAAAGATTCTTTAACGTATTTAAATGTTCCATTACGTATGGAGAGCTAAATGACAAACAAGCATGTGCTGACATTAAAAAAAAAAAAAAAAAGGTTTCGAAATATTGTATCCTTAAGTATTTCAATCAATGTTGCTTTTTTAAACACTTGGTAACAAGTCTTATTATATTTAAAAGAAGAAAAACACATCTGCAAACTTTTTCCAGATTGCAAAGGCTGGCTTGGAGGTTCGAACCTGGCTTACTTTTTCCCTAAGATACCCGAAGCTGGACTTAGAAAATTTTTGCCTCAAAACACCAATAAAGAATGCGCTCAACCTTTTTGAGACAAGGTGTACATACCCACTCCATGATTTTGACAAATGAGTAGGCTTATAAAAATACTTACCAGAAACTTAAATAATTTATAAATTTGTAAATGAAAACCACGCACACGGTCAAAATTACGGCACCTTTCTCTAATTTATGCGCAATGATAGAAACAATTATGGAATGAAAACTCTCAGCCATTTAAGATTTTTCTGTTCTAGCTTCAAAGACTCTTGTTAGACCTTTATGAAGAGTACGTGGGACCACAAGGAAAGGATATTAATTTTAAATAAAAAAAAATTGGGAAAAATTGTTGCAGCTATCTATAAGTTATGCAACAAGTTGAATTGATAACCTCCTACTTTTTGCAAGTCTGTTAAAAAATAGTGGATATCGTTAACCTAAACCCTATATGGATTTAAAAATGGCAACATGAAATGGACAATTGTATAATAGCAATGAAGATAGTGCTTACCAAAGTGACACTTTCTGAACACCATAACGTAGTGTGGTTTTTGTAAAACTTTAAGAGAGTACTTAAATTTATCTTGTATGGTAGGCAATAGTAGTAACCAATATAAAGAAATATTAATTTCTTTTTACTTTTGCAAAAATAGTCCGCCAAGGAGACAATAATGTATATGTAAACAAATAATAAATAGTACCAAATACAAGCAGCAAACGTTTTTATGATTCTTTTGTTCTTTCTGTACATATTGGTTAGACACAGTGATGATATATAATTACAGTACCAAAGCAATTTATATATTTTTGATGTAACTACCTCTCAAAAAAATGTTTCCCAGGAACACCGTGAAGTAAGTAACCTTCCCATGTGAATAAGACATCACACACATTATCTGAAAGGTAATTAATGACGTAAGTTAGAAAGTACAGTATATTAATGAGAAACTACTATAATAACTCATAACATTAAACGATTTTTAAAAAATTTTTCTCTTATAGTAGCATATTTGTTGCATCTTAAAATAGACAAAGAGGCATCTATCTCGGACCCAAAGCTGTAGACACTTGTTCGATTCTCATATTTCAATTATCCATTGCCTTTTCAAAATACAATAGATTTTCCATGGCGTATTCAAAGTGAATAAATGAAATAGAAGCAAATTCATAATAACTCTTTTGTTACATTTTATTTAGATATATCTTCCTTTAGAACAGTAACAGATTATGCATTACGAGTTTCCATTTAAAAATATGTTTCTCTATAATTTATGCTAATAATTGTAGTACATTATGTTTGCAAAGTTTAGACGATACGAAGAACGCAGACTAAAAGTATTTCAAAACAAAATCCTGAAAAGAAACACATTACCCAACAGGAACAGAAATGGGAATGGCGGAAACTTCATAACGAGGAAGTACATAATTTACATTGTTTACCAAACGTTGTTAGGGTTATCAAGTATAGGAGGCTCAGGTGGTCAAATCATATTGCCTGGATGAAAGAAAGTAGGAACGCTTTCAAAGTATTAACTGGAAGACCAATTGGAAAACGACCATTAGGAAGACATAGGAGTAGATAGGAGGACATCTGAAGATGGCTATCGCAAAAATAAGAAACAGGATCCATTTGGCTAAGGACAAGTCAATGGAGAGCTTTTGTGAATGCTGCATTGAAACACCGGGTTCCATAGGACATAAAGCTATTTAGTTAGACGAATTGTGTTTTAGTCTATTGTAATGCGGATAAAACCTCATAGTTGGAAGTTCGTTACTTCTGATTTGGAGGTTATTTCCTTTTGGTAAAAAACAATTGTAGTTACAAATAGTGAGTTCATATTTGTATTTGTATTTCATTTTTATAGAAGTTGAGAAGACATTGGATGACACTTTTATTTTTTAACTACTATAATGCACAATGTTATGTTTTGGAAATGACACATATCCATTTCATGGCATATCACCTATTTTACCTGCCCGTCTTCCAAATAGATTTTAAGGAAATCCATAGAGAAAAAAGCTGTGGAAGGGATAACGTGACTGCATCGTCTTCGTCTTCCCGAGAACGAGGCTCAAATCCAGTGAGTGGCATTTCGGAGTGACCAGTGTTGACATGTAGCTCAACGGTAGGTGTGGCATTTCATGAAAATTGTTCTCTTAATAATCAAATAGGTTGGAAAACTTAAGTTAATTTCTTGTTGCACATTACATATGGGTGTCATTTGAAGGAGACAAGAGGGCAAGTGCCTTTCAACAATTATGATATATATACGAGATACAATCGAAAACTTTGTACATGTTAATCAAGCTCTATGTTATTTGTTAGTTGTTTGAAACTTTTTCGAACATAGGGGTCTACTTCTTCTAGTCTGCGCAGGTTAGAGAATCTTGCGCCATTACAAATTATAGTGAAGTATTCATCGGAATTGTAACAAGTTCTTAACGTTCTTCAGGGTGTTCAAATAATAATATATATTTTATGTAAAAGTTTACGTGATGCTGTTGTTAATCATGTTCCAAGACAACAGAAAGCGCTCGTTTGAGGTCTTCAACAATTTAATGAAAGTTACCTATAGTATATAGAGTGAGCTAACCATTATATAGAGTGTTCAGTAGGAATTGCCCAGCCAAATACATAACTGTAAATATTCAGGATATTTAGAAGAAAATGTAAGATGTTCACTATTCATTCCATATTTTCATTCTCTAATGATCATTTCCACTTGTTATTTTAGTTAATTTTTCGTTAGAAAATACTTAAGAGTTAGCTGATTACGGAAAACACTTTTTTTTCACTCATAGCTTGATTCTAACCAGTCCAAATTTGCGAATGAATTTCCATATGTTACTCTGCGCCGAAAAGAATGACATCATATGTATGGCAAGGTAGATTACCGCGGTGTAACATACCTATTGTGATACGATTGCACAAACGTAAAGAACATCGAAAAAGAAGCGACCCTTATTTTTATATCGGCCAACATGCGCATGGAAAGGGTCAAATAGGAACATTAAAATGGGGTAAAAATGAGATTATGTGGAATATACGGAGAACGAGAAGAGACATGGGAAAAGATTAAATGAACGACATAGTCGACACAAAGCAATGAGGTAGAACACACCCATGCGAATCAAGCATTACATCCGGAAATGGACCAAAGTAGTAGGAATAGTGGAGTTTGTGCTCAAAAGTAGGAGAGGAAAGAGACAATAGGAACCTATTGTAATCGTAGCAGATGGTCTTATGTAGCTGTCTCGTAATTTCATCATTGTGTCAATTAAGGAAGTAAGAAAGTGTCAATTTAATGTGAGATATGGATGTTGGAGAATACTTTAACTGTTGGAAGGCAGAGAGACACGTCAAATAAATTTTAGAAACATGAGAAACATGAAAGAAAAGGATAGAATTTGAAATTGACAAGCTTTTTGTAACACTGTTACAATTTGAACATTGTGTCATTAAAAGAAAGAATATATTGTCACTGAAACGTAACATATGGATGACGGAGAATACTTTAACAGCAGGACATGAGACAGACATGTAAAATGACTTTTAGAAAAACATGGGAAAATGTCGATAAAGAACAATAGTTAAAAGATATTGACTGTCTAAGATGGAAGGTGTAGGAGAAAGAGAATTCTTTGATGTGTACTAACGAACGTAACATAGACACCTGCTTGTATGTGTGTGTTCCAGGTTTTTTGCAGGTGTGGGCAAAATGTGTCGTGAATGGAATAAAAGACCATGTTTAATTGAGGACTGTAACTTCCACCCTATGGAGAGACAACAGACATTATAATGAAGGAGAGAAAATGTAAGAAAGAGATAGTTACGTGTTACATTGCCACATACTGAGAGACGTTGCATACAAGATTGTATAGGGGAAAGTGTGCTCTTGTTTTGTGTGCAAAGGACCAGTTTTTTTTTTAAATTCACGTGGGGACTTGTTAAGGAATTTTAGCATGTAAAGGGACATGTAGAAAATTACTACAATAGAAAGCGAAACTTTTTTGTGCAGATGAGAAAATGTCATGTTACTTTTGACCCACCTGTATGTGTGACTTTTTTTTAGAAAAGAAAGAAAGAATTGAAATAGTTGAAAAAAAGATCTTTTGAGTTGTTAGGATGTAGAAAGTTATTTGAGAAAACGTATGTGACATTTATTGTTGACGGTTGAGACCACCTGTAATTTTGAGTTGAACGTAACTGTTTTTAGAAAAAAAAAGAGACAGGTTGTGAGTAAGATTGCTATTATGCCAGTGGTTTAACAGAGTGAGAAAAAAAGAAAAAAAAAGTATTGTTGAAGTTAGGGATACTATCATGAATGGATTTTTGTAGTTTCGAAAAGGAGTGTGAGAAACTTACGTGGAAAATAAGATAATATTTGCAATAGAAATTTAGATATTTCGGGGTTATGGATTTGTTTGAAGTTTTAATTTAGTTGAATTTTTATGTTATATAGTTGAAAAGATGCAGATGAGAAGAGACATGATTGATTTGATATTATATTATAGTTGAGAAAAAAAAATAGAATAAAATATGGGAAAATATATATGCTGTGAGCTGAGGATTGAACCATGGATGTTTGATACATTAAAGATAAATATTTTATTAGTGTTGTGATAATTGGATTAAAATTGATAGGAAGATACATGAAAATTAGAAGGAACAGAATATGAATTGAATGGATTTTGACTTAACTTGATGTTAGTTTTGCCTTGGTTTCAACACCGACGTTACATGAGACATGAAGTTAGTGAATAATTCGTGTATAATACTGATGCTTACAAACTTATATTTTTTTGTAGTTGGAATATTGAAATTGAAATTTTTAAGATTACGTTGCATGGTTATTTGGATTAGGCTAAGGAGACGATGAGTAAAATGGTGGAATGAGATAGTGGGAGGAAAGGGAAGAATAGCGAGAAATTGCAAGATGATAGTATTTAGATGCTTTTTTATATTGACGTAGTAGCTAGGGCGCACACATTTGATATGTGTGTGTGGGTTAGGCTAAGGAGACGATGAGTAAAATGGTGGAATGAGATAGTGGGAGGAAAGGGAAGAATAGCGAGAAATTGCAAGATGATAGTATTTAGATGCTTTTTTATATTGACGTAGTAGCTAGGGCGCACACATTTGATATGTGTGTGTGGGTTAGGCTAAGGAGACGATGAGTAAAATGGTGGAATGAGATAGTGGGAGGAAAGGGAAGAATAGCGAGAAATTGCAAGATGATAGTATTTAGATGCTTTTTTATATTGACGTAGTAGCTAGGGCGCACACATTTGATATGTGTGTGTGGGTTAGGCTAAGGAGACGATGAGTAAAATGGTGGAATGAGATAGTTGAAGGAAATTTAAGAATTGTGAGAAATTGCAAGATGATAGTATTTAAATGCTTTTTTATATTGACGTAGTAGCTAGGACGCACACCTTTGATGCGTGTACGGCTAGGGTGAAGGAGATGATAATAATGAGAGATGAATGAAATGCTGGAAAACGGGTTAAACCCGAGAAAACCCACGAACACGATCTTTGTTTACCATAAAGTTGAATTGATTGGGTCAGGGATTGAACCTTTGGTACCCTAGATGGATTATTGTATAACGTGAATTATAGATATATATTAAAATATGTATGTGGTGTAAAGTGTGACTGAAGCTGAGACTTGAAGCACGAAAGCTAAACACCTTAGTATTGAAGAATTATGTTAACGTATGGTGCGATACTTACAGAGAGAAAGAGAGAGAGAGAGAGAGAGAGAGAGAGAGAGAGAGAGAGAGACGGAAAAGAGCTGTTTCAGTGCTGAATAAGATAATAAAACTGAAAAAAAGGCAAACCTTTGGTTTTGTTTTCGTTTTGCAGAACCTACAAAAGTGTATTGTATTTTTTTTGGCTATTGTGAAGTATGTAGACGCTACAAGTTGTATTTAAGGGCTAGAGTTTCTTTTATGTGTGAATTTATTGTTTGTAGAGAGATAGTTGCGTAAATTTTGTGTTGTATTGAAGGGAAGTTGTAGGGGGTAGTCTTTTAAAAGAATTTTGCTTTAAGACATTCAGTAATTGGACGAAAGTGTTTGCAGGGGACGCTAAGATTTAAAAAAAAAAAAAAAGAAAAGAAAGCGTAAAATGTTTGGCGTTAGTTTGAATCTTTTATTTGTGAAAAAAATATAAATATCTTGTTTTGGAGAACACGCTTATTTGTATTTTAGAGCTTACTCGGTGCTAGTTCGTCTGTGTTTAATATTTGAGGAAAGGAGTTTTTAGTTGACCGGAAATATCTATATTTGGAAGGTAAGTTGAATTTTGTTTTTAATATTTATTCTATAAAGTAATAACGAAAGAACTTAACTTTTATAGATAATTGAAGTGAGAATATAATATCATTTTTAATGTAAATTGTAACATGAGTTTTTTTATTTATTAACTTTTAAGAAAAATAAAATGAGAAATATTGAAAAGCTGATGGTGGAATTAATTTTTAAATTTATATAACAGCATAGAACTTAATTCTAAACCACCCAAGTAATTTTTATTAAACTTTTAATATATATATATATATATATATATATATATATATAATGATATTATGTGTGTTTGCGGAGGATGCGTTGAATTTATACTAAATTATTTTTTTGTTATTTTTGTTTTAGATTTTTTCCTGGATCGATTGTGAAGAGATTTTTTGAAGGAATTTCTACATTTGAGGTAAGAAATAAATTATTTTATTTATTTTTTAAACTTAAGAGAGGAAAACTGTGGAGCTTATTATGTTTAATTGACTTTTTGGAAAAGATTAGTTTTAGTGGCGAACATTTTGACTATAGTATGTGTAGCCTAGTTTTATTGAGAGGAAAGCAGGAAACGATGGAAAGATAAAAGCTTATAAATAACATAGAAAATGCAATATTTCAGTTTATCGTGCCACGATTATGCCCTTTAGGCTGAAACTGACGTGTGATTAAGGCAATTGAATGATGCTGGAAGAATTGGTGGAATGAGAAAGTAGGAGCAAAAGGAAGTACCCCGAGTAAACTCACGAACACGATGTTGTCCACTAAAAAGTTACATGTCTAGGGATTAAATGAAAGACCTTACGCATCAGAGATACCGTTGAAACATATGTAGAGGAAACGATGGAAAGATAAAAGCTTATGAATGCCATAGAAAATGAAATTTTTAAGTTTAACGTCCCACGGTTATACCAGTTAGGCTAAGACTGACGCGTAATTAAGGCAAATAAATAATAACTCAACAATTGTTGGAATGAGATAGTGGGTGGAAACGGGAAAATCCACTAACAGAATATTGTTTAACAGAAAGTTAATTTGCGGGAAATTGAAGGAGGGATTGCATACACCACAGGTGAGCATTATAACATTAAGGTACCGTATGAACATAACGAAAGGAAAGCAAAAGATGGTGCAAAGATAAAAGTTTATAAATGCTATAGAAAATAAAATTTTTAAGTTTGACGTTTTACGCTTATGCGGGTTAGGCTAAAGGGTAATAATGCGAGATGGATGAAATGGTGGAATGAGATAGTGGGAGGAAAGGGAAGAATTGCTAGAAAACCCACGTTTACGGTGGTTTTGCATAGTGTATACGAAACAAGAAAATGTAATAACGCAGTACTTACATGTCTTTTTACAGTGACCTAGTAAGTAGGGCGCACATCTTTACTGTGTATTTCTGTTAGGCTAAAGGAGACGGTGATGATGAGAAATGAGTGAAATGGTTGAATGAAGAAAATGGGAGTAAGCGGGAGAACCCCGACAAAACCTATACATATGGTGTTTGCGCAGCATAAATTTGACTTGTTGCGGATTGGGATTGTATGAGAGATTTGAAGCACCGGAGGGGCGCGGTACCGCAAACTGGCTTTAACAAATATTGGAATTTATTATTAGAAAGAGGATATGAAATATAAACTTTTAGTTAATTCATGAATTGGAAAAACAAAAGCAATGTTATGTAAGATAATGTGCAATTGAAATTAGTTGAGTGAATGTGATGAATTGAACTGAATTGTTTTACGTTTAAGGCAGCGCTAGCTTAAGTGGAAAAGTGTAGTTTGCCATATATTTTTTGCGTGTAGATAGAAGGTTACGTAAAAATGCCATGGATTTAAACAGACTGTTATTAAGTACCAGTTTGGCGATGACAGTTTTTAATATTGGAAACACTCACCAACATTTATGACATGAAAATTGGTAATGTAGGTGCAAGTGTGCCATAATTATTTTGCAAAAGAGATAATTGAATTATTAGTAATTTATTGTGTCTTAAACTAATTATATTTGTTAGTTAAAGAATTGGGAAAACCATGCATGTGTAATATTAGTATGGATTTAAGTAATAACGTACAGAAAAATGTTTTAATGTCTAAATTTAATTGAAATTAACACCTATATGGAGTTTTTATTGGGAATATCACTATTTGAGGGCGTGTGCTTGCGACTTAAATATTATTATTATTATTTTTGGAATATATACGGAGTTATACCTCTTGTATAGCTTTATGTAACTGCCCTTATGTCCGAAAGAATAAAAATTAAAAATACAGGAAACATAAAAGCATTGGGGGGCTAAAATATTTAGTCATACTGAAAGTAAATTCATGAATTATATTATAGAAATAAAAGTATAGAAAAATCAAATGACCGTATTTAAAATGTAGGTATAAAGAAGATTTCAGTTGAGTTAAGTTGATTATGAGTTTAGCGTTTCCTTGTGCAGCCATGCAATATGAGACGTGGACCTACAACTTTACGTGCAATGGGAACCATATGAGTTTGCCCCGGGAACCGAACGCTGGTTACCCATGACAAATGCGCGTACGTTAACCGCTTAGAAATGTCGGAGCTTATGAACGACAATAGTTTTTAGGAAAACTGGATTTTGTTTTCTTATATTAATTTATTGAAAATATTGAATTGTTTTTTATGGCACTTACCACTTTATATTGCACGGTAATGCGAGTTAGGGTAAAAGGAGATGATCATTAAGGATGTGGAAGGAAACGGAAGCATTCCGAAAAAATTATGATCATAATATTGTTTAGTATAAGATTACTTAAGCAAATCTCTTGTTAAGGAATGTTCTAGAGTGTATGTTAACAAGAAAGAAAGGGAGGGAGCAAAGAAGACTACAATTATTGACTGATATTAAAACAGAAAGATTATACGCAAAAACGAGAAGGTTAGCGGCGGGCTGTGAAGCATGGAAGCTTGTTAGCTGTGGCAAGTGACTTGGTATTAAAGGCAAAATATCTATAATGATGACTTAAGCAGAAAATAGAACTATGAAGCAAATGTATTAGAGGAAATTACTTTAGGATTTGTATGGAAAAAGTAAAATAAAAACGTAATGATAACTGAATATTATCTTGGTAGTATTGTAAATAGGAATGTTTCCTAGGAAAAACTCTTGCTTAATTTTTATGGAATTTCATATAAATGATACGAATATGTTCATACAATGGCAATAAGGACGTATGTTATTTGATATTTTGAATATGTAGGCAAAGACAGACAGACATTGAAATTTTTTGTTGGGAGGGTTACAAAGTAATTTTGTTAGAATATGTTTGAAACTGCTGATTTTTAAGGTCTTGTAGACACTTATATGAAGGTTACTTTTAAAAGTAAGATAAAAATTAAATTGTTTATGATTGAAGGAATGAAATATTACTTTTGTTGGAAATATAGGTGAATTGCGTTATAAACATGATTTAGGGAGCTTAGCTCCCCAGAGTTTTTTACTGATGGAAAATAAATAAATAAATAATAACAGCTTGCTTAAAAGAGAACAAGTAAAAAATAATTAGAGTCATTATTTGTATTGAAGATCCAAGTTTTAAGAACTGATATGTAAATAATGAAATAACTTTAACAGATCAAATTATAGGCGGTAAACGATTAAGTATAAGACTGATAACTGAGTATTCAATGTACAGTAGCTATTTATTTTGAGAATAGAACAGTGAATTGTTACTGATAGTTATATAATTGATTCAATGAATTATTGAGAGACATAAAAAAATAAGGTGATACTTATTTTAATATATTTTTAACAGCACGTCTGCTTAAATATAAGCTCTGAAATTTTATAGTAATATTTGATATTTATAAGTGTTTATTTTTGTTTGTTGCAGAATGGAGCGATCACAACCGTCGACTTCATTCGAGATTATTAACTCATTTAAGGAAATAGACGCAATGTTATTGGCGGTTGCAAATGAAGACAACAAATCCAAAAAAAGAAAGGGCGAACAAGAAGAAGAAAAAAGAAAAAAAATGAAAAAAGAAGAAGAAGATCTGTGGGATCTGTTTCCCTTGGATGAGGAAACAGCTAAATTGTTAATATTAGCTGTAAAAAGAGTAGAAGCAGTAGAAAAGTTAAAATTAAAGAGAAGAAAAATGTAAAAGAAAAAGAAAAAGAAAAATGTAAATATACGAAATAAAAAGGAAAAAAAAAGAAAATTAGATTAGACATTATAAGTTGTGTGTTTTATTAATTCCAATATGATTACTTTAGGTAATTTGAACTGAGAAAAATCAGGTTTTAAGGTTACTTGGTTGTTTGGGTGGTTGGAAGGCTTTATAGCGACCACATTTTTTTATGGTTTTCTCTTTCAGTTTTCTGGTGGATTGTAGGAAGACTGGAACGAAGAAATGGAGTAGAGTAAGGTATTGTATATTTTTTATGGAAGACCCAGCGAAGGATATTATTTTCACAGGGATTTAAGAATGTTTTGGTGTTAAAATTACAGGAAAAAAAAAAGTCTATAGAAACCTTATAAGAAGAAGACTGCTGAAAATATAATTTTCAGTTACTGACTAAAGATGGTTTTTTGAACTTGATTAAAAGACAAATTTTAGGTAGTGCAAGCTGGAATCCAGCTCAGCTATCTAAATATTTATTATTATTATTATTATTATTATTATTATTATTATTATTATTATTATTATTATTATTATACATTTGACAGACTTGGAAAATAATTTTGACTCTGTTTCTTTAAAATTATGCTTATCTTATTCTTCGTATCCATTGCTTTTCTTCTACTTTTTCCTTTTATACTTATATGAAGAAAAAAAGACAATTTTTCGTAAACTATATGCATTGAAATTGTTGTTACACATGATCTCTTACTCTGAGGGAGGTATTTGAGAACAGAATCCTAGGAAAAAATATTTGAACCCAGGAGAAATGACAATGGGAATTGGCAAAAGCTTGATATTGAGGAACTACATAGTTTATAGAATTACCCATCATTTTAGCGTTGTGAAGTCTAGGAGGGTTAGGTGGTCAGTTCATATTGATTTAATGGAACGCTTTCAAAGTCTTAATTGGTAAACTTATAGGAAAACGATCGTTAGGAAGACCTATGCACAAATGGGAGGAAAATATTAAAATGAATTTTGTAGAAATAGGATAGGCAAATGACTCTGTTTCTTTAAAATTATGCTTATCTTATTCTTCGTATCCATTGCTTTTCTTCTACTTTTTCCTTTTATACTTATATGAAGAAAAAAAGACAATTTTTCGTAAACTATATGCATTGAAATTGTTGTTACACATGATCTCTTACTCTGAGGGAGGTATTTGAGAACAGAATCCTAGGAAAAAATATTTGAACCCAGGAGAAATGACAATGGGAATTGGCAAAAGCTTGATATTGAGGAACTACATAGTTTATAGAATTACCCATCATTTTAGCGTTGTGAAGTCTAGGAGGGTTAGGTGGTCAGTTCATATTGATTTAATGGAACGCTTTCAAAGTCTTAATTGGTAAACTTATAGGAAAACGATCGTTAGGAAGACCTATGCACAAATGGGAGGAAAATATTAAAATGAATTTTGTAGAAATAGGATAGGCAAAGTACAAACTGTATACAATTGGGTACGGATAAAAGTTAGTGAAGAGCTTGTGTGAACCTCTGGGTTCCATAGGTCATAGACTTAGTTAGTTATTTTTATATGCAATGAAAATAATAATAATATTAAGAACAAGAAAGATAAATAAAATTCACCTCTTTTCTGTTACCCGATTTTTAAAATAATTTTGTTTGTCCCCCTTAAAAATGCTATTGAAGCTTTATAACATATGTATTGGTAAAGTATTTTGATCTTGATTGAAGGAACACTGAAAATCAAGACCAACTTTGTTTCTAACTGCAAAATTTACTTAAAATTTTGATATATAACTCATAATTTCCATGGGATTTTTATGTTTTACAGTTAGCGATTATTTCCATATTTCATCGATTGCTGCATTTTAATAGATTAATTTGAAAAATATTTCATAAAAAATCATTATGTGTACAAGACTTCACTGAATATGTATGATACTTAAAAAAAGGAAATCCTATGTACATTTTTCACTAGTGAAACTTATAACATAAACGAAAATCAATGGGAATATTAAAATGAATATTGCACAATGTACAGCATGAATCCAATTGGTTAAGAATAAAGCTGAATTAAAAGTTTTTGTAAGCGTTATTATGAACGAAAAAGAGGTAATAGTTAAGAACAGCTACTTGTCATCTTTCCTGCATGAGGATACATCTTACTGTTGCACTACCTGAACACTCTAAGTACAAGGGTAAGAACTCAGTTTATTACCTACTTTTTAACATCCTAGATAATGAATGAATAATTCCTAAAAGTATAGCGTTTCTCGTCCTTCCCTAAATGGTAAGTACGGCTTTTTTAACTATAACCGGAAAAGACATTGAGATTTTTTACGGGAAATTTAAGATTGAAATACGCAAACCAGAAATGCTGCGCATTTCCTGAATGGTTTTTTATGAGGGGATTTAAAACAGCAAGAAACCCCACGTGGTCAGATTGTTTACCTAACATAAGAGAGCGAGAAAGGGAAGCATGCATAAACGCTAGGGACCGAAGTGGTCGGTGTTGCGGGGCGGGAGGAATGAAACAGCGCGAAAGAGAATGTTTGCAAGGTTGGATAAATGCGTTAGTGTGCGTGAGAGGAGAAGAGAGGGGCGGGGGAGAATATGTTTGTAGTTTGACAAAACAGCAAGAGAGGAAGAGAAACAGAGAAAAAATGCAGGAACCACACATACATGTATTGGTGTGCGTGAGAGGGGTGCGAAGGTATACAGGGTTAACCTGAATGCTGCTTCAGGGCATTTTTTTTTATTTCTAGTTGAATGGAATGGAATTTACGGTGTTTAAAAGGAACGGAGAAAGTTTGATTTTGAACACAGAAACTGTAAGTTTGTGTAAGCCATGAGAAACGGAATACCAAATAAACAAAAACGAATAATTTATTTGCTGATATCAGTGGCGTATATGCACGCGTTTATTGAAATTCTAAGTGACTATTTTTTTCTTTAAAAATATATGTGTCAATTGAAATAATAGAAATGGATTTATCAAATATGCATATGGGAAAGAACATGTAAAGTAAAGAAAAGAAATGTTAAAATGTTGATACTTACCTAACACAGAATGTTATCCTCTTGAATGTTTGAAGCACATACGAAGCACTAATATATGGCGGGAAAAAAAGACGGGAAACGACAAAATGAATTTATCGGTAAACGTATGAGGGAATGCCGGTTCTACAAATAAGACGAGACCGATACGATGTGATGCTAACCGCACAAAAGCATGTATGCTACTGACATGTGTTGCTATATAGGTGGCGTTGATGCAAAAAGACTAAGATTTTTTCCGTATAATAACTTTAAATGTTCATAAATCGTAAACGATTGATTATACGATAAAACGGATTACAGAAATCGATTTGTTAGGTCAAAATCTATATAGAAAGACACCTTACATGATAAAATTGAACAATTTTTTGTGGGGGCTAACAGTGGCGGGTGGGTATGTAGGGCTCTAGCATTACATTTTTGGCTTTTGACGGCCAACTATTGGTTGTAGAAAGAAAAGAAAGGTATTTTCTTGAATGTTAGGACCTAAGGAACACTACTATACAGATTAGAACAATGTAACTTTAAAATAATTTTAAATGGTCATAAATCCTAAACGGTTCATCGCAGGTGAAAATGGACAACAGAAATCGATTTATCAGGTCAAAATCTATATAGAAAGACACCCTACATGATAAAATTGAACAATTTTTTGTGGGGGCTAACAGTGGCGGGTGGGTATGTAGGGCTCTAGCATTACATTTTTGGCTTTTGACGGCCAACTATTGGTTGTAGAAAGAAAAGAAAGGTATTTTCTTGAATGTTAGGACCTAAGGAACACTACTATACAGATTAGAACAATGTAACTTTAAAATAATTTTAAATGGTCATAAATCCTAAACGGTTCATCGCAGGTGAAAATGGACAACAGAAATCGATTTATCAGGTCAAAATCTATATAGAAAGACACCCTACATGATACATTTGAACAATTTTAATTTTTTTGAAATTTATATACAGGGTGTTCCAAAAGTACAGTTTTTTATTTTTTCGCTTTTTTGAGCAAACTATTGGTTGTAGAAACAAAAGAAAGGTATTTTCTTGAATGTTAGGACCTAAGGAACACTACTATACAGATTAGAACAATGTAACTTTAAAATAAAAATTTAATGAATTTACATAAACAATATGGCGTCGATTTTTTTGAAACTTTGGAATTATGTTTATTAAAGGATATATTTTTATATGAATAGGTAAAATGAATAATATTACTAAAATAAATACCCTTTTTGCGCGTTTTTTTCCGCAACCGGTGCGCGCCGCGCGTTTTTTACCGCGACCGGTACGCACCGCGCGGTATTTGCGGCCGAAAAAAGTTTTCGCGACGCGGGACGCGTAAAATATTGCCTCCCGGAAAGTGCGCGATGTATTGCCGGACAAACAACACTCGGTAACTTGCTATGGTACATGTACACACACGCACAGTCTTATACACACTAATGTGAATGTTA
Source organism: Thermobia domestica (assembly GCF_964235325.1). Taxonomy (NCBI): domain Eukaryota; kingdom Metazoa; phylum Arthropoda; class Insecta; order Zygentoma; family Lepismatidae; genus Thermobia; species Thermobia domestica. The sequence goes on from NC_137458.1 coordinate 306,556,357, forward strand.
TGGTACAGGTGTCGTTGTTTTAAGAAACAAACAAACATGACGGATGAATTTTAATGTGCATTAATCTAGTATACATTATTTTTAAAACACTAATAATTAAAAATTTAAACAAGTTAACACGAACTTAACCGAACTTTTCCGAACATTGCCGAACAAACAAGAATGTATGTAGAATTTTGTACATATTGGTTAATGTACCACACAAATGGTTCCGAACTTAACCGAAGTTTCCCGAACATTGCCGAACATAATCCTATGAGTTTATATACAATTTGTGTACATGTTTATACATGTATTACACGAATGGTTCCGAACATAAACATAAAAATGTTTTATGATTTACCGTACACGTTTTGTATACGTATACTTTGCATGAAATATAATTTAATTACCGTCCAAAATAATAATTATAATATTAACACGGAGTATAACACTATTACTTGTATAGGCTACAACACAGTTTGTAGTCTCGTACCCAAAAGCATTTCATTTTGTAGTCTCGTACCCAAACGCATTTCGTTTTGTAATCTCGTACACAGGTGCTTTAACATATTTTAAATTTAGTAACAGTAATATTACACAATATGATGTAGTTTGTAAATTTTAGTTGCTTTTTTTTTAATAGAACACTCATAGAGTGTGATCGTATTTAAATTGACGTGCAAACTCCTAATTTTTATTGGATCGTTTGCTGTGCAAACTCTTTATTTATTTATCTTCTTGTATTTTTTATTGTATTGTTTCGTTTGCTTTGCTGCAGGTGATTAAACCGGTTTAAACTAGTTTATTGTTTTTTCTTAACAGAACACTCATAGAGTGTGATCGTATTTAAATTGTTGTGCAAACTCCTTATTTATTTAACCTCTCATATATTTTATTCCATTGTTTCCTTTGGAATTTTAGTTGCTTATCTTTTTAATAGAACACTCATAGAGTGTGATCGTATTTAAATTGACGTGCAAACTCCTTATTTATTTAACCTCTCATATATTTTATTCCATCGTTTCCTTTGGAAACTCGATGTTAAATATGTGAGCATACCATAGATGTTCCGAAAAATACTAAAAAATGTGAGCATACCAATGATGTTACCTCAAAATGTGAGCATGCCATAGATGTTCTACGAATATTTTAAACATAAAGGATATCACTGTGTTATAACCCATTTACATATAGATATCTTTTCACTACAGTATTCTAATGCCATATATTTGTACTTACTTCTAAGATACTTGTTCACCGTATAGTAGACATTATGCCGACAATATGGTTTTGAACTTACCATCATTTATTGTAAGAACATAAAATACGTATAAATAACCTTATATGAAGCATAGGCATTCTTCCTTTATCTTATATAGAATACATATACTTCGTATGATATGAATATTTGTTTGGAGAAATAAAACATATTATTATAATTTGTAACGCTTTATTGTATTTTCCAATATTGATATACATATTTAAATAAGATATTTACATTATATATACGTACAAGTACCAACTAATAGGAAAACTTATGGACATATTTGATGATATTATGACCATGTTATGACATTATAGTACCTTTAGACAGTTTACTATTTACATATATACAGAATACCAATCATTTAACACACTTAATACTTTGATAACCATATGGCAATGTTCTATAGTCAGTAATACTGTTATGATTTAATCGTCGTCTTTTATTTTGAACTTTCTGATGTGTTTTAGTTTCAGACTTGGATACGATGAAAAACCCAGGCTTACGAACAATTCTTCCTGGATTGTGTAACTGTTTTTTGTCAGCTTTATCTTGAACTAGTTGATAAAAATGATCAAAGTTAATTTCTTGTCGTGTACGATGATTTAAAGTAATTCCTCTAATTTTAAATACATAATCTACTTTCCCTGTTTGAACTTCTTTCATCCTATAGGCATAATTTTTTGGTCCTAAGCCTATAAAGGCATCAATTTCCCACCCATCAGGAACTTCATTAGTTAACTCACCTAAATAGGGACCCAAAGAAAGTGGAGGCTTTTCATTACGTGGTTGTACAAACATAATACTATCAGTGTCGCAGTACAATACACGATCAGGATGTATAGCTGTCAATAATTCATAAAGTTTTAGACGTGCCCAAGAGGTGATGAAGGCTGCAAGGACAACATTGGAAAATTTCCATGGCTTGCTTTTTGTTTTCAATGTTCTTATATGATACAATGAGATGTCGCTCTCCAATAGGCAATACAGTTTGTACCTCATATTGTGGTGCTCAAAAATTTTTCTGGAGTATCTACAATTACAGATTGAGATAAATCTGTTCTTTGTCCCCATTTCCCATACAAGGAATTGAGAAATATTTTGGAAATATATCTTAAACCAGGATTTGATTGAATGTTATTTTCCGTTAACTGAATGCATTCATGTTCATAATAGTCTGCAATATATTTTTTCTTGATCTTGTTTACTTTTGCACCAGCTAGGAAATCCTGAAGACTCATGCTTCATTTTTAAGAAGGAATTGACATAATCTTTAAACAGATTATTTTCTGAATCGGATAATTTGAATTCCCAAATTTCAATAATTTGTAGAATTTTGTATCCGAGATCTAAAGCTACATGAAGTTCAGGAGTACAGTATGTACCAGTAAGGACACGCTCGGCATCATTATGCATACAATTGTTGTCACTTTGTTCCATAACCCAAACAAAAGGCGATCATTACATGTATATGGTAAAATTGGAAAATATAAGTCTTTAGGAGATACGTTTCACTAATCCATGAATACTTTGCACTTCTGGAAAGTCATGTCCCTTGTATATTATAGGTTTACGTACCATCACCCAGGGGTAAAGACTGGTAACATCACAATATAACACAGACTGTTCGCTGATACATTCGTACAAGGCATTAAAACATTCCACCATAAAAACTATCTTTAGGTATCAGATGATTAATACTTTTTTTTCAGTATTTTTATTACTATGTAATATGCGATTTCAACTTTTTAAGTTGCAGTATTTGTAATACATGTTTACTAAGAAATCTTTTTTTTATTCCTACTGTTATACTTTTAGGGAAATATTAAAATAAACTGTTAACGAAAATATCAATAGCATAAACGAATAACGTTCATAATAATTTCTCGTAAACTTTTTGTAAACGTTGTGTCTTATTTTTTTTCATTAATAGTTATTCTCTTGCGTAATAAAAAAGTTATTGTAAAAACTTGTGCTAATAATATTTACGTATACTAAAAAACAAACTCGATGTTAAAAATTTCTTCTTATCATATTAAAGTATTAATATAAACAATAGTTCTTTTCTACTTACCTTTGAAAAGTTTTTTTTTTCTTTACAAATGTTATTTCATTTTTTTAATAATTTACCTAATGATATTAAAATAATTATGTAATTCAATTTTATGCACAAATATAAAATAAAATAATGTATGTAAAATAAATTCCAATGCGTGCAAAATTACAACTAAATCCGTTTGCACATAACATTACTGACTATTTGTGCGTACAAAAATTACAAACTAGGTATTTAAAACAAATAAAAAATAACAAAAATACTTTTATAGAAATAATATTTTTATTTTTCACATAATTTAAACTGATTACATATAAATAAATATGTAATGTAATATTGTATTTTAATTTTAAATTCATGTACATGAAAACAATTTCATCATACTAAATTATAATAAGTATTGTTTTCAAATTTACTATATTTACAATGTATAACTTTTACTTCGTTTACTTATTTCACTAACACATCAAACAAATTAAAAAAAATTATAAAAATTGTAAGCAAAATCTTTTTTTAACAAAAGCTCTGTAATTAAATCAACATAATTTTTGTTTAATAAAATATTATATAACATATAAACAAAGGTCCAATCATCTATTTCAATATCATAATATGATGAAAAAATTTCATACAGTTCATCAAAAGTACGACCTCGTACCATAACACGCCATGCATTAAAGCACATCATTTCATATTCACAAGTAATACAATCATGGTGTTCTATAATATGAGAGTTTTCGAAACATCCTTCACATACTAGTTTATATTCTGGTTTCCATCTTGAAATACAATCCAACACGCACTGTTCATTCACAAAAAAAGAAGTGCAATTATACAGACACGGTCTGATTCCTGTAGGCATTTTTGTCACTTTTTAAAAACACTTCCACTAACTCAGAAATATAACTATCACAAAATGTGAGTGATTCATAGGATAAATTAAATCTATTTAAAAGCGTTTTGTTTTGTTTGTAATTATCGTGTAAACAATGTTTCTTCAAATACAGTTTAAACACTATGTCACGAGTTGTCTTCTTAATTACAAATTCCCACACAAAACGTTTCAATCGATTATTATATGCTGATAAACATAAATGAAGGCGCTCATCTGGTATTCTTAATGAACAAGCAGAACAAAGTAGTGGTTCATTCAGTTTATAATTTTCAAAAAGTTGTTTTATGCACAACTTACTTACTTTAAAGCGATTGCACTTACAGTTTATAATATCTAATTCACGAATTTCAATATCTGTATTAGGATACACTTTTTCAAATTGTATTTCATCATCATTTCGATAAAATCTTCTAAACGAATTACAATGTTCTTCATTAGAATGTAATAATTTCAGCTCACAAATAACTTTCTTCCTATTAACAAGTTTAAGTTCTTTCTCTCGTGGCGAAATATACTCGGAATGGGATACTTTTCTACTACACATCTTCACAAATACTATACTATTTAAGTATTGTTCCTGTGTATACATAAATAAATTTGCGCATGCGTATAAACTTTTAACGAATGCGCATGCGTGTTACAAACTTATATTTACTTTCCATTGGATACCACAGCTTCCAACTCCAACATGTGTTTTCCTTTTCATAAATAAATTTGCGCATGCGTATAAACTTTTAACAAATGCGCATGCGTGTTATAAGTTAGTATTTTACTCTCCATTGGTAAATATAGTTTCCATTGGCTAACAGAGCTTCCAACTGCAACATATGTTTTTTACTTTTCATTATGCAGGTATGTATGTATGTTTACATGTATTTTTCATCAAACAAAATAAAATTGTATTGTATATCCAAAACAATAAATATTAATATATGATTTGCACATTTTATTATTTTCAATTCATTTTTTTTATTAGTTTACACAACATGGTCGTGTAATTTATTACGCAATGTTAAATAAATACTTTTCGTAAAACAGTTATGATAATAATACGTAAGTTTAAAAATAAAAAATTAGTTAGTAAAACAAATTCTCCAAACATTTTTACATAATACAAAAAAAAAGTTTATCCAAAACAAACAATAAAATGTAAATGTAAAGTTTTCTTTGCAATTTTTTTTAACACGGCAATACAAAGTGTTCAAGTAATTTAGTATTTTCAAAATTCATTTGTTTTCAACATAAATTATTTAAGTATTAAACTTTTATATACGTATATATTTTATTATTATTATTTCTATTTATCTTTAAATATTTTCTTAAAATGTAAAATAATATTATGAAAAATTAAAAAAATGCAAGCGTGTGAAACAATACTAATTGTAAAATAATATAAGTAAATGCAAAAAAAATAAATATCAAACAAATGTTACTTGCAATCATTTTCAAATTTTTCTAATTATTTATTTCATTACTCATTTTAAAAAGAAAAACAAGAAAAATTATTATAATGCATAAGTTTATTTCTTTATATTTTCATCACAATACAATACAATAAAATTACATTAACAAAAAAAAACTTGATGTTATTTTCATTCAATACATAAAATAATAATAATTATTATTTCTTCTTTGTATACAATACAATTAATGTTATAAAAATTTTAAATATTACAAACATATTTTTAATACATGTGATTTTTTTCTACACCTTTACAATAAAAGGTTGCATCTTGTTTTCTAACAAAAAAACGTAACATCAAATTCGGTATTCACGCATTTTGTGTGTAAAAATTATACTTAAAATTTCATTATCATGTTCTTCAAATAAATCATTCAAAGTTATATCGTTGGATAAATATCCTACAGTAAAATTTCCAATATCATAATAAAATAAACATTGTTCACAAGAAATATTATTATTAAAACATATGTATGCACTTATATGTTGTTCACTATACAATACACAAAAAATTATTTTCAAAATACGTAATATGTATACATATATAATTAAAAGTTTAAAATTTAATTCTTTCTTTCACTTTTTTTCTGTCTTTACACAAACACAAACACAAACATAAGGTTCACTTTTCATCTGTAGTTCAATTCACACATGTTTTCTGTCTTTCATTCTAAAAATTTCAATTACATCACTTAAAAATGTCTTATCCCTTTCTTCAACCAAATCATAGTATAGTTCATAAAACAATTCTTGAGTACATTTAATTCTTTCTTTCACTTTTTTCTGTCTTTACACAAACACAAACATAAGGTTCACTTTTCATCTGTAGTTCAGTTCACACATGTTTTCTGTCTTTCATTCTAAAAATTTCAATTACATCACTTAAAAATGTCTTATCCCTTTCTTCAACCAAATCATAGTATAATTCATAAAACAATTCTTGAGTACATATGCCTATTATATGCGATTTGGCATATGTATAAAACAGTTCTTCAACTTCGATATCTATTAAAGTTGATATGGCACGTTCCATCAATTCTTCATCAGTCATGAATAAACATTCATCGCCCATTTGATTGTTAACACTTTCATAACATCCGCTACAAATTAACATTTTATCTGTTTCCCACTCTTTAATCGCTTTCACAATACACTTCATGTCCACTTTATAATTACTGCAGCGGCAATTCAACCTCCAGAACCTTGATGTCCTCGATAGTAAGGATGGTGATCCTCCCACAAATTCTTCATCTTCTTCAATATCAATATCATCATCATCATCGGAAGATGATAAATAAATAGTTTTTACACTGTCTGGAGACTCTGCTCTGCTGTTTACCGATAAAATGCTATTCTCGGTATTCGGGTTATGCTCCACAGATGGCGGAGAAAACAACGTCTCTTCATCCGCGTACACAAAATCTTCTTTCTGTATAGCAGCCATAGCTAAAATACATACAACATTTTCCAAAACTCTCGTATTTAAACAGTTCCAACAAACAAGATGGCGTCCTCTAATACAATCAAGTTCATACAAGTCACCTATTCCTTTTCAAAACAATATTTAAGCATGTTAATAACACAATACAAAAAACATAAAAACTTTTCTTTGCACTAACAAAAAAAAAATCCCAAAATTCTTTTCATATATACGTTCAAGGTCCTCTCTTTTACTTCATTTTCAACTTTATTACCATCTGCGCCCAACCGTTCGCGCCCCGCGCCTTCCCATGCCGCGTTCGCGTTTCCACCGCCGCCGGGTTAAAAAGTCTTTTTATAACAATCCGCTATTGTTCAGCACCTAAATTATTATTCTTTAACGCATACAGCTGCAAGGTTTCTCTTTACATACACCTGCGAGGTTTCTCTTTTATTAATCTTTATAACAAGCTAGCATTGTTCAATGATTTTCCCAAGGTTTCTCTTTTATTATTCTTTACATACACCTGCATGTTTTTCTCTTTTATTATTCTTTATAACAAGCTTCACATTGTTCAATGATTTTCCCAAGGTTTCTCTTTTATTATTTAAAAATATACATCTGCAAAGTATTGTATACTTCTATTATTCTTTATAACAAAACACCATTGTTCATTAATTTTCCCAAGGTTTCTCTTTTATTATTCTTTATAACAAGCTAGCATTGTTCATTAATTTTCCCAAGGTATCTCTTTTATTATTCTTTACATACACCTGCAAGGTTTCTCTTTTATTATTCTTTATAACAAAACACCATTGTTCATTAATTTTCCCAAGGTTTCTCTTTTATTATTCTCTTTTATACATACAATAGTACAACAACCATTACCTGTCATCATATGTCATTTAAACAATAGTGTATTTCTATACAACTATACTTTCTACCCATTGTCTGCAGGGCACCCCGCTGGTGCTTCACTATTACAAATACAATAGGTTTCTATTGTGTTTACCGCCCCCAGTTTTGAGCACAAACTCCACTATTCCTACTGACCAATCACGTATACAACATTGTCGTAATGTGTTACGGAAATGACCGAAGAGGGTGGCAAGGTGCAGGAAGAAAGAAGAAACGAAAACATGAAATATGTGTTTTGCTTTGGGTGCATACGTCGCCCGTATGCGAAATGGACGAAGATTCATATCAACGCACGAAGATGGGAGAACACGCGGAAAGGATGCAAAAGTCCTTCGTATAGGCAGCCCGCGAGGCAGTGCTGTACATTGGGTTGCGTATATGTCGTAATAAAAAAATGAGTACCACAATTGAATGTAATAACAGTGGTCCACGTATGTAAGATAAACAGGAACAATAGTATCAGTACCACGCATGATTACCAGCATTACATCACCGCGAAATTGCACATACAATATAACAGTGATGGTTACATTTTTCTTTATGTGTTACTACTGCATACACAGATTTTCATTTCCAACATACATCTCATCGTTGTTCCCATTACGCGATGTATGAAACCCACTGCGCAAGACTGTCTTGCTGGCTGTCTATATGAACGGCGTGTGCATCCTTCCTGCGTGTCCCCCCATTTTCGTGCATTGAAATTAATCTGCGTCTGTTTCGCATACGGGAGTCGTATGCACCCAAAGAAAAACAGATATTTTATGTTCGCGTTTCTTCTTTCTTCCTGAACCTTGCCATCTTCTTTGGTCATTTCCATAACATATTTCATTACAAAACAAGTTTTAGTTCTGAGAACCATATAGTTGACTTTTTTTTAAGTTTATAAACATTGCGAATTTTCGAAAAAGTTTTATTTTCAACATCAAATATCTGAAGAGGATTAAAGTGAAAAATCCGAAATTTGCACAAAATAAACGATAGTTGTGCAGTAATACGTGGGTAAAATTACATTACTGAGACTTAAGTAGTTTCTCAGTTATAAGTTGTTGCAATTACGTGAAAGTTGCCATTTTAACAGCAGAAGAGATGTTCAGGTTTTGTGTTAATAGTGCCTGTGGCATACAATTTATCAACGTTTCATCAGCGGAAGTGCGGTCAAACAGCAAGAAATTCGAGATTTGATACTTGTAAAATAATTATCAGTAACAGATCATATCATAGATTTGTACCTCTAACACAAACAAAAATCAGATGTTATGAATACTCACAACCAGTTGAATTTACTGATTGCAGTACTTAAGTACTTCCAGAACATAGCATGTGGTGATTTGCACCTAATGGTACCGAAGCCTGTATTTACGGATGATGGATTCGGAGAATTGAAGACATCAGTCAGGAAAATAACGATCTTTTTATACACTTTTTCCAACCAACGAATGACAAGGTGTGGGTGCCTATTACTAAGGTTCTCCGGAAACTCTCACCCACAGAGTTCACAATTCTTACAGGTCGTAATCTCAATATCAGTGCCAAAATATGTACACAAATTAGTAAACTGTTTACCTCATTGATGTCTTAACAGCAGCGCTATAGGCAAAAAATAAAGGACAGACGCGGTCGTTTTTTATTATTTGTTTACTTTTGTACAAGATATGATTCATAAAGTGTGCACACATTGCCCATTTAACATTACTGTCGTGATATTTTGACTTTCGATACATAGTTTACATCCAAGTATTATGACGTGTCCTGATATTAAGTCACAGAGAAGAAAAAAATCAGAAACTACACAAGTCTCAGTGATACAATTTTACTCGCTTGTTACTGCAAAACTATAGTCTATTTTATGAAAATTTGAGATTTTTCACTTGCTTCCTTCCTGAGATATTTGATAGTGAAAATACAACATTTTTGAAAATTAGGAATGTTTAAAAGTTCCTGAGAAGTCAACTATATGGTTCTGATATCTGAAACTTGTTTAGGACGTTGTCTATTATCGAAAATTTACATTCCAAAATGGCAATTTTTAGGTTTCCAATCTCAATGTTCAGAGCTCTTTATTCTACGTTCTAAAGTACGTCTCAATGTCCACAAAACACAGAATGTTGGCCATGTCATTATATTTCATATGGTTTTGGTTTGAACACATTATCTTTAAAACGTAAAAAATTACAGAGTTTAATGGAATCCTGTGAAAAGTTCAAAATACAAAGGTACCTATACAAAGTGGACGTTACGACAAAACCTACGCTGTTAAAAAATAAATGACTAACCGTTTTAAACTTTCTGAACATGGAAAGAAATTAGATAAAAAATTAATCAGAAACTAAATTTTGTCAGCAACCATCATGAAATTGTTGCCTATAATACAAAAGAGAAACATTTTCATCCCTACGTCTATTATTTCTTCATATTTTTCAATCACAAACACTATCACTATCACTTTGGTTTTTATTCCAAATAAAGAATTTCTTAAAATCTTTCTGCAAAAATATTTCTATCAATTGATTAACAATTGTATCATTATGAATGGCATCATCATATATATGAAAAAACTGTTCTAATTTATTAAAAGTATTGTCGTGCATTTTTTGAAACGTATACCAAATTTCATCCTGTATATCCATGTCCGTAATAACACTTAGTACTTTGTTTTCAATATATTTTTATGTAACAAAATACAGTCATGGTTTATTGCGTCTTTTAATCCACGTGCACATCCACTGCAAAGAAGCATACTTCTTCTTTTAGATTCCCACATTTGAAACGCATTTAATAAACACTGAATAGTTATGTGAATATTATCGCAGAAACAGACCAATACGTTTTCAGCATTAGACATTTTTCAGTTCGACAAAGTAAACGAATTATTTAATAGTTCACAGCGTAGCTGCTTTTAGGAGTATGGGCTGACATACAACCCAATAAAAAAAATAAGCGATCCGTAAAATAAAAAAACACTAGGCACAAATATCTTCAATGACCGCCATACGAAGCAGAAGAAATCTTTTTATCGACTACAACCAGCACAAGAATATTCTTATGTAGCTTTCTTAACCGTGGTATTTATACTTTTCACCGTGTGATGTAATGGCATGTTTGAAATAACCAATGAAAACAGGTTTGAACAAGTTTAAGGTAGACCTGAAACTCATAGTTTCCACCCCCTATTAGTTTTAGATACTATTTTTTTATGATTATGAAGTGATTCTTATATCCAAATTAACTTGAATATTTCATCTTTGCATCAGTTTTTACAACCGACAAAGTCACCCAGGCCGTTTACTGCGCTTGCTTGAATTTCTATATACTGACATTGAAAGCAATAATTAGAAATCACGATACCTTAACCCCAATAGCTCCTTTGTATTTGCTTGTTTTTAATTAGCCTGTTGGATTCCAACGTATCGTGGCAATTCGACTTGATCGATAAATAATGCTTTTAAATCCTTTTAAAATATACTTTTGGCTATTTTACATTTAAGACATGGTGGATTACTTCCTTTTGTGACAACTTTTAGCAACGAGTGGGACTATCTTATCTCCCACTTGAAAAATTTATTACAGTTGTTATCATGAGACAATAGTTATTGCACTTTCGCTAAATATGTTTACAAATAAATTAACACGTGCAATAGGGAGGAACAAATGCTATCGAAAACTCGCCAAGTGTTAAGGATTCTTGTAGACAATCCATGTAGTAAGTTGTGAATATATGTTAAAACTGAAGCCTACATCATGTATTTGATCAGTGCTAGAAATTCATGTGAATTTTCATTAGGTAGGCTATATGCTAAAAGCTTAGGAAAGAAAAAACTATCACCAACTTTGCAATGGCAAAGGATAATATATATAAATAAACTGTTTCACAAACTTCTTCTTATGTCTGAAGTTTCATGAAACTAAAATTTATTTGTACAAGTAATCACTGATTTATTTCCTAATTATCTGTATTCTTTTTTTCATGTCTATATCACATATATTCAAAGATCATTTACTTATTCAAACAGGTTTTTATGTCGATGCATTCGGTTATACATCTCTATTGTATTGAATTAGATTCAATCTCCCACATGACCTTCCTCCTCCTCCTCTTTGCTAAGCGGATAGCGTACATGCTATCGGGGTGGCAGACCCTGGTCCTGTAGGAGATCATCATCTTATTTACACTTTTCTTCACGAACAATAACTTTGTGAGATTATATGAAATACCCCATCGCTGTTCAAAGGGGAGGTCAACTAAACTTAATCTACCACCTTTCCTATCATTTCATTTAACTACTTGTTTTAAAAAGAAGACTGCTAGAAAGAATTTTCAGTTCAAGTTCTTGAAAACAACCATCTTTTAGTATGTATTAATCTTACTTATTTGACTGTCTACTTATGTACTGTTCAAACAGAAAAGATTTGTTCAAAGTTTTTCAAAGATTTGATGATAAATCTATAAGTACGTTAGCCATAGTTCACTATTGTTTTCTTATCGAGACCAAACTTTTATTCTTTCATATCAGGTCAGTCCCATGATTCACATTCAATTTTAACACTTTTGAAATACAATTTCCTTGAGCAGCCAATAAAATAAAATTATAAGGATTACTATGATATCAAAGTTTCAATGTTAGTTTTTTCGGTGCTAGTTGGTTCCTACAGTTAGACTTCATTTGTATTCATTTGTCATTGTAGGATCATAATGGCTCAATGGTAAAGCATTCATTTTCACTGCTTGGGATTTCGGGGTCAACCACCGTTTGCATCAATTATTTCATTTGTCATAGCGGGACCATAAGGGCTCAGTGGTAAAGCGATCATTTCCACTGCTTAGGGTTCCTGGTTCGATTACCGTTTGCATCAATTATTTCAACATTTTATGACAAACATTAAGTTTGGATTTATTTCTTATAAATTGTGCTGGACAAACAGCGTGTTCGTGAGTTTTCTCCCGATTCCTCTTACATTCTCATTCCACCAATTTCATAACCTTTCTAAAGTGATCCGTTAGCGTAACCGACATAATCGTGGGACTCACAGATTTCATAGTTAAGCGTACACAGATACCATAGTAAGTAAGTAAGTAATTTTTACTTCTAAGAGACAATTTGCTATTTAATCTTTACATTTATTCAGAGTTCGATTCCATGCTGCACAAAGAAAACATTCTGATGGTATCATTAAGTATCTAAACTGAACTGAACTGAACTGAACTGAAGTTCTTCTTCTTTGGGGATTGCGGTGGCTTAGTGGTAAGGCGCTCACCTTTGGTGCTTTGGGTCTATGCTAGGATACTCCAATTATTTGAACATTTTATGACAAGTATCAAGTTTTGAATTATGTAATGGGTAAACACTGTGTATCTGTGTTTCTCAGGGTCGCTTTTTATAAAGTTTCTAAGAGTTTTTATACAACAAATCATCGCAGCCTAAGTGTACGGGACTCCATTTCATCTTTCTTTAATCCAAATAGATAATGGCATGCCAATTAAAATACATGTCATACTTTGTCATTCTACACTGAAACCCTTTATTTATATTTACCTTAGACAGTTGGACATTATCGTGTTTTTGCACAAATTTCATATAAAATGCCGTGGTTCGCAAATCCACAGCTTCAAAACCCAAAAGAAATACCTAGTTAATTATTCAAGGAATAAAAACTGATTTCATTGTATGTTCCCTGCCACCAACTACATTTTAGTATTCACAGAAGAAAAAGTATTCAAATTCTCTATCTTGTTTGCATAAAATTTCTCAACATTCGCCCGTTTTTTCCCCACTCTCATCATATACTTTTTTCAAGAGCTTTTATAAAACGAAACAATGTAAATTCATTCACTGATCTTTAACGGATTTAATAAAAAAAGTAAAATTCAGACTTTTCTTTCAGTATACTATCATTTAATAGCAACAACTAATTAGTAAACGAAAATGTTGTTGTTTTAATTCTTATTTATCAAATATGGACACCAGCAAATATCTCATTAAGCTTGTTTCACCCTACAACTATGTATATTGTTTAAAAATAAAAGGAAAACAAACTAATTATCCTGAAAACTCAAGTGCAATTTGATACTAGAGGGAAATCAAATTAGTTATGATAGACACGACAACATAATTAAAATCTTTTCAATTGAAACTGTTAACTAAATACTGCAGCGTACTGAAAAACATAAAGATTTTTTCCTGCTTTAAAAAAAACTCTTCAATGGTAACTGTTAACTGAATAGTGCAGCGTACTGAAAAGCATAAATATTTTTTCCTGCTTTTTAAAAAATTCTAACAACAGTTCTTATTCTGAAAATACCTTTTCTATGCTTCGAAACGTTACTGTTAATAAAAGGTATTTATATATTTCGTTACATAATATTCAGCAATATAGGTTCAATATGACCCGTAAAAAAGTTAGACATTTTATGACCTTTGTTAGGCAGGTTTAAAAAATTCAAAGGAAAGAAAAGTCAAAATTTACCCTTCACCCAGAAAACAAAATTTATTTACATTCTTTTTTCTATCTACAAGTATTTTTCAATATTTTTTCATGCGCTCTTCAAGCGCTATATATTTTAAAACAGCGCCAAATTGAATTTTGCGGTTTTCTTTATCGCAATATTTATCAAATATAATAAATATATTTTCAATGTATTTTTTACTTAATTTATATGTTTTCGTTTTGTTATTCATGCTGTTTTTCTTCCTCCCTACACAAGATGCTGAATGTGGTTGGGATCTACTCTTTTCACTACTTCCCACAGACAATTCTGTTTTCTGTAGAGACTCCATTTTTCTTCTGTAAAATAAAGAAAAGTGTTATTAGTACAATTATAATTATTCTTTTTTTAAATATACCAAATCTAAGTGGATGCTACTTTTATTCTATCTGAATTGTTTGTACTTGTATCAAATGAGAAAAAAAATTTCTTCATATGTCTAAGCTAAACGCTCATAAAGTTAAACTTTATGTAGGTACACATCTCATATACCCATACTACTGAAAGAAACAACAAACTCATCCGTTAGCATACGTCTCAAAGTTTTCAAGTTCATTTTCCAATAATTGTTAGTTAATAGGTTCATGTCTCATATACCAATGCTGCTGAACGTTTTGGTTAACTGAAATTAAGCTGCTAATAATAAATCTTACAGTATGTTCGTATATTTTAATAAACGGTGCTAACGAACACGAATTCAATTTCCGGTTGTATCCTAAAAGTTCCACGTTAAGGCTGGCGCATTTTGGTAAAACTGAATCACAATTTAATTTCCAATGGTTCGACTTGTTCTAACCCCTAATGCTTCTGCATTTGGTGCAAACAAAACCATGGTACCACGTAACGTATTCACTAAAGCTATCATTTTTACTGCAAACATATTTGACATCTCATCTACAAATTTCGCATGTCATAATTTTTTAATGTTATTGCCTTTCGTGCTAAGGCGTACAATTTTAATTCCCGGGCGGGTCTACCCGCATAAACAATGTCACCTTAACACCGGGGTGCGGATTTAATTCCAGCATAGACCTAACACTGGCGTGCAGGTTCAAATCCCAGGCAAGCCTACGCGCATAAACAAACTCATCTTAACACTGAAATGCGGATTTAATTTCCGCGTGAACCTAACACTAGTGTGCAGGTTCAAATCCCGGGCGAGCCTACGCGCAGAAACAAACTCATCTTAACACTAAAATGCGTATTTAATTTCCCGTGAACCTAACACTGGCGTGCAGGTTCAAATCCCGGGCGACCCTACGCGCATAAACAAACTCACCTTAACACTGAATTGCAAATTTAATTTCCGCGTGAACCTAACACTGGCGTGCAGGTTCAAATTCCGGGTGCGGTTGCGCGTATAAACAAACTCACCTTAACAGCGGCGTGCGGGTTCAAATCCCGGGGCGCTTACGCGTATAAGCAAAGTTACCTTAACAGCGGCGTGCGTGTTCAAATCCTGGCTGAGCTTACACGTATAAACAAACCAACCTTAAATGCCCTACACCAACAACGCTGCAAAGGTTCGGAAATTAATTTTCAATAATAAGCATTATATTTAATCTCGGGTTTTATTCAATGTTAGTCCAATCTAGTTAGCTATAAAATATTCCCCACATTCAAATGTATTCTGTAATATTTGAATATATCTTTCACGCCATTTCCCTCAAAATCTGACGGAGTCAACAAATTAAGTTATTTTTTCACTGTATATAAATCAAATTTCCACCCGGACAAACTCAAACAAAGTGATTTATTAAAAATAAAATATATAATTAAGTTCGCTTCATATGACTAGTGTCTTTAGTTCAAACCTTGAATCGGTCATAAATGAACAAACGAAATGTATATCAGTTTTCTTATGCATCTCTATATCAATTTTAAACTTATAAATATTCTTTCAACAAGAAACAAAAATAAGATTGTGTATGTGTTTTCAATAACAATATTAAAACAGTAAAATTACATTTCTTTTATACTTATTTTTTCTTTCTTTCTTTCATCGAATAACCCCGTACTAATCCTTATATAATTTTCTTCAATCAATCATTTGTTTTCATTATTTTAATACAAAATCAACTATAATAGGAATTGTGGTTCTATGACATCTGTCGGTGAAATTTTAAATTAACCTTAGTTTAGTTTAGCCCCGTGCGACGTGTTGACGTATTTCGTTATTCGTCCCGAATATATATCTATATTTTAAAGGTAAAGTATGATATATATTTCTTTTTATCCGTTAAATACTACTGATAGCATTAAATAAAAGGCATGAACCCTTCTCGCAGTTGCGTTCTGTTAATAAAACATAGTTTGTGAGGGCATAGTTGATTCTTCTATCAGTAAACCACCAAACGTTCATTATGTTACAAATCCCTAAGGGGGACCCACCAACACATAGGCCCCTTCAGTTGAACATAATTATCATCATGTTATTACTTATTCAGAAAAAAACGCAATTGTAGGGACTAACTAATGGAAAACACGCCCTCAGTTGGTAAAAACATGGTAGAAATAGCCGAACATAATTTCCTTTTGCTATAATATAATACTATTAAAATCTATGGTGGTCTATCTGAGAGTCAGTTATAGGAGCATGTTAGGAATACCCATACATAATTTCAATTCGCTTCATTGTAATACAATACTGCTAAAATCTAGGCAATCTATCTGGCAGACAAAAGCCCCTCATTGAGGGACATGCTACAAATAGGAGTACATCATTTCATTTTGCTTCCTTGTAATACAATACTCCCAAAATCTATGGGCTCTATCTGGGAGGCAAAAGACACTTAGTTGGAGGGACATCATTTCCTTTTGCTTCGAGAATACACAACAAGTTTTCAAAATCAAAAGACAGTGTTCAATAACCAATGTATTTAGGGGGTCCGTAAAATTTTCATCCTTTCTCTTTCTTTCTTCACATTAAAGCTATTGTATGCGCTATGTGGCTACCACCCCCGCAAATAACTAACAATCAGTAATATTTACTATTAAAACACGAAAATTTAAATTATAATGTGGGGCAAAGTGCTCCCACCCCTCCCCAAACTGAAGCTTTTTCTTTCTTTCTTTCTACAAATACTAGTCTTAGTTCAAACATTTGCGTTCCTAAAAGATTATCAGCTATGGTACCAAAGCGTACTTCTATGACATCAAAAGTTACAAAATGAGCTTACTTAAGCAGTTCAAGTCCCATCTGTACAACGTACATATATATTAGGTATAAATAATTTTAAAGTGATCATGTTTCAGTACACAATCGGTGTAACAGTTAAAAATCGTAACAAATGAATCAAACATATTGTAATTAAGCACACTATAATTAAGCAAATAAAACTCTACAAGTAAATGGTCCGCCTTTAGCCCTTGGTAAATCATAATGGCGGTTCTTAAGGGAAAATACTCGTATATTCATTTTTACAACAAGCTTATTTTAGTACACTCACATATTATTCGAACATGATATACATGTGAGAGAATAATAATAATAATAATAATAATAATAATAACAATAACTTTAGTAATAGAAAACCGCAATTACATTTCAAGTGTTTGCAATCTATCACAAATCTTATCCCTCTTGTCATGATTACAAAATGGTCGTAGGTTTATTAGGCAAATATAAATAGTCCCAAGTTCAATTTCTCAAAAGCAACTCGTGTAGTTTACCAATAATTATTCAAAAAACTTCCATTATAATTAAGTGAATAAGACATGTCAATTTAGCATTTAAAAAAGTTCTCACCTTAAAAAATCAAACTTCGTTCTGTTAGAATCAACGACGAAAAACTTCAATAAAAACACAAGAATAAAGTTTTTTCAATGCGCACTATGGCAGTATGTAAAGAACAATAATAATAAACTTTTATTTCGATAGTATTCATAAGGATTTCAATGTGTCCCTCCACCAGCCATCATCTTTTCATCAGGTTTTCAAAACCGTTTTCATTAATTATAAATAAAGTCATCATGTTTAAAACTCGATAGCATCTAATTATTCATTGCTCCACCAGGAAATTTCTTATTTACAAGTTCATCAACCGCTGTAGAAATCTCAACAGTAAATGACCTTTCAAGGAAAAGCTACAATTTTTTTCCTCATTCAGGACAGGGTATCGACATTGGTCCCCTGTAGCGATGTGCGGTTCTAAAATATATACGCACTTTCTCAACTAATTAAGGAAATGCTTACATGTAAAACTTTCACATTGCCAAAATCAGATATTGCCACAAAAATGCATTTACGTGTTTGTCCAAAACATCTTGTAAAAGGGAAGAAACATTAAATTTCTATCTGTCTTCATCACTGCAGATAAGTATCGCAGTGACAATCATAGTTAATGGAAAAATATTTCAGTATGTCGTCACTCAGACTTCTCACGGGCAAGGGGAAAGCGTCTAAGGATATTTCAGTACATATTGACAAGCGGAAATAAAATTAAAAAGTACATTGACACTCTATGTGTGTCACCAGTCAAAGTTCTAACGTAAGCAAAGGGAAAACGCGTATAGGTCACTTACCCGGAAGTAATGCCATTTACAAAAATAAAACTGTGTTCATTCTAAGATAGCCTTCTGTGAGAGACGGAAGAACAATTCAGTCACTCCGTATTTCAAACTTACAAAACATGGCTGTAAACACGGAGTTAGCTATAAGCAATAAACAAATCAAGAAAACGATGAATATTAACAAAATAAATAAATAAATAAACTATTCAAATCACACACACACTTCCTATCTCCCATATGTTTTTTTCTCTCCAAGTTACATGTGAGGGTTGCAATAATTCTCTCATACAGCGTTCACCTCCGAAGCTTGGGGTCCTGGGTTCATTCTCAGTACAATACAGCGTTCACCTCCGGAGCTTTGGGGTCCTGGATTCATTCTCAGTACAATACAGCGTTCACCTCCGGAGCTTGAGGTCCTGGATTCATTCTCAGTACAATACAGCGTTCACCTCCGGAGCTTGAGGTCCTGGGTTCATTCTCAGTACGTATCACATAAACTTTTACACACTGTAAGTGTTCTGAGCTTCTAATAAAATGGTTTCCTCCCAAAATAAGTTGCTACGTCTAATTTATTAGGAGAATATATAAAATAAGAAGCGAAGCAATATAAAAACCGATTTATTAGGAGAATATATTTTATTCTCTCACATATTGTTCGACAAATAAAATAATCACCATCTCCTTTAGCCTAACAGGCATAATGTGGGACTCAAATATTTCATTTTTCCAAATTATATATATATTTCTCAATGTGAGTTTCTATTAGTCAAACCCATTTGTATAATACAAGATTCAAACACCTTATTTTTAACAACGAGTTTGTAAAACAAACGAACAAATTATATATATATATATATATATATATATATATATATATATATATATCAATGTCAATAATGTAAATATATTCAATATTATTATTATTAATTTAATCAATACTACGGATTATTAATTTAATCATATCAACAAATTTAATTCAAATCGAACCAATTAAAATTCAAATTCAAATTTCCATTATTATTTTTAAAAATATCCAGTATACAGTCTGTACAGACACGTATACAGACTCTAAAAAGAGGACACGACCTTTCCAACAATACATACATGTCATCACAGCTAAAAGAAGAAACATAGAAACTTTCCAAATCCACGTAATCATGTCATCAACCCCTAATGACCGTCTCCCAACACACCCATTAAAGGACATGACTTTCTAAATTAATTATAGTACATAACGGTACCTGTAGAAAAATTTGTCTGCCACTACTTACAGCCTTTTAATACAGTAACAATTGCCTTCAACAGACCCCTTATTAAACGGAAATTTATTTTAATTGGAGATATTTTACAGTCCCATGAATTTAAAGCTAAAAAATATTTTAAATTCTCTTGATTAGGCGGAACCTGTGTTGAGAACAATGAATGTTAAAATATATTTTTTACGGAATTTTTCAAGTTCCGGAATTCAGCGTTTAGAAACATTTTAGACATTCTGTGAGAGGTTAGGTATAAGAACTAAGTTGTCTGTAAAGGTCTTAGTTTACTTATAACTCTACACATTTAACCTTTAGTCCACTGCCATGTAAGGCCCTAGATACGGTGCGAGTTTTTCAACGAAGTGCAATTTACATAGTTATTTTCAAGTACCAATAACTCGTTCTCTAGCTGATCTAGAGACATGGAACAATTAGCGCAATATACACAATAGATCAAAATGGATCCAGTAATACAGAGAGGAGAGCTGAGAAGGACATAGCATCTACTTTTCGTCTTGGCCTTTGAAACCGTATTTAGTTCTTACCTTAATCATTTCTTACAATCAACGTACAATTGTAGTTCTTAGCCTTTCGAAAATGATAAGCCCCATAGACTCCTTCTACCATACAAATAATAGTGTCAATAATACTATCTATTAAAAACTATACAAATAATAGTGTCAATAATACTATCTTAACGGTAACCCACCAACAAACTGTAAGCAATCCCTGCAAAATGAAATGAAGTATTTCATTTTAACGAGCCACGATTATGCTCTTTAGGCTAAGGGAGACAACGATTAAGGCAAGTGAATGTTGATGGAAGATTTGATGCAATGAGAATGTGGAAGGAAATTGGAGTCCCGAGAAAACCCACATATGATTCGATGGTGTCCACCACAAAGTTTCTTGGCTGAGGATCGAACCAGAGGCCCCACGTACCAGAGGCAAGTGTTTACCACTGAGTCACCGTGTCCTCCCCCAATCCCTAAGAGAAGCGGGCATCCAGTTAAGAATAACTGACATAGAAAAACGTACTTACCATTTTCGCACGAAGGAAACTCCACGAATCCCACATTCTGACCGTTTGACCTTCTTGTATGTTGGTTTATCACACACAATATTTAGTATATCGATACATCTGTCAGAATCATAGTGTTTCCTCCAAAGTAGGGACAGGGTGACCTAGTGATAGAGTGCTTCTTCTGGTGCGGGATCCCTCGTTCGATCCCAAACTATAAAAGTTTGTAGTGGATACCATCGTACTACTAACAAGATTCCTGTTAGTTCAAATATCGTATTTAATTGTAGTTAACTTGCATCAGTCAACATTTGATAAAATATCCCAATATTTTTTTTAAAAATTTCTTTGGGGTGATCTTTGTGCTGCCCCTTTACACACCTGTTCACAAAAAGCTGGAAACTCGTTCAGAAACTAAGTCCGAAAAAGTGAGCCTAGATCCGTCACAATTCACGCAGATCTATACACAGGGAATTGCATGTTCCCTTCGTTCTTTATATAGACACTAGCTGCAAACCGTACTGTCATCCGAGCGATGTGAAACTGTAAAAACAAAATCAAACTACCTATTTCTTAGATTAATATTGATTGCACACCTCATGCACAGTTCCAATATGCAAAATCAACCATTATCTTAAGTAGAAATTGCTGAAAACGACAGAAAATGGATATATAAACCTCCAAGTAGGAACCTGTGCTTGGAGCGATTCTATTATCAATATTATAACACAATCTCTTGTAATTTGCGTCTGTGGTCAAGCGGGTTTGGTACTGCTACTGACATTTCTGAAACGAAGAGCGATGGTTCGAGCCTCCATGCGGAAAGTTAGAGTTTTTCTCTCTTTTTATTAATATATGAGAAATTTTATAAATATAAATTTCTACTATGAAGTGATTGGAAACACATTATCCGACGAACTGTCACTTTTCAAATTCCTGTCACATTTTGTAGCCCGCCATGTGCATAATTCATATACGAAAACGCTAAAATAAGAAATGTGAACACAGTTGAATACCTAAAACTACACGTCCAAAATGAAAATTATTCATATATATATTTCGGGGGGCTATGCTAACTTCATTCTTGGAAATGTGAACATTCTACAAGATATGTCATTCACTTTACAATATTTTATTTGAATAAACATAAAATTTCGAGGGGGGATCAAGCCCGAAGTCCCCTAAAACACACACACACACACACACACACACATATATATATATATATATATATATATATATATATATATATATATATATATATATATATATATATATATATATATATATATATATATATATGCTTGTATTATTTTGCATTACAAAAACTTAGGATACCTCATAATCTGGATTCTTATAAAGCAATTTGAACAATTATTTAGAAAATATGTACTGCTTAAAATCGGATTAAATCGCAATGCCAGCAATCTGTAATATCTTACATTTTTATTTATTTACATTGAATGTGTACTTGTTTTATACTGTATAGCATGGATTTTAGATGCTACATAAGAAACAATTATCTATAATTGAATTTAAGTAGGAAATCGATATAGTTATTATAAGAAGAAGCTTGTGAAAATGAAGTGCATAATAATGGTTGTATCCGAAATGGATGTTGCGTAATGGTGTAATTGTTTACACTGCCATTTTGGAATACTGGGCTCTTCAAACTGTCCATCCTAGGGATGCGCAGAGTCGAGTCGAGAAAATATTTTCCTGACACAATTCGAGTCGAGACACAGCTCTTGCAATAGAAAAATATACATTTGTCGAGTCGAGACATCACTTTTACAGCATATTGTTGAGACGAGACGGCCTCAAATCTTGTCTCTTGCGCATCCCTATCCATCCTACCTAGATAAAATCAATTTTGGATGCGAATATTCAATTTCTTTTAACGGTAATTGTAATCTACGATACAGATTGAAGTAAGATGTTGGCTTGAACTGCTTTATTACCCACTTAACCTTTTTATACTGCAATTAGGCTATATCTAATTTTGGCACAAATATTTATTATTCTTAGAATGTAAACACTGAAGAATATATAGGAACACATAATGAGGAAGAACTCAATGTTCGTAGTAATTAACAAATTGGTTGCAAATTTATTTAAAATTGACTCTCTTGAAATCTAAATAATCATTATTATAAAGAAAGCAAGAAAACCGTTTTGTTAATTTGGACATATTATAAGAGATTGAGGAAAGTGTATTTAATCGAACAGAATATATGAAACTAAATGGAATGGCATGTAGAACTGAACTTGAAAGAGGATAGGATGTGTAAATGAAAAATTAAAGAAAGCAACTGTTAACAGCAGTAGTTACTATTTACAGCAGATGAGTGAAATCTACCCCCCCCCCAAAAAAAAAAAAACGTTCAACAATTCTGAAACATAAGGCTTCACATTTTCTTCGTTTCCTGACAAAATCAAAAAATGGATTTTGCATATTTTTTGTCTATACCCCTTAATATAATTAGCTAACAAACCAAGTACGGTCGACTGACTAGACGTCAAGTGAGTGAAATTTATATAGGAAGTATCGATACAGCGTTCACCGAAGTGACGCAGACGTCGTGTTGAAGCTTCTGGTAGGTCCTATTTCGTAATGGAGTTTAGGTCAGTGAGATTTCTTTATACGTATGAGAGGGCTCTTTAACTCCATACTAAAGGCATGTCGTATAACTTATTCAAATCGTCTGGTATTCGGACAACCATGAGCCCAATTCGTTTTGCTTCACTGCTCACAAGTTCAACTTGAAAGAAATTCTTACTTTTCCAAGGAAACACAAACAGTTTTAATGCTCATTTTATTATTGGTGAAATGTATAATTCTGCAAGTAACAACAATTTTCATGTTCATCTCCGAGATTCGATCCCTCGTCCTTTGGCTCAGTAGTTCAACAAGTAGACAACTACACTAATTTTCGTTGTGTAACAGGTTGCAGGAAAATTGGTTTGAACTGCACGAAGGAAATTGGGGGCATTGATTATAGCTGGATTGAGGCAACTACCATGTGCTCCCATGTATACATAATTTCGAAATACTTTATCCTTAAGTATTACAATGATGAATTGTTTCTACAGTACAGTTAATAACAGATCCTATTACACTTAAAAGAGGAAAATACAGATTTACAGAATATTTTCGATTGTGAACGTTGTATTGTGGGTTCGAACCTATCATCTTTGGTTTACTGTTTCCCGAAGATACTCGAAGTTGAACTTAGGAAATGCTTGCCCCAAAAGACCAGTATTAGACAGTCCAAGTTCAAAAATAAGTTCTTATAGCAACTATAGTGATTTCCTAATTAAATGTAATTTAGAGTTACCCCGTGCCGTAAACGTAGGTGAACCATCGATGGGTAACTAGTGACCTCTCAACGATGGCCCCACTGCAACGATCCGCGGCGGTCCCACTTCCGTTTTGAAAATTATACCACCAGTGGGCCACCGCTGGCATAAACGCGACGAAATGCCAATGAATTACAAAATTACTCCACCAAAATATGTTAAATAGCCTATATGCATGATTCATTTACATTGAGATGAGTCTAAAAAGCACTTACAAAACATTTATAAAGTTCTCCCGGAATGGTGCGAAACAGCAACCCTGTGATGTAGAAGCATGGGCTACTCTTGACCCCGGAGCTCACTTTAGGAACATTCGTCAGGAAAAACAAATATATAATAATAAAGGTATGTACATGACTGGCGATAAGTCGTTTCGGTCCCTTCGCCGATTCTCCGCGACGAATCGAAAGACGGACCGAAAAGAAGTCATCGCCGCTACGTGGTGGTAACTGTAACACCCCTACTCAAGATGTCTGTTTCGACTCGACGAAATCCTGCCGCCAGGGACACACTAGCGGCAGTCTTTCGATGCGTCGCTATATCGACGATCGACATTTACCGGCAAGTGGGCCACTAGATATTGGCGACGTTAACGGCATGGGGTCAAGTTTCATCTCACAAATGTGAGAAATTTTAACTCCTTTCCTCTGTTAGGATACGCATTTTAATAAAAATGGCGTGACAACAAGCCAGTCCGCTCATGGCACGTGAAATGTTCTAGGACGGGGCTATCTTCATGGTTGCTATATATTATGTTTGGTATTTCTGTTTGTATACATTTCGTGAGTCAGAGGGCGGCCCACCCTGGCCCCTTCGGGTGCCCATGAGTCAGAGGTAGCTGAAAGTGTTAACTAATAAAAACCATTTCAAACGGTTAAGCCATTTTTTGTTCTGATAGACGACCTCTTTTTCATTTATATGCTATGTAGATAGATACAGATTAATAGCATTATTACTGTCTTATTATTTATTTAATTTTTACCATATACTTTTCTCAACGTTTAAGTCCTTAGGCTAAAGAAGACGGGTGAGTCATGCAAATAAATTCTAGTTCAAGTAAAATTTTAATGGACCCTTAACGGGAATTGAACCCGCGACTATAAGACCCAACAACGAACGCGCTAGGCATTAGACAGTAAAACAAAACTGACTTACCGAACGTTCCTCAGTAACTGTTATTTTTATATTTTTAATTGTTTTACTCGGTTTTATAGTTTTAGCAGTACCTCTTTAACAACAGGAGCACGAACACAGAATTATCAGATAGGTAAAAACACAATCATCTTCCAGCGGGAATAGAACCCGGTACCCCGTACACCAAAGGCACACGTGCTAACCACTGGACTATCTGTGTAGTGTAAATAAATACGGTGTAAATAAATACGGCCTTCTATACGGTGTAATTCACCAACTGTATCCTTACACAGCCATCCCCAGCAGTGAATAGTAACACGCGCCATTGGATGCGTTCTGTGCATGTACTGTGGATCGTAACGTTTTCCTCTGGGGCTATACAGAAGTCGAGGACCATCATTTGCTGAAGAGAATATCTTTTCGTCTGTGAAGATTACATGATCCCAATTACGACAAATATTTGCCTCAGCAAATGGTAGTCGATCATATGACTATCCGTCGATTGCTCTTTATACGCGGCTCGATATGCGTGAAGCCCTGCATCTTTAAGGCGTCGCCGAGCGGTGAAGGAGCCAGGAAAACGAGATGCTATCACTAACTGCCAGGATGACATGAAAGGATTGCGAAGGCTTACATCAACTAGGGCCCGATCTTGTTGTGAGTTTGAAACCCTTTGAAGTCCAGCCGTGTTTTCTAGACACGTTACCTGTTTCTGAGTATTTCTTCCACCAAGTATATGCTGTAGAACAGGGAACACCAAGACGTTCGCTAGCTTGTCTCACGCTTATACCACCGTATTCAACAAGAGCAGTAAGCTGCTCGCGAACATTCTGACCACGATGAGCCATGACTAATTAATCAATTGCAGCTGTTTGGCTGTAGGTGATTTCGTTAGGCTTAAGTGGAGAAACTCGTCTGCAGCGACAAGGCAAACGTCATGTTTTCGTAGTTCAGCTTTTTTCACAAAAAAAGTGTTACAGAGTTGTGTGACACAACACACACACACACACACACACACACACACACATATATATATATATATATATATATATATATATATATATATATATATATATATATATATATATATATATATATATATATATATATATAAATCAGGAACATGAATAATCTACATTTTTGACGTCTGTCTTAACGTTTACATACATAAATTATGGAAATGGCGGGCTAGTAAATGTAACAGTGATTTGAAAACTGACAGTTCGTCTGATTGTTTTTCCAAGCACTTCAAAGTAGAAATTTATATTTATAACAATGTTCCCATATACTTAAAAAAAGGGAAGAAATAAAAACGAACTTCCCTCACGGAGGCTCGAACCGTGGCCCCTCGTTTCAGAAATTTCAATCATCATTACTAAACCCGCTTGGCTACGAAAGCACTTGGTAGGAAACGCGTTATAATATTGATAATTATATCGCTCTAAGCGCATTTTGACACTTGAAGTTTTAAATAGTCATTTTCGGTCTTTTTCAGTAATTTCTACTTAAGATACTGATTGTTTTTGAATATTGGAACTGTGCAATCAATATTAATCTCAGAAATAAGTAGTTTGATTTTGTTCTTACATTTTCACATCGCTCGGATGACAGTACGGTTTGCAGCTAGTGTCTATATAAATAACGGAGGGAAATGCAATTCCCTGTGTATAGATTTGCGGGAATTGCTCTTTACACGCGGCTCGATATGCGTGAAGCCCTGCACCTTTAAGGCGTCGCCGAGCGGTGAAGGAACCAGGAAAACGAGACGCTATCACTAACTGCCAGGATGACATGAAAGGATTGACGGATCTAGGCTCACTTTTTCGGACTTAGTTTCTGAACGAGTTTCCAGCTTTTTGTGAACAAGTGTGTACCATATCGAGTTGTGCATTAATGGAAGCTATGTCTAAAAATAATATACATTTCCTTTCCCTCGACTTCGATCCGACATTTTGTTCTCGAGTTACGGCTGTTTTGGGCATTTTTCCGACAGGTTTTTGGCTGGTCATAGCGTCAAAAAAAAAAAAAAAAAAAAAAAAAAAACATTTGTGCACCCAGGTTGTCTTATCTTGGTGTCAGGAATCAGCTCCCAAACGTTGTCGGTGTTGTTTTGAAACACCCTGTATATTTCTATCCTATTTCTGATTAGCTCCTGTTTGCCAATCAATTTCCAGTATACACAAAACAAAACAAACGTGAACTAAATTAAGTAAATCGCCTTCCCCTATGCTTTCTTCTTTTATAGTAATTATTATATATTTATATTGTAGTTGACAGAGATTGCCAATATTGATTGAAATATCTGTTAAAATGCTAGAAGTGGAATCCCCTCTTTAGTACAGAAATACCCTCCTTGCATCCTACCGCCATATTAGGCGAGATGGGATTAGGCAAGATGGGAATTCCCATCTCGCCTAAAATGGCGGACATTTTTATCTTAGAGATATAAGTGGCTGATAAATCGTTAGGCGAGGTAGGATTAGGCGAGATGGGATGGAATCATCTGAAAAGGTAGGGGGACGGTAGGTAGTGGCATGACGTGACGACGTCCCCCATGCCTATCTTTGCCCATGGTAATTTCTTTGGAACTGGTGGGACGCCGTACACATTTTTTGGAGGTGGGGGGCCGGGTTACGATTTTTTTAGTTACATAGTGTCATTATTATCAATGATACAAATAATAATAATAATAATAATAATAATAATAATAATAATAATAATAATAATAATAATAATAATAATAATAATAATAATAATAATAATAATAGAACAACATGTATAAAAATATCTGAATACTAAAAATTATATAATTTGTTTATTGATTGACTGTCGACCTCGGTCGTCTAGAAGTCTTCAAGATGTAAGGACATCGTTCACGAGATTATGGTTTGAGTTCCGGACGAGCAAGTATTCAGGATCGAGCCAAAAATTGTTAGTCATAGGTCGCGGGCTAAATATGTTCAAAACTGCTCGGCCCGGGTTTAGGGTTGTCAACGGCTCAGCTCACAGCTCATTCACTATCGAGCCGAACAGAGAAGTGAGCTGAGCCAACAGCTCACTCATCCGACCCGACTAGAGCCCTCATAATTTCTCTCAAAAGCCTTTAATGTGCGTTCATACATTAACGTAAAAGACAAAAGACAGGCAAAATAATTGTTTTATAATTCTAGTCGTTAAATTCTTAGAGTGTCTTGATTTGTTAATACTTTAAGTATATATAAGGTATTCCAATGACAATTAACACAAATTTTCTTTATAAGCAGTTAACGTACGCGCATTTGGCGTGGGAGAACTGGGTTCGATGTCGGCGGAGGCAGCTGTGGTTCGGATTCCACGTTAATCAGTAGATCCACGTCTCATATATTCTCGCTGCTGAACGGGACGTTAAAATCAACTCAACTCAACTCATATTTCTTTATTGTTATTGGATTTGGCTGTTGGAGATATCAGTAAAAGTGTTTAATCATTGTCAATTTGGACACCAGCGACATGCGGAGGTTCTCTCAGCCTTCAAAGTGTACGCGCGAAGATCATAAATTATCAGAAATGAATTTTATTAAAACGTAGGCCAATCTTTTGACTAGAAATAGGGTAAGTTTGAATAATATGGGCACATTAAAAGCAAAATGAAAAAAAAATATTTTATTGATATCAAAAGATAATTTGACAGAAACATGAAATGTCTTGTCTAAAGTGAGTTCAATATTGATTAAGTTACTTTTAAATTCCAAAGCATTACCTTGCATCAAGTTTGTCTATTCTCAGCAAGTTTGTTGCCTCGGTTCCAACAAACGGTATGCGCAGAAAGAGATCATTTAGAACACCAATGTCATACCCAAAGGAGGCGCAAGGGACCTATGATCCCACCCACCTAAACCAATGGAAGCTACTAAACACAGCTTCAATCCATTCATTCATCAAGATAGATATACAGGAAATTTATCTAGTTGGAAATTTATACCTGACTGTACAAGAACTTAGATTCGTAATAGTCTTCTTTACAGCCGAATCAAGGATTTCTTTAAACTAGACCCCAGATACAAGAAGACCCATTGAGCCGAATATACACTCACTTCCATAAAAGCCACATCTGACCTGTAGCGAACCAACTCGAACATTTGATCAGGTTAAATGACCTGAGCCTACTTTATCTACTCTAATGGTGCAATTGGTTTAAATGGGTCGACTCACGGCTTGTTCACCACAGAGCCAAGCTCAGAAGATCCGCTCACATGTCACGTCTACCGAGTTGGCCGGATCGAGCCGATGGCCACTTGAGCAGAACCGAACCGAGCTAATGACTCATCCCAACAGAGCCGGCTCTAGCCATTGGCTGCTGAGTTGAGCCGGGTCGAACAGAGCCGATTGACTCGCTTCTACCGAGCCAGTGCTAATCCTAACCAAGCCGGCTCAAGCTGTTCACTCACTTGCACCGAGCCGAGCCGGTTAACATCACTATCCGGGTTCTTCTTCTAATTGGGCTAAAAAATTCAACCAGAGCTCCTTCGTGGCTAAGCGGGTTCGATTCACGACGGGATCTCTTGTGGTTAGGACTCCACGTTAATCAGTAGGTCCCGTCTCATATAGCCTCGCTGCTGAAAGGGACGTTAAAATCAAAATCAACTCAATTCAAAAATTCGACCGTGCAAGTCCCAGCCTAGATGGTAAGAACTACAGTAATTATATATTTATTCGAGTCGAGTTTTAGCTCGACTCGTGCCCGTCCCTAGTTTTCATATTAGTGGTACTTGACGTTTTATCTGATACAGGCACCATGTCTTGGCGGCTATTTTGAAAACGGTGACTGATATGAAAAATCTTTTGCAACTGTGCTCTTTAGTTTTTAGTAGTAACGAACGAGATATTACTGGATATATATTTACATTTAAATTTTTAAAGTTGGGCCCTGAGTCCCCATGAAGAGCGACCCTGGGCGGCACAGCGACAATACCATTCGACGTACCTTATGAGATTTCCAATTTGTGTTGGACCTCATATATAGGCCTATATATGTATATATAACTTATTTAAAGTAAAATTTGTAACTAACAAATAAAGTAACGTCTACATACGAAATATTCGATTCCCGGTGGAAAATATTGACATTTGAACCCACTACAGTGGTTCGAATTCCAAGTTAAATGGTCTCTCTGTATTTTATATAGCTTCGGTGATGAGAAAGGCTTATCTAACCTTCCTACTAGAAGATACCTTAGTGATTTAACCGATTACACCAGCCTATCAGCATTCGAAAAATGTTTCCAATAAAATTTACGTATCGAATCATCAATTAAAATGACAGGGTTTGTAAACAGTTTTTCAGTTTCGCCGTACACCTCTAAGGGGGAAGGGAATTTTAGTATAGAGAAATTTCTGCCTGCAAAATATAAATTTTATTTCGTACATTTTTCGTCTGATGCTTTTTTTTTTCGAGATATTTTGCAGTATGGAATAACAAAATTCACCCTATGTGTACATTTTCATCCCTCATTTTAATGAAACTACTCCATATTTTAAGTCCTTTAAAAACAAGGTCAGTAGTAGAGCGTTTATCTCTGGTGCAAGAAGTAAATGGTTCGATCACAGATTGCGCCATGTGAGCTTATTTAGTGATGAGCAGTGGGAATATTCCAGGTGGGAAGGAATTTAAAAAATGGGAATATTTTTCCCGGGAAGGAATATATTTCCATTTCTTTACTTCATCCTCCAAATTATAAGAACCGTATGACTAATTACATTATTTTAATATTTTATGATTTACTTCTAGGTTTTAAAGAATTTGAAGGTTAAAAAATTTAAAATTCTTTGACAGTACTTTATATAAGTAATAATATGTTTTTTTAAGTTCAATTTCCATTTGCACTAAAAAGTAAAGTAATTGTTTAGTATTGGGGGGCCAAAAATAGCCGAAAGTAGGATGATTTACTGAAGAAATGAGTTGAAAGTAGTGTTCAAGTAGTCAAGAAAGTATCGAACACATTTTTTTTAAGGGCAGTACTGCCCTGTCGCGACAAAACGCTGTAACTTTGGCGGAGCAGTTTTGAGAAAAAGAGCCGTGAAGTCGCCACAGACTGGCTAATTTCCTACTTACATCGAAATTCTCTTTGGTATATTTTCAAAAGTATTTGATTCAGCTCAATGCTGGGCCTGGTGAACATAAGTATCGGTGGGGGAAATTCAAAAATGCTTAGAGCGACAAAACAATGTAACTCAAGTTACAGCGTTTTGTCGCGACACGGCAGAGTAGGGGATTTGTACAAACCGTAAAGGTAAGTCGAAGTGATTTATGTGAGAAAAGAAGGTGAATTGTTGGTAACGAAGATAGAAAACAACGTGCCCTGCGGGGCTATAATCCGCCTTCACTCGCTAACGCTTGCTCGGCAATGCTCTCTAAATTTAATATTGGTAACGTAATTTAACGTATGAAACCATAAAACAACAACATCGGAATAGAATATCGCAAAAAACTAGGAGCAAAATTTAGGCAGCCAGAATTTAGGGGGGGCTAGACCCCCTTGAATACGGGCCTGGAGACAACTGTAATAATATAGCTACTGTGATTAAAAAAAAAAAAAACGAACTTAACCTTGAAACCATAATATAGTAATAGTAAAACTTAAAGATTTCATTTCATTTTCATTTACAGAATTATTAATATATTAAAATAAGATTGCTGATTATTTGAAACCAGACGCTTTTCTAAAATGAACATTATGACTATCTATTCCATGTCAATACTATAAATTATTAAGCTTTATAAAAGTAGAGGGAAAAAGGAAACCAATCTAGCATATTTTACAACTAACTTTTTATTTATTTATTTATTTTTTAATCGAAGTCTGTGCAAACGATTGAAACATTTCCAAATTACAAATGAAATTATTATTTATATACAGACAAAGTGACCAGAATTTTCACTTGCGAAAACGGGACGCATACGAATCGGCTACGGGGGGGAGGGGATATCTGACTTCCAGATTGTAATTTGGGACTCAGCAGTGTTCTCAATTTACAAAATACACAAGTAAGAGTGATAACACACCGTTTCTAACTTTACGTATACCACACAACAAATAATAGTTCCCGATTGCAAATTCTGCCCAACAATTCTTTTAATTAGTTGAACACTCAGAATTCCCACTTGAGCCACGAACACACAACTCCCATTTGAAAATTCAGAAGTTCTAGACTAGACACGGCTGAACCTTGGCAACGAGAGTTGGTACGGAAGAGAGTAGAATTTGCATTGACGATTTATATTTTGAATAATAATTACGGGACACCTAGACCATTTTTATTTAAAACCGGGACATTTAGGCGTCCCGTTCGATAATCAGAAAAAACGGGACAACTGTTGGAAAAAAGGGACTGTACCGGCTAAAACGGGACGTCTGGTCACCTTGTATACAGAATAAATTAAACAAACGATGGGGCAACTTAGGGTTTAATCGAATATGATGGTGGTTGCTACGATTTAGAAGAAAGCAATTTTCTGTTGGCACTGGCATCGAAACTATTTGTGTACAAACAAGAATTTCGCATAAGCATTTACTTGACATGTTATTATAGTTTACTAATAATTAAACAATTATATATTCGTGTAGAAGGAGTTCCGGTCGACCTTTGGAAAAAAATCACCTCACATATCTATCTAGTTCAATTGCACATACGTGTATGCTGATGAACTAAATAACTGAACGTGTTTCAAACACTGAAGTAGCAACACTGAAGGCAAAAATTATGGAATAGAGACCATGGCGACATCTCATGAGAAGTAGGTAAACTAGAACTGGGACTGTGTAAGTCTGGCTGAGTCGCGTTATATGTGGATGGTAGCGACATCCAACGGCGTAGCAGATTATTGTTAGGATTAGCGTTGTCTTGACGCAAACCATTTATGAAAATGTCCACTTCATTGCACATTCAAATAATTTAGATGGTACTGGCACTCTGCGTCTAGGAGACCCTCTCCCAAGCGGCTTGTTGCTAAAGTAAGGACGATGTTAAGTGGGATTTCCTACACATTTCCACTACACTTACACTTTCTTTTGCATTTACACGTACATACATCACCTTCTTTTTTTATACTCTTTCTTTTTTCATTTTACAGTTCCCACTTTTCTCTAACTTTTTGACCCGTTCAACTTGGTTTTCATTTCTCTTTTACTGTCTGAAAATTTTTCTTAATTTTGACCTTTTTCCCGTTGTGTACTTGCTTCCCAATTCTGTCCTGTAATGTATTCAATTTTTTTTCTTGAATCACAAATCCACCGTGTAAGGAATACACAAAAGACAATTTTGCTATTGTACCACACATGCCTACATAGCTGGTGCACATCCCTATTAGACCGATAATGGTCTAAGACAAGACAAGACGGCCAAGTCAACGAATTTGCTGAATTCGCTAATTGCGTTTTGTTTGCAAACAGCAATTACTGTTTTCTTCTTCTTCTTTTTTTTTTTTTTTTAAATAAAATCTCACCGTATTTTTGATTGCAACTAAAAAGTTGCTTCTATGAGCGTTCTTGTAAGTTCTTTTACTAACACTGGCAATATAAAACAAATTGAAAGTATCAAGCTCACTTCAAAATTCGTAATTTATGTGAAGTCATAATGGTTGAAGAGACGTCTATTAAGTTGGAAGTGATGTGCAAAGAAGAAATCGAGAATGACTTTCCTCAGGAAGATCCACTCGAAGGGAAAGGGTGGACATACAAACTGATGACTGACAACAAAGAATTAATATTATCTACGTTGAAAGAAGAGGAAACAGTGGAGAAGGACGTAGCAATGTATTCTTCGGATGTGAAATTAAACATCAATACGGCGAAATCAGAATTTCTAGTGGAAGATCCTGAATTTGAAAGTAATATAAAACCTCTAAAAAAAATAGAGATTGAGGAGGCTTGCACACCAACAAAAAGTTCAGTTGAGCGAGAAAGGTAATGCAAAATTTTCGGCTTAAGTTTAGAGTTGCCCCTCCAGTCCAGAGTTGCCCTTGGACTTTGCAACATACAAAAAACAGTGCTTAAAGTATTAAAAATTGTTACATTTCACTTAACTTTAGTACTCCGTGGGCTTCACAAAAATTTAAAAGGTTTTCTTCATTAATTTTGCGCATCCGTGACACCTGTTCGCCATATTTAACAACTACCATGTGCTGAAACCTTCCGCGAATGCTTCCGCATCCGGCAAATAGTACTAACTTCCATATATCTTTTCTCGTATGAAACATAACTCTCCTGCCGAATTTACATTCCTAAACATCAAATAAAAACTTCAAATTATCATTTCTTACCTCATTTCTCCTGTAAAATTTCCTGATTTTTATAAAAAGCGGGGGGGTAACTCTAAACTTAACCCAAATTTTCTATATAGTAACTCGTTCAGATTGATTATGCAGTTACATGGGTTCGGAAAATTTATAGGTAAAATGGAATACCGGTATTTTGCTAATAATCGCCAGGTATGACAAATACTTTCGCATAAATTAATAATCTGGAGTTTTGAAGTGGCACTGCACATGAAAACAAGCTATACACAAAAATAACTTATCGATACCACCCATTAAAATCTCAAAGTTCCTTTCTCGATGAGTACTGATCATTTTATTACCTATTATAGGATTGTCACCAATTCTTATAGATATTTACAATTTGTGTGCTCGACGATAATATTCCGTAAGTAAGAAAAGAACACGTAGCGTGACTGAACGCGTCCGAAAATATCCGAAATTTAAACGTAAAGTGTTGTACTAGAAAAAAGAAACATGGGTATTTGTGATTTTACCCATGGCATGTCGAATTTAGTGGTGGGCAGTGGGAATATTCCCGGTGGGAAGGAATTTAAAAAATGGGAATATTCCCGGTGGGAAGGAATTTAAAAAGTGGGAATATTCCCGGGAAGTAATTTATTTCCATTTCTTTACTTTATCTTACAAATTATAAGAACTATATGACTAATTGTTTATTTTAATATATAATGATTTACTTCTAGGTTTTAAAGAATTTGGAGGTTAAAATATTTAAAATTCTTTGACTGTACTTTATATAACTAATAATGTGATTTTTTAAAGTTCCATTTCCATTTGCACTAAAAAGTAGAGTAATTTTTAATATTGGGGGGCCAAAGCTATCAAAAACTAGGATGATTCATTGAAGAAATGAGTTGATAGTGGTGTTCAAGTAGTCAAGAAAGTATCGAGCACAATATTTTTTAGGGCAGTAGGGGAT
The DNA here is from genome assembly GCF_964235325.1 of Thermobia domestica. Taxonomy (NCBI): domain Eukaryota; kingdom Metazoa; phylum Arthropoda; class Insecta; order Zygentoma; family Lepismatidae; genus Thermobia; species Thermobia domestica. Next base: position 306,592,353 of record NC_137458.1, read on the forward strand.
TTGTAGAAACCGTAAAGATAAATGGAAATGATTTATGTGAGAAAAAGTGAATTGTTCGTAACAAAGATAGAAAACAACATGCCCTGCGTGGTTCTAACCCGCCTTCACTCGCTAACGCTCGCTCGGCAATGCTGTCTGAATTTAATATTGGTAACGTAATTTAATATATGAAACCATAAAACAACCTCATTAGAATAGAATATCGCAAAAAAGTAGCTGCAAAATATGGCCCCCCAAAGCTAAACAATAGCCAAAATTAGCAAAGTACTAATTTACAAATGACGAAAAGGAATCATTTTGTAAAGAAATGTAGAATTATGTAGAAATAGAGATGAAGTATTATTAATAAACCCTGAACCACCGTTATTAATAGACGTCGGTCTGTCTCCTCTCTCTGACTCGGACTTCTGTTACATGGCAATTAACGCATGAAATTTCGAGAAATGGGCAGGGAGAAAGGTAGTGTGTGGTAATGTTACATGCAAAATTATAAAGATACAAAAGTATCTTCAAATATTGTGAACATACATATTTATGCGCAAATGTTGACAAAATTGTTGGACATGTGTGTTCTGGCTGTTACCGAACCTAATTTGTTTATAACATTTAAAAATTTAATATGTTTATAATATCACTAGCAGAGTCAAGTTTAGAAAATCCACATACATGTAAATTTATACTGTTTAGCGTTTTAAAAGTATGTGGAGTCACTATACCATTTTTGAAACATTTACTTTCATAAAACATATTGTAAATAAATATCTATTTAAGCATACTCTCTAAATATAATAAAATTACATAACATCGTTCAAAATGTACATTTTAAATACTCATCTGCGAACAACAACAATAATAATATACTGTGATATAGAAACGATTTACACTTTGAAATCATAATATAGTAATAGAATGCAATTTTCTTTGTGATTGTGCATAGATTCCAGTAAAATTTCCATTGGGAATATTCCCGAAAAATATCTGCTCGGGAATTCACCAATCACTATGTCGAATTCGCTCAGCCAGACTTTTCCGGAGGGCTTCCAAAGATATTAGCAAAAGAAAGAAGAAGAGATAATTCTAACCAAAACTGGATACAGGTTTATTGTAAGAATTCATGTATAAATTAATTGCATATTTACCCTTTTTTCAGGAATTTGTCTTTTTTTTTTTGGGGGGGGGCATGGTGTCTTAGTTGTAGAGCGTTCTCATGAGTCGTGGGAACCTTGGTTCCATTCCAGCTCGCACCAATTGAGCTTTGTGCTGAAAACATCATGTGCGTTGGCTTTCTCATGGTTCTCTCGATTCTTCCCACTTTCTTCCATTTCATTCATTTCTCATTATAACCATCTCCTTTAGCCTAGTCTGTGTAATCGTTGGACGTAAAAATTAAAGATTTTGTTTTCATTTTTGTGTATTATCATTTTTGGAGTAGACGCTGAATTCCTCAATATAGCTTCACTTACGGGGCTGCCGTGTACGTACACGATCAGAACTGTTCTGCACAAAACACTAGCCAATTTGTACTAATTAGTCACTAAAAGGCACGAATCTATGGGAGCTAGGGCTGGAGCGCAGCATGTTGGCTCGAGCGGAATCGAAGGGGTGTGTTGGTTGGAAACAGGCGCGTCACCGAAGGTGAGAGTACACAGTAATGCGGGTAGCACAAAACACTGTATAAGACATAAAATTACCTTATGTGTTGAACTATATATTTGTGCACTACTAAAGACGTATAAGTAACATTCAGATATGTTTTCTTTCCTTACATACACCTTAACTCTCGGATATTTCTGTAGTTGCGCGTCATGAGTTTGTACATTTACTTTTGAAATTTAATTTTACTTTTAATGGTTACTAGCTACATATTGGGCAAATCCGCTCATAACTAGTTCCACCTTTTTATTTTTTTCTAGGTAGATACGCACCTCGCAGGCAAGAACACAACATATTTAATATATTTACACAATAGTCTAACATTACGGTACCATGAATTTGCTATATAAAATTTACATTTCTGGTTTTACTGTAAATATGCACCAAGGAATGTTTTGATGTCAGTTGCTTAGCTATAGAAATTCACACCGTAAAGTTTGTATACATCAAAGTAGTTTTATCGAAGACACCATAATTTAGAACAAATCATAGACTATACTTAATATTTTTGGTTTATCTTAAGTCGGGAGAAAGAAGCGTCGAAATAGAAGTGCTTCAAATATTTACTCTCTGTCTGTCTCTCTCTCTCTCTCTCTCTCTCTGTCTCACTCTACACACACACACACACACATATATATATTATATATATATATATATATATAGTTCTCAAAACAAGTTGACATGTACACTCATTCCAAAATGATTGTTGCATATCTATAACTATGTTCTTGTAAGAATATAATTCGATAATAATTTTGCAGGGTACTTTTATTACTAATACTATGTGTATAATCGGGAAATGTATATTTGTTGTAAATTTCATAGGAAAATAATTATAAATACGAAAATTAGAATTAGTAAAACAAAATGTTGCTAAATGGACAAGATAGTTTTATTTTCGTTTTAGTGTTTTTATCTGAATAAACGTCACTCATTTACACTGTATGAGTGACCAAGTTTCCATAACAATTAATTAAGAAAAAAAGGCACTCTCCTTAGAGAAATATTCAGAGATAACAGCATGGCGGTCACTAAAAACACTGTATTTTACATCGGAACAAAGATGATTTAATCCTTCCTATCGCGAAGTGAAAAGCTCAAATTGCTGCTTAGGCAAATTTAAATTGTGAACAAAATCGTAGAGATCACTTCGTGTCAAAATGTGTTTCTTATTTGATTCAAAGGGCAATTCAAGTTTTGAGTCGGCTTGAATGGATCTTTAATCTTCTGAATCATCTTCATGCTCGTTACCAGATTCATCGTCGTTCACTATTACATCTTCTGGAGGCACTGGTGCCAGTAATTCTTCACTATTTCATTTAAGTCTATAACATGCTAAATTCGAGTATTGCACACACTTTTTATTTTCGACCTGAATCCAGCTATTTTTGTTAGACAAAAATAACAGTGTTGTTTGATCCCTTGTTTCCTGCCAATTTCGTGAGCCGCTTGGGCAGCCCGTCAGGGGTCTAACATGTTACGTAATGTATTTGGTGGCGGGGCATTTCTTGTCTTGTTCGCCAATTTTGCATCTGGAATAAAGTTCGTAGTACTTCTTTATAAGCGGGATCAATTGTCGTTTTTTTGCGACTTGAAAGTTACCTTCCAGAAGTATAAGAAAAATAATTAGAAGTATTGACACAGATATGAGGCATTTCTTCTTCTGAATGATACAACACTCAACTTTCACTAACCTAACACAACATGCAACTACTTCCGACGCTCTCAGAACGCAATTCTATGTGTTTGAATGTGATTCGTCGGCAAAGTTGCCAAATGTCAGTTACCTCTTTGACCTCAGGATCTTGCATTGGAACTCCTTGCGCTTTTCTCGATTTTATCTAATTTTCTCTCAACTTTATTTCAATGAACAAATCTGCAAGTTACTTAAACCCAACCATGGCAGAGTAAGCCATGTGTATCGTTTTTAACGATTTTCAACGATTTCGATAAAGAGGGGTAGAAGGTCACAAGAAAACTTGGCTCGAAACAATAATTGATTTCAGTTTCGAATTTAGCACCCTCGACTTAGCTTAAAACGCTGTTTAGATTTCTTGTAACAAAAACCATGTTAACCAGTGTTATCTACAGCAGATTAAGAACAGATTTATCAAATGGATATAACTATAAAGTATCTTTCGACAAAGCAGACTATTAGCAACTTTAAAAACGGTATATTATACACCTCATTGGATTCTTCTGTGCAGCTCTCCTTTAAAGAGAAATGATCATTATGACTATAAATCGATATCTAAGCAAAGTTATTCTTAATTTTAATTATTAATTATTCAAGGGCCCATCTCTCAACTTGTTGATTTTACATGGAATGGCTCAGCGCTTTCATGTTCAAGTGTACAAAGTATGGACCAGTACCGAACGGCAGTATGAAATATGTCAAATATGAATACACGAGAGTACTGGAAAGATGCTTGAAAACTCATTTCTAGGCGAAATATTATCGAAAGTAGTGTGAAAAAATTTATGGAATCAAGCAAAGTTGCAAATTAAAGAACGGGGAAATACATTTAGACATAAAGTATATTACAAAACTGATATATAAGGAAACTATAAATAGTGCCTTTGGCCCCATAATCTACTCGTCTGTCTTAGTTGCTTTCAATCTCATGTTCCTATGCTTCTTATTGGATCATGTAATAAATTCTCCCGTGTAAGAAACTTAAAAAAAGCGCAAAAAATTTTTAATAAAGAACTTACATTAAATTTTTTCATGAGATCTTCGATTTTTAGATATCATGAAATGAAATAAAATATCTTCTGGTTTATCAGTGGTTATACCGGCAAGGGTAAGTGACACAGTGGTGATGAAAAATGGATGGAACTTTGGAAGGAAATGGGAAAACCCCGAGAAAACCCACGCACGCTGTGTTTGTCCACCACAAAACTTGGCTCGAGCTGAGATTCAAGCAAGAGCTCTATGCACTAGATGTGAATGTTCTACTGAACCATCGCAACCCCTTATAGACTTTATTGTGCATGGAAGAATGAGAAGCCGCTTAGAAGGTTCAAGTTTTCATACTACTAAGAAACTTGTATCCGAAAAGCGGGATGAAAGCGCTGAGCTATTCCATGTAAATTAAGTTGACGGATGAGCTCTTACAAATTCCAGTTATTTTTCATATTCAAACTGCATTAAAAAGTTAAATAAGTAAAAAGTCTTACCACTGCCAGATCATATAAGAAATCATCATATATCATCAGATAATAACTTCCCATTTCTCTTTTTAATTCATTTTTCTTTAATCGCTTCTTAAACATTCCAATTAGCAGTTTTCTTAACTTTACTCATTATTATAGAGAACATATTTTAAGTGTTTCTTTAATCTTAGTGATATTTGTAATATATTTTTCATCCCTATCTCCATTTAATGTTATAATCATTTCTATTTGTTTCTTAAATGGGTTAGTACAATAAACAATTTTTTGTGTGGACCGTTTTCCTTCTAATATTTAATTTAGATGATGGACCAGTAATTAGAGGACTTTCAGGGTTGAGTTCATTAATAAAACCTGTTGTTGTAGGTAATAATTCTGATGAAGTGATTAATTTAAAATATGCATATTCAACAAAGCGTGACTTCTTTCTTTCTTCTTTAAGCTGTGTTCTGAGTTTCGAATGATATTTTCTATTAACTTTATTACTTTTATTCATGAAATACCATTGTGCAAATCTGACTTATTCATTTATTATTTAATAAGTGCCTAATTTTACTAGTGATATTTGCATTTTGAAAAAAGTAGTTACATTATGATTAGATAACAATGGTAAAGATAACAGAGGTTTACATATAAGACTAGTGGTATTTTACAGTACCTATTAATCTGCAAATGGCACAGACTATACAACGATTATGTATAGAGATAAACGTGTGTTTATACAAACGGATCAAAAGCTTAAAGAGCCTTAACTATTATCTAATACATCAATCGATAATCATAGGAGTAGCAGAATATCATATAAGGAATAGAGTGGAAATAGAAACAGGTGATAGTGATTTTATTACAGAAAATTTAAATACTGTTTTTAGAATTTCACTATTTATCAATATTAGTAAAGAATTTAACATATGTTGGAAATACATTACTATAATTCTATTCTTTTGAGACTACTAACGTTCATTGTAATGCTGAAGCTGGTATAATTGTTAAAGATAGTAATTATACTCCTAAAGACAGTGGTGTTATAGCAACATTTAAAACAAACGCAGAATTTAAGTGCAGTAATGTATATAACTTTACTTACCCTTTATTTTTTTCCTCTAAAAAGCGGTAAGATTAATGAATTTGAAATTAAGATAACACATGAAAATAGCTAGATTTTTTTTTGGTGGAGCTATTACAACCGTACTTTTACAAACACATTTTCTCTTAAATAAATAGTAAGGATGTATTCAATTGAAGGCTGCACATTTTGTATTCCTCAAAATGAATTTATGAATTTAAAGATTGATACTATATTAACAAACAACTAAGTGATAAGGCTAACAAGTAATGTGTCCAAAAGGATGACTTGCGTGATGAGACATGGTGCTCTGAATAGATTATATAAGTATGTGTCTATGTGCAAAGTTAAAGCGGCTGAGCTTCATAAGAAACGGAGGGCGTCAAAATTTTTGTGAGAACTGTTACGCTGTGTTATAGATCAAATAAACTGTTAAATTGTAAAAATATTGAAAGATAGACAGTGGGAACAGTTATACTTTCACGTATTGGCAAAAGAAGAATGGGCAAAGTAGATCATGAACCTCCGCCGCCGTCTTGAAACACGCCATTTCGAAATCTGTTATATATATTTTTTTACAATCAAAGGTAGTGATACAATATATAAATTAAAGTCTGCATATTCTCAAAAAGTGAATTATGAACTTTGGTGATCGGTACTTATTTGGTAGATTTAGGATCATCTTTGTAGTTATTTGTAAAATCCTAGGAGACTTATATTCGTATTTTGAAAATTTGGATAATCATGAAAACACATTTAGGTTAAAAATATCTACAAACAAAGAAACCTAACAGTGAAATTTAATATCTAAGTTGTATATTATTACATTATTATTTCTGACGTTACTTCCAATTTGTTTCATATAGTGCCGAAAAGATCTGTTCCGACTTGGAAGAACCGCTTACATTTCCCTTTTTTGCGCATTTCGTAGAAAACAATGTAGTTTATATAACTAATTATTTTCAATCACATATTTACTAATATAGACCATAAAATAAAATATGATAGATTGAGATGCAATTATTCTTTACTGCACGCATATGGCTGTGCTTTTCACTACTTGCTGTACTTTTTACTGAAACTTCTTTGTCCACCTTCGTAAGCAGTAGCAACTTGGGTCGAGCGTTGCATGTGGTATCTGGAAGAAAATTCGACTATTGCAGTCGATTACGACGATGTAGCCGAAAATAAGTTATCGGATGAAGTAGCTTTCTCGACTGTCTCTCGTATCGCATTAAGTTTGCACGGTTTGTTTGATATATAACGCCTTCTATTATTATGATAATGTTGTTCCGCGAGTTTGGAAACTTCTCATGATGATCCATCGTCGGAGTAATACGATGTGTTGGAAAGAAAACGTTTTGAAGAGAACGAAAGTGTGGTAAATGAGATATGAATATTAATGTTGGATGACGACTTGGAACCGGATGTAGATAGTGATGGTGTTGATAAAACGGATAATGATTTAGAAGAGCAAGGAGATGTTTCGAAATTAAAATCATCTATTCAAGCTGTAGAAGATAGTTGTTGGGAGCAAAGCAGCAGCTCCCCATGTGTGTCTTTCCTGGCACGAAAGCATTCGGTGGGTTATACACATGAACAACTATAAAATGCGTACAACTATTGCATCGAAAAAAAAAGCAATATCCGGGGAACGGAGGACGCCGTGATCTATGTTCAACAGGTATAATTTTTGTAAATGTAATTTGAAATCTGCGCGCGTTCGAGGAAAAGATAAAGAGATCATCTACAACGAAAATAAATAATGAGGTGTCACATATATTTGAGCGTGCGAGAAAAAGGAGCCCTATCACCCATGACTGTACTCTTCGGATATGAGCGTTGAATGTGAGGAAGCTAATCAATCCAAGCAACACCACAAAAATAATGGCGTCCGAGTGATGGGCAAATAATAATAATAAACGAAACAAAATTCTGACTTGTAATATTGCACACACTGTTAGCAAGACCTCGTAATATGAACAGGATCGGCGCAAAATGGCAGAAAATGTTATTGCCGAAACAAAGGACCTTCAACCACATCAGGTTTTGAATGCAGATCAAAGGATTGAGGATGTAAGTGCTTCTGTCTCTCCAGAGTCTTTGGACTTTGCTGGGTGTGCATGAAGAAAGGAAAAGCGGTATGGCACACTACTGTTGTACAGGGCGGTCATTTTGAACATGTGTTGTGATGGTATCTAAATGGATAAAAACAAGCCATAATTCATCAAGGGTTAGTGATATAATAAACTGTACAGCAGCATTGCATTCCCGATCAAAACATAGTCTCCTTTTTCAAAAAAATATCACATATTTCAAAATGGAGCATTTCAGTATGGCGGCGGAGGTTGGTGACTTCTGTCCATTCTTCTTTTTCAATATGTGAAACTGTCAGCGTTAGCATTGTTTATATTTCACTATTTTAAAGATCAACCGTTTACTTGATGTATTTCTAAAACATAGCATAGCCCTTGTTCAACCAACTTTGACCCGTTCTCCCGCCGTTTCTTATTTCACTCTGCCGCTCTAACATTGCACTTACACATATTTTCATTATGCTCTATCACGCGCATTATGTTTCATCCCGGAACTCTGTTGATTGATTTGATCCTTTACTTGTTAGATATGTATCACAATAACCACGTCGATATATACCAATATGTTGATAATGTATTATATCAAAGCATCCAGGCGATATTAAAAGCACTAGTAGAATTTGTTATTGCGGTTGAAATGACGTATTTTGTGCAAAATTTTAAAATTTGTTATACCGTACTTTTGTTTGTTCATCACAGCGACAGCTTTCGTATGTGTAATTGAAAAAAAATCTTCTCCCAATTACTGAATATTTTGGAACAAAAACTAATGATGGCATGCATAAACATCTGCATTTGATTCATACCTCAGTTTTCACCTATAAGAATGAAGTGCTCATTCTGCGTAATATATGTACGAGTTATATATAAATGTGGGTACAATTTGAGATAGAAAAGTGAAAGGATAAACTCTTGTTTAGAGAATAAAAAGATATGGTAAGCACAAGATAGTGATCGATTTAATATTTTAGATGTCATGTAACTACGTAATAAAAGTGTTGGCAGGAAATGTCACAAACGTTTGCACATGCCGATGTGCCTAAGATTAATGTAAAATAGTCGAAGGTTGTTAAGATAAACAAGATTAGCAAGAAACGAAATGCGTTGAAGATTCTAAGTATATGTCGTAGGGACAAAGGTTAGAAAGATTATATAATTGTATGAATTCGTAAGATTCAAAGAATACTTTTGTTAAGAAGTTTTAAGAACAAACGTACGATTAAATTAAGAATAAAGAATCCAGATTTATGTAAGAATGAATACATGAGTTTGATTACTGTCGCAGTACAATTTGAGATAGTCTAAGATAATTATTTTTTGATGTATCAACACTAGCCAAATGCGCTTTAAGGAAGTAGTATCATTTTATTTTTGAAAGCTAACAAAAAGACACTAGTTTATCATGAAATGTATGAGTATCTGGTAGCACCTCACATTTTAGAGGGGGTTATTTTGGTAGCTGGATTTTGTATCCAGAAGTTTGCATTTCTTACGTGTTCCATATTATTTACATAGATTTGCATTTCCAAATTTGTTGAATTTGTTACAGGGACCATATGCGTACTCTTCCCAGAACAGCGAATACGTTTATTACAGGAAACGAAACAAGTTCTTGCTCAGAGGAGAAATCTCATATTTGGAAGCAGTTTGACAAAATATTAGCTCAACCACATTCAGCAATACATACGTTATCACACAAAATTGAAAAATATAAGACATGAATAGAATGTGGAATAAGATTCAATCAAACTTCGGATTTTGCAACACACACGTCTGTACATACAAAAGGAAAACCTCACACGTGTCAAGAGAGTGTTAAGGGATTTAATCAAAGTTCAAATGTGGAAACACGTATGTTAATACATAGAGGTGAAAACTCTCACAGTTTCCAAGAATGCGGTAAAAGATTGAGACAAAAGTTAGTTATGGCACCACCTACGTTGATACAAGCGGATAAAAAACCTTACACTTGCGAGCAGTGTGAAAAACGATTTGCTCGAAGATCAGTTTTGGCAGAACATACGTTAATACATACAGGTGAAAAACCTCACACGTGCAACATATGTGGAAATAGGTTTTCAAGGAAATCCTATTTGGCAAGACATATGTTAATACATACAGGTGCAAAACCTTACAATTGCGAAGAGTGTGGAAAGGGGTTTGTACACCGGTCACATTTGGGAAGACACATTTTAATACATACAGGTGCAAAACCTCATACGTGTCAAAAGTGTAGAAGGGAATTTAATCAAAAGTCAAATTTGGCATCACATATGTTAGTACATAGTGCTGAAAAACCTTACACATGCCAAATATGTGGAAAGGGATTTACAAGGAAACCTTATTTGGAAAAACATACGGTGATACATACAGGTGGAAATTCTCACAAGTGCCAAGAATGTGGAAAGGACTTTACAAAAAGATTTCATTTGGAAAGACACAGGCTAGTACATAAGAGTGAGAAACCTCATACGTGGCAGGAATGTGGAAAAAGAGTACTCAAAAATTATATTTGGAAACAGCCATTTTCGTTAATAAAAGTACATAAACTTACAAATGTCAAGGGAGTGGAAAGAGATTTACAAGGTCACGTTTCGGCAGGACACATGTTAATAACACAGCTCAAATGCCTTGCACTTCCGAAGAATGTCGGAAGATATTTAGTCAAAGTTAAACTTTGACAATACACCTATTAATACTTACAGGTTACGGAACTCATACACGCAAACGTCGTGGGAAAATATTTAGCTGAATTCTACATTTCTCAAGACACAAGTTAGTACTAAGATCTGAGAAAATTGAGAACCACCGCTAGCGTAGAAGCGATTATTTAAGAAAATGCAGATAGCAAATTAGATATATGTACATAGATCTTAAAATCGAAATACGTTGAAGCGAGCAACCAGTAGAAATACACCTGTCCTTCAAATGTAATATTGTAATTTAAACTAAATGAAAAATGTTAAATCCTTTGAAGGAATCTAAAATGTTACATTGTATCAAGTTTTTGTTAGGCAGACCACACCAATTTATACGAAATGTATATATTTAGTATGTTATATAGGCTGGAAAAGCGTATTATACTAATATTAGATTTTGTCCACTTACGTTTTAAGTATTTCCTTTCGTCCCCTATGCTTGTACGAATGTTCTGGAGTATTTCTGATTGTAGAACTCCAATGCTCAGCAAGCATGGTTCCAGCTTATTTGAGTAGTCATGCTTTTCAAGTCTGGTAATATCCTGACGAAACCGGCCTCCGTATTCGTCGCTTGGCAGCTGTAAAATTAGGGTATTTAATCTCATATTTAGATTTACAGGAAAAGGTCCGTTTCATATGTCAAAAAAGTAAGAGAAAGTTACATAATCTACTTGGTCGCGCCACATCATAGAAAGAGTAAATTTCACAGACCTACGTTTCCCTTGTAACTATTTTCTGAAATTACTGGAACAAGTTGTGCAAGATGTGTATGGAGTTCAAGACTACATCTGGTGTAAAACTTATAGCCAAACTACAGCTCGTAAGCCTTTTAACTGAAAGTTTAAGGCTGCTTTTTTAAGTTATGAATGTAAATTCACTACACGCATAACGAAATAATTCAGGGTTATTTTAAAAAACCTGCATTTCACTGTACGTTGAAAAACGCTTACTTAGCACTAGCTTGAAACCGAGATGCAGAGCACACACTACCAAAAAAAGACACACCGCAGCAAATCCGGCCACATCCAAGGAAACACCACTGAGCAAGTGATAATACAATCGAACCTAAGATTACTAGAATGCTAGAACACAAATATTAATTTGTTTATCAGTAGATGTTAGTGGGCTGCTACCTGAAATGAATATTAAAAGTGAGGAGAAATATGAAAATGTTACATATTTTAATGCAGAAAAAAGAATAATGCAATAGAATATAATGACCAAACGATGATAATCCGTTTTCAAACAGCATAGTCTTTTTGTAAACAAAAGAAATTATCTCTTGATCGATGCTTAAATGAACGTATATTGTAAGGTATATTATACATGCAAATACTATATTTTAGACACATTTCTGCTCTACCCGCTGGTCTAGTGGTAAGGCCGACCGCATTCTGTGCACTTGGTCTCGGGTTCGATTCCCAGTAGCAGACATTAAACATGGCTTAGATTGCACTTTAAACTGTAGGTCCAGCTTTCGTTTCACCTTGTTCCTCAAAAGGTACGCTGAATTTCAATAACAACACGAAACATTAATCTCGTTGATTCACCAGCAGTAAATCAACAATATTTCACAACAAAAAATTTTAAACTTCTCAATTTAAAAAAAAAAATGTTATATAGTACATAAAAAGTATCATATACATAAGAGCAAAAGTACATGAAAAAATACATTTCCATGTAAGGGACAGATTTCGTGTTGCACATTGAAGCTTAAGATATACGTTTTAAAACACATGTTAATATCTACCATCATGTTTTCTTTGCAGCGTTAAAGCATCAAGTCCGAAAGCAATCAAGAGCGATACAAATCTTGGTGACTTACAAAAGCTGTATTTTCCATAAAATTGAGCACTTATAGTTTCCTTTATTGCGTTTATTAAGTCGCGCTAAATAATTTGGGTCAATTGGAAAATTATCATCATAGAGGGGCAAATCTTTTCGTATCCCGGATTTTAATGGTGGGAGTTCCATCCCACGTAAAATGATGAAAGGATAAGGATTGGAATGTAGATTTTCGTCTTTTTAAGTGGCAAACAACAATAATAAAAGGTACTAGAACAAAGTCGTGTAACAAGAGAAAGTCATAGAAGTGATTTTCGATCGCATCCTATATATATAATTTACATTACCTGAGAAAACATTAATTCAGAAGTGCATATAAATCTGTGTGTGATAGGATTAAGTGTACTGTTTGACAAAACATATAATTAATTGACGACAATTCAATCGTTACATAAGGAACAATGATCGGTATTAGGGTGAAGCATATCGTTTTTGTTCGGCTGATCTTCTCTACCATATTACTGACAAAAGCAATAAAAGCATTAGTTATATGCACACGTTATAATTTCATAGCTATATTCTGTACTGCTCGAGCAATAACCCGAATGTGTGTTTAGTACATCTGTTAAGCATATGTGAATACTCTAAAAGTATGTCAGAGGTCATAACAGCCTCCTGATACGATGAGCTAGAATGTAAGTATGTAATTGAGAAAGTATATGTGCGCACATGGCTGGCAATCTCTCTTCCTTTAAGGATCTTATGTAACCTTATTGGTTATTAACTAAAAATATTTACTGTTTTGCTAAGAATACCGAACAAATAGCATATGATCTTAAATATAGATAGATGTCGATATATATATATATATATATATATATATATATATATATATATATATATATATATATATATATTGTGTGTGTGTGTGTGTGTGTGTGTGTATATACACCCTCCATTCCAAAAGAAACCGAACGTTTTAAAAAAACAAAAAAGCAATGTACATTTTGGAACAAATCATTTTTATTAATCAATGTATTCCCCTTCTGCATCGATACACATATTTGCACGCTCCAACAAGTTGTCAAACGACTTTTCCATGTCCTTTATTGGAATGGTCTTTAGGACGGCGGTCGTCGCCTTCTCAATGGCATCAAAGATGCGTGCCACTTTCCTTTCATCGCCGAATGCAGTTTCGGGAACAGATAGAAATCGCATGGAGCGATATCTGGTGAATAGAGCGGATGATGCAACCGAATAATGTGATTTTTGACCAAAAATTCAGTTACAAGTCGCGAACGATGTGATGGTGCATTATTGTCCAAAAGAGTCCAACTGCCGATTTCGCGATATTCGGGCCGAATACGACGAATTCTTGCCAGCAAACGCTTCATGACGCCCAAGTAAAACTCTCCAGTGACTGTCTGGCCGGGCTGAACAAATTCTTTCTGGATAATTCCTTTTGAATCGTAAAAACAAATCAGCATCACCTTAACTTTTGACTACACCAAGCGACTTTTTTGGGGTGTTCCTTCATCCGGCGTTCTCCATTCAGCACTTTGCCGCTTTGTTTCGGGCTCATATTCAAAACACCACGTCTCGTCACCAGATACAATCGATTTCAAGAAGTTTCGATCCTGCCGAGCACTTTTAACGATGTCTTTGCAATGCGCAATTCGATCAACTTTTTGGTCTTCGGTGAGTTTGTGTGGTACAAACCGCGAATTAACCTTCTTAAGGCTCAAAACTTCGGTCAAAATGCGGTTGTTTGAGGAATGCCTAATTCCATTTCAATAACTTTCACCGACGATTTTTTGTTATGTTTGATGAATTCACGCACTTTTTCGATGTTTTCTTCCGATAATCCGGTTCTGGGACGGCCTGATCTTTCGTCATCATCCAGCGTCTCTCTACCCGATTTGAATCGCCTGAACCACTCGTAAACTTGCGTACGGGATAGACACTCATCATATGCATTTTGTAGCATTTGGTGCGTTTCACTAAAAGTTTTACCCAGTTTAACACAAAACTCAATTGCAGCTCGTTGTTTGAAACTCATTTTCCGACCGACGTACACAACACACTGACAGTTGAAACGCAATAACTTTGTTGCCGTGCATCCAAATGTCATGACATTTACACCAGTTCTCAATGAGGGACTACGCCATCTACCGGTAAAATATTACAACAGATGGCACTAGTGGTACTATTTGTTTTCAAAAGTTCGGTTTCTTTTGGAATGGAGGGTGTATAATTAACTAAGAGTTGCAGATTACTTGGCATCTCGTGGTCTGTGGAGAAGATCCACCCCCGGTGCGTTTCGTCCTCTTCCTGGGGTGACGGCTCATATCAGAGACAACCGGAACTAGTTGTCTCACTATGAGATAGAAGTTGGTTCGTTCGTCACTATTGAAACGCGTATAACAAGGAAAAAGATAGTATACTGTGGAATTAAAATATGTACAGTAACATTATTCATTGCAAAGATTTAGTATTTTGTGTAATTAAAATATATGTACAGTAATATTAATTATTGCAAAGATTAAAACTTCACGCCGTGTTTCTAGTACCACTTCATTTCACTCCACAGAGTAGCGGATCAGATCTCGCGAAGCAAGATTAGTGTGTGCGTGTGTATTGCAAAATAGTGACTGTTTGAGTTTGGAGCAAGTGGAATAAGTTAAATCCATGCTGAGTGTCTTAAGTTTATTATTACTGTTATTATTACCGATTACTAAGTAAATTTACCAACTAAAATTCAATATCAAAACAAAAAAAGTATATTTCAATTAAAATTAAAACAGAATTATTATATTCAGTGCAATTCTCATTTAATCTATTTCCAAGGAAAAATGTCAAAAGAATTTGTCAATTTTAATTTAAATATCGAAAGAATTTGTCAATTTTAAATTAAAACAAAAATTGTTTTTATATTTATCTATAAGTACAAGAGGATTTTTGTATCATTATATTCAGTACAAATCTCATTTAATTTTATTTACAAGTAACTAAAATATCGAAAAACATACATGCCATTTACATATGACACTCAGCTAATTAAATCAGACTTGATATGTTTAAAACAAATAGTATAAAACAAGTTTTTAAAAGACAAGTCTTATTCAGTTTGTTTTAGACGTTTTAAACACATAGTTTTAAACATGTCGTCTTTTCGATTGTGGTTGAATATGTTTAGAAAAATTAAAATATGAAATTGAGGAAGCTAATTTAATTTCTTAACGAACACAAATCTTCCTCTGCAGGATTTGTACATGGAGTAAATTACAATCAGTTATATTCTTATTATAACAACAACTGCTCAGCGAAATTCCGCACAACAATGTGCGTATAGCTAAACCAACGGAAATTAAAATGAACTATTTGAATATTTCTTAAATTGCAAGCTAAGGAAGGTGAAACGTACTGTAGAGTATTCCAATATCAAAATTCAGATCTTGAGTTTTTTCATCACTATCATTTTCATAATTAGTATTACATCGCATGAGAAGCAGATAAACGTAACCCTATTTTCGTACGCTTACATGGGAGAGGGAAAAACATTATTAGAAAATCTGATTTCAATAAGATGGTAAATTGACTACGATACGAGAGACGATTGAAAAGAAAACAGATCCATTTACACCAAGTTTGGCTTTCAAATGTCCAAAGATGAAGAAAGTGAAAAAAGAACGCATTTTTGGACTTAGGTTCCTCTTGTTCTCATGGGACAATGTCACATCTTAAGCTATAAGAATCACTTTGACAAATACAACTCAAAGGAAAGAGCAGTCACTTGCCTACAAGGAAGAGATGGCATATATATCTCAATTCACAAACAAATTTAAACGCTACTAAAGAGTTTTCAAGATATATCTCTATCTGAAACGGATATTGTCAACACTCACAATGATTAGTGTCTACGGAATAAAATACTATTTATGTTCCAGAAATAGCTTTGAATAAGGAGTTACATAAACGGAATTGCAGTATTGAAAATAAAATATAACCTGCAGTCGTTGTGCTAATAATAACAGACACAGATCAATAAGAATACTGCTTTAATCGTGTTTGTGAATGTCCCTCCACACGCCGTTCTTCGAAACGGAGATATAACAAAATGTGCATCTCCGAAGTCAATAATGAATCATTTTAAGAATACTCGAGCAAGAATGCTCGTGTCAATACCATACCTTACTGTTATAATCGTATGTATTTCTTACTCTGTTTTTCCACGAATTAGACTTTGATACAGAAGGAGAAGTTCCTTCATTTCTCACATATATTGCTTTCATCTTAGTTGTTTCCTTGATTCTGGATTATAATGCATAATCATAAAATAGAGATGACATTTTACCTGAAATAGTATCGATCTGCACAACTTAGCTTAGCGAACCCAATCACTCATTTGTGAAATGAGGAAGGGGTTTTGTATATTTCTTTCTGCATTAATAGTGCTAAATCTACATTGCTCCCCTATATGCTCATTTTATTTTATTTTATTTTATTTTATTGCTTATTTAAAATTCATACTTCTCCTTTTCCTGTTTTGGAATCTCGTTTTCCCACGCAAGTGATGTTTAGTCTAACCGCTTAACCACGAAGGAGCTCATGCATGATTGTTGTTCTTACATTAAATTAATTTTAGAGTACTCGCCTTAGGTTCACTCCCTCTACAATACTATCATTTTTGATAAGTAGGCAGTATTATGTTGAAAGAGATATTGGTTAGAATACTGGACGGTGTACTTGTTTGATAAAAATTATCATGTAAATTGAATATAGAAAATAAATATGCATAGTGAGAAGGATAGCTTTCTATGTGAGGCCTGAGCTAACGAATCTTCTTTAGTATTGGCACTTCTGATATTTGGTGGGTTTCTAGCCCTCATCCTCTTTTACAAGGGGTCTTTGTATAAGTGTACTTGAAATCTCACATTTGTCCTCTTGCGATTATAGTAGCCTTTGGTGGCATGCATCATAGAATTTGTGAATATATTTTAAGTCACGCCCATATAGGGCACAGGCGAGCAATGGTAGCGTTTTAGTATTGTTTTATAGTGTTATTTACTTCATTGTGTTAATTTGATTTATTCAAGCCTCTTATGTATTATCCATTTTAAGGAGTGCGCCTAAGGAAATCAGCATATTGTGACAGAATTTTTTAATACAATCTATCGACACAAATAGAACAACACAAAATAATAAAATGGAAATTAATTAATACACATAGCAATATATGATGATTATAATGAAACTAATATATAAGGAAACTAAAACATACAAAAATCAACAGTAATTAGTAGACTAAATACTGAACCCAAATTTGTGACGACGACTGGCAGTACACTCAATAACATTTATGTCACGCTGTTTAAATTAGTTTTTTAAACCCCCATTTTATGCGAATGTGCATGTAACATTAATAAATAGTATCAGTATATTTCATGGTTTAACAGCAGAATGGAAAAAGAAAGGGTTGTCGATTGTCAAAACTATATAGATATTCCCTGTTGTACGTTTCCCCCCTTGTTTTATATCACGTCTCAGAAAAGAGGATCAGGTTGCCTGGAAGAAGGAAATCCCCTTTTTCTCTTGTTTATATACGGTGCGCTGGTTATTGAAAAGATGATTATAAAATTAAGAATAACAAACAACAGGCTTATAACAGCTAATATACTACCCTTTGTTATAGGAGACTCTTGCCTTGCTACTTGTAATTAATATTTTGAAATTTCTCCTGGGACCGTAGAGGGTAGCTATCTAGCCAGGTGACTGATATCATATGATTGACACTTCCGTGTTTTGTTGTGATGCTGAGACATGGGAATTTTGGCTTCAAACTTACACTGTGGAACATTACTTCGCGTTTGCAAGCGAAAGACATATCAACATATGAAAGTCCCAATAAAGGGGCAGAAAGAAGACAGCGATTGACTATTGGGCATTTCATTTGCAAATAATCGCTATGATTAGTTAATAAGGTTACTGCTGTAAAACTTACATACTGGTAGAGCAATAGTCTAAAGACAAAATTTTCCATTTACAATATCTTACAATTGTAACACTCCCCTCTTCACCACTTCTTTAAGGGTAATATTATGTAGTTTTGTGAACACACTGTACTTGCCCAAGATGAATTGTGACGATAGTACGGCGTTAATTTTCTAATTGTAAACGAATTAATGAATTCGTTGGCCCAGCCGGAAGATCACAGGACTCGTGTCACAACGACAGGACTCCTCCTTGGAAGTTAACCATAAGATTAAGCTTTGATCAATATTCGGGGAAGTAATGAAGATTTCCATCAAGATAATATTATCACTTCTAAATAACAAATTACACCAAATATCCCATATGAATTGCCTTTATTCAATCTGAGTTTATTGAATTGTTATCAATAGATAGCCTAAACTTAGTAGGCTATAAGTTGTTTATATATAGTTTTAATAGCTAAATCCATGCACTCACTATAAACATGGTAAGTAGTAATCAGTTTCTACAGTCATAAGCACAACGTAACATCCGCTTTAGGACATGCAAAACAAAAGCACGAAACATTGACAGGGTAATTACATGCAATAGCAACTATAGAAACTCAGGAGCAAGATTCAGTCAGAACACACACCAGGATTCGTAGTGACCAAATTGAAAACATGAACATTAATTAATTAACCATTCATTATTCATATCGTATACGTAGAATGCAACATTATTCATTTCACAATTATATTACTTTTATTTATCATAAATTCATTGACTATCACAATGTCTTAAATCTAATAATTATCTTTTTTTCACAAATTGATATTTTGTCACTCGAACCAGGTGATTATTTATATTATCTTATTATGCTGAGTATACCCGTCTTGCTTAAGGTTAAACGTAGTTAGCTATTAAGAGTAAGGGCAGAACCATGAAAGTGCATAAACAGATACGAACAAACAGCTTAGGCATGTAGGAAGGAAACAATTCTCATAAAAATATTTTCATGTATAAAGTTTTTAATTAATTTAATCATATTGAATTTGCATAAATTTGGATATCACGCGGTAGGTTGTATCGAATGTGGTTCTAGAGGACGAAATTACTATTCAGTACCACATTATTTTCAACATCAATTGATCTTCAACCAAATTATAACTTTCAATGGATAGTAAAATGTTATTACTAGTCTTTTACCTGGATTACATTTTAATTACAGATATTTATTTCGTTTCTTGTTATATTTATTGTTAAATTTCCACACTTAGTAAGAATCACACTTAGTTTCATTAGCTAACTTTTTTTTTTCACAATCAAATTTGTTCTTCATGCAACGTTAGGTTTTCAGGCGCAGAATTTTAAGTGTTTATTTGCCACTAAACTGAATTATTCATTTAATAATTACGAATGAGATTAAATAAATTATAATAATGTAATAACAAATAAATGAGAAGTATGTTTAGTACAAGGGGTCCAGAAGCACGTAAAAAAACACAAAATTTACAGGAGAAATGAATGATACAAGTACTTAGACGTAACCAAATCTAACCTAACATAAACTAACCTAAGGTAACCTGAACTAACCTAAAGTAACCTAATATTGTAACTTCTCCAAATTTTTGCTTGATATTTTTTCGCTTCAACGCAAATTCTGCGTTAGTGTGCTTTGTGACGTTCATTTGAATTCGTACAATTCGAATGGTGTATGCCTTCCGTTAATTATGCTGTTACCTAGCGGTACTGAAAGAAAGAAAGTAGAAGAAAAGGAAGAAGAAAGTAGAGAGAACTCAAGAAATTTAGTGTAAGTGTGTGTGTGTGTGTAGAATGATTCAGCAAGTTTCACATAATAAATGGCACTGAAAATATTTAGGTTAGTTCTTTTTTCAGGTTGCATGACAAGGCGAAAACGTGGTTGTTGAATTAATTGTAATCGTTCTGTGAAAGTGGGTGATGTTCTCACCTAATTTCTTTATCACATCTTAGGTCTCCTCTCAGGTAAGGTGACCAGAACATTTACTTTCAAAAACGGGCCGCATACGAATCGGCGACTGGAAGGGGGGCTTATATCTGACTTCCACATTGTATTTGGGAACTCAGCTGTGTTTTCAATTTACAAAATATACAAGTAAGAATGATGACACACCGTTTCTAACTTAAGTGCAACCCAACAATACTTTTAACTACTTGAACACTCAGAATTCTAACTCAATTCCCACTTGAACCACAGAACACTCAATTCTCATTTGAATATTCCGAAGTTCTAAGCACAGCTGAACCTTCCCAATGCGTGTTGGTACGGAAGAGTGTAGAATTTGCATTGATCATTTATATTTTGAATAATAATTACTTGACATCTGGGTCGTTTTTGCTTAAAAATGGGACATTTAGGCGTCCCGTTTGAGGATCAAATAAAAACGGGAAAACTGTGGGAAAATAGGGACTGTCCAGGCTAAAACGGGACGTCTGGTCACCTTGCTCTCAGGTGATTCCGTCCGAATCTGGACCGTTACGGTAAGGTGAACCGTGCCTTTCTGGACTTTTAGGCGATTGTCGAAGGAACGAGCTTTCTGAACCTACAAGTAATATAGTGAAAAGCTATATTATATGGGGGTAAAGAGTTGTGAGTTCTCTACGGTAACCGTCCAAAAATGGTGCGTACCGGGCTGCGCGAAACTGTACCGAAATACAATGGCGTTCCCTCTCAGGTACGAATCAATTAATAATAATTCATATTATTAACTGATTTGTAAGGGATGTAGCATCTGGGAGAGGACCTAGGTGTTGTAATATTTGACAGGTTTTATTTCTCATGATACGCTATATGCGCTAAATTGAAAGTATTATTGGTGTTTATTCTGTATGTGTATTTGTAACGTGTAGTCATGACAGAAAGTGAGAATTTAAGCTTGCAAACTTTGCTTGAAGCTATTAATAAACTTAATGATGATGTTAACGAGTCGAATACTGAAACCCAACAACGAATAGAAAAATCTTCTAACGATCTTACGTGTAAATTAGAAATGTTAGAATGTAAAATGGGTGGACAAATGAGAAGTGAAATAGACAGGGTTAGTCGTACTTGCGCGGATAACTTGAAAAACTGTCAGCACAGTTTCAAGAGAAATTAAATGTACAAGAAAAGAAAATTTATGAGGTTAAGCTTGCCGTGAGCTACAACGAAGACAAAATACGTCTAACTAATGGTAAAGCTAATCAATTAGGAGATCAGGTTAGGGACATCGAGGAACATACTATACTGATTGGAAATAAAGTTAAGGATTTAAGTTCCGATGTTAATTTAGTTAATGATAAAGTTGAACAAGTGCAGGAAAAAGTGGAAGAACACGAAAATAAAATCATGAACTTAGATCGAAGTATTCGCGAGGTTTATGAAGTTAGTATCGCAACCCGTGAAGTAGCTCACCGTACTCAAACAATGATAGATGATGTAAAGGGTGATGTAGAAAGTAAGTTCGATATAGTAAATCAAGAGATCAGAAACTTGCGCGTAAGCATGTGTGAAAGTCAATTTAGGTCATCGACATTTTTGGGTAATGTAAAACCCCAGGTGGAAATTAAAGAAGAAAAATTGAAACCAGTGTACGCAAAAATACCAACCCTTTTCTTGACTATGATGTTAGTCCTGTGTTGAGTAAAATTCTTCGGATTCTCATAGCGATAATAGCTTCGTTGGGGTAAAAACAACTAAACGAAGGAAAAAACGAGAAAGAAAGGTGCTATTAAGTTACGAGATTTAGAATCTTTTGAGAAATTCTCAGGTCACGAAAATGAATTGACGGCTACTGCATTCTTGCGTAAGTTTGAAGATCAAGCTTCGCTTATGTAAATTCCTAGTAGTCAGTATTTAGATATTATTAAATTTTGGTTGACTGGCTCTGCACAAAATTGGTACACGAACAACTGCGGTTTTTTCACTTCTTATGATCGTTTTGCCGAATTGTTCAAATTAAAGTTTGATAACGAATAGGTACGTGCTAATAAATTAATGGTACTGCAGTACAAACGATATGATGCAAAAGTCGATGGAAGCGTATACAATTTCGTGTCATATAGGTGTAATAAAATTCAAGAAATCAATCCCGACGTTAAAAAATCGTTAGCTATTAGTATGATTCTCAACTTTATTCCACCTTACTACCGAAGTCAATTAACGACGTTGTCCACCATGAATCTGTCTTCTGTGTTGTCTGTCATACAAAGATTAGAAGCAATTCCCAGGTCTGATAACCGTAACAGCAGTAACAATCATCGGTTTCTGAAAGTTAATCAGGTGTCTGTTAGTAAGAACGGTAAGCACAAAAATAATCAGAATGGTATTAACGACCGTGGTGAGTCAGATCAGGTAAAATCGAATGAAAATTCAAACGATAGAGGTAATCGGAAAAGAAAAAATTCCTTTCGTAGAGACAAAAAGAAAAAATGGAATAATAATAGTAGTTCCGATAGGCACGAAGAAAGTGTGTGCTTTTGTAATCATGACTCACTTGTAGATAACAATAACACTAACGTAAATCAAGGTGAATTCACTAGTGGTGAAACTAATAGACCAACAAATGGTAATTCTCAAACAAGGAATCCACTTCAGACCAGTCACAGTAATGGAAATTTTGTAAATCCTTCGAATTTTATTAATCCTACTGAGTTTACGCCACCGAGACCAAATTTTATGAATGTTGCTCAAGGTAATTTTGGGTTTCAAAATAGATTTCCTCCCCCAAACTACAAATGCCCTGCCTGAAGAGTGCTCATGGCAGGGAATTAATTCAAGCGTGTAGTAATGAGTTAAATAATGCACTCCTTCCAAATGGTCAGACTGTTTTTGTAAAGCTCGATAAAAATTTAATAAATTTAGTACAGTGGGATGATGTTTTCTCATCTGACGAAGAGGAAACTAAAGATTCTTGTAAAAGTAATGTAATTTTATGTGCCACTGTTGAAATTGTGAAAATTATCACTGAAAATTTTTATGCTCTATGCGATTCAGGTGCTTCGG
Source organism: Thermobia domestica (assembly GCF_964235325.1). Lineage (NCBI taxonomy): Eukaryota > Metazoa > Arthropoda > Insecta > Zygentoma > Lepismatidae > Thermobia > Thermobia domestica. The sequence continues at coordinate 306,615,822 of NC_137458.1, forward strand.
CTAGTTTGTTAAGTTACAATACGAGGAAGAAAATATCTAACATAGTGTCAAACGCTGTATTACAGCCCGCTCCTCAAATTGTTCTAGTAGATTATAGTAGAAAAAGAACAAAATCTGTTAACGGTGAGGTTATCCTCTGTGTAGAAATTGGAACTGTAACTTGTGATGTTAGATTTATTGTTGTCAGTGACCTTAATTGTAATTGTCTGCTAGGCAGAGATTTCCTATCGCTAGGTAACGCAAAATTAGATTTTGGCGAGAAATCTGTTACTGTAGGTTACTATCCTAACACTTATAAGGTACCAATGAAAGAGTATGAACACAGATCTGGCTGTGACCCCTTCTAAATAATGAAAACAAAAGTAAAGTAAAAATACTTACTAGAGAGAGTGTTAATAAGGTTAGTTTTCACGTAAAAAATGTGAGTCGTGTTGACACTGATTCTGCTATTGAAAGCGAGAACGAAGATGTAGTCGAACCTGTGCTAAAGTGTCCAATAGTTAAGAATTTAAAAATTTATAAGAAACAGCTGACGCAAGAATGGATGGATAGTTTGTTAGAAAACAGTAAAGCATTTGAACATGTAGAAAAGTATAACATCAATAATGAGTCAAAGGTAGAGCAAATTAAACAAGCACGTTTGAACGTTCTACGGGGAACAAATTCATAAATTAGATGAGAAAATTCAGAGGTCTCATAATAATGAAAAAGTAAATCAGGATATTTAATTTAAGTAAAATTATTTGTAGCACCCAAAGTCACTTTTCTTCTGTTAATGAAATTAGAACAAAAGTTCTTGAAATAGAAAATTTATCTAATGCTCAAAAACAGCACTTGTACGATTTGTTACTGAAACATAGATTGCTTTTTAGCGATTTGCCAGGTAAATGTAATAAATTTAAATAAGCTATTGAAGTTGAAACTGACCAACCAGTTGTAAAACGCCAGTACCCACTGCCCTTTAAATATAAAGAAAATATTGAACAAATAGCTGAATGGCTAGAATGTGGCGTAGTGGAAGAATGTGTCTCCGTACATTGTCATCCTTTGTTGTGTGTAGCCAAGAAAAATACTAGTAAACTCCGTACTGTTGTAGATTTAACTCCGTTGAATAAATTTGTCAAATTAAAACAATTAAAAGTTAACAAAATTGATGATCTCATCAAATTTCAAAAAATTCAATTCGTATACTGTTTAGATTTTGTAGGAAGTTATTTGCAAGTATGTTTAAGTGAAGAGAGTAAACAATACACAGCCTTTTGTTGGAACGGTAAAATGTATCAATATAATCGAGTTCCGTTTGGTTATATAAATGGAGGAGCTGCTTTTATGTTGTGTTTCCAAACTGTCCTTGGGGCAGGTTTGTATGAAAAGGTAGTCTCTTATATTGATGATGTCTCAGTAATTTCTATGACTTTTGAAGAACAATTACAGTTTTTGAATCAAATATTTCAGAAAGTTTACGAGGCTGGAATGACTTTAAATCTACAGAAGTGTACTTTTTGTAACACGAAATTTAGTTTTTTAGGCTATGACATTAGTCCACTAGGTATTACAAAGAATCCCTCTTGTGTATAATGTATCAAAGACCTTCCAAGACCTAGAAATTTGAAAGAGTTACAGAGAGCTTTAGGTTTGTTCCAGTGGTGTGCTAAATTTGTAGAAAGTTTTGCTCAAAAGTCTGAACCTTTATTTGGTTTGCTTAAGAAAAATAAAAAGTGGATCTGGGATCAAGCTTGTGAAAATAGTTTCAATCAATTGAAAAATGATTTAGTTCAAGAGGTGATGCTTGCACATCCTTTATTATATCACGTTTTTTGTTTAATTACCGACTGCAGTTCAGTTGCTTTGGGAAATATTCTTTTTCAAGAGGTAGATGGTAAGAAACATATTCTAGGACTTTTTAGTAGAACGTTAAAGCCTGCAGAGAAAAACTACACAGTGACTGAACGTGAATGCCTTTCAATTGTAGTCCCGCTTAAACGTTGGTCTCAATTGTTGTATGGAAGACATGTAAAAATTTATACGGATCATAATTCGTTGGCATATCTACACAAGATGAGACAATAGAATTCTAGGCTTGCTCGTTGAAGCAAATTGTGTATATTGAAGGCCGAGATAATCAAGCTAGCGATGCATTATCACGTATCATTTTGTTTCCTGAGGTTGAAAAGTACGATGTTAATAAGTACGAAGTGTTGCCTTCTTGTTTCAAACATTTATCTGTTCAAGATTTAATCAACAAACAAAGAGAACATCCAGAGTGTGAAAATATCATGAAGTATTTAGAGAATCCCAATGATCTTTATGTTAAAGTTAAGAATCGTAATATTCTTGAATTTTACAAAATTGAAAATGGAATTTTGTTGAATCGCAGTTACCATTGTCCCAATCAATGGAAAATTTGTATTCCTCCACTTGTGAACGATGTAATTCAAAATTATCATGAGCAAGGGCATTTTGGTTTTGAAAAGGTTTTAGGTTTTATAAGTGATTGTTGCTATTGGAAATCTATGCGTAAGGATATCAGCAATTATTTGCGTGATTGTATTGTGTGTAAACGTACGAAAGTTAAAACTTCGCCACCAGTTAGACCTTTACAAACTGTAGCCGTAAAGAATGTAAGAGACATGGTCTCTATTGATTTGTTAGGTCCTTATCCAGCTTCTCATACTGGAAATAAATTTGCATTGTCAATCTTAGATGTATTTAGTAGATATTACACAATGTTCCCAATCAGAAACGCAACAACTAAATGTGTTTTAAGGTGTTTAGAATATTACTATTTTGTAACCATGGGAATTCCAAAATCCATATTGGTGGACAATGGTGGATGTTTTGTATCGGCAAAATCTAAATCTAAAATGGAAGAATATGGTATTAAAATTCACTATGTAACTCCTTACCATCCGAAGAGTTCCATTGTAGAAAGAATCCATAGGGAGACAAATAGGTTGTTCAAACTACTGTGTAACGAAGAACATACTTCTTGGGAGAGATACATACCTCAAATTGAAATTTTGTTGTGTTATTCTGTGTAGTAGTAGTTTAGGCGTCAGCCCTGCTAGCCTTCATTTAAACGTAAAAGCAAATTACTCTGTGTTGAAGCATTTTGGCATTGTAACAAACGAAAGCTATGATGAAAATGAACCTGTAAATTGGGAAGATAAACTCATAATTGCTGACTATCGCAGAAATAAAAGAGTTAGGAAAAGAAACGAGAAATATAATGCATCTCAAGAAGGAAAATATAAAATAAAAGAAAATGATTTGGTATTCTTGTTGCAATCACATTTGAGTTCAGCTGTAGACAAAAAGATTCGTAAGTTCTTTATGCTCCATAAAGGTCCCCTGTTTTGTAAAAGTAAGATTTCAGACAAAGTATTTGAACTTGCAGATTATTTAACCGGAGAATCTTGTGGTATACATTCTATTGATCGTATGAGAGTGTGGAGACCCACTCAGAAAACTAGAAACATCTGGTTAGAATTAGCTAAGAAACATATCCATGAAAAAGAATTTGATTCTGTAAAAGAAAGTAGCGAAAAATTTGATTCTTGTGAACCTGAAACTTTAGTAAATGTGAATTCCTTAAATGTAACGAAAGTTAGTTTGTCTGTTTTCAACACGAGTGAAAGTAATAAATTCAATGTTAAGTTTTTGTTGAAAGAGCTATTAAAATGTGACACATATTTGCAGTACTTAAATGATAAGCTAGATTGTCGGTATCGTTCTCTTATATTAGCTTTAAATCATTTGCTGAATCTTAAGCTAAATAGACGTGACGTGTAAAAAAAACTCGTTTACATGAATTATCATATTGTCTTGTTGATGTTTTGCGAAGTTATTGCAACTAACAGTAAGATCGTGAACCACCACTTGTATGAGGTGAGTTGTTTAGCATTCATGTACTATTATTGATGTAAACGATGATAAGCTCTAAGTCTATTAGAGTAAGAGTAAGTTTTTGTGTGTCAGTGGAATACTGTAACGCGAGTTGTGAATTATGAATGGCAACTTCCCCCCTCATTTTATTTTTAACCTTTGGGTTCATTTTCTACGTTATTTTTACACACATACCTCACTAGAAGGTCTTGTTGCCATTCCAAATGGGTGGAGTGAAACTATAATTGTATAATGGGGAAGGGAGACTTGTAAATTTAAGTGGATAGGCGCTAATTAGCATAAAAGTGTGGCAGACTTACTTCTATCCGGCCTCACTCTTATTGTAACAGTACGAAAGAGTGGTAATAAATTTATTTCATGTAGTTATTATATTTAAATGATGTGTAATCCTTGTATTTGTGAATAACAATTTTGTTTTCCGTAACTTCTTTGAAGGAATAGCGTAAGAAGTTCAAGAATGTTTCGTCATTTATGCAATTTTGAATATATGTAGAATAAGTTCGTTTATTTCCTCTTGTGGAACATTAAAATAAATGATTTTTATTAATATTTGTTTTATATATTTGTCTGATAAACTAAGTAATTCATAATGTCTATTTGTTTATGTTTTATAGTTTTTCCATAATATCGTAAAGTGAGTAATGTGAACATTTTGTGCTTAAATAATGTCATAATTTTGTGTAATGTTTGTGTTATTTTTAATAATAAGAGCGCGTATAGTAATATTGTAAGTGAAATATTGAAAGTATATCATGAGAATTATTTGTGTATCAATTGTGAGTCGTGCACGTATAATTGCTTAATTTAGTAACAAGGGCCGCGGTGGCTCAGTGGTAGAGCGTTCACCTCTGGTGCTTGGGGTCCCTGGTTCGATCCCAGCCTCTGCCAAGTGAACTTTGTGGTGGACGTAAAACTCAAAGATTTCATTTCATTTTTTCATTTTCAATTTAGTAACAGTGCCAAATGTTAAAAAAAGGATTTTACATATAAAAGACCCATAAACTTTTATGTATGCGTATAAATGCCCCACCAGTTCATCTACGTTAAAATGAAATATTTTCATCTGATGAAGTGTCACCAGACGAAAGTTCTTATAAAATTCCCAGTGAACTAATGCTCAGATTGACATTGGAACATTGTAAGCTAGTGGTGTACTATGCCACGCTTAATTGCATGCGTGGAGAGCATGCCCGCGACCGTTCGGTCTATTTAATGGACGGGTTCCGCAAGAATGTAATGCACCCCGCCCGTAGTTGCACAATATACGCTATTGTTGCTCGTGCACGAAGTGCACCGTCAAGATTTGTCCCTTAACCTTGACACCTAAGTGTGTCACCCCCATTCTCTGAGGGAGTGGGATACGCCCACTGCGCGGCCAGACCAAGTCCTGAGTGCCTACCAGTAGACCTACTTGTTGAGGCAGACTGCTAGCAAGTCAGTCCTACCATGCTCTGCAGGCATGGCGCCCGAGCGTTATAAGGCAAGCTCACCTCCCGCCCGTGTTCACCGTTACCCAGATTGGCTCCCACAAGCTACCGAATCCCACGGTATGATCACAGCCCGGCAGAGTCCAATCCAATCCGGGGCCCCAGGCAACGCCCGAGGGGGCTTGTTCAATCCCGGCCCTATCTACCTCTATCGTTCAACTGGCAACCGCCTTGTCGTGTAGAGGTACCACGCACACGTCGAGATACTCCCGTATTTCATCCCGGACCCAATGGTACGTGTTGAGTCACCATTTGAGTTTGGTGCCGGCCCATGTCCCACAGAACTTCCTCCCTTTAGCAGGATCAGAACCGTTACCCAGATTCCTGGGATTGGTCCCTCCCCTACCTCCGGTTGGTCCTCCTGCAGGCTGGAATCCGACACCCCCCCGGTAGGGTCGTCCAAGCAATACGGGACTTCCTCTAATTACGGTAGAGGTACACCGTACATTACCAGAGCCAATGACTGATGTAGACCGTTTGCTCAAGACAGACATTGTCATTTGGGAGCCGTGTCTCCCCTGGTAGGCCCGCCCAAACAATACGGGGCTACCTATCTTTAACGTGTTTAGGTACCACGTACACGTTGTAGCAAAGCTACCTGTCCGAATCCCAATGGTACGTGTAAGCCACCATTAGAAGGGACACCCACACCCTTCCTTCGGTAGGGTCGTCCAAACAATACGGAACTACCTCTTCTTACGGGAGAGGTGAACCGTAGATTACCAAACCCAATGGCTGATGCAGACTGTCTACCTTCAAAGACAATGGCCATTTGGGAGCGGCGGCTCCCCTGGTAGGGTCGTTGCTCCTGCACCCAGCTCACACTACTGGGACGAAGGAGGGACCCACTTCCTCAGCGCTCCTGAGGTACGAGTATGCGTTGGGATACTAGGTATCCCATCCCGGACCCAAGAGAACGCATTAGACTCTCTTTGAGGGCAATACCTACATCATCCTCCCGTTAGGGCATTGGATCCGCCCACCCAGGGCACACCAACTACCCACACTTTTTGGAGTGTTGGGGTACCACGCAGCCTTATCTCCCGGACCCAAGGGCACGGCTTAGTTGCCCATTTCAGGGGATACCCAAGGGCTCACCCCCGCCAGTAGGTACGGCAGCCGAAGCTACTTACCCCACTGAGGACGTAATGGGGTCACACGTACTCTCCCAGATCCAATGGCACGAGTTAGTCGCCCATTTCAGAGGATGCCCCCCAAGGCTCACCTCTGCCGGTAGGTTGTTGACACAGCATGCCTAGTGATGGGCAGTGGGAATATTCCCGGTGGGAAGGGATTTAAAAATGGGAATATTCCCGGTTTTTTCCCTGGCCTATAAATTCCCGGGAAGGAATTTATTTCCATTTCTTTACTTTATCTTCCAAATTATAAGAACCATATGACTAATTACTTTATTTTAATATGTTATGATTTACTTCTAGGTTTTAAAGAATTTGGAGGTTAAAAAATTTAAAATTATTTGACGGTACTTCATATAACTAATAATATGATTTTTTTAAGTTCCATTTCCATTTGCACTAAAAAGTAGGGTAATTGTTTATTATTGGAGGCCAAAACTAACAAAAAGTAGGATGATTTACGGAAGAAATAAGTTGATAGTGATGTTCAAGTTGTCAAGAAAGTATCGAACATATTTTTTTAAGGCAGTAGGGAATTTATACAAAACGGAAGGATAATTGGAAGTGATTTATGTGAGAAAAGAAAATGAATTGTTGGTAACGAAGATAGAAAACAAAATGACATGCGGGGCTCTAACCCGGCTTCATTCGCTAACGCTCGCTCGGCAATGCTCTCTGAATTTATTGTTTGTAACGTAATTTAACGTATGAAGCCATAAAACAACCGCATCGGAATAGAATATCGCAAAAAAGTAGGTGCAAAAGCTGGCTCCCAATGCTAAAGAACAGCCAAAATTAGGAAAGTACTAATTTACAAATAATGAAAAGGAACCATTTTGTAAAATAATTTAGAATTATGTAGAAATAGAGATGAAGTACTATTAATAAACCCTGAAACATCATTAGTAATAGACGTCGGTCTGTCTTCTCTCTCTGACTCGAATTTCTGAAGAGGTACTCGGACTTCTTTTACATGCGAATTAACATATGGAATTTCGAGAAATAGGTAGAATGAAAGGTCGTGTATGGCAATGTTAAGTGTTAAAATATAAAGATAAGTAAGTATCTTGCAAATTTTGTGAACATAAATATGTATGCGCAAATGTTGATAAATTGGTGAGACATGTATCTTCTAGCATTTACCCAATCTAATTGGTTTATAACATTGATAAATTTAATGTGTTTATAATATCAGTAATATATTCAATTTGAGCCAATCCACTTACATATAAATTTAAACTGTTACTATATAATTTTTTCACACATATTTAATTTATAGAATATATTGTAAATAAATATACATTTATGCGTACTCTCTAAATATAATAAAGAGTTAATAAAGTAACATAGTACCGTTCAGAATATATAGATTTTAAAGAATCCTCTGTGAACAACAGTAATAATATGCTGTGATATAAAAATTAATTCAACTTTGAAATCGTAATATAGTAATAGAATGCAATTTTCTTTCTGATTGTACATAAATTCCCGGATAAATTCCCATTTTGGGAATCTTCCCGGGAATATTTCTGAAAAATACATTCCCGGGAATTTACCCATCACTAAGCGTGCCAAATCCGCTGCCATATGGCAGTTAAATTACCGGCAGCGAGTTGGGTACCAGTGCCACCCTATCTCCCCCTGAAGGGTTCACGGGCCACCACAAGGTATGTGACCCGGGATATACACAGGGGGTCCCTCCCCCTTTCTTAGCACGGGCTTGGGACCGGCCACGGCGGGGTTACATATAAAAGCCCCATAAACTTTTATGTATGCGTTTAACCCTTTGGGGATTTTATCGTACATTTTGTACGATACGCATTTTTCATCGTACATTGCGTTATTTCTCTTCTATATGAGCTTTTTCGTCTGTTTTGTTTTTGTTTTTCAAGTCCAGATACATTGTAGAAGACATTACGTATGGTTTCAGACCGTCCTGCGTCCAGACATAGGAGGTGATGACGTCATAATTTTGAAATAGAAATTTTCCAATATAAAGCTATGTTCATTATTTTTTAGCGGGCTTATTTTGCACGTAGAAGATTGAAATTTTGCACAAACATTCAGTCCACCGAGTAGCATTTAACAGATTTTTTCAGATTTCTGCGGTAAAACAGGGGAGTCCAGAGGGGCTAAAAGTTGAAAAAAGGGAAATTTAGACCAAAAAAATCCGTTTTTCTGGAAATTCTCGCCTTAGATACATGATGGAGACATGTGAATGTTACCGCCTGAAAGGCAGTTCCATTCAGAAGAGAATGTGGGCGACACATGTCCCTATGGTAATTAGGGATGTCTCAGGAATTTTTTTCCCTGAGATCATAGTGTTTTGTGGTAATTTGGAGCATTGTGGGAATTTTTGATAAAATTTCTCCCGCCCTTACTATTTAAGATAGAAACTTGAAATTTGGCACGCGCATTTAGTATACCAAGTACTATTTATCAGATTTTTTTAGATGGCTACGTTCACATAGGGGGGTCCAGGGGGGCAAAATTCGAGGAAAAAAATTTTCCCTCCGAAATTTTCATTTTGACATTTGTTTCCCGCTTCTGGTATATGGTATGAGCATGCAAGTGGTACCACTCGAAAGCCAGCTCTATTCTGAAGAGAATGAGGTATGAACCATGATCCTAGGATAAATAGTGACGATACAGTAGTTGCTTGACTGAAAGTCTAAAAATAGCGCAAAAAGCCAAGATCTCTTAAGGGATAAATGCCCCAAGAGTTCATCATTTTTCTACGTTAAAATGAAACATTTTCAACTGATGAAGTGTCGCCCGACGAAAGTTCTTACAAAATTCCCAGTGAACTAATGTTCAGATTGACATTGGAACAGTGATGATTATTGAAGTGAAACTATAGTACAGGGTCCTTGAACGTTTACTATTATTCAATGGTGCACGTACATTCCTTTCGACCGCCAATGTAACTGCTCCAAATGTTTGCTTGATATATTTTTTCGTTTCAACGCAAATTCTGCGTAAGTGTATTTTGTGATATTCATTTGAATTCGTACAATTCGAATGGTGTATGCCTTCCGTCAATTGTGCTACCATCTGGCGGTACCGAAAGAAAGAAAGTAGATGAAAAGGAAGAAGAAATAGAGAGAACTCCAGAAATTTAGTGTAAGTGTGTGTGTGTAGTGTGATTCAGCAGGTTTTGCTAAACATATTAATATCTCAACGCCAGATTCATTTTAAAAGGATTTGAATTACGCTATATTTTAGAAAAGCTAGAATTGTTTCCGAAGCTTCATAAATAATCTGTAAAATCAGTAATACGGATATTAGTGTTTTCTACGAATATGTTGTATGTTTTTTTAAAGTAAATCTACCCCATGTAGTACTTTATAACAAGAGGGGATTGAGGACGAGACAGTGAGTTCCACAAAGGACTCGGCGAGGTGTATCTTACCAGAATGGATGTCTAAAACACCAATTAATATGAGGGATTATTGATTAAGCCAATTTCTTCAACCGAACCCACAATATAATGTAGTTGTCATGTACACCAGGGAAGCCAGCTTCATAAATAGTTAAAAAATAAGTAAAGGACAGTTATTGTAAGATTATTGTTAGATGATTGCAAGATGATTTTTATTGTAAGATTCATCAGATTTAAAATGGAGAGACTTTAGATTTGTGATCACAAACGATAGTGCGCTTTCACCGACTAAGACTTTGTTCTTGTAAGAAACTTGAAAACATATCTACGAACAACTACGAAATTGGGGCAAGGTAAATTGCGAAATAGATACCATGTTACAGGTACGTTCAAGTACTCATAATAAATGGCACTGAAAATATTTAGGTTTGTTTGTTCTTTTTTCAGGTTGCATGACAAGGCGAAAACGTGGTTGTTGAATTACTTGTAATCGTTTTGTGAAAGTGGGTGATGTTCTCACCTAATTTCTTTATCACATCTTAGGTCTTCTCTGAGGTGATTCCGTCCGAATCTGGACCGTTACGGTAAGGTGAACCGTGCCTTCCTGGACTTTTAGGCGATTGTCCAAGGGACGAGCTTTCTGAACCTACAAGTAATATACTGCAAAGCTATATTATATGTGGGTAAAGAGTTGTGAGTTCTCTACGGTAACCTCTAATGATGGTGCGTACCGGGCTGCGCGAAGCTGTACCGTAATAATATTAGTAGAAACAAGCGAAATTCTATCATTTTTTGGAAAATTATGCGGGACCCCTACTCTAATTTAACATAAGGTAAACTAATCTAACCTAGCCTAAACTAACCGAATGTGAACAGAAATTACCAAAATTGTAGGCCTAATATTTTTTAGAGAGAAGAGCTGGACCCCTTCTGCTAAACATAGGCCATAAATTACTATTTAGACATTAATAACACAAAGAAATTTTATATTTGTAATGCCATCATGTAAGTTGATGGGGCATTACATAATATCACTGCTTTTTCTTGAAAGTTGTGTACGGCTACAATGTAACTGATCTACGTCCTCCAATTGAATTCTTTTTAGCTATTAGGTAAAATTAGTTTTTTAATACGTCACAGTTTCTGGTAAATAATCCGGTACTGTTTGTTTAATAATTAACTGTAGCTGACTCAAGATATAGCAAGCATTATTTTCCCGCCGAAATGGTAATGGGAAAAGGTTTATTGCTTCATAAGAAACTGCCTGCGAAACCACAGAAGTTTTGAGGCCTACTAGAGAAAAAAAAATCTACGTATTTAGCATTGCACAAGAGAAAAGTTTACATGGAAACTGGGTCTGAGAGACCTAGTACAATACGTTTTCTAGGCTTTTCCATTGAGCGGTTAATCTATAGATGATATCTATTTCTCCAAGTCCAATTAATTCATTATTTAGATTTAACAGGCATGAAAAAAAATTTGAAATTCGATTTGAATTCGCAACCATTTATCCATAGCCCTCAACATCCATGGCTCGTTAATGAAATAAATACTCTCTTACAATATGTTACAAATTGCTTAAAAACATGTGTATCATATGCTGGTGTTCTGTAATGTGAAAATGTGACCCACTTAGTGGGAAGTCAGCTGTAATTGTATTTTCCTTATTATCTTTTGGTAAATTTGTCCAATCAATATGCCTATATGGTTCGGATCGTAATACACTAAAAATAAAATTGGTCGCCACATAGAGTGGTGAAATATTGTGAGGAATTACTAACAATTCTGGGTTTGCTATTGTCTGTACGTCTAGGGATTGGACTACTACTGCGTTGCTTAAGAGGGTGATCACAACAAATATTCGTAATTGTGTGGGCTCCTTACTTTGGCTAGCCGCTAAAAAATTACGTCGTCGGCATAGGTGTAGACGGGAGATGGCGGGCGGACGATAAGTTGGCTGCTTCTGTTTCATCTGGACTATTCATAGTTGCACAAAGCATATTATGAAAAAGACGGTTGCATTTTTTTACATCATAATATCATATATAGAGAAAGTAAAGTAAAAGTCCAGTAAGACATAAACTGAGTGCAATATAGTTTGCGAATTCCGTCTCTTCGTGAACAAATTGTACCCTTGCTGATGGAGTCACATAACGGAACTCATAGTACGGCTTGTAATTTACATAACATTCATATTAGAAGGATTTATATTGTTACAAATATAAATAATAGATAAATAGGTGCAGTTTGAATTAGTGATAACTGGCATGAAAAATTTGTACGGGTTCATTTTTCTGTACATATCTATCTATTTTCAAATAGGAAGTTTTAAAGGTCCATGTTTCTACTAAATATTGATATAAATCTTGAAATTCTGTATTTTCCGGAAAGCCGCTTGCAATTGTTAAACTAGGAATGAGGGTCCAAGAAGCCGGTATAATCCCTTTTATGATAATGTATGTCTCAGCTATTGCTGGACAAGTAATCAAGGACGAATTTCATTATACTTTTTTAGAATCGCCCTGCATTCGCAATCAAGATATAAGGATGGCACACGGTGAGTTTGAATTTGTATCTATTACTCTTTCGAATTTTACATTTCAATCGAATGACTTCGGGGTTATTTGTTGTAGCAAAAAAGTTTGCTTGAAGCTGCATTATCAAGAGTTCATTTCCTTCTTCACATTTGGAAATGCAATACTGGCTGATTCGTTCTACTGTAGCCCCTTCGAATAAAATACGGGAACATCCTGGTGAAGTCACGTAATAACCCAAACAAGGAGCTAGAGAGCATAGCGGTGGATTTCCTCGGGTCGCATGCTCTCATTTCAAAAATTCCCAAAATAGAAATAGTTTTCTCTTTTATAATTAACAAGGTAGCTTGGTGAGAATTGAAACAAGTATGGTTTGGGAATTTAAACGCAACCATTTAGCTCCTAGGCGACTGCGAACGGCAAGGTTTTTCTGTATTGGAATCTTAAATACAACTTGTATCTTATGTCCTGTATAGTGGCAGCATATAGTAGGAATAGTATAATATTTTAAAGAGATCTGTTATAGGGATAGCAAGTTGGTAATTAAAGCATTTAATCTTCCTCACTAATGAAACTAGATCATACCGTAACAACTCGTCAGGTCGTATTAGTGGAGTTAACCGTTTCACTGCACAAACCAACGTAATCTTTCTTTCAATCTCATTTTTAGTCAATAAACTTATGATTCGTACCGTATATAACAATTGATGCGTGGATTTTTCTGACAGATGCGCCAAAGTTAATGAATTTAAAATTTTTTGTGCTAATTTCACTTGATCTTCAATCGTCTTAAGGACCGCGTTAAGCTGAACATTCAACTCACGAGCAAAGTCTGAAATAGGTAAAAGCACCAGTGCCCTTGACTTCAAAAATTGAAACATTACTCTTTTGTCACTTGTGAGCATCGTGAACCTTTCAGAGCTGTACCACAGCGATCCTTGCTATACATGACCATGGAATTCAAAGTTGTATAGTCGTTCAAGGAAAAAAAAATTGGTAGTGTTCTAATTTTTTAACAACCGGTTCTCTCTCTCTTTCTCTCTCGATATATATATTAGGGTGGGCCGAAAAAACTTTATTTTTTAAGTCGCTATAGCGCGGAAAAGTTGCCTTTGGTAGTGATTAGAAAAATTAAGAAAAAAAATTGAATTCCGTTCACATCTTCCGTTCGCGCATCGCAGTTAAAGTTTACCAAAAATGACGAAAATATTGTGATTTTTATTTTATTTTGTCTTATAAATAAATAATATTTATCGATTCTATGATTCATTTTCGTTAATATAAATTGTAGTAAAATATAAAAATAGGTACAGTGTGTTGTTTTGTTTTGTTTTATGTTTTCCAATTGCACAAGTTTACTGAAAACATTTTTTACAAAAAAAAAACTTTTTCATACTATATGTCTGGGGTAATTTTGCGCATATCAGTTAAATGATTGGTTTAAAAAACAAGCAGATGGACAGGGAAATATTTCACCGCAGTCCGACAATTTACTGGATTTAATCCTACTTCCCCTTCCCTTCTGCAAGATAGCCTGACTTTGAGAGTGTTCGAGCATTGTTGCATCTCTACACTATCGACATCGAGTTCCATCTCTACACTATCGACATCACATCCATAATGACGTACAAGTAAGTGGTCAAGCACGGGAGGTGAACGCCCTACCACTGAGCCACCGCGGCCCCCTGAATGAGCTCGAATAAAAGCAAGTCAGCTATACTCATGTGCAATAGAACAAGCTACCATTCATTTTTACACCATGCGAGGGGAAACAATATTAGCAATTCTAGCCGTGCTAACTTTATTGGTCCACAGCAATTTGCGAATTATCCGGGAATGATGTGAAAATCCCCCTTTAAAACTAGATACACTATGTAAATTTTACTTTTTTCCTGTTATTTTCTCCTGGAGTAAAAACTGGAATTAGAAAGGAAGGTTTACATGGATTGTGATGTCAAGTAATAAACTTCAAGGAATAATAAATACATATTCGTCCTATCAGTATATTTGAGGAGGAGGGGGGAATTTTAGTTTTCTTTCCTAAAAGGAAATTTACAGTAACAACGATACTAATAATGCACAAAACAATAAAAATCACGTATATGTCCATAACTGAAATTCAAGTAGAGATACTCAGTAACAAAAGTTTATTATTATTATTATTATTATTATTATTATTATTTCATGTGTCTGCGGCAATTACGAGTGATTATTTTTACAATTTCTCCAACCCTACGAAATCGGTTCAAAAGGCTTCGTAGTTCACGAGGTGCTGCAATTTAAAGCTCTCGTAATTTAAAGGTTAATCACGACTTTTGGCATCGTTATATTACTAAAGTATCTGTCTTAAAATCATTGTTCATTGCAGAGTTAAACAGACTCCTAGAACCTTTAAATTGCAATCCAAAGTAATACCTTTTGCTTTTGAAGTACAGGATTATCACCTTCATTACACTACTTCTGTTGGGGTGGGCGGATAAGTGGGCGAGGCCATCCATCGGGTGGGCGGTCGCCCACCCTTAACGCCGTCCTTGACCCAAACTCAATTTTGGTGCTAAAAATAATACTGAAATGATTGACTGGTCGATCTGCAAAGTATCTTCTCCTTCATTGTTGCGTCGAATCAATGATGATGAAATCAGACTTCTTATACACAGTGGCATGGTACCCGATTGGGAAGTTGTAAGAGGATTCCCTTGCCACACACAAGCTGTCAAGAGACGTGTAAAACTAGTAAAAGAAGCAACTGGCAAAATATGTGGTGCTCAGTCAAGAGATGGATATATCAGGGCAACTCTGCAATCCAGAGCTATTATGCCACACTTCAGCGAAAAATCTCATTTCAAAGTGAATCCTCACTGCTAAAACAAGTGAAAAAATCCACAAAAATCAAGGATTAACTAAAAATATGTGAAACACACCTGCATTGGATGGTTCGTTGCGAAGGGTGTGGATGGAACTCGAACTGTAGCCACTTCCTCGTGGTGAGTTCTGGGTCATTCTTATTTACGAATGGGCGAAGAGTTGCAGATGAGATTATTTAAATTTTAAGTACAATTTAAAAAAAAAATAAAAAAAAAAGTTTCATAAACGGTTTTACAATGTTCATTTTGCTTTTTAAACCAGCCATTTGACTGAAATAATCCAACTTATGTTACACAAATGAAAAATGTTATTTTTTGGAAAATAATTTTCAGTTATGTTGTGAATTTAAAAATTACAGTAGCTATTTTTTTACAGTTTAATATGATTTATATTGCAGAAAATAAATCATGAAATCGATTAACTATTATTTATTTATAAGACAAAAGAAATTAAAAATCACAAGATTTCGGTCATTTTTGGTATACTTTAACTGCGATGCGCGAACGGAAGATGTTAACTGATTTCAAATTTTTTCTTAATTTTTCTAATCAGTACCAAAGATAACTCTTCCGCGCTATAGCGACTTAAAAAATAAAAAGCTTTTCGGTCCATCTAATATATATATATATATATATATATATATATATATATATATATATATATATATATATAGCGAGAGATGGGGAGGAAAGTTACCAATATCGGCCCTTATTCCTAATCCGCCACCTCAGTATCTAGCGTTTCTGTAAAGTGTAAGCAGAAAACTTTTGTGCTGGCTACATTGCTTACTACGATTAAGAGAAGGCGCTGACATTTGAAAGAAATTCTACATAGTGTAGGGGCGGCAATCAACAGTCATTGTGATTTGAGTGATTTGCAAGTTTTGATAGTGTCACAGAAATTTGATAAAGGAGTATGGGTACTGTAACGCCCACTTCCGCCTAGCCTCCTCCATTCGAACCCAAATCAAGAGTTTGAAAAAAAAACAAAAAAGTAATCCAATTAATAACACAAACTCAATCTGGGCTCACTCGGATAAAGCCTGGCAGAGCGAGCTTGATGGGGTTGTTTCATATCACGAATCCACCTCGATGCAAGTAGCAGACAATCGATCCAATATTTCATCAAAAATATTAAACAAGGTAAACACTTTAAACGTAAACATCAAACAATAAAAACACAATGTTTCAAATTTTCATAAATAACAATTTTATTGTAATCGTTATGAGGGTGGTGTATATGCACTAAAACCTTTGAATAATAGATATACACATTATTCAAATAACAAGTAGATTACCATTTGAGATTTTGATTATCTAGTCTGCAAATCATATGTCCAATTTCAATCTAATTAATTTTATCTGTGGCTTTTAATCTCAAATATTTAAATTCCAAATCTATAAAATCACTTCAGAAAGAACAATAGTTAATAGTTGATGAAAATCAGGAAAGCTATAAAAATACCAAAGCTGTAATTCTTCTCTTACAAGTTTGCTCCTAATCCCTAATCTCTGTCGTCAAATCCTAACTAACGAAATTTGTCTAAATCAGTCTTCCTATATTTCATAGAACAAACCCTGCCTTTAGTAATAATTCAAAAATTGACTATTAACTTTAAGCATTATTTAAAATAACAAATCTTGAACCTCTTGTCAGCTGGAGACAAATCGACTATTATTCGTTTTATGGAAAGTAATGATTATAATCTCAATAAAAAACAGAATATAGTAGCTGCAAAGAAAAACCTAATCAGATTATGAAATATTGGATCCAGGGATGGTTCGAGTTTCAATCACGTGGTCACCGTTAGTACCAAGAAATATACCTCGTCACTTAATTTGGAGAAATTTTATTATTAATACAAACAAATGCAAAGGCCCGCGAATTTTTCCCTCTATGGAACCAATTCTACAGACGACCTCACAAATTAACATAGATCACGTGACACAACTACTTATTTAATAGAAATCAAATTTGTCACTCACCACTATATAGATTATTTGATTTTTACCTTGAGTCAGTCTCCCTTCAATAGAAACCTTGGCTCCTTTTGACTGAACAGATAACCAATAGATAGTGCAATTCTTTGTTCAGTGCCAGTCTGATATTTCCTCAAGAATATCGCGAATCTGAACTATCCAAGTAATAACTTACTAATTGGATGAAGTTTAAGTAATTACAATTCTTTCGATTTACTAGTCGAAACAAGGTCAATCCCAGCAATCGTGCAAATAATCTGAAATCGTATTTGTCCACTACAATCATTTCTCTCTTTATACTATTTTTTAAAACAGAATTTCCAAAAAAGAAACAACTAAGAAAGCAATTGTAAAATATACTTAGATTTAACTCTTGGAGCACTAAATTAACGAAATATGAGGGATTCGTAATAACTTTATGTTCACTGCCCGCTTTGGCCACCAAAATTCCTCTCCGGCTGCGTAACTTTCTTACCTCAAAAAGTTCACTCTTCTGAAAATTCTTCTCGAAACACTAAGAACTTATTCCGAATTACGAAATATAATATAACTTTCAATTCATCAAGAATAACGAACAGTATTAATCTCACTGGCACGGAACACCGAGTTGCCCCACTCACTCCATTGAAACACATAGCCTAGCTATCACAAGCAATCGAAGCGGAGATCGCGACTACGAAATAAACAACCATGGGTCTATCAAAAAAACTAATCAGCGGAACCAGGAGTCACGCTGGCTGGTAAGGATCGGCGATTTAGGCCCCGCCCCCACAAGTTCGCTCGCATAGCTCTATTTTTCTCCAGTTGTCAATAGTTACAGTATTCTCAGTCAATTCCTCCAGATATTTTTTCTTTCAATCTTTCTTTTTTCAAAACAAGAATAAACTTCTAGTTACTTTAACAATTTATATACATTAATACTAATAATAAATATATATATTTTTATACGCATCCATTCTTCGTCATTCGTAGCAACTCGAAGGGATGGTATGCTACAGTAGGTAAAATTTTCATTACAGTAGTTAATTAAGGAAATACAAAGTAAGTAAATACGTGCTTAGTAATCCATCGTAAGCTTTAAATGTGAAACTATTAGGTTCGTTTCCGCTAAGTGCTGAAACCCTAAACCGGCACCCCCTTCGGAGTCGTAAACCGGCACCCTCTTTTGATGGCATATATGTTATTATTAGTACCTATAGTTTCTAAATTTGATAGGCTATCGTCTTACATAAAATGAAATAGAATTGCTCGACTTCTGAAGGGAGTTTTTCATTGTTGCAGAAATCGCCTTAAAGAGGGAAAGCCACGCACTGTAGTTGAAATTGGTCGAACGAGACTATGGCTCAAGCTATAATTGCTGTGAGATCTAAGGAAAAAACATGGAAGATCGCATGTAAGATATATACCGCCTTATGCAGAGTCGTTTTGACGTATGATTAGCGTGATACTAAAGTCCTGACTACTGCAGGAAACATATGTTAATCGAACTCTTTAGTATGGCACTAATCACGCGTCAGAACGACTCTGCATAAGTCCCATAATGTCCCGAAGACTACTCTTAGAAGGTTATATAAAGAAAGGTATGGTGATCCCATGATAGAGGCTCAGACGAAAAGGGCCGGTCATGCAGTTTTTAATGAAGCGCTTCAGAAGGAACTGGTGTGATCCTGTTTGACAATGATAGGTAGATTTCTCGGGCTAACTAGAAAAGATTTAAGAAGGATGTTTCTAAATTTTTCAATATTTTCGAAAGCATAATTAACCGCCTCATCGAGTTTATAACGTCGATGAGAATAGGTTGACCGTCGTCCAGAGTAAAATCCCTCAAGTGATTGGCCTTCGTGGCAAGCGACAGATTGACTCATTGACATCCGCTGAGCGTTGTGCAATAATTACCATAGTTGTTTATGTGAATGCTGAATTAATTATATTTTCTGAAAAAATCATAGTATGTCATTATCTGGTCATATTTCATTTTCTTCCGTTTATTTGGTAATTTTTTTTAGATAACTCACTGCTAGTAATATACGAGGGTGCCGATTGAGGCTACCTTTTTTCAGACTCATGAATTTGATAGGTTTCAAAATAACCTTCCCAGTTTCAACCCCGTCTGGTCTATTAACTTTCCACTGCCAACTGGACATAAGAAACTTTTTTAACTTCTTATATCGAGTACTTAAAAATGGAAAGTTTTAATTCTGCCAATTATATGACTAAAATGGGGTCCCAGATTTTGCTACTTTCCTCTATATATATAATGGAGAGAGATAGTAGATGGGTAGGTAGAAAGATATCCCACTCCCTGTCTCTTAGGAAACAAATCATACAAGCACAATAGGCTTACCTTCTGTACACTTACATACAAAGAATCACTGTTAAATGAGAAAAGTAGCAAAACATGCTTTGAATGCCCCTTATCATGAAATGAACAATGAATATTCAATTTATGAATTCATTTTGGAAGAACTCATAATTAGATAACATTTATTTATCCCAAATCGGTCATTCGATTCAAAAAGGACCCCTCACAAAAATTAAACAAAAAGAAAGATTTTTTTTCAACTTACAAAAATATAATTTAATTCTTATTGCACATTTCAATGTGACAAAGTGGGTTAAGTTTAATGGTGTTCAGATCCGGACTTTAGAAAGTCAGCACCTTGGCTTTTATTTCAGATCGACAAAAAATTTGGACCGACGAACCAAATTTCCGAGGCGGTCTAGACCTCACGCTAGTTCGGACTTCGGACCTGTCCGAACCTTTTCATCGGACCAAGCAAAAAGTTTTAATCAGCAGTCTACTTTGTCGCTTCAGTCCGGACCGATCCCTGGTCCGCAAAAAATGTCCCGGATCTAAACACCACTAGTTATCGCAGAACCTCAATAGATGAACACCACTGATGCATCGTGGAACTTTAATAGATGTAATTCATTCACAACAATACATCATATTGAAAATAGTCACTACTCAAGTGACAAGTTTCGCTTTATCTCAATTACCATTCAGCCCATTGTCAGCAAAAGCATTACCATAAACAAAAAGAAAAATTGACCAAGGACTTCTAACAATACAAAATTTTATTTCGAAGATCCACAGCACCTCAGTGACCAAAACATTTCAAAATAGAAACTACCAAAATAATAATAATAAGAAGGAAGAGCCATTATTTCAGCATCCGGTATGTGGACATCGACGTCACTTTTCTATGTCTTATCTCTGTCTCTGTATATCGGGTATTAATGAACTATATGGACAAACTTTAAGGTGTTCCCTCGCATTAAAATAAGAGAAAAAGTTCCAATGGACCAATGGCAAAAAGTGCATGGTTTCAGAGCTAAGGCTCTCCATAGCAGTGAAGACGGAATACTTTGACGTGATGTCGGAAGTGTTAAGGATCATCAAGAGCACAGTTTCTTGTACTAGGGAAAGTGCATGCTGCGATGTTTTGTTTCACGCTTATAAGTGAAGAAATCATGAAATATACCGTGTCGAAATACATATCACACGTTATTCAGAACAAAAAGAAACATCGAGCTGCCGGTTGCTAACCGTTCAACTTCCCTCAGAAGCATTGAATGTCCATTGGTATCAAGGTTTACCTTCTGCCTCCTTTGGACCCTTCTTGAAATCAGGGTATATCATAAGCTCTATTTTAAACATATCTGAGAATTACACCCTGTAAAGAATATCTTCTACACCAGTGTTTCTTTCAGAAACTACGTTCCAGGGGGGCACACTTCGTATTGCTGGGCACTGCTGTTACTATTCTATTTATTATTATATTATAGACGTATAATTTTGGTCTTCTCCTGCAAGCACTCTCAGATCTCCCCCATAAGACATGCCTAGAAGAAACACTGTTCTACACCTATTGACTATTGACAAAATATGCACTTTTGGATTATGTATGCGTGGCTTTCTTTACGCTGATAAGAACCACCATCCACATTCTCTCGAATTCTAAATAGGGCCTCTTTAAATTTGGATTTTTCGCGATTTTGGACAGCCCTAGCTCCGAAACTATGCACTTTAGATAGCCCTAGCTCTGGAACTATATATATATATATATATATATATATATATATATATATATATATATATATATATATTATATATATATATATATATATATATTATATATATATATATATATATATATATATATATATATATATATATATATATATATATATATATATATATATATATATATATATATATATATATATGTTAAAAAGTGGTGTAATTTCCTACGTACTTACATCGGTCTCCATCGCTTGATGGATCTAAGAATAGAAAGAATTGACTTATAAATTATCTTTCTAAGTAACTTGTCTTTATGTTTCTTACATATTTGCAAATTACTTTTGAGCTACTTTCACCTTTCCTTTACTTATTTCTGTGTCAACTACATAGATATTGGGAAGCGTTACCATATTTTGATAAGCAAAATATCGGACATATTTTCCAACGTTTACTTTCAAATAGACCAATGACTGTTATTTTATACTCTCCTTCCATACTTATTTAAACATATATTGCTAGTAGTAATATTCGTGCTTCTAAACAAGGAAATAATAATGATGCATAATAGAGCTGGGTAAGAAACTAATTATAATAACGAAACTACAAATAAAAGCTAATAAATACATATAAAATAACAATATTTCCATACATTCTAGATAAAATTTCCATATAATACAAAGACAATAAACTTACCTTTGAGATACAGAAGTCTCTGATACTAACCAGCCTAGGATTTCAAAACAAGGAAATTTTGCCAAATTTTCCGCCCGCCTTAACGGAAAGATTAATTCTGAAAAATAGAACATGTCCAGGAAAACCCGGACGTATAGCGACCCTCAATTAGAATATGTACAATAAGCGTCAAAGGTTTCTGAAAAGTAAGTTCCGGGTACGTAAAAATGAAAGACCTGATCAGAGCTGTCCAACGTAAGAATCTGAAAAAGAAAACATAAGAAAGAAATTTACCTTCATGTAGAATTGAGATCATGTAGGAATGTTTATATCTGCATAATTCGAATTAAAAAAGGATTTTCCCCCGTAAACTGTTTCTGTATTTGTAAAAGCTTCTGACCACCTGTGATTATAAATGATTATTAACAATTGAATTGGAAGTATTACAATTGATGATAATCGCATTGCCAAATCAACTTTTCTACTATTGAACTATACAATTGTATCATCGCCAATTCCATTGTCAATAATCATCTGTAATCGCTAGTGAGACAGAAAGTGCTGCATGTGGACTTAACACGTGAGGTTCTAATGACGTGTTACGTAAAATCAAGAAAATTATGATAAATTACTCCTGCTGGAAGAACAGTTGCACCAAAATTACAATTTTAGAGCTTCATGTTTAGAAACCTACAACATGAAAGCACTCTACAGGGCATTTCACCACAAACAAAATTTTAAAAAAGAAATCTCAGGTACCTTTACTGTTGAAGATTACAGCAAACACGTCGTAAATCAATGGACATGTTTAACCGTTAACGTACCAAGCCTAAGTCATCAATGTTGTTTACTAAGCAGGGATCTTCTAGGGACCCCAAGTATTATTCTAATTTCTCAACTTATCTTTTTGCACTTTTTAACGAACGTATCATTGATCCAACAATGTACCTGATATCCCAGAAAGATGCACGGCACATATAAAAATCGAGAATCAATTGGTTCTTATAATTGAAGCAGTATCAGCAAACATCAACCTCAGGTATCCCTAGAGGACCCCGCTTGATGCGTTAAGGGTTAAAGTTAGTTGATATGAAAATTTAGCGAAAGATAGTGAAACATTTATCAAACCTTAATATATATATATATGGTACCAAAAAGATGAAAAATGGAAACTAAAGGTGAAGAAATCACTTTAATTGCCTAGTTTAGTCTTACAAAGACTAAGCACAGATACTTTGACTATATAATACAAATGAACAAATGCATTACACATAGTATTACTTCAAAAACCCAAACTATTCCAGAATCTAAGGGGGGTTGAGCATACATGGACAACCTAACGCAGTTTTGTATCTGATTATTTTTATAGGCATTATAATGATCGTGAAAACCGATGTCGTCGCTCCCCAAAGTAGTCGACAACTTGGGGGAGGGGGAAAGGGTGGGGCGCCAAAAATCGTTGATCTTCACGTTGCGGACCTAGTAGGCCTCTTAATTGTCACAGGCACATCAGCTATACCTCGTTGTGAAGCTTATAGAACACACATTCCGATGAGGTAAGTTTGTGCCCCCATTCTCAACACGTAAAAGAAGAAGAAGAAGAAAATAAAAAATTCGGAAGAAAAAGATTTTTTAAAATTTGTGGAACGCTGGCAACACTGTTTTTGTCGTACACAGGAAAAATATTCTCGCATGTACATCATACATTGGGAACAATCACTTAAAAAAATGAAGGGCACAAATAGCATAGCAAGAGAGAGAAAAATTTGGAACTTTGTACCTCCGATAGTCACTTTGTACATATTTTTCGATGGACCGTCGTTACATTGGCAGCCCTAGTGACGCCCTAATTCTCACCGGGACATGAACTGTGTCTCGTTGGAAAGCTGATGGAACACTGACCTTCTGAGGCCCGCCCAGTTTCGACTGGGAAAGAAATTGCAGTTAAAAAAAAAAAAGATTTCCGAGCAATAACTTTTGTGCTCCTTACGTATGACAAACAACAGTGTTGCCAGAGTCCCACAAAATTAATATTTTTTTTCAATTTATTTATTTTTCATTTTTTTAAAAATTTCTTCCTCTTCTTTTACAGGTTGAGCATGGGGGACACAAAAGCTATGTAGTTAGAATCTGTATTGTATAAACTTTCTAACAAGGTATTGTTCATGTTCCTATGACCATAGGCGCCGACTTGAAGAAAATATTGGGGGGGCCAAAACGATGATTAAGTATATAATCATATTCAGCCGTTTTCTATCAACTGCTGGATAAAGGTCCCCTTCCCTCCAGATCTCGGTCCGCTGCATCCGCTCCGCTGTTAAATGTATGAACTAAGTAAAATTTGTGTAAACGCATTAAAACAAATTCAAGTTCAAATTCTGGGAACTTCACTGCACCACATTGATCTTCACTTCTCATATCAGTGTTACCATAGTGTTGGCTGAAGCTTCAGTGCTCTATTAACCCTTTTAGGATTTTTGGTAACTTTTGTACTACCATGGCGTACTATGGTCTTCGACCTCTTATTTAGGTTCTATAACAGGTACTTAAGTCGTTTTTATTAGTCAAGTCAAGGATCTACCAAAGAACACCCCAGATGCGTTTTGGAACCGGATGGACAACTTGGCTGCGCCAAGTGGGGACGGAAGGGTGTGACTTTTTACTTTTTTTAAGGCAAATTTCAAAAATTTTTCACGCCTGTAGTTTTCACGATATCAGATTGGAATTTTATGTACCTTTGGATATTTCTCAAGTTTTTCTGAGATCTCTACGTAAAGCCGAGTCCGGGCACGAGGGCCGCAAATGTTCCGAGGGGCTGATTTTTTCAGAAAAAAATTCCGTTTTCCCGATTTTTCCGGTTCAGGAATACGATACGTACATGTGTGTGGCACCGTTGGAAAGGGCTTGTTATACTATAGAAAATAATGTTTAAGCCATGACTCTAGGCTAAATAGTAATGACGCAGTAAATTTTTATAAGTATATACGTATGTGTGTGTATAAAGAGAGAGCCTAAATTCAGACTTTCAACAATTTTTTCTGTCCTTTGTTTTTAAGATACAAGATTGACATTTTGCACACATATTATGTACATAACAATGTATTTTTAGAAAAAATTCAGATCCCTACGTCAACCCAGGCCTAGGCCAGAGGGGCGAAATGTTTTGGTTGCATTTGCAAAAATGCTTCCGAGTTTTTCCCTAATTATCTGGTGTAGGTGTATGATACGTACATGTGAGTGAACCGTTGGAAAGGGCTTAATATGCTGAAGAAAATGGCGTTTGAACCATGACTCTAGGCTAAATAGAAATGACGCAGTACATTTTTTAAAAATATTTTATACCTAGGTATATATAGAGGAAGTTCGGGTATTATGGAATACCATTTTTCTTTCGCTTGTAACTCAGTTATCAGGTTGTAAAGAAAGTTCTTGCAGTTTTCAACCTTTAACTTCAAAAGAGCATATCTCAGCTCAAACAAACGTTTATAGATCGAAATAAAAACCATCACAATCAATACACTTTCGCCAACGAGAAAAAAGTGTGTTAATACAGGTAGCATGGAATTCTGGAGTTCTAAACGCGACGAAGTCGTTGAAGGCCGCTTCGGCATCGTCTCGGCTTTCGAAGCTTTTATCGCGAAGGAAGGTGTCGAGATGCTTGAAAAGTGGTAGTCGGTGAAGAGAGGTCCAGCGAGTGTGGTGAATGAGGCAGAGTTTCGTAGCAAAATGCGTTCAGCTTTTGCAGCGTCTGTTGTGCAACATGCGGACGAGCGTTGTAGTGGAGCATGATTGGTCCATTTCTGTTTACTAATGCCGGGCACATACGTCGAAGCTTCTGGTGCATTTCGTCGATTTGTTTTCAGTACTTCTCCGCCGTAATCGTTTCGGCCGGATTCAGGAAGCTGTGATAGATGAAACCTGTTGCAGACCACCAAATAGTCACCATGATCTTTGTGGGCGAAGTTTCGGCTTCGGAAACTGATGAGGAGCTTCGCCGACGTCCAACCACTTCGCAGAACGTTGCCGATTGTCGTAAAAAAATCACTTCTCATCACACGTAAAAATCCTGTCGAGAAACGGGTCGTTCTTGTTACGCAGGAAAAAAGATGACACCTCAAAACGACGATTTCGATGATTTTCGGCCAATTCGTGTGGCATCAATTTATCGTTTTTTTTTTTTTTTTACTTGCAAATCTTTTGCAGGTGGTTGGAAATTGTCATAGGTGTTACACCCAAGTCTTCAGCAAGCTCTCGAGCAGTTGTGCGTGGATTGGCTTCGACTAAGGCTCTCAGTTGGTCGTTGTCAACAGCCTATGGCCGACCATTGCGCTCGTCATCTTCCAGGCTCTCGTCACCGCTGCGGAATTTCTTGAACCACCATTGTGCGTACGTTCGTTAGTGGTTCCTGGGCCAAACGCATCGTTGATATCACGAGCTGTCTGGGCAGCTTTTCGGCCTAGCTTGAACTGGGACAAGGAAATCGTGCGAATTTACCTCTTGTCCATGCTATCTTTGAAGCCCAGAAAAAAGTGGGAAAAAAGTATTTTAAAACAAAACCAACACAATGAATAGATAGAGCAAAAAACGCGCTTTAAACTTATAGATCTATATATATCACAATATTATAACGACACTTGAGTTGAAAATACATCATTGAAAATAGAAGTAACAAAAACCGCAATAACTTTCTTTACAACCTGATAATAATTGCACATTGAAACAGAAAGGAAAACAAGTATACGCCTTACATATTTGGCTTTATTTATGTATATCTTGATAAAGAAGTTTCGTTACAGGGTTGGGTAAAATTTATAATTTGTAAAAAAAAAAAAACACTTTGGAGGGTAATATGAAATAGTCGTGTAATATGGAATATAAATGCTATATAGAAAAGAAATGAGTTTTTTGTTGAACATACAATGAATACAGTGACAATATATGAAATTTCTGAATGCCAAGCCATAACTGATTGTGATTACTTGAAAAAGTCATAAATATAATACTCTGCTTCAGGATCGGCACAGTGATTGTGTGCTCACATTAAACATGATGAACGCTGGACCCAAGCTCACCCCTTGTATCGTCAAAAAATTTGCTGTAATAAAAAATACACTTAGCATTGTTGTCATCATAAATGTATGTTTAACTGCCCAACACCGATAGATATTTTTGCAATCGGAATACGGAATACCATGCTTTTCTTGCGGATATTCCATATTGCCCTCTACGCCACCTTGGAAACGAAAGAGCTGTTAAACTCATTCGAAGGCGTATAGGATAATGGCGCTTATCAAACTACCACTTTGTATATCCAACGTCATAGTAAATAAAGAATTGTTGTTCTATTACATTTCAATAGGAAAATACAGGTTGTAAACCACTTATGTGTAAAAGTATTCCTGAATAAGAAATCAGATTTTCACGTCTACCAACACAACGAATGTCACAATCATATGGAGACTGACTGTAGAGCATCATGGGGACGTGAGGTAGTAGTTTCTTTCCTCTCTGATTGGAAGCAACACATCACAGGCGAGCTAATGAGGTATTCCATATTATCCGACTATTCCATAATACCCGAACTTCCTCTATTTATATACATATATGAAAAGATGGGTCACCTTCAGACTTTCAAAAATTTCTCCCGACCTCAGTTTTCAAGATACAAGAACGAAATTTTGCGCATGCATTATGTATATAACAAGATTTTTTAAAGATTCAGATTCCTACGTGAACCCAGGCCTGAGCGAGAGGGGCACAAAAATTTCGAATTTTTTTCGAAAAATCTCATGTTTTTGTTCCAATTTTCTTATTTCTGGTGTATAATACGGACAAGTGAGTGGTACCGTTGGAAAGTATGATCTATCCTGAGAAAAACGAGGTATGAACCACGATCCTATGATAAATAGTAAGAAAGCAGTAGCTGTTTGAGTGAAAGTCTAAAATTTACCTCAAAAAGTGGAAATCCTAAAAGGGTTAAACGCCGATTTTAAAACGATGCTTTTTATCGAATAAGAAGGCTGTTTCAAATATTGAATTAAAGGCACAACGTAATTTACGACAGAAATTCTTGCTCCTCTTTGGTAATTCTTCCTCAACTGGATTATATTGGGGGGCGAGGACCCCACCTTTAAATATTGGGGGGCCAAAAGTGCCCTGCCCCCCCAAAGTCGGCGCCTATGCCTATGACAAATGTGGGCGTCGCTAAGGCTGCCAGACAGCGTTAAGGTACAAGACAATATACAAGGGAGTGGAGAGTGGTATTATCTTCCGATTTTTATCTTCCTTGCTATTGCACCTACGCCCTTCATTGTACATTTGATATCTCGGGAAGCCTTATTTGCACACCACCTGGTGTATGTATCGAAATCGAAAAGAATCGATCTTTGTCGACACTGAAATTTGCGATGTTGCCAAGTGTACTGCTAATAACATCGCAACCACAGCTAAGCCCATTTTCAGTGAGTTGTCTTTTTACTTAATGAAAGAAGCATTTTCCAATATACAAAACAAAGTAGTTAATTTCCCCGAAATAACCGAGAAGATGCTTGGGCCATGGCAGTTAAAATACTATATTTCAAAAGGTGCTTGGTAAGTGATTTCAATCATTTTAATTCGAAAAGGATCTACAAATTTTGATGTGAATTGTAGTAAACAATCTCATAGCATGTCATTTATGTCTTCAGGTTGAGAATTTTCTTTAATGCACTTTAGCATTATCCCATATTTTAATTTATTGAAGACATTATGAGACAAGCGCTATTATTATTGCATATTTATATTATTATTATTATTATTAAAAAGCGCTTTTACATCAATTTAAAATTACAAGAGTAAAATGTACTAAAGGGGTTGTACAGTGTTGGACAAAAAAGGGTACACCCGCTCTTATTCTCCCCGGAATTATTAGAATTTTGTGTGGAGTATTGAGTCATTGACATTTATATTAATTGTAGTACTAGCCCTTCTTCAACTGAATGTCGTTGTTTTCCTTCTTAGATTTCCTTGTTCTTGGTGGACATCGATCAAAAATTGTGGGTGTCCCGTTTTTTTTGTCCAAGACTGTACTATTTAGAATATTACCAAGTTTATACTTCATAAATCCGTCTTAAATGAGACAGAATACCCTGTTCGTATAAAGGTTCTTTTTTATAACAAGGATGTAGACTGACCCACCATAGCCGGAACATTGAAAATTTTATTACAAGTGCCGCAACACTGCACTGCCTTTGTAGTAAACAAATTGCAGGAATTCAGGCTACACTCATAGAGGACGTTTTCGTAACCAAGTTTTTACATTCTTGAGGGTTAAGGCTTAGAAAACATCTGACGTCGCTAGCAAAAATTATGAAAATTTAGCGGAGGATATGGAAAAATGAGTCTGTTTAGGTAAAGTTAGGTTTGTTCGCTTTAGGAGGTGAAATAAATTACTTATAATGTGGGAAATTGTATTTAAAACCAATCTGTTCCTTGTACGTAAGAAAATACCAGAATTCTTAACTTATAATGTGGGAAATTGTATTTAAAACTAATCTGGCCCTTGTACGTAAGAAAATACCAGAATTCTTAATGTCACTCATATGGAAGACCAGTTTTCGTAACGCTCCCCCCTACCTTTTCGACACTTTTCTGGCACCATAACTTTTGAACAAAAAAAAGTAAGTTGTGAGAATACCATGGAGTACATAAACCCGAATTTGTCAAAGCCTTTTTCCCACGTACCTGTATCATTCTTCTTCGAATCTCTTACAGCATATGAGAAGCCAAACGCCTTTAATCTGTTGAAAAATTTATCGTATCCTTCTTCACTCAAGTACCCGCTGTAAAAGTTCTTGCAGTCTTTAATATCTTCTATACCTTCTAAGTAAGGAGATATCGGTACTTGAAGGTCCTTGTCTTGTCTTGTCTTTTTCACTCTTAAAAGTGTTTGAAAGAAGGGCACCAGGAAATCTCCATAATTCAAGTTTACGTGGTTGCGATGGTATTAACAGTACACTTGGCAACATCGCAAATTTCACTGTTGACGAAGATCGATTCTTTTCGATTTCGATACATACACCAGGCGGTGTGCAAATAAGGGTTCCCTTGATATTTCTTCCTTGCGTTTGACAAATAACAGTGTTGCCTGCGTTCCTTAAAGTTTAAATATGTGGCTTTTTTTATAAAAAAAATATACGCTGGAGAAATGGGCAAGTTCAGTACTCCCCATTTACTCCTCGTGTATCCAATGACCAAATGCAGGGTATAACTAGTTAGTATATTCATTTATTTATAACGATACCAATTTTCGTGCTTATATCTGTTTTGGTATAGATTTAAAGACAGTTTGAGTTTGGTATTATGGATAACATTTTTTGAAATGCATCTTTAGTTGTAAAACCATTATCATATGGTTAATAAATGTAACAGAAATAAAAGTAAAATATTAGCATTACAAAAACTTTTGTACATCTTTTGTACTTTCGTATTTGCACTTACATTCATTTGTTGAACATTTGTGTTCCTGATGTTAATCCAGCACACTTCCAATGATAAATAGCGCCCACATTTTCACGTGTTCTATTGTTTAATAGCACTTCTGCATTTCACAAACGAATTTTTCTTGATTTGCAAAATTTAATCGCAACTATTGCCTTAAAGTTGGCATATCAATTCAGAAAATAAACAGTGACAGTCGTTTTAGTTTTCAAACTACCAAACACACACACAAGGGCGCCCATGTTGTAGTTTGCAAGGGGGTGGCAAGTATAAGCGACGTTTCAAATATAGTTTCAAATTTTGCTGTAACTAATGTAAAAATTCTATTGGGTTTTCAATATTCCCAAGTACAATTTCGTCTTAGGGGGGAATCGCCTCACTTTGCCCCCTTAATGGGCGCCCTTGCACACACACACACACACAAAACTATTTAAGGGTTCTGTAGTTTCTGGTCAAAAATTGAGACATATGGTTTCAACAGGCTTCTTTTTAAATTTAACTCAACACCCTTCAAGCAGTTCTCCAGAC
Source organism: Thermobia domestica (assembly GCF_964235325.1). Classification (NCBI taxonomy): domain Eukaryota; kingdom Metazoa; phylum Arthropoda; class Insecta; order Zygentoma; family Lepismatidae; genus Thermobia; species Thermobia domestica. The sequence continues at coordinate 306,646,816 of NC_137458.1, forward strand.
ACCGAAACAAACAGTAATCTAAAAGTGCCATGTACGTGCTGTATGGTGGATGCATCCCCATGTAGCAAGAAAAGCCTTCGAACAATTGGAGCGTGTTTGTGATTTAGCTTCCTACGCTTGCCATTTTAAAGCGTGCTTTCATACAATCTGCCATGTTAAAGCGTGCTTTCATACAATCATTCGTAAAGCGTCATAGCATCACTGGTCGTTCATTGGCTATTTGTTTGTCCCCAGCGTAAAACGCTTGAGTCAAGTTTGAATGGAACACTGAATGCAAGGTTGTCTTCATGTAACTTCGTTACTGGAATCCATCTTGCAACATTCTAAACACGCTTTTCAATCAAGCTGGATGTAAGCTTGCCGACTTCCAATGCAAGTTTACAGAAAGCAGTTTGCAAGTTGTCTCTACTACTAGGGTAGTATCTTTTGAACAGAGTTCTCTTAGTTTCTGTCGGGTCAAGTATGTGTGCGGTCTGATGATGTTAACGAGTTACACTACACTCTTTCTGCTGATAAGTTCCGGCCGTTTAGTTTGAATTCCTCGGCACAATCGCACTAATTGCCGACAATACAGGTCCGAGTCTATCATTCTGCCCGGCAACAGCAGTTCATGGTACAAGATGCTCTTTTCATTCCACCAAACGTACAGCTTAATATACCAGTGCGCAGTGTAGACTCTGCCACAGATTGTAGAACTTCTGATCGCTTCAACTTCAATATTTCTCGTACATTGGTGTTATAGGTTATCTACTTTACATTCTTCGTCATCAACTACTTCAGAAATGTCTTGAATTCATTACGTTTCAGTAAGATTCTCAGATAGAAATGTAATCATGAGTCAGATCGTATGCCACCTAAGTGTCGATCTCTTTATCTATCCACCTTTATCTAAATAGTTCAATATTTTTTGATGATGGATGGATGGCCCTTTTGTCAATGTCATTACTGCTTACATGCCGATCATGTTCCTCGACTTTTCCCAGAATATCGTCCACTTTTTCTGTGATTGCTCGATCACTGTGAGGAGCGTCTTGGGCATTAAAGTTTCTAAAACGAAAGCGACTGAACTATGTTTCGCCTGTTATATTTTATAACGTATCTTGTTCATAAACAACAGTAATTTCTTCACAGGCCTGCGCAGCATTTACATATTTATCGCAATAAAATCTTAAGATGTAATGTAGCTTTGTGGAAAACTCACTCATTTTTACGACATATCTTACGTCTGAATGCGGAATTTCAGTACATTTTGCATCTACTTGCTTCAACTCTCGGCTAACGATTGATGTTAAGCCTTATCCGCTGCGACTGACATAATCTAAGATTTGGGATACTAATACCGTCTTTTGTGCAAAAGGCTCACTAGTTTTGAACTACCTGATAGTGAAAAAATGCCCCTGTTACATCTTAGGACTTGAGATTCATAACAGCAAACTGCTTCACGTCTTCTTTTGGCCCTTTATCAATGCATTTTCTACTATTATACCGATCACTAAAATTTTTCTGTGGGCTCTGTCAATCTATAAAGATCTATGTTTTAATATCAGGCTTTTATAGAGAGATTTTAAATCAATTCACTCTTTATTAAAATTATTTTGTTACTAGGTCACATGGAATGTGGTTATGAGGTAGAGATGTGCTTAATATTTGGAAGTAATTATTCATTTCTGAGCCACAATGATTTTAAAATTTATAAATAAGAATGTAATTATGTATTTACAAATATGCACATAATCCTTGCATTTGTTTACGTTCTAAAAAAACTGATAAAACAAGTGTAAGTGCTACGTTTACTATTATAAGTTTATTCTATATTCTCTATTGCCAGTGTCACTGACAGTAATGTTCCTTTCTTTATTATTTCATAATTATTGCAACTGCAGAAGCGAGTGTCTACTTTTACATGCGAAACACATTTCTTGCTTACATAACCATTTTTCATGAGATTCTATGTTTACATCATCAACCAAAACAATTTTCATGAAGTGTGGAATGACCTAAGGTTTCCTGTTTACAAAAGTATGATATTGAAGCATGGGTTTCTTGGATGAAAGAAACCCATAACCATGTTCCATGAAATTAAATCTTTTAGTCTAATATCCCGCGATTATGCCCGTTAGGCTAATGGAGACGATGATTAAAGCAAGTGAATGATGATGGAAGAATTGGTGAAATGAGAAAGTGGGAGGAAACGGGAGTACCCTGAGAAGACCCACGGACACGATATTGTCCACCACAAAGTTGCTTGGTCGGGAATGGAACCAGGAACACTATGAAACAGAGGTAAGTGCTGTGCCTTCGAACCCCCGAAAGCCACGTTCTAGTGAGCAGTGTAGTATTAGAATAAACATTGGTAAATAGCCTCGGGAATGCCTGAAATACCTTGCTGAATACATTTCAAGTGATGCAATGCAAAGTAGAATCAATTTTCTAATACTTAATTTTCTTGGAAATATGAAATTTTATGTATCATATTATTTTTGTACCCGAAATGTGAATTATATTTGGAAAATATCTTTCTGATTCATTTCAAAATATAGGAGATTATGGACAGTGTTCCATGTAGTTCAACAACGTGCATTAAAGCAGTTTTCCAAAGCAGTGCCTTAAGAGTTTTCACTACAGCGAAATTAAACTACCGCTAATTTTAGAGCTTTTCTGTAATATCTTCAAATCAAATAAAAATATTTGAAAAGCCGAAATGTGGTGAACTAGACAATACGATTTTGCATGTGATACCGGTGAATAGGTGAATTGTGGTAAAGGTATCACATGCAAAATCGTATTATCTAGTTCACTATGTTTCTGCTTTTCGAATATTTTTATTTGTTTTGAAGATGTCCAGAAAAACTCTAAAGTAAGCAGTAGTTTAATTTCGCTGTAGTGAAGACCCTTAAGAAGAAAGTTGGAAGAAGATTGGATGCAGGTTGCGCTGCTCTATGACTATCGGTATCCGTGTACAAGATACCTATTCGCTCCCATCGTAAATCCGCAGAGAGAGGCATATTGGAGATATGAATATTTAATCACAAGATGACAACAAATGTAGTTGAGTGATTATTTGGAATGTGGAAAAATAAATTTTCTTGTTTGAAGAAGGAATTATCTGTAGAAGTAGATATAACAACTGTAAAGTTTTTTATTATATAAGCTTTGCACTTTACAGATTTAGAATTGATTTAAACTAGTCGCTGAGTATAGCAATCTGCTTATTGCAAAAAAATTATTAACGTGTAACAGTTTGGCTTCATAGCAAACTATATTATTGTAAAGAGATTGATGGGCTTACTTCTTGATGGTGATAATGATGATGAAGCCATAGAAATTTTATGTGAAATGTTATTGGACTGTAATAATAATAATAATCAAAAAATAAAAATAAATCAATTGAAATATATGTATATGTTACTTTCAATCTCCGAAGATTAAGCTTTTAACAGGTTGACTGCCATGAGCATCATGTGTGGTGCTCACCTTAGTTTTCTGCGGGGCCATGAGCACCATATATGATGCTCATGTTTGATATCACAAACTAAACTATCCAATTTCTTGAGCATCATATATGATGCTCATTGTCACAAATTACTGTGAGACCATGAGTATAACATATGGTGCTCGGCTCCCATTGGTACATTTTCGGGAGAAACGAAATATCGCGACAAAAATGTGATATAACTGTCCATAATCGAGCCAAAGGTCAGAAGAAATTTCTGGCCAATTGGGACCAGTACACTCAAATCACCTTGGCAGTCAACCTGTTAAATGCTGTTATTTTATTTGATTGTATTACATTTTTAGTTTTATGACCTTTATGCCTCTATCCAGTACGCTAAGTAAGACAATGAGAAACAAAAGATAATAATAAATGAAAAGTCAAAGGCATATGCATGTTCTATGCTCCAATTGCGCTAGCCCATTCAAGCATGTTAGTCTCATTCGTAGTAAATTGGAATATGCATCTATAATTATGGCACCTTTTCATAAGTTTACCAATAGGAAAATTGAAAGAATACAAAATAAGTTTTTGAGATACTTATACTATAAAACATATAAAAGATCATCATAAAAAGAAAATGTGTCGTATTCAACGTTTCAAAAAAAAAAAAAAAAAAAAGACTTCACGTTTTTGTGTTATGGAAGGCAATTTATGGAACTTGTTTTCCTCTAAAAGTTTGTAAATGGAATAATCGATAGTCAAGAGTTTCTCAAATTGTTGTATTTTAATATCAACAACAAATATCTATGAATGAGACCTCCGTTCTGCTGTAAAAAATCACATTCAGAAGCTCATTCAATTTTTTCTGTAATTATATTATGCAAAAGGTATAATAATGTTTTAAAAATGAATACAGATATAGATTTTGCGATGCCCTTTCTCTTGTATATGAACACAGCAAAGAAAACTATCAAATTTGTTCGAGTTTAATGAAACAAATAGAATATTGACTGTGTGATTCTTGAATAGATAATGATATCGTTTTATAATGGAAAATTTCTGGTTGTTCCAAGGAAAATAAACAATGTGACAATTATTACTTTGTACTTAGATTTTAAATTTATATGAATTTTTGCGTTTAGTGTTCCAGACTCGCCAGCTAGTTATTATGATTTTATTTAGTTTTAGTATAGCTTAACACGTTATCTGTTCTTAGAAATATTCTATGCATATGTATGTATATTTGTATACGTATGTATGTATATGTACATATATGTATGTATTTGTAATGGTGTATGTATATTTATGTGTGTGAATGTACGTATGTATCTATGTATATGAATGTATATATGTGTATGTGTATGTATGTATGTGTATGCATATGTATGTATGTATGTGTGTATATGTATGTGTATATAGGCCTATTACTTTTAATATTTTGGATTATTAAATCAGAAGTTAATGGAAATGATTTGAAAGAAAGTATATAATTCTCTTTTTCTTTTTCTCTTATTGTAACTTTTATTTACTTACTTTGTTTGAATCTATGTATTTTTATTCTATTTATGAAATTTTAACTTTACTGTTTGTAAGCCTATTGTAATTGGGGCTTATGCCCTGTAATAGGAACAAAAATAAATAAACAAATAAATAAATAATGACGTACTTTTTTGATTAGCACATGTCCATAACAAAGGTTATATGATGCCACCAGAATATTCACTGATTATCTCCTGTTATTTTCTGCTCTCTTGTTTTCTTAAGTACTGTACATCTACTCCGTACAAATTTATAATATGCATGCATACATACATAGCTATATAGCATGAAGACGTCAAGTCCGAAAACCATGCACAAGACTTTACAAGATGCCCACAAGTTTCTTTTAGAGCAAATGAGCTCGGGTCCAGTCTTAGGAGTAGGCGAGATAATAATGGTAGGTTATGTGGAAATTAAGAAGAGTGTGAGAAACATTCGTATGTCCTGTGCTAGGTGGTCCCAGGAAGTAGGTTTTAGTCGCAATCGCATAGAAATAAATCGTTTTTATGCCTCAAATCGTTTTTGTGATAACAGATGACACAGATACTTAAAATGAAGAAGAAGGAGGCCAGTAATTGGAAAATGTACAGGTGAAATCTGTCACGTCACAAGAGAGTATTGCAGAATAGTTAATCCACTCAGGCGACATAATTTTAAAATAATAGTGAAGAATTCACACAGCAAATATGAACACTATGTGCAAAGTAATCTTTACAGAAAAAACAATTGTGGAGTGTCAAGAATGAAAGTGCTTTCATTTCTTTTCGGAGGTGCTGTTTCTATCTTCAGTCTTACGATCTTAAAAGTGTCAATTTAGAAAGGAACACCAATATTAAGAGAAATTATGTAGGTCACTTGTAAACATACGGTTCACTGCTTCCAATTGTAGTCAAAACTAGCTTGTAGTGGTCACATTTAAAGGCCAGCATACACTAGGGTATCTTTCGGTCCGTAAGCCTAGCGTAAAAATAGACGCGTAACAGAAGAAAAAGAAGCAGCCATTTTTCGCTCTTCCTCTTGCCCGTTAGCATTTTCGCCGATTCCAAGAGGTTCGTCCCGTTCCTGGCTGAAGTAGCACTCTTATTGGTCAGTACGGATGACGTCACAAAGATTCAAGTTCAACCTGCTACTAAGCGTATTGCTTTCGTTTCTCTGTTTTTTGTGTGTGCATGCTTAAAAACAGAAAGAGGAGATTATTAATATTATTACTTGTGAAATACATTGCATTATAATTCTTGATTTATGTTCACTTCTTACGCGGTACAAATAAATTATCCTTAAATAAGTCTTCGTCCAAATAAAAGTGTTATAAAACGCACTTCACATGAATGTTATTATTGACTACAATTTTAACATTTTTATTAAATCACAGAGACAATATTAGCTGATTGTGCTCACAATGAATACACTGGCTTTTGCAGAAATCGTACACTTTGTTATGCAACATCTTCTTTTGATTTCAAATTTACGTACAGAACTTGGGTTCCACTCAATTGATGATGTAAAATCGAAAACGTTTTGGCCTTGTTATCATACTTTTATCATGTACAAAAATGTTTCTCCGATTAACTTTACATTACACACTCCAGTTCGTCTTTATTTCCATTCAAAAGTAGGTCTGGTTTAGAAGTATTTTTCGGCAAATAACGTTGTAGTGTCGTTATTGATAAGCCTTGCTCGGTTCAATTGCACGAGAAATGCCCACCAAACTCAACTACATGGCCATTATTAGCTAGCATTCTTTATGAACTACATAAGGATACCAACTGGAACATACAATGTGAATTGCATTATATTTCGTTGGAGTTTAGCATCCCTTTCAACACCAAGGTTATAATGAGACATGGACCTACTGCTTCACGCGGAATCTTAACCACATGGGATTACGCCGGGAATCGAATCCGGATCTCCTGGACTAAAGACGCGTGTTAACGATATAGTCACTATATAGTTCCAGACAATGTAAAGTTAACCCTGCTTTTCTTTAGAATGAATATACCAGAGTCAACTTTACATCGCCTTAAACTTTAAACCATTGGTTCCCAAGGGCCAGCCTTCTGAAGAGGACTTGAAGAGCAAGCGAGAGATCACAATCAGACTACAGAAATAAACTATAAAATTGTCAAAAAAAAACACATATTACGTGTTTGATAATTTGTCTTTTTTATATTCCCATTTGAAACTTTTAAGTAATTCAACATTTAATAAATACAAACAGATGAAAACAAGGCGAGTGGTTTGAGGTTTGGAGACCCGTTTAGCAGGAAAGCTATATGAGACGTTAAACTACAGCTTAACGTAAAATCCTAACTACATAAGTTCTCGCCGAAAATCAAACTCAGGTCTCTCGCGCCGAAGACGTCTATGCTAATCATATAGCTATGAGGGAACTAAAGATGAAAATATGGTTATGATTCATTATCGTTATTATTATTATTATTATTATTATTATTATTATTATTATTATTATTATTATTATTATTGAAGACTTGAGATTTCAATGTTGAATTTGAAATCAGACAAAAAAGCACATATGGCCAATGAGTGGTAGAGATGTTAGCGAGAAGTATACAGGGTTTAAGAAGGAGGCGCCAGGTAAACGGTTGGGAACCACTGCTTTAAACATTATCACTTGTACACTTTATAACCTCGCACTTGTGCTTCCTGTTTCGTCCTGCCCTTGTGCGGATTTGATGCAAAACTAGCTTGTACGGACCAGTCAGCACAGATTGACCTGTAACTTACGCATTTGATGATATAATTTCATCAAGAAATCCATTATCAATAAAGACACGACAATGACATCTGTTACAAAATATGTCTCTACGTCCAATGCATATACGAACTGCAGGAGTTATTTTTTTTAAAATTATCTCTATACGAAACTCGTAATGTTTAAATGGGCCTATTCCATCAGTGGATTTTCATTCTGCTACGAATGCTTTCAAAAAGGATTTGCTTCATAATCTACTGTGAAATGTAGGAGACCTAAGAAAACAGATACCTGAATAGCACATTTAGTGAAGTTAAGAGCAAGGATACCAGATCTGAAAACACTAGCTTTAAAAAACACTGCAGACAATTCTATGTTGCAATTACTGCAAATTTTGAAATCACATTCCAAAAACTGGCAATTTACAGGAAAGATGTAGTAATTTAGATCTGATTTTCAAATTGAATTTAGCGTTCATTTCAGCAGGAGCCTCATGAGCTTCTGCGGGGAGTCTAACACAGGCCTCTGCGCCAAAGGTGTGTACGCTATCCACCTACCCATTAGTAACCTATATGTAGTAATTTAGAAACGAAAGAGAATATCTTAGGAACTAGCTTGTCTATACACTGAACCATGTAAGTATAGTCTTATAAACTTATAAACAACAACGCTAGACATCTTCGGTGTGGGAGACTTGAGTTTGTTTTCCGGCGAGAACTTATGTAGTTAGGATTTTCGTTAAGCTGTAGCTTCAAGTCTCATATAGCTTTGCTGCTGAACGGGTCTCCAAACCTCAATCCATTCGCCTTGTTTTCATCTGTTTGTATTTATTAAATGTTGAATTACTTAAAAGTTTCAAATGGGAATATAAAAAAGACAAATTATCAAACACGTAATATGTGTTTTTTTTGACAATTTTATAGTTTATTTCTGTAGTCTGATTGTGATCTCTCGCTTGCTCTTCAAGTCCTCTTCAGAAGGCTGGCCCTTGGGAACCAATGGTTTAAAGTTTAAGGCGATGTAAAGTTGACTCTGGTATATTCATTCTAAAGAAAAGCAGGGTTAACTTTACATTGTCTGGAACTATATAGTGACTATATCGTTAACACGCGTCTTTAGTCCAGGAGATCCGGATTCGATTCCCGGCGTAATCCCATGTGGTTAAGATTCCGCGTGAAGCAGTAGGTCCATGTCTCATTATAACCTTGGTGTTGAAAGGGATGCTAAACTCCAACGAAATATAATGCAATTCACATTGCATGTTCCAGTTGGTATCCTTATGTGGTTCATAAAGAATGCTAGCTAATAATGGCCATGTAGTTGAGTTTGGTGGGCATTTCTCGTGCAATTGAACCGAGCAAGGCTTATCAATAACGACACTACAACGTTATTTGCCGAAAAATACTTCTAAACCAGACCTACTTTTGAATGGAAATAAAGACGAACTGGAGTGTGTAATGTAAAGTTAATCGGAGAAACATTTTTGTACATGATAAAAGTATGATAACAAGGCCAAAACGTTTTCGATTTTACATCATCAATTGAGTGGAACCCAAGTTCTGTACGTAAATTTGACATCAAAAGAAGATGTTGCATAACAAAGTGTACGATTTCTGCAAAAGCCAGTGTATTCATTGTGAGCACAATCAGCTAATATTGTCTCTATGATTTAATAAAAATGTTAAAATTGTAGTCAATAATAACATTCATGTGAAGTGCGTTTTATAACACTTTTATTTGGACAAAGACTTATTTAAGGATAATTTATTTGTACCGCGTAAGAAGTGAACATAAATCAAGAATTATAATGCAATGTATTTCACAAGTAATAATATTAATAATCTCCTCTCTCTGTTTTTAAGCATGCACACACAGAAAACAGAGAAATGAAAGCAATACGCATAGTAGCAGGTTGAACTTGAATCTTTGTGACGTCATCCGTACTGACCAATAAGAGTGCTACTTCAGCCAGGAACGGGACGAACCTCTTGGGATCGGCGAAAATGCTGCCCGTTATTTGGGAACATGGTCAATTTCTAGTTTACTATGCGGTTTGAACAGGGTGGACTTATCTAAAGACATGTTTTTAAGTGCAGATGCTATAAAATTTTGCTATTAAGGAAAAAATACAAAGCAAGAAGAAAAGAATAAAAAGATTGGGACAGAGAAGTGATATTCAAAATAGAATATATGACCAAACATATTTTGAAGACGTTAACTATAATACCTTTTAAATACTGCAAGCACTAGTATACTGGAAATCCGAAGGAATTTTTGTTAGGATATGACTTGAGATTAGACTGAAGTAAGTTTGTTTTGTGTTCGTTTCAGTTATAATGTCAAACGGTTTTCTTACAACAGAGTCAATCAATTTTCAATTTCTTACAGGTATTTAAAAAGTCACATTCATCTTTACTAAAGTAGATGCAAAAAACACTGCTAATAAGAGAACTGTGTTCTAGTCATTTTTCCGGGAAGAACAAATGGAATATCTAAAATTTATGATGAAACTTGAAGATATAGTTATTCTTATTACATAATCTGTTCGAATTCCTTAACAGATTATTACGTATGCAGGACGAAATCCAAGAAAAATTTTGACAAAACGGACAACATTTAAGGGACAGAATCATAGGGGCACCCTAATATAAGTATGATTATATTTTCCTCAACTATCATGCACCTAAAATATTATTTGCAATTCTTCACTTTATTGGAAGAACATTTTTATAAAATACTGAAAACCCAATTGAACACGTAAGACTGATATAGTAATTAGGGGAGAGGTAGGTACATTTGAACACCTGTTTTCACATATTCGTTTTTGCTTCCAAACACACTATAAATTTCCTTATAGAACTGCAGCACATACTAAATATAATATACACTATATTAGCCATAAAATGGAGCACTTTGTTTGAACTTGCCATTCTATGCAAAGGTGTAAGGAGTGTCGTTCAAATGTACCCCCTTGGGGGGTAGATTGAAACAAGCAGGGGGTATATTTGAATTTACGTGGGGCAGTTATGAACAAACCATTATTTTACTACTATAATCTTTATTTGCATGATGAATTCGTTCACGTACAACAAAGCTAATGAAACAAAGCAGCATTAGAGGTTAAAGGCACAAGAATCAACCAATGGTACATGGCAAGGAAATAATAATAATTGTAATAAGAGCTAAAACGTATATGTTGTACTATATACATTAGACAAAAATCAATATGATATGTGGAAAACTTTAAAATTAAAAAAAAAATGATATCGTAGACTATCTATGAAAATAATATTATGATTCACTGTTTAATTTTGCTCATCATACCTGAATAGTCTTAATGAAAAACATATTGCTACTAGCAATGTGTTAAAACTACACTTTTTTTTACTTCTAACCGGGTACTAGAGCAAAATTTATCCTACCCTAAAATTCTGAATATCAACTTGAAGTGTCAGAATTTTTGCAGTACCCTTCGCCCCTCCAGAAGTTGTGAGATTAGAAAGTCTACACTCAATATCAGCAGCTGGCACTGAACATTTGTTTTCCTTGTCTGGAAATACAAACATGTTGCTGGTACCTTTACGTTTCAGAAAAATAGAGGTAGAATAAAGATAGAATAATGTGCAAATGTGCTCCCTAATTTTTGTTCAAAACTGTCCCAAACCGCAGGACAAAGCAAAATTTGGTTTTACGCAGACAACACGCACTACTGTGAAAGACAAAGGCAACAATAGATAAGTAAATTAATGTACTTCCTTCTGGAATGAATGGAAGATAATATCAAAACACAGGATTCTGTCAAAAATCTTACAAAGCTTCAGAGAAATTACAACTTACCACCCCACAAATGTAACAAAGTACTGCGTTTCATCAACAGTTACACTAAACCGGCATATAACAGTTGACAGTTGCGTAACGCAGTGTTGCCAAGCTAAAAATTTTGAAACGGCAAGATATGTTATTATTCCTGGACTGTTATCTTAAATGTTATAAAGTACCCCCGTTCAAATGTAGCCTATTCACCGCTATATATTTCACATTTTGGTCTTTGCTGAAAAAATGATCAATATTTCAGAATTAAAATAAATAAAAATTTATACAACATTCAAAATAAAAGACTACAATATGTTACCACATAAGGATGAAAATTTTAAAAACAATCAAATACATCATAGTTAATTTTCGCAGTTAAAATGAATGGTCTTACAGTAATACGCTGAAAGTATTTCAAATGATCCTATAATAAATAGGAGTATCTAGAACTTTTCATATCGGCGTGTGAAAGTAATTATAGCCGATTTGGCTTTTCATTATAACATTTTTACGTAATATTGGTACTTCAGTGTATCAAAAAGAAAAGAAAAAAGAAAGAAAGACAGAAAAAATATTTCAGAACATTGTAAAATTACAAATAACATTATAGAATACACAACAATTGAATGAAAAAATAATTATATACACTGATACATCCAATATATACTCCTATGATTCTGTCCCTTGGATTTTGTCCGTCTCGTCAGAATTTTCCTTAACTTTTGTCATCACTCTTGTTATTGCAGTTAATATATACATGAATGTGTGTAAAAGCATGCTAGGAGTCAAGCATTTCGGTGCTGAATTTCCATAAAAGATCCTTTCCCGAATAAAATTCGATGTCTCCAAAGATTAGGCAGAACGGGAATTCCTGTTCTGCCTAAAGATAAGATAATTGAAAATGTTTTCTTCAAAGTGCGGTACTGGAGAGCCTTTAGGCACAACGGGAATTAATCACTGAAAGTATGGTTGGAAGAAACATTGCTGCTGTTTGCATTAACCTTATCTCCTTTTTTAATAGCGTGACATTATTTATAGTTCATTTTCAATTCGGCATTGAGCACATGTTATTGAAAGTCATGTTATATTGTAGTAAACCTATTTTGGTTACTCCATGAATGTGTATTTATTTACCTGTTATGTTTATTTTGTGTTCATCTTTAAGTTGTAGATAAATACGATGCAAAAATAACATTAAGTTTATATACTTATATTAGTTCTTAAGTAATGACAATTTTACATTCTTTGTTGCTGCTAGTTAGCGAGCTTTCGTTGTCTTCTTCTTCTACTTGATAATTGGTAGTTTGCGTAAGGTGTTCTGGGTAGTGATGGGCAGAACGGCTCTTCATGTTGATCCGGATCTCAAGATCCGGCTCATCAAAATGAACCGTTCAAATGATCCGTTCATATGACCCGTTTGAAGAGCCACACAGAATAGATCATGAGCCGAAGTTCGTTTCTTGGGTCTTCGTGAACGATTTTCTCTCGACAGGTTTTCATTTCTCTTCCCCGCCCTGATCGGTTTCTTTCTTTCTTTTTTATTCGTAGGGACAAGTGTCGTAAAGCAAACAAAATAAACGTATAAAAATAAATGGTCATGTAAGTAGGGATGTGCCTATTTTATTTTCTTATGTATATAGGAGAACTCAATATTTAAACAACAATTGCCATTCTTTAAACAACAGTAAACCATTCTATCCCACTTTCCTTTTTTTTAAATCGAAACTTCTTCCTTTTTTCCCCTTCTGAAGCGGGTCCCATACACACAGGCACACACACACACACACACAACCACACACACACACACACACACACACACACACACACACCAGTTCCCCCGTGATCCGTTTGGCTCTCTTGTGAACGGGTCACACACACATTTACAAATCCACAATACTCTCAAACGGGTCACACACACAACTTTCATTTTTTTCGTGATCCGTTTAGCCCTCCAGTATAGTAAACGGGTCACACACACATTTACAAATCCTCCCACTGTGTAGTGTTCAATTGAAGCAAACAACATTCTTCGGTTCTTCCCTTTCACTTTGTGCGACGAAGAAAAGACCACGAATAAAAAAACGGCTCACCAACTGATCCGGTTCAGTTCACTGTAAGATCCATGGATCATTCGGGTCAGTACATGATCCGTTCATTATGAACGGGTCGTTCATGAACGTCACATCTCTGGTTCTGGGCACTGATGGAAAGATTTTTAGCACATAGTTAAATCGCAATTACTAATTTTGATTATGAACGTTTCCTATGAGTGACAATTATACAAATTGTTATATCCAATTTCCTCTTGATCTGTAGTGGTGGTAAAGGAATTGTAGATTGAAATTGCTGCGACGTGTGATAAAATTATTTAATTGACAGATTTCGCAATTTGGTCACATGTTCGTTATATATCTTAGATCAGGAAAGAAGGTTATTAATCATCGAGCAGAAGCTATATTTATGTTAATACAAGTTATCGTTGCTCAAATTATTGGTGATACTATATACGATAAAAGCAAAGTGATATCTTTTACCTTTGATATGAAATTATTCCAGAATTAACTTAAAGTATAGTGGTTGGTAAACAGCAGAGATTGTTGGTAAACAATTCGATTTTATGAATTAAATAATGGAGTTATGTAAATTAAATGACGTAAAAATACTGGCTATTACCCAGGCTATCTTAAGACGTAATGTAATTTCGTACGTTGAATGTTGATGTGTAGTGGGTATGACATACAACTTGTCAATGGGGAATTCCGGTACAGGTGAAGTACAATGGAGCATGTTATGTGTGAGAGGACAGAATGCGGTTTTCTTCGTATTGTACAAGTTTCCTAGTGTATGTTTTACTGCTAACGTTGAAATGGTGTTCAGTGGAACAGTGGCTACTTTCTGGTATTTCTCACTTAATATATTAATTTAACTATGAAGCTCTATTTTGATTGGAAGATCGAAGTTCTTTTCTGATCAAATCAGTATTATATGAAGTAAAGAAGTGTCATATTGCAAAAACGAAAACTTTACGTACCAAACTATTTTAATACTTTAGTAACTACCTTTTATAAATCATGTCCATTGGTCATATCTAGTCATATTTATTAGTGTATTCCTTTTTAAAATAATTTTCTGAACACTTATGTATACGAACGATAACACTGTTCAACAAATTTTGATCGAAAGTATGTAAATTCTTTGAAATTGCGATTTTTACATTGATTTAAGCGTAATATGAAAGAAAATGATGATAGAAAAATTTTCTTAGCTCAGGTTGTGAAAAAAACGCCCTTGTACAACAGTATCTGTATATATACAAATGTATTAATATTTATAAAAAAATTAAGCAAAATCCTTGTAAAAACCTACATTTCACTTTTTTTTTAAAATCTATTTCACTGTGATGTGATAAGCTGGGGAGTTAAGAAGTACCCTAACCTATAGCTTTATATACCCTTGTACTTCCTTTTTCAAAATTGCGCAAATACCAGTTTCACAGCGATACAGAAAATAGAGTAACCGTGGTCAAGTTAAACATTAACAATTCCGTAATAAAAATCAGTATTAACATCAAAACATAAAAAATATGTACAAATACCTTTTTGTGCAAGAACTACACTGCAATGTAGACAAAAGTTTCAAGTGATCCCTTGTACAGGATTGTGTTTATTTTATTTTGAGCGTCTTCGCTTGGCTTGCCTTTTGTAGGTTACATCTGGAGCATCCCTTGCAATAGTCAAACAGTAGTCGGCCAATATGTTAGAACTCCACTTTCCCTCATATCTCTTCTCCATGGCTGCAATATCCTGATGGAAACGCTCACCATGTTCGTCACTTACTGCTCCACAATCTTCGGGAAAGAAGTCTAGATGTGAATGAAGAAAGTGGAGTTTCAGAGACATATTGCAACCAAGATTTTCGTAGCACAATAACAACTTTGCTACCAGTTGTTTGTAATTTGTTGCTCGGTGTCTTCCCAAGAACTGTGAACAAACACTCTTCAAGCTTTCCCACGCAGCTTTCTCCTCACCTTGGAGAATTTCGTCGAACTTGTGATCTTTGAATAGTTGCCTAATCTGTGGCCCTATGAAAACACCCTCTTTAACTTTGGCATCACTTAATCGAGGGAATTGTCCTCTAAGGTACTTATAGGCCTCATCTTCTTGGTACATGCTCTTAACAAAACTTTTCATAAGACCTAATTTAATATGTAGAGGGGGAAGCAAAATTCGGTTACGATCCACCAGTGGTTCATGCTGCACATTTTTCACTCCCGGCTGAAGAGTTTCTCTGGTACTCCAATCACTTTTGCGGTAATGAGATCCACGATCTCTACTGTCCCATTCACATATAAAGCAACAATACTTTGTATACCCTAACTGCATACCTAGCCACAGTGCTATTACTTTAAGGTCACCACAAATGAGCCACTGAAAATCGTAATATTTAATGGCTTGAAGTACCGTAAACGTTTCAAGTTTTCATAAGATTCCTTCATATGAACTGCGTAACCTACAGGAATTTAAGGAAGTTCATTTCCAATATGTAAAAGCACTGCCTCTAAACTCACCTTGGACGAATCTATTTAGAGCCTCCAATCCGTAGGTTCGTAATTAATTTTAAGTACCCTCATGAGACCATTTATATCTGTACATGCCACAAGTGTGTCTTCCATAGTAAAAAGTGAAGTGAACATCTTCTCTCTATTCCGATACACTGAAATATTTAATTTTTCCTGCAATAAATTCCATTGCTTTAAGCGTGACGCTAAAATTTCGGCTTTGCTTTTCGAGAGGTCCAAGTCTCTGATTAGATCACTTAGTTCCTCTTGAGTAAGTCTATGTGGTTCACATGGAGGTTCTTCTACAACAAACGTAGGGTCCTTCGAAGTACTTGATTCAGGAGCTTCAACTTTTTGATCATCATCAGAAAAAAGATCGTATTCTTTAGGTGTGTCAGGAACAGGTAGTTCTTCTCCACATGGAACAGGGCGCATTGCAGAAGGAATGTTAGGATAGATCAAGGCCCGCTTCTTCTTCGTGGAAATTCCCTTCTTGGCGGAAGGAACCATACAAAAATAACAGTCTCTGATGTGGTCGCTTGGCTCCCTCCAAATCATGGGCACTGCAAAAGGCATTGAGCTCCCCTTCCCATTAATCCAATTTCTTAGATTGCTGGCACAAGTGTTACACACAATGTGGGGTGCCCAAGATTTATCTTGGTCTCCAATTTTACAACCAAAGTAATATTGATAGGCTTTTCTTATTAGTGGTGTTATAGTCTGCTTTTGTGAGGCAAATGTCACTTCCCCACACACGTAGCAGAAACTATCCGCTCTGTTTACACAATTTCGCGGCATTTTTGTTTATTGAAATCCTCAAAATGTCACTTGAAATAGTTCCGACAACTATTTAGAAATATATATTCGAAATACCAGTATTTTTGCGTACTTGTAGTTGTATTTTTATGTCCTGCACTACACAAACGTCACACCCAAAACGCTCATAACTGCACTATACCTGTCTTTTCTAACAATAGCAGAACACTACTGACAAGGAAGGGTCACGCAGTGGCTCCGCTGAGATCCGAACGAGACAAACATGTTTGCATTTGATATGTTATAACTAGACGAATCCCAAAGTTATACGTGCCACCGGGCGGTATATCGTGAGTTACAACATATTTTGTAATGTAAGAACTACAAAAATTTACCTGGCAGAATAGAACTCAGTCATTTGTTCGGAAACGGTTGGGTAAGTGGAAAACTCGAATAATACGTATCCCATCATTTCCAAGGACACAATTTTTTTCGGATAAAAAAGTTTGCCCCAGGGTCCTCGCAGGGTCCCAGACGGGGTCCAACTCAAAATTTTCAAATGGCAAGGGGTGCTAAGTAGCACATCGTTTGAAAGCTGTTGTAAAATAAAAGAAAATGCAGCAAGTCTCGACTCTCTACGACAACCCTGTGCAAAATGGCGGAGGGCCAAAATGTAAACAAAAACTTAATTGAAAAGTCCATGGTCACCCCTATAAATCTTAAACGGTGAGACAAATGTGAAAATAGGAAAGGGAGTGTGGCATTATTTTCAAAGTACAACAATTTAAGTAAAAACGTCTTGTCCCAGGGTCCCCACATGGTCCCAGGTGGGGTCCAACTAAAAAGTTTCAAATAGCAAGAGGGATAAAGTATCTCATCGTTTGCAAGATCTTGTTAAATGAAAGTAGATGGAGCAAGTCTCGACTTTTTACGACAACCTTGTCCAAAATTATGGTGGGTCAAAATGTAAACAAAAGCTTAATTGAAAATCTATGGCCACCTTGAATCCAAGATGGCCGCTTAAAACCTATGCCATTCATAACAGTACAAATCTGAATCTCTATTTTTCTCTATTATGTATTTAGAAACAATAGGAAGAGTAAAGAACAATTGAATTTCGATTCACTTCAACTACTATTTCATTCGATAACAACGCATATGTTTTGTTTTAATGCATGTTCGTCACGGTTCTCTCGACATCATTTACTTGAATATAACGAATATGCGATGAACACACAACTCTGACTTCCTACTCATACTGATAAACACAAGTTGAATACCTTCGAGTATTTTTTCTAATTTTGTCATACGTAGTTCATGCATAAAGGACTTGCTGGACCAGTAGGTTGGGGGCTCTATTGCAACGTATTTGTGATGGTTACATTTGCATGTCATTCGTTGGTTTGATCGCAATACTTCAAGCAATACCAAATATACAATATATATATATATATATTCATTTACAAGATTGGCGAGTAGTGCCAAATCATGTGTACGTCATTTTAGTACATCGAGCTGAGTCAAACTTTGCTGGTTTGGTCACAATATTCCAAGAAATAACATATTTATATACGAACTCATTTTTTACGCTGACAGCCATATTGGATTACAGATTATACTCTTTAATATTTTGTGGATACCTACTATTAACCATAAACGCAAATACTATTAACCAGATTTCGCTTCTCCAACACTAGTGGTGTGAGCTGGACATGCGTTCGATACATAGTGCGGCATTTTGAACTCAAGATGTCCGTTTTTAAACATTTCGAATATTTTCGTCACCTACTAATCAACATTAATGCCAAATTTGGCTTCCCTAGCTTCAGCAGTTTGGTATGCTTATCCTTTCGATATAGGTTTTAAGCAATCATCTTTTGTTCAAGGTGGCCATAGATTTTAAATTAAGCTTTTGTTTACATTTTAACCCGCCGCAATTTTGGACAGGGTTGTCGTAGAAAGTCGAGATGTCTTCCATCTTCTTTCACTTAACAAGAGCTTTCAAACGATATGCTACCTCTCTTTCCGTTTGAAACTTTTTAGTTGGACCCCACCTGGGACCATGTGGGGACCCTGGGAAAAGACGTTTTCACTTAAATCGTTGTACTTTGAAAATAATGCCACACTTCCTTTCCTGTTTTCACATTTGTCTCACCGTTTAAGATTTATAGGGGTGACCATGGACTTTTCAATTAAGTTTTTGTTTACACTTTGACCCTCCGCCATTTTGCACAGAGAGTCGAGAGAGACTCTCTTACGTTGTCGTAGAGAGTCGAGACTTGCTGCATTTTCTTTCATTTTACAACAGCTTTCAAATGATGTGCTACTTAACACCCCTTGCCATTTGAAAATTTTGAGTTGGACCCCGTCTGGGACCCTGCGAGGACCCTGGGGCAAACTTTTTTATCCGAAAAAATTGTGTCCTTGGAAATGATGGGATTCGTATTGTCCGAGTTTCTCACTTACCCAACCGTTTCCGAACAAATGACTCGGTTTAATCTATTCTGCCAGGTAATTTTTTGTAGTCCTTACATTACAAAATATGTTGTAACTCACGATATACCGCCCGGTGGCACGTATAACTTTGGGATTCATTTAGTTATAACATATCAAATGCAAACATAATTGTCTCGTTTGGATCTCAGCGGAGCCACTGCGTGACCCTTCCTTGTGAGGTAAGGAACACAATGAAACCAAGCGTTCATATAGTTTCTCCAGTGTCGCCAGATCAGTGTAACATTTTACCCCAAACGAAGCGAATATATTTATTTTTAAAGCGTTATTATTAGACATGCCTGTAAAACGAAAAGTAGAGCTAATATTCGAAAATAACTTTCAAATTCGTGATCAGCACCACAAAATCGATAAGAATTAGCTGATTTTGTTCAATTTACATTTTCGTTGTTGAACAGTGTAATCATTGCATGTATATGCTTATTTTATTTTACTGTGTTGGTATAATAGTTTTCGGAGTAGCTCAACAGAATTCCCGCTGCTCGGTTTGAGAATTTGAACTGTACAAAACATTTACAATCTCTTTTATCTAACGTTTCATTTTGGTCAATATTTTATTTAGCGAAGTGAGATATAGTACCGACAATTATTTCATTGTTGATATTATCCAGAAAGAAAGAAACAAGACATTAATATTAGCAGAATTCCACATTTCAAGTTTTATGATATTTATGTTATTGTCAATTTGTTGATTTTCTTCTTCAAAGCAATAACACTTACGATTTATAAATATTAAAACTGTGGTGTTGATACTATGACACTGTTTGTGGATGACAAACTAGTAATTCTAACGGGAGAAGTAGTTCATTGTAATTCTAAATCATCTCAAAGAAGGTGAGTGAATATAGTGGGTTTTCTGAAAACATTAAACGTAAATTCGTGTATGCTCATATTTTTGTTTTGATATACAGTAATTGCTTCAGGTTAATAAAGAGTTCAAACAAACATTTATTTTTATAGTTGAATACCAAATATTTCTTGCTGTACTCCGATATAGGAATTTCATACTCCGCTAAACGAGCTTTTACCATTTTCTTCTGCTTATCTGTAGTACATATATAGAGAGAAGGTGCTGCAATATTGCTTTCTTTAATATCACAGCAGGGGTTCACGGTGGCTCACGTATAGAGTGTAGGTCCCTAATTCGATCCCCGTCTAAGTAAGTTTGTGTGGAGGACATCGTGTCCGTGTGTTTTCTCAGGGATACTCTCGATTCCTTCCACATTTCATTCCACTAATTTTCCCATCATCATTAACTTACTTTAATAATCGTCTCTCTTAGCCTAACCAGCATAACGTGGGGCGTTCAACTCAAAGATACCATTTCAATATCACAATACGGATAACTCTGAAGGCGTGACTTCATATTTATAAGCGTCTTTATCTCTGTGAAAAAAAAATATATTGTCCAAATATAAAATTGAACCTGAAATTCTAAGGATAGAATCGAGACGAGGCGTTGTAGAGTCTCAGTCTAGTCTCAACTGATAACTCGATCTCGGGCGAGAGATGCTTCTCTCAATCTCTGTCTCGGTGTTTAAGGCTAAGTGTCGGTCTCGTCTCGAAAGTCCCGAAATAAAAAATGTCAGTTTGAAATTGTGAAAGTATTATTATCATACAGTGTGCCGTTTCCGCTTTTTTATTTATTTACTTATTTATTTCCCTTCATTCCTGACTTAGAATTATGATATGATTTACTTATTTATAGCTAGTTTGCTAGCGTTAATATTTTCGTTCGTGTGTTCCAGGTTCAATCATCAGTAGGTATATCATTCCTGGGATAGAACTGTAATAGTAATCCATATTTCACTTTCAGCAATATACTTTGTCTCACATAGCCTCAGTACTGCTTATACAATTAAACTCTGTTAACTCCAGTGCTATACTCGGATAGTAATTTATTTCCTTCCCTTGAAACAGAATTGTTGAATACCTTCTAACGGATGACGCAACATATAGCAGAACAAAGGTATTTAATCGTACTGAAATTTAAATTTTACAATTTTTCTTTTGTTACCCAATACATTCTGTTTTGCCTGTCATTTTAAAAACAGAATATAACGTTCATTATCTTAACAAATAAAGTAAATTATTACTACAATATATTTTGTTTCAAATTGATCAAATGCTTTATTACCGTTTCACATGTTCGTGCTTAATTGACACTTTCTATGCAGACATTTCCTTGTATGCAGACATTTCCTAGGCTGTTTTTGCCTCTTAGTATCCAGTTTAGAATTGTTTTCGTCCATCGATCATAATTTCCTCTTACTATATGTCCAGCACATTTTTCAGTCCATTATTTCATTAGTACCAGTCATTAGTTGCCAAATATTTCATTTCTATATATTTGGGTTACAAATAGTTCAAATCCGCTACTTTTGGAGCATATACATGCTACTTTTTGATCTTCGAATCTGGCAACACTGACTTAAATTTAAATAAACATGATGTAAGGACTCCAATTTGGTCTAGGGGAAAACTAAAAGTTTGCTTTTTTTGTGTTGTTTTGAAGCAGATTATTTTTACACATATATTTATTCAGTTTTATGTACCACGTTTATGCTAAAGGAGAACATATATTTATTATATACAAAACTTTCTGTAGCAAATAGTTTTCATATTTGTAATTAACTACTCTACTCGTTATCATTATTAATAATAATTCTAGTATTACTAACATAGCTGTTACCGTTGGAATTAAATACGTTCATGATAGTATTATAGCAATTACTTACTACTGAAATGCTTTATAGAATATTTAAGTCTGTAGTTTCTAGTAAAGGTGGCCACAGAAGTTAATGGTTGATAGCCCATAGTGCGTCACTGAAATTTTAGAGGATCTTTGAAATGCAACTTAATTGAAATTAATGAGAAACTTAGATATGTTTAGAATACATTTATTTAATAGAAGAATATTACGTTTAATCAATGTCGCAACCATGGTTGGGGAAGCGATGTATTAAAGTACGAACCATTGAAATAATCTAGAAGCAATAGCTGAGTTTCATTTATTTATTTATTTATTTATTTATTTATTGAGTTTCTGAGTTTTGCATCCTTATACAACGTCGTGATTACGAAGGAGGGATTAGACTTTGTAAGATTGCCAGATTGCCAATGCCAAGAGGAAGTGGACCGAAGGAAATGAAATTGTGCACAAATATTGTAGACGTAAAATGAGGGAAATACGCTTTTCGTATTTTCCTCGAAAAAACGGTTGGGGGGGCACGGACCCCTCCAAGTCTTTATTTACGAAATATCAAAAATGCTAATAACAGTATGTCAGAAGTGTCTAAGGGATATGAAGAACTAACTTTGTGAAGGGACAATACTCAAAAAATAGACTAACACGGGTTTTTATTTTCTTCGGAAAAACGGTTTTAGGAGCTAAAGCACCCACTCAAAATTTTGAAATTTAACGCTCGAAAAGCAAGAAGAAGTAGATCCAAATGAATGAAATCGTACACAGATATTGTAGTCGTAAGATTAGGGAATACGTGATTCGTATTTTCCTTAAAAAAAAAAAAAAAAATAAATAAATAAATAATAAATAAAATGAAAGAAAGAAACTGTTGGGTGGACCGAAGCGTTGGGTGGCGGAAAAAATGTGGACCGAGGTGAATGAAATTGTGTGTAGATATTATAAACAAAATAAGGCCTTTCCTGTTCAACAAGTCTCCCCATCCGATTTCTTCAAATTTGGCACATCAGCAGTAAGCGCAAACAGTATAGCGTATTTTAGTTTTCGGGAGGCCCCTTTACAATGTTTTCCCGCGTAAACAAAAACACGTGTCGATTTACTTTCTGTTTAGTGTTGATGTGCCAAATTTCAAGCAAATCGCATGCGGACCCTTGGGAAATCCGAGAGGCCTTACTTTACATCTACACAAAATTTCATTTGCTTCCGTCCACTTCTTCCTCCGCTACTACGGTAATATTTACTTTTTTCGGAGTGGCCTTATTCCCAAAACTGTTTTTCCGCACAAACTAAAAATACGTGTTCATTTTTTTTGCACAAAGTTTCGTTGGAGTTCTTCATGTTCTTTAGGAACTTCTAACGTACACTTATTTGCACCTTTCATATTTCGCTAGGTATTGGCACGAGTCGAGCTAAAACTCGACTCGACTAGAATCTCGAAACGAATTCGAGTCGAGTCAAAGGTAATTTTCTCGAGTCGAGTTCCGACCCGAGTCACTGTTTTGAGGTGGTGTTTCGAGTCGAGTCGAGTTTGATATCTGACTCGCTCGTTTTAACTCCTTTTGAAATCGTGGATTGATTAGACTGGAAAGCAAAAGCTATGAGAAATGTATGCAGTAATGTGCAATATTTTTAGTGTTTCTCACGGGATTTGACATGTTTTGCATCTCGTCTCGTCTCGATTAACAAGGAGACATTTGATTTTTATAACGGGACAGTCTCAAATGCCGTGAGCACCAAAATAAATATATACTGTAGTTCTTACCACCAAGACTAAGACCTGCATGGTCGAAGTTTTGAGACGAAGCAGAAGCCAAATCCGGGTAGTAAGGTTAAGCGGTTCAGCTCGGTTCAACTCAGCGAACAGCTCGAGCCGGCTCGGTTGAGATTAGGCACCGACTCAGCTCAGGTGAGCAATCGGCTCGATCTGGCTCGGTTGGGGTGAGCCATCATCTCGGTTTATTTCGGCTCTGTTGGGTAAGATATTGGATCGGCTTGATAGTAAATGAGCTTGAGCCGAGCCGCTCGGGCCGTTGAAACCCTAAACCCGGGCCGAGCAGTTTCCAACATGTTTGTCCGGCGCCCTCTAACTTTTAACGATTTTTGGTTCGAGTCCGGATACTTGCTCTTCCGGAACTCAAACCCAGAACCTCGTGACCAAAGTCCTTGCCTTCTTTACTTCACAATTACCGAGGCCAGCAGTCAACTAGATTTTAGTATTCAGATAAAAATTGCTTATCTTTTGTTTATACACGATAGAGGTCTGCACGAGCCGGAACTTTTAGCCCGGGCCCGGTCCGTGAATTTATAATGTTAGGCCCGACCGGAGTTCAAAATATGTTTTAGCATTTGGTCCCGAGCTCGTGTGATAATCAAATGAGCCCGAAGTAAGCCTGAATTACAGAAACTTAATAACGAACGCAAAATTACATTTCTAATTACAGCAATTAGAAGTTTGATTTTGATGTTGTGCTTTAACATTTCTCTAGAAAGAACGGTCCAATAAATATCCCTGTACAATATATTTACAAAGTTAGACCCGAGAAATATGGTTTTTATTTTAAAATTTACGGCCCGGGCCCGAAGTGATATATTCTTAGTAGGCCCGAGTCGAGCCCGCGGGCAGGGCCGCGGTGGTTCAGTGTTAGAGCGTTCACCTTTGGTGCTTTGGGGTCCTTCGTTCGATCCTACCACTCGCCAAGTCAACTTTGTATTGGACAAATAGCGTGTGCGTGGGTTTCCTCGGGGTTCTCCCGTTTCCTCCCACTTTTTTATTTAACCATTTTATTCATTAATCATCATCACCCTCTCCTTTAGCCTAGCCGGCATAAGCGTGGGGCATAAAACTTCAAGATTTCATCTTTTCCGTCCCACGGGCCGGGTCGGGCTTGAGCCCCTGCAGACCTCTAATACACGGTTGTGCGATAATAATAATAATAATAATAATAATAATAATAATAATAATAATAATAATAATAATAATAATAATAATAATAATAGTAATAATAATAATAATAATAATAATAATAATAATAATAATAATAAAGTTGTAGTAGTAGTAAGTATCATTGATAATAATTATATTGTCTATGTAGGATACTTGAAGAAAGTACTTAAAACTACACACAGCATTTGGCTCATTTTGACTCCACTCGACTCGAAACTCGAGTTAATTTCGAATTGAGTTGGAGGGAATTTTTCGAGCCGAGTTCTCAAGTCAAGATCAAAGATGTCTGTTTCGGGTCGATTCGAGTTCCAATGAAAACTCGCTCGTGCCCATCCCTATATTTCGCAATCAACAGCTTAGAAGGTCAGTGCTCCACAAAATATTCTTTTTTTTTTTATTTTTATTTTTATTTTTTTTTAAGGAAAATATGAAACATGTATTCCCTCATTTTACGTCTGCAATATCTGTGCACAGTTTCATTCACTTCGGTCCACTTCTTCTTGCCTTTCGGGTGTCAACCTTCAAAATTTTGGGTGGCGACTTTTGCCCTCTAAAACCGCGTCTCCGCAGAAAGTGAAAAACACGGATTAGTTATATTTTATGTGTAGTATCTAGCTGCCAAATTTTATCAAAACCTGAATGTTAACATTGAGAAGTGTTATATAATTGTATTATATGTAAGTGAATTACAAAGAAGTTCTGTAGGAAGAGGGTAAAGCATTTACTTGAAGCAGTATTCCCTGCTTGTGTAGTTGCTAGCGCGTGTGACTTGCACACAGGGTCTCTGTTCCATCCCCATTTACAGTTTATTATGAAAGTTTTTTCCTCAAATGTAAGAGTTCCGTATATATTTGGCACATCTTTAAGAGAAATAAAATTTCAAGTATTCTGGAATTTATTAATGTAGAAAAAAAATTACTGTTTTATATAAACACATCTCCATATTAGAAATTTTAGTTTGAAGTTCATGATTCATTCCCGTTCTGCCTAAAAGCCCTCCCGCACTTTGTAAAAAATATTTTAAATGATCTTATCTTTAGGCAGAACGGAAATTCCCATTCTCCCTAATCTTTGGAGACAAGGAATTCTATGCTGGAAGGATTTTTAAAGGGAAATGTAGCACCGAAGTGCTTGACTCCTAGCGTGTTTTATGCACATCGGAAGTCATGTAAGTGCATACGATGGCTGTAGTACCGAGAGCGGGAACAAAACCCAAAGACAAAATATTCAAGAAAATTCTGACAAGACGGAAAAAATCATATGAACAGCATTATATGAGTATATATTTGATTTCCCAGTGCTCGCCCTATATGATTATTTTTTTCCCTTCAATTGTCACATTTTCTTTCTTTTAAAATACGGAAAACCCAATAAAACGTATTCCCAAAAGTATTATAATAAAAGGGTAGAATGGCTTTAATTACTTTCACACACACCCACATGAAAAGTTCTGGGTATTTCTATTTATTATACATTTAATACATTTGAAATACGTTCAGCATGTTACTGTTAGACCATTGATTTTAGTGAAAACTAGCTCTGATGTTATTTGATTATTTTTAAATGTTCATCTTCATGACGTAGCATATAGGAGTCTTATTTTGAGCGTTGTATAAATATCTATTTATTTTAATTCTGAAATACTGGTCAAGATTTTTTAAAGCAAAGATCAAAATGTGAAATGTAGTCTATACTTACCACACACGTGTTCAAATTATTAGATTCAACATTCAGTTTCTGAATATTTTACAGTTCTTACAATATTACATAAGAAAACACCTTTCAACTTAGTCCAAATTACTGTTCTGTAACTCTGTTCTAATTTCTTTTGGTCATGGCACATGCTTTTCAATATCAATTAAACAAATGTGTATGTGACATTTAAATATACATACTATAGAGTGTGTGTATCTAAATTGGAAACAAAAAAAGAAATGGAATACTTACAAGAAAATGATCTCTTACAAAAAGATTACTACTTCGTATGAAATCTCTTATTCTTTATTATGTCTTTTATCCTTTGTGGCATGCTATATACAAGTTTACCACATTTTGACTTCAATTCAGCATAAATTGTTGATCTCCTCGATCAATTGATGTTTGGTTGTAATATGCTTCTTCTTTAGATTTTCCTTCATGAAGCTCCAGGGGTTTTCAATTGGGTTCATATCAGGACTATTATCCAGCCACTGAAGAACACTAGTTTCGTTGTTCTCGAAGAATTTTGTCACAGTTTCGCCCCGGAGGCATGGGGCTCAATCATGCATAAAGATGAAGTGTGCGTCATCAAACCAAATTGCAGTCTGGGGAAGCAGTTCTTCTTGAAGAACTTGTAGGTATTGGTCGTGCTTCATTGTTCTCTCTAATATAGGGGAGCTTGCCCTAGTACCGGGAACCTAAGCATTTTTTTCTATTTGTTTAAGAACCAATCAACAAATCGATACAAAAAACACACTGACAATAATCACAGCATAACATTTTTATTATAAGATTTCGACATTAAATTTTACGATTTTCTAAAATGCTCAAAATGGTTGGTCAAAAAACTGTTCCCAGAACCGGACCTATTACTATAAATATCAAAGCGAGGAGTGGTTGTAAATATGCAAGCAAATGATGTGTTATAGTTATGAAATACAATTTATTTGTTATGTTAATAGTATTACATAATCCAGTTCTTACAATGTTAGCTGACCAGATGAACTATATCCTCTATTAGTACTTTCGGTTTAAAAGTATGAAAATTGAGTACAAAATTAAAAGAGCAAAATATAATAGTACTTCACCGCAACAATGTTTCTCTTCCCTACTAAATTGTACAGAAAATTGACTACTGTTACAACCGTTGGTACAAGCAACATATTTATAAACTTCTATAATGATAATAAAACAAAGACTAAAGGAACAATAATGTGCAGGAAATTAAAGCCAAAAAATTTTCGAATTAAATGCTGCATCTCAGTAAGCTCACTGCTTACAATTTTCGCAAATAAAGTAATCATTATTTTCACTCGTCACACCCAACATGTAACCATCCTCGGCAACTGCAGCACTGTACTCAATCCTCATCGAAACCTCCACAAATAAGACACTCCGTGAGAGTATTTTCCTCTGCTTTGTCCAGCACCTCTCCGAACACTACAGTTTCCCGCTAACACACTATCCACAGCTTTCTTCATACGTTCTTCATCCCGTTTTCCTTTCTTGTATGAAGCCATCGTTGTACCAAGTTCCTAGAAATCAAGTCCACTCTAAATATCTTCTCAACTAACACTAATTGGGTAATTTCTTCTGTCCGGTACTGGGAACATTCGGAGTGTCCGGTATTGGGACCACACGATGTATTAGAAAAAGTATTACCAACTAAAGAACATGGAAAGTTTAGTTAATGCTTCCACACTGTACGCTTCTTTAATTATTAAGAAATATTACGAGAGTAAGATAAATTTAGTTCACTTACCTGAGGAGGGTGCAAATCTTTTGTAAAATTATATGTGTAATGCAAGATAGCAGCGAGGATCAATTTTCAGCGAATTACTTGAGACAGACAAGTGCCGCCAAACACTTACCCCTGTTCATAAATGCTACAGACGCATGTAGAACAGATACTGCTCTCTATCGCAGGAATGCTAAAACTAATATTGTCCGGCACTGGATCAAGGTCCCCTATACAGTTTCCAAGGCCCAAAGACAAACATCACACCTCAGACCATGACTGAAGTAGGATGTTTCACTCTTTGTTAGAGGTATTTTACTTCAATTCCTCCAGAGGTCGACGTCGCACATATTTTAAACATTCATCAGACACGAAGACACATGATTCATCACTGAAACTCCTATTCTCCAATCATCAGCAATCCAATTTTCTACGCCTCGTGCTCATTCGAGGCAATTCTTTGCAATGATTGAAGTAACTTTTGCTTTTTTTCTTGGCCTGAGTGCTTTTATTCCATCAACACAAAGGATCCTTGGAAAATTTTCAGGCGAAATGTCTACACCATACTCACAAGTAAACCTTACGTTTGGGTGAATCGAGTTGCTGACTGAGACACATATGAGAAAGTAGTACTAAATGTAGTCAGTATTTCAGTGAAGTTTTAGGTGCGAAGCTCCAGGGGTTTAGGAGATACAGTTACCAGAACATCACATGGAAGTACAGAATAGTCTTCATACAGTTGGAGGTAAAAGCTCTGTAAGGCCCCTTGTAACGACAAAAGATGAATAACAAATATATGGGTACATATTAGGACTAGGAGGAAGTCATATAGTAAGGGTATACCTGACGGCGGCCATCTTGAAATCCGCCATTTTGAATTAAGGTTAAGTTTTTAAAATAGGAATAGGGTTATGTGATACATGATTTAAGGCGCAAATTTAATCAGAAGAACAATGGTGACGTTAATTTTGATTTACGCGCAATTGGTAAAAAGTTACAGGGAAATTAAATATTGTTGCTTCATATGTATTAGTCCTTTACCGCACCTTGTAAATTTTGTGTTAATGATAATAATTAAATAAAAAGCAGATGGATAAATATTAGGTCTATGGTAAGAGTTTCCTTGATGACGGCCATGTTCAAATCCGCCATTTTGAATCAGACAAAAATTTTAAACAAAATGCATAACCTTATTAATAGCAAATTTTACCATAACTCCAACGGTATAACCATTTTTGCTTTATCATTAACCAGCACAAAATTAAATGGATCGCTCCTTACGACTACTGCTTTGACGGAATTGTTAACGACAAATGTGTCAAGTGTAACTCGATTGCCTTTGTCAGGTGTGCTCACTGTGAGTAGAGCATTTGTGCAAGTCATGCACTCTTTTCTGAACTACATATTGATTGTACTAATTGAGGACTTTTCTGGAAGAAAGACCCAAGTTCAATTATGACTCAATTCCACTTTGGTCATTTTTCCTTAAATTAGCAAATTGTTTATGCGATAACAAGTGCTGGTTAATGATAAAGCAAAAATGGTTATACCGTTGGATTTATGGTAAAATTTGCTATTAATAAGGTGTCACTGTTATGCGTTTTGTTTAAAACTTTTGTCTGATTCAAAATGGCGGATTTGAACATGGCCGTCATCAAGGCAACTCTTACCATAGACCTAATATTTATCCATCTGCTTTTTATTTAATTATTATCATTAACACAAAATTTACAAGGTACGGTAAAGGACTAATACATATGAAGCAACAATATTTAATTTCCCTGTAACTTTTTACCAATTGCGCGTAAATCAAAATTAACGTCACCATTGTTCTTCTGATTAAATTTGCGCCTTAAATCATGTATCACATAACCCTATTCCTATTTTAAAAACTTAACCTTAATTCAAAATGGCGGATTTCAAGATGGCCGCCGTCAGGTATACCCTTACTATATGACTTCCTCCTAGTCCTAATATGTACCCATATATTTGTTATTCACCTTTTGTCGTTACAAGAGGTCTTACAGAGCTCTTACCTCCAACTGTATGAAGACTATTCTGTACTTCCATGTGATTTTCTGGTAGCTGTATCTCCCAAACCCCTGGAGCTTCGCACCTAAAACTTCACTGAAATACTGACCACATTTAGTACTACTTTCTCATATGTGTCTCAGTCAGCAACTCGATTCACCCAAACGTAAGGTTTACTTGTCAGCCATTTTTATGCTTAAGTCTCTAGAAGTTGCGTTTCTGTTTCCCGAAGCCAAACTTTTTAGTTTCTTGATCACTTATCGATAGCTTTGGATCTCGCACACACTTCCAAAGGCAATTTTTCTCTACAATTACTTCTTGCTCATCGCAACGTAGATCTTACTTACAGATTTTTGCCCCACCCCCACTCGAATAGCAACTTGTCGTTGTGTATCTCTTCCTTCCGCCAAAAGTGTTTTGACAACTTCCTCTTTACGGGAAGAAAGCTCTCTGCCTTTTCAAATTATGCCGCGATTACTGGCCTTCATAGAATAAAAGATTAATATACAAAACCCGTCAAGATCACTTTTGAACTGGCCCATTCGAATTGTTGAACGCTTTGAATGTCGTAACTGCTTACGACTGCAAGCACAATACTTCAGATTGTAACTTGATGTTAGAAACCACAATAAGTATCTACAACTGCAATACAACTCTCAGAACTCTCTCCCCTCTACTAATGCCATCTCCCAAGTAGCATAAAATGATCAGCCCGACGTCCATAAATGATCAGTCAAAATTGGCCCCGACGATCGGGAAAAGGTGGTTATGTCCGCTTTTTCGACAACTTCCCGACGGTTTCCCGATCATATTCGGAGAATAACAACAATATCCTGACTGATTACCGACGACTTGCCGACCAAATATGGACAGTTCATCGACTATAAACGTGAGTATTTTTCGACAATCTTCCGACCGGCCTTCCCGATAATATCGACCGATTACTGACGACTTGCCGACCAAAAATGGAGAGCTCACCGACGATGGACGACAATTTTTGGACCATCTCCCGATCAAATAGGGATAACCTAACGACGGTAAGCGTGAGTGCTTACTAATATCAGCTGTGGATGCTGGATCGTACCTCCCGCAGATATTCAAAGGTGTAGATTCCCTATATCCGCGAGGCTGTGTTCTAAACATCTACATCTGATAATAGTAAACGCTGTATTACATATACAGAGGACTAGATGTTACCACACAATACATATTTGATCCTTATATGTAGTTTAGCTACACTGCCATTCAAGAGAAAGTTTGCCAAAAAAATCCCTTTAACAATTTACTTCAATTAATATCTACAGTCTTCTCCAAAATTATTGTCCCATGTCTATAAATATGTTGTTGTAAGAATATAATTTGATAACGAATTCGCCCGGTATTTCTTATACTGCTAATATGTGTGTATTCGGCAAAGACATGTATGTGACAAATTTCATGTCAAAAGAGCAGTAAATAAGAACAATAAAACGAAAATAACACTTTCTTGTTCATTTAGCAACATTTTGTTTTACTCATTATAATTACCGTATTTATAATTCTTTTACTATGAAATTTTTCCACAAATATACATTTCCCGATTATACATATAGTATTAGTAATAAAAGTGCCCTGCAGGATCACAATCAAGTTATATTCTTACAAGTTATAGATATGCGATAATCATTTTGAACATGAGTGTAGGTTTACATTACATTTAACATTAATCTTTCTCTAAATTTCGACGCCTATGTTCCGGCTTTGTTCATGTGCGGATACGAAGTAATTATAATTTTCTAACGTCGTAATTATAGGATATAAGATGATTTTTATAAGGTCTTACAAAGCAATGAAAAAATACATTTTTAAATAAATATACATGAACTTTCATTCTTCAGTTTCACAGAACAAATAATAAAAAAAATGGTTAAAATAAATGAAACATGCATTTATGTGCAGCAGCAGCATTACTTTATGATGATGTAGATACTATATATTTGAGCAGATTTTTAGCAAAACAAACCGGCACAAGAAGTCATATAAAAATACAAAACATTACACAAATTGTAAATAAAAACTGAACGAAACGTGTCTGTTTAGAATGCATATTACCTTTTTCGAAACAATTATTAAACATATTAGTAGAATCGCAGTTTCAGTTGAAGTTTGAGTTCTACGTGTAAGATATTCTACTGAACAGACTGATCATATTCAGTAATGTGTGCACAAGTAAAAATCAGAAGCATACCTGTTACATCTATTTATAGAAGTTTACATAGTATAGATTAACTGAAGAATTGAAAACGCAAGAAAACTAAACATTAGATGTTCTTAAAAATAAAAGAAAAAATGAATGCTCCTTTACCGAAAATATCTCACTATTTAGCCTTCTATGGAAAACAATCGCACAAAACTCAACTTCAGTTGAAATGTAAGCAATAAGTACCATTGCTTTCAAGTCTTCCTTCTACATTTAAATGTGAGAGTTAATAAAAGCTCTTAACAAAACTAAAACTTCAAGTAAACCAGTTTGGAATTAAGTTACAAGTAGACTATTTTAATCATTATTAGACTATTGTTACGTAAAAACTAAAAAAATCCTTGGAAATCAAGTAGAATTTCACGAACTTCTCGTTACATATTCTATTAAGGAACCTCTAATTTTTCATTTCTTGTGAATAATGCAAAATCAACGTTTAATATGAAAATTTGAAAACAAATCCTGACAAAAAACTGTAAAAGTACGCTGGAAAAATATGTAACTCAACAGATACATTTTGGATATCCTTGTCATCAGGGATACTCGAAATGTCCGATCTGTAACAAATTTTCCCAGCACCCGTAATACCATATTTTACAGATTTACATCTGTACTGTAACTCGTACTTTTAAAATTTTTCATTTGGATCGTTGATTTTGCACTTTTGTAACATACCGGAAAAACATGTGTGTCCTGGAAGAATCTATGATGAGAAGTATTCATACATGACATACACGCATTAGTAAAAATATCCCATGTTACAGAAAGGGATGCAAACATATGCCGAATCATCTGAAAAGTCTGGAATAAGAAGGCACCTTTTATGTAAATAATCTGAAGACAAAGTAGAACCTGTCCTCTTTCTCTTTTCCACTCTGAAGATAGATAACTTACTACTACGTAAGGGTAAAAAGTACAAATCTGCTTTACTTGAGAATACATCGCATTTTAAGATATATATACTACCATATTTCCTTTTTCCTTCAATGGCGTTCATAGTGATAACCTCACCGCTTTTTGTTGTGAAGCAATTATTTGACATGCTTATACTCATAAGGCAATATTCGTTGTTACGCTTGTTCACTGATGTAATGACACCATCACTAGAAACAACCTGTCTTTTAACTTTACGAATACTGGGAGTAACACACTTTTCCCCAACTCGTTTTGCTATCTGCTCCAAAGAATTATTTGAACCACGAACCATAGTTTTAATTGTTTTCATGTAATTTTCAAAAGGAAATACAGAATAGTTATCTAAAGGTCCAAAATTCTCAACACCTTGGACTACATGCAATAAAATATGAAAATTATATATATTAAAAGTTCTGGAGTATAATATTCTGGGATGTGCCTAACAAACGTGTCCAGGAGTTCATGTGCATAATTTCTCCATTTTTCTAGTCTGCTACTATTGCTAGCTAAAATGTACATAACAACATGAAAAATTACGAAATGATCGAACAAATGCTTTGGCAACAAATTTTTCAAAAGTACAGGTCCAAAGTACAAAACAAATGCTCGAAACTGAGTGGCTTTCCAAAATTTAAACATTTTTAAAGATTGTGGTTTTCTTGAAAACTCTCTCGGTTTTTCCATTCTTTTCTTTAAAAAAAGAATCTTATTCTGTAGTATTTCAAACTGAACTTCGTGGTGTAGTGCGTTTAGTAGTCTCATCAATATGTATTAATTCCACTTCCGCTACTTGGGTACAAATTGCAATAAATACCAGAGGAGGACATGCTCCTCTCCTCATGCTGGAAAGTTGTCTCAGCTGTAGGTACGGGCACAGATTCCGGGGAAATGGGGGGACATATCCCACAAATATTGGAACTGGAGGCTCTCCCAATAAACCGATTTGAAAAGTGCTTTTTGCAGATTAGCGTGATTTGTGTGCGACTGCCACAAGGGAAAGTGAGATGAAGTTGGTTTCTCTTGCCTTTTCCATTTCTAATGAAAATGAAGGTGTGTGACTGTGCATGACGTAGCCTGATGAGAAATCTTATCTCCTCCTCTCGCCTAGACCCTAGCACACGAAAAGTATGTAGACTACCCAATGTCAGTAGAACCCATCTTTTCAGTAAATGCACATTTTATCTATTTGTAGTATCAGCGTATCCATCTACTCATGCTTCGTAAGCTAACTCTATGGCCTATGAAACCCGGAGCTTCAATGCCGCGTTCAAAAAAGCTCTCCACTGACTTCTATCCTTAGCAAACTGGATCCAGTTTCTACTTCGGGTTTCTATTTCTGCGAGATTCACCTTAATATTGTCCACCCATCTGCGCGTTTGTCTTCCTAATTATCGTTTTCCGATCGGTCTTTCAGTCAAGACGTTGAAAGCGTTTCTACTTTCTTCCATCCTAGCTACATGACCTGCCCACGTAAGCCTCCTAGACTTGATGACCCTAACATGTTTGGTAATCCGTATAAATTATGTAGTTCCTCGTTGTGAAGTTTCCTCCATTCCCCATTCCCGTTCCTCTTGGGTCCGAATATTCGTCTCAGGATCTTCTTCTCAAATACTTTCAACCTATGTTCTTCCCTTAGAGTAAGCGGCCATGTTTCGGAACCATACAGAACAACAGGCATGATTATCATTTTATATATTTTAAGCTTCAAATTCCTCGTCAGAATTCGCGACGATAAAAGATTTTGAACTGAATAATAACACGAATTCCCTATTTTTAGTCGACATTTAATTTCTTCGTGAATATGATTTTCATCTGTTAATATTTATCCTAGATATTTGTAAGTACCCACTTTATCTAAAGTATTATTTAATATTTTAACGCATTCATAATTGCCGTATTACGGTCCCGACGCACTTCAATGTATTTAGTTTTCTCTGTATTTACTTCTAAACCCATGTCCCTGCAAGCGTTTAAATAAGAACTCTGCATTTCTTTCTATTGTTCTCTTATCATCCTCTATCAAATTTACATCACCAGCGTACGTCATAACCTGGTTATCACCGTTCAGCTCTAGGACCTGGTTGCTATCTTTGATTTTCCTTATAGCGCATTCAAGTACAAAGTTGAATAATAATGGCGACAACGCATTCTCGACGTGAAAGCACGTGTACAAAAATTTTCCTACCCGGACTTTACTTTGAGATTCATTTAAATATGCCTTTATTAATCTAATTAGCTTTTTCGGTATTCCAAATTCTGTAACAACGTTGTACAATGTTTCTCTCCTAACTGAGTCGTATAAGCGTTTCTAAAATCAATAAATAGTTGATGTACTAGGGTATTGTATTCCCACTTCTTTTCGAGTATTTAGCGAATGGTAAATATTTGGTCGATACTTATTCGATTTCGTCTAAATCCGCACTGATAATCCCCAATAATTTCATCTGCGTATGGGGTCAATCTTGCTAATAGAATGTTTGAAAGGGTCTTATAGGATGTTGACAGAAGATAGATGCCTCGATAATTATTAGTCAGTTTTGTCGCCTTTCTCGTTTATTGGAACAATGATTTATTTTTTCCACTCTTGAGGCAATTCTTCCTTGTTCCAGATATGGAGGATGAGTGTGTATCTTGTTCTACAACTTTTCGCCTCCAGCTAAAATTAACTCAGCTGGAATTTCTTCTACACACGGAGATTTAGTTTCTTTATACCGATTTCTACTCTATTTGGTTGGGTTCTGGAATATATGGATCTACGGTGAGTATCTTCCTTTGTCCACCTACATTAGTTTTTGGCTGAGTGTTAAGCAAGTAGTCAATAAATCTTTCCATCTATTTAAAATGCTGTATGCATCAGTGAGAACTGTTTCGTCAGCTTTCTTTAATATAAGCACTAGGTTGATAGCCTTCCTTAAATTCATTAATCCCTTTATACATGTCCCGAATGTTTTTATTTTTACTATTATCTTCAAGCTCCTTAATTTTAGCTTTCAAAAAATTCCGTTTCTTTGCTGTAAAAGTTTCGGAAGTTTCCCCCTGATGTCTACGAAATTTTGTGTAGTTATTTTATTCGGATTTTGTAGCCAACATAATTTTGCCTGTTTTCTCTTCTCTGCTAGTTTAATGCATTCCTCGTCGAACCGTGGTTTGTTCCTACGTATTTTTACGTGTCCCAATTTTTCTTCTGAGAGAGGATGCTTCGTAAGCAAAGAAAAGAATTTAATTGCTGGAATATTTTTCTCCATGGCATGCGTCAGATTTCTGTAACGATTCCTGTAATGCTATTGAAATTATCATAATTTTGCTCAAATAAGAGTATTGTTCCGTCATACATGTATGATATTTTTTTCGTTGTTTTGGGGAAGTCATTAATTATATTATTATAAAACAATTTTAAAGTGGATCTTTGTGGATGCCTAATTCAAAATATACCAATTATAAATATGCATGTATTCAGATTTCAGAATGTGTTCACCAAAGTGATTTGTAATAATAACATGTACTACTATTTTATCTACATCGCCTAATATATCATATACTCTACAACAGCTTCACCTCAGATTCATCTACCGTAACATGAGTTTCATCTTCCTTCCCTAGAGTAAGCCTCAAATCTGCCCACCTCCCAATGTTGAAGACAACCAATGGCTTGTTTACAATTTTGTTTCGAAGGGCTATGCGCAACACAAGGAAGGAAGTGGGCAATTGCCTCCCTGAGTTTGAGAATTAAGTATATTTTAATTTATGCATAAATTGAATTTATAATGAAACGAATTGCAGACCGATAAATCCTATATGATATGATACAAAAAGTTACGAATAAATCTAACCCTTTATTCTATTCATACAAGAAAAAGGAAGCATCCTCTTGGCCTACCTAATTTCCCGGGGTAATTATTTCTCCGTTTTGATGTTCTTTAATTCAAACATTTCCTTCTTTTAAAAATAACTGAACGATATATTTTTCCTTTGTTATAATAATTAAAGTTCCGTCATGTTGATATCCGAACAAGTTGGTGTATAACACCAGTTTCGCTTATCAATTCCTCTTAGTTTAGGTGTTACTGATGACGGCCGACATGAATCACAACTGACAACGGTTGATAAAGTATGATAGTCGAAACGAAAGAGATGACACTAAGAAAAAGAAACAGAAAAATAGAAAGGATGCAAGAAAGAACAAAAGGACGCAGTTCTTACATGGAATGAAATTTGACAAATACAGTATTATTTCTGAACAAAGACCATAAGAAAATGGAAAGTTAATGACATTCTTAGAAATGGTAAGAAGGATTATCGTTGTACGTGGAATGGGAAAAAGTAACAAATTTATTTCGAGGGTGGATTGAGCCCGATAGCCCCCTAAATATGCCACTGAAGACAATTCTGTTCCCCTGATCCTCCACCGCATTGTTTTTCAACTTATAAATATTTTTAACATCGCTTATATATATATATATATATATATATATATATATATATATATATATATATATATATATATATATATAACATGGGAACGGTCCTAGCCGTACCCCCCCAATGTTGAAGACAGATTTGCGCCGATGCCGATACATATATAAACCTTTTGACAACAGCAAGACATACCAAATGCGTCCATTCAAGTGGAACTTGTGAAACTAAACCTATATTTAATTTACAAAGAATACTCAGAGATCGCTGGTGATCCTCGTACTGCATGTTCTTGAAGCCTAAATCAGTTCTTATACTGCTTCTAGACGATCCAAGAAAGCTTGAACAAGACTCTTGTTCAAGACCATTCAAGACTGTTTGATGGGAAAGACGTCAGCACTGCCGTCATTTTTGTCTTGAATTCA
Organism: Thermobia domestica; assembly: GCF_964235325.1. Taxonomy (NCBI): domain Eukaryota; kingdom Metazoa; phylum Arthropoda; class Insecta; order Zygentoma; family Lepismatidae; genus Thermobia; species Thermobia domestica. Next base: position 306,685,252 of record NC_137458.1, read on the forward strand.
ATAGTTTCGTTCAAGAAATTTCGTGTAGGTCCTGTTCTAAACAATCGAATTCAAGAGCATTCAATAGCCAATCAGCGCTCGAGTTGAGTGCAGAAAAATAAAAAAACAAGTATGATGGCGTCGTGAGACAGAATTGAAGTTGTTGAATAAATATCTTTTCGTTACTTTTTTCCATAATTATCTGATATTCCAAGTGTGCATTATAATAATAAACACAAGCTAATATTTGCGCCGGAAGATATTGTTAATATTTTTGTTGATAACATAAACGATTTATGCAGTTTAGAGCAATTAGGATAATGCTTGCATGCCCATAACTTTTGTTTAATTTTGAGGCAATGAGAGGTATAAGTATAAATTTGAGAAGTTAATATACAAGTATACCGTGCAGATTAAGAAAGAAGAGTCCAATAAATAAATAAAAAATATATAACTGGCTTTTCTTTATTTAATGAGACGTTTTGTACTGTTATTAATCTCTGATAATTTCAAATAATTGCGTACAGATTGATGATATGCTCGCAAACTGAAGTATCCTGGAAATGCTTACATGTCATCCTATCGTAATCTAATTATTTTATCATAAATCCACACGTAGTATTTCAGAACTTATTTCTTAAGGTAGAGGTTGCTTTCACGCGTGTAGATTAATTATACCAGTGCCTTCCCGTAAGGTACAAATGTACACCTTAACATATACTACATAGAAGACAGTGCAAATAATAATAATAATACGTAAATAAAATCGAGAATGCTATTTAACAGTGTCAGGGCAGAGCATTGAAGGGGGTCCACTTGAGAGTACGTCCGTATGGAGCAGACGCGTTATCGACGGAGATTATAGTGCAAGAAACAAGAATAAGAATCATGGATAAATTAGGATAGTGCAACAAACCCTTGACATAGTATTCACTCATTTGAACTGAACTATAGCCCTTGTAATGATTTGATACTGATAACACAGGGGTGTAAATAAGGGTCCCGCAGACCCCGCATTGCGGGGACCTTAAGCCATGAGGGGCCACCAAACCGTGAAGTGGGACGTAGATAAGTGGCCCCACTCCACGCTGCCTGCGGGAGGGCCCCCAAGCCTTTAGTTACGGTACTGGTAACATTAAAGTTCTAAACATAAAATACTGGTTTCCTACAATATACAGGCATGTTCCGACCGTGGGAATTATTATGGCATCTCAGACAATCCTCCTTCATACGCACTCACACATTTTAACAGTAAAATTACTATTCGTTTGTCGGGTTACTCTTAACCAGTACCAAATATGGGATAGATTTGTGAAGAAAGTCTGATGCAGATATGGGCAGTAAGTTCAGTAGCTGAAACAATATTATTATTGCTTCGTTTGGTTTTCTGTGATTTCATCCTTCTCTTTAAACAGTCTTCGATACCATAGAAAAAATAACATCAAAAGGCAGCCATTGCCTCGTGATACACACAACTTAGGAAACAGTTCGATTTTTATTATTAATTTTGAGTGTGGTTCTGTCATCAGCACGCCATTTGAGGAATCAGATTTTTGAAAAATCTTAATATAAGGAACGATTTTATAGCTAAGCAGCACTTTACTTTTTTAACGTCGGCTAACTTAACCCGCATTTAATGTAAAAGGTACAAAATAGTGAAAATTCGATGGGATTGCCGCAAAATCAATTGACCTGTTTTCTAAATTATTTAATACAATCTATTAAATTACAAATGCCTGCAGAAAGTTGCGAAAAGTATGCTAATATTATAGCTGTTAATGTGCAGGTCTGAACTAAATCAGTACGTAGTTTCGCTTTGATTTGTTTTCATAGTTACAGTCACTTGTTTTGGACTGCCATCTATTAACAAGAATATAAAACAGATTCAATACTTCTATGATCGTGTAAAAGTTGTTTCAAGTCCCTTCGAGACTCTTGTTCAAGTGTCTTGAAGAATACTCCTTTGAACGTGTAAATTTGAAGTATTGAATGGTCTTGTTCAAGCTTTCTTGGATCGTCTACAAGCAGCATTAGAGCTGATGTATTTTCATACTGCCAGGTCGTTCTTCCCAAATATATACCTTCCTGTATGCATTTTTCGCAACCAAATAAAGAATTGTGAGAAACAGTACATTTTAAGAAAGTTCTAGCTGGAGCATCCCCAATAATGCAACTTATTGAAAATCTATACAATTTACCTTCAACTATGATACCATTTTGTTCTAATTCAATACATTTATCAACAAACTGTTTTAAGAAGTCATTCGAACTATTTGGTTTTCTTTCCCCGAAGTAAAGTACAATGATGAAAGCAGTAATCTCAATAGCCTAATCTAAAATTCCTAATATACGCCATAAAGATTTCGTTGAACTTTTGTGTATTGGGAGGCCATCCATATTCACTTTCAAAGTCAAAATGTCCTTTGTATTTTCAACTGAAAGCCTCTTTTCTACTATTGGATAAAGTTTGGATATAATGAATGACAATAGCTTTCTTTAACATGTTTACCTTGACACCAAAATAAACAAAAGATCCTCCCGAACATGATTTAATTTCGATTGTTCTTGGTATTTGAAGAAGTGTCCTTGAACCTAGAGGCAGTCCGGGGATGTGAGGTCTCAAAACATGGAGAAGATCTGTTGTAGCATTATTGGGAATGTTATGCTCTTTTACCCATGATAGTAAACAATTAGGCGACAAAACTGACTGACTGTAATAATTATAGAGGCATTTCTCTTTAGTCAACATCCTATAAAATACTTTCAAATATTCTATTAGCAAGATTTACCCCATACGCAGATGAAATTATTGGATATTATCAGTGCGGATTTAGACGAAATCGATCAACTATCGACCAAACATTTACCATTCGCTAAATACTCGGAAAAAAAGTGGGAATACAGTAGATCGGTACACCAACTATTTATTGATTCTAGAAAGGCGTACGACTCCGTTAGGAGAGAAACATTATACAACGTTCTTACAGAACTTGGAATACCGAAAAGCTAATTAGATTAATTAAGATATGTTTAAATGAATCCCAAAGTAAAGTCCGGGTAGGAAGATTTTTGTCCACGAGCTTTCACGTCAAAAATGGTCTGAAACAAGGAGATGCGTTGTCGCCATTATTATTTAACTTTGTTCTGGAATACGCTATAAGGAAAATCAAAGATAGCAACCAAGGACTAGAGTTGAAAGGTATTCAACAGGTTACGGCATATGCTGATGATGTAAATTTAATAGGAGATGATAGGAGAACAATAGAAAGAAATGCAGATATCTTATTAAACGCTTGCAGGGACATGGGTTTAGAAGTAAATGCAGAAAAAACTAAATACATGGAAATGCGTCGGGACCGTAATACAGCAAATTATAGATGCGTTAAAATATTAAATAATAATTTTGATAAAGTGGATAGTTTCAAATATCTAGGATCAATATTAACAGATGAAAATCATATTCACGAAGAAATTAAATGTCGACTAAAAGCAGGAAATTCGTGTTACTATTCGGTTCAAAATCTCTTGTCGTTGCGAATTCTGTCGAGGAATTTGAAGCTTAAAATTTATAAATCGATAATCATGCCTGTTGTTCTATATGCATGCGAAACATGGTCGCTTACACTGAGGGAAGAACATAGACTGAAAGTATTTGAGAACAAAATCCTAAGACGAATATTCGGCCCAAGAGGAACGGGAATGCCGGAGACTTCAAAACGAGGAACTACATAATTTATATGGTTTACCCAACATTATTAGGGTCGTCAAGTCTAGTAGGTTTAGGCGGGCAGGTGATGTAGCTAGAATGGAAGAAAGTAGGAACGCTTTCAAAGTCTTGACTGGAAGACCAATTGGAAAACGACCATTAGGAAGACATAGGCGCAGATGGGAAGACAATATTAAGATGGATCTCGCAGAGATAGGAATACAAAGTAGAAACTGGATCCAGTTAGCTAAGAATAGAAGTCAGTGGAGAGCTTTTGTGAACGCGGTGTTGAACCTCCAGGTTCCATAGGCCATAGAGTTAGTTAGTTTAGTTAGATAGTAAACTATTTGCTATAGAATGTGAGACTTCGCCTTCTGCACTGCTATTACGACTACTATTAATAATCGAATAAATACTGGAACTGGATGAACTGCTGCCATTCTACAAGAATATTTGATCACGAGTTTGAGAAACGGAACCTGATCTAATATTTACATTTTTACATTCCCTTACGGTATTACAAACATTTGTACACAAAAGAGTTTAACCTTTCTTAAATTCGCTGATAATGTCATTAGCGTTTGTTGTTGCAATAATACGACGTTCATGGCGCAACGACACATCATCACTTCGTATCCTTTTATGGGCTTGCTTGTTATCTCTATTTGCATATGTTCTCTTTCTGCGTGCAATTCTGCCTTATTCCTGTGATCATCTTACAGGAAACGAATTTTAAGGACACCCATTTATCTGTGTATATATAACAGACACAGATTAACAGATTCTTATAACAGATTTGGTAAAACGAAATTGAATGTTATAACTTGTATATTGACTTACAATTGTAACAATGCACTGAAACGAGTTCATAACACACTGGAAAACTAAGTTACTTTTGGCACCATGTTATTTCTCTTACACAATAACAACGCGTTCCGTTTCAGGGTGTTACAGCTCATCTCGACCACGATCAGTTTTCTGTCTACGCGCTTCACGTCCACCATCCTTGTCTTTAATGTGGCGAAACCAGTTCTGTATTACAGAATGCACTTCACATTCAGCAGAAGCATTCAACGCCTATGGACTTCTGCGAACTGCACCTGAAAACAATTTACAAAGAAATTAGTGTTTGCGATTCTGTTGGCATATCCTAAAATACAACACATGTAAAAATACAATGTGAAGAAATTGACACACTCTTCAGGAAATCTGTGGAGCACTGACAGTTTAATTTGATCGGCGTACTACAATCAGGAATTAAATTCTATGTTGATGATTTTTTTTCCGCCTAGTTCCTATCTACTACCTCAAATACTTTTCGGGAGACTTTGCGACAAATGCATCTGATTCACTGGACATTGATACGTTTGCGCCGTTTACTCTGAGAGGGTTATTTATGTAACTATAGTTGTCCATTCACGAAGGGGCTTTGATCCAGTTATTCTTAAATAAAACTACCTTATTATAGGAGATTATTGACTAATATAAAGTAACGTATTCTTACGTGACGTTATCAATCACTGGTGGTTATTTTTGTTTTGATTCAAGATTAATTTCACAGGATTCAATTAATTTTTAAATACCGAGATTTGGATCGGTGGATATAGTAAGAAGGTGACAACAACGCCCTATTAATACGGTAAGATCGGGACATATGTTTGGTGCTGCTGAGGAAAACCCTGGAAAATCTCAGCTAAGATAACCGTATCATCTTGATGCTTATTTCTGTCTTGCAATGTCGAATTTATGTAAAATGATGTTCCGAAAGACGTAAGTTGCATTAATAGCAGTAATAGGTATATTGAAATTTTAATTTTTAAAGGGTTTTAAGTAGCTTTGACTCACACCGATGAAACCCACGCACACGGTGTTTCTTCACCACAAAACCAATACAAAGCCGGGATCAAACCAAGGACTCTATTCACCAGAATGAGCCAACGCGGCTCCAGTAAATGTACTAGTAAGAATGCTACCATAAAAGCAACTACAGCCTCTAAAGTACAGACGGTAAAGGGTACATATTTGACATAAACATATTTAGGAACAAGCACATGAAATAAGAAATGAATACATAACATTCATCCTGACAAGTGACATTCCAACATGAAGTAAAATGTATAGAGAAAATTACTCCTAAAATGCAGTATCTGACATTAACTTACCCTAAAATAGTCGTTAATGTTGTAAGAAAATTACTTTATTATCCTATTCCACCTAAACAACAGTTAAACGAAAAAATGTATGTTCAGCAATTTACAGTTCAAGTACAATCATAAAAATCTGGTGACGCTAATTAAACGCAAGCAGTCAAACAACCTAAATTATACAAACTAATTAAATTGGATCCAGTCATAACATACAACCAACTGTATCCAGTCATAAGAGTAACTACTCGCGTGCATAGTTTACTGACAGAAATCGTAGCATACACACCCGCGACACATGCTTTTGTTGCACGCATGCATGCGGAGTTCACTAGTAGAAGTTGAAGAGCGGTCACTCCTCAACGGTTGGAGGGCGGGACTATGGGGATCTGACAATCAAAATATTATTATCTTTTATTTCGTTACTGTATGCAGAAAACACATTATTGGTATTATCAATGTTATTTATTAGTTTACAGTCCAAACAATAAAGCTGAATGGATTTCCTTCTACCTAGCCATGGGGGATATACGGAACCAAAAATGCATTTAAATCGCACGAGAAAAATGCACCTTGACAGGAATGGAACAGGGACTGTCCAAAGAATCTGAAAGAACACCGAGATTTAACTGTCGAGACTGAATACCTTTTAAGGTCTTTCTGCAACTTTGGTTCAGACCGGATGGATGGATGGTGATTGATGGAATGGAAGATGGGGGAAGGAAACGGGAAAACTACTAGAAACCCCACGCACATTTTGTTGTCCACAAGCCGATTGGCACGAGCTGGGATCAATCCGGGGTCTCCACGCACCAGAGGTGAGCCATTTGGCCATTGGAATTATGTATCCCACAGCTTTAAAAATGTTAAAATTTCATGAATCTTATAGTGGAACCCTCATTTGAAACTCGCTACACACAGACAAACAACCAGTGAGGCCTTCCTTACAGAGTATTAGAAGCCCACAACTGAAAGCAACCTGAATACTCACCTAGTAGAATATCCATCAATTTCATGTGCCAAATTATTGCAGAATAGTTTTTCCAATATTTTTCATACCATGTGTTGTACGTTTCTTCCTCCTACAAGGCTCAGTTGTAACTCCTGTAATAAAACACGTAGACATTTAGAGCAAAATTTGACGTAGATCACATACAGAAGCATATCATTATATATATATATATATATATATATATATATATATATATATATATATATATGAAAAACCCGAGTAAAATTGCGTCATATTCACTGCCAGGAACGATTTAAATCGTACATATTAATAGACTATGTACAAGGACACTATCAAGAGATGAAGGTATACCCCATTTCGAACAAAGATGAACTCGGATGACATGAAGATAAATATGTTAGTCCTCTTGACCTTCAGCAGGTAACGCAGGTACAAGATGGTTAAATTCTGTTTAATGTTATGCAAAACGCAACTTTATAACCTACATTCACACACTTAACTGACTCGATAACCTACTTACGCATTTAATGTGTGCACTTAATGTGTGTTCCAATGCGCTGCTCGAAAGTTTCCTCAAGAACATACCTACTTTTCCGAAGAACCAACTATCACTTACATGTCACATGCAAGAACTTCTCAACGGTAAAATATCATCAGTGAACTTCTGAGAAAACTTTACATGAAATTGGTATGTCTCCAGGACCTATTGCACTTTGGAGAAATTAACTGGAATCCAGTGTGGGAAGCGTTATGTCTAATATGCTTTACAGATGTACTATTTGAGCTTATGCAGGGTGTCTACTAAAATTCCAAAATGAAGTATCGTGACTTTTCGTGACATTTTCTTTACCAAACCATAACATTTCGTAACATTCTCAAGAGCGAATTTTGGTGCAAATTAGGCCGAATTTTTATGCATGCGATAGAAGAGCGTTTTTCTTGAGATTTGGTAGTGTCTAGAGCCGACCATATACATTTTTGATGGTGAATTTGGACATTTTAAATAACAAAATTCTTAAATCTGTACTTATATTGTATGTGTACAGATAAAAAATACCGTAACCCAAAAGCTAAATTTCGTGACTTTCATAACCGTTTTCTGATTTCGTGACCGATAGACACCCTGTCATGTATATAATTCATATGGTCGCATTCACGGCCTCGCATGTGTAAAGAAATTAAATGGGTGGGTCCAAGCTTTCCAAAAATTCTGTAGATGAAAAAGCTGTAGACCATAGCTATACATAGTATTGTAGCGCCATTTCGAACTTTTCAATATATTTTAAACTATTTTGAACTTAATTTATTTAATGTCTCGCAGCAACTTTTGGTTTAACCGATGAATTTTGATGTAGTGATTGGTGGAATGAAACGAGAGAACCCGAGAAAACCCACGCATACGGTGTCTGTTCACCAAAGTCAACATGACACGAGCTAGAATTGAGCCGGGGCTTGACGCAGCAGAAGTGAGCGCTCTACCAATGGACCCCCGTGGCCATACATTAATGTGTACCACAGATATGTTCTTCCTAATTATTAGTATATATGTTTTGAGGTAAATGACAACTTTTCTTCAAACATGAGTGTGTTCCATATCTTCAAAAGCCTGTAAGATTTCATGTACAATAAACTTCATTTCAGCTTAATATAGACCAACCAAGAGCACTGTTAAAGGAAGTATAAGATAGCTTAATGGGCTCAGATATGTCAATTTCGGTGTCTTTGACCTTATATAATTTCCAAATATTTCCCATAAGAAAAAATATTACGCTTGTGAAATAACATCCACAGTTTAAATTCGTCAAATTTCATACAAATCGGAGATGGATGGATTGCGTGGGATATGTTGATTTCGCATGCAACGAAGTTGATATAAGAAAGATTAATTAACTTTTAAGTTGCACTTATATAATTGTCTAATATAAATTGCTTGACTACATGTAATTGAAGAGTATGCTTCCAAAACTCGCTGTCCATTTTTTTTTTCTAAAAATCAGTGTGTGTACTCCCTCCTGTACACACTTTTTCTTTACAGGAGAATTAACGGCGATTTAAAAGGTTTGATTTCTAAAGTTAACTTCGGATTCATATCTAAGAATTCGCTTAGTCCGCAGGAAAGTAATTCATAAATTGGTGTCACTGAAAATGTTTGAAATGGATTGAGCTAGTTTTGGATGAATATTCTTCAATTAATATGACGGACCATGAAAGGAGGATAATAACTCACCTGAGAAGTTTACAAAGAAAGAATAACGATGACGTAAAACTAATTGTATTTACAATTATGTGATGTTTTCTATATGAAAAAATTGTAAACTTACGAGAATCCGCTCATTGTCCGGTGAACATAGTAACCAGTCTTCCACTCTATTAATGTCTTCCACAGTTTTACGAGGTAGTTTTATGTATTCAGGGAAAGATCTAGTAGCCTCTGGTTTGGGAGCAAATTTTTCTATAATAGTTTTCTCCTGCTCGGACACTTCTTCCAGCTTTCTTTCAATTTTTGCAAGATGGCGGTAAATCACTGACAAATAGTTTTCGTCCAATTAGAAATACCTTTCATTTGAGCTATGATCAACAACTAAAGAACTTCCTTCACCTACAATTTAAATGGTATAAAAATAATGGTCAGAATGCAATTGAAAAATACAGACTAACTTACAAGATGAGAGTACAGTTTGGAATGTTGTTGTCGAATGAGTCTTCCAGTAGTGGTACTTCAGTGTTAGTGTTTTATTAAAGCCCTGGCGCACACTGCCAAGACAAAATAGCGAAAACCTTCCAAAACTTAGCCACACATATTACCAATTTTTACACGAGATATTCTCTCGACCACTGTTCGAAGTGGAAAAAAAGTAGAGGCAGTATGTTCTATTTCGATTTTGACTCGACACACCGGGTATCTAAATGTTGAAATACAGTGAGGGTATGTTACCTATTGAATCACTAAAAACCAGTGGAGAATTTTTTTGTAGCTACGGGAGGGAGGGACATGGGAAGACTTTGATCCCCAATCTAGAGCTCTTTGAAAAAAATAAAAATATCCCCATATGTTGCACTGTAGAGAATAATAGGTTTCACATACTTTCTTCAAGTATGAATTTCCTGACTCTTCCAGATTTTCCCCGAATGTTCATAAAAAAGAAATTTGTTATGAACAACTATTGTAATTTTAGACGAAAAGTACATTAAAGAGCCAAAAAATTATAACCGCTGCTCTCAAAATGAGCAGGTTTGGTTAACGTTAGGAAAATGTACAAGGATCAGTTACTCGCTGTGCGTATTAGGAGACAGGCCGCTGTGATATATCGGAGTTTCGCAGAGGCATGAATCTACTATACATCTGAACTACATAGCCGTGACTGACAACTACCATAAGAGATTTTCATATGACAGCATACCTTATCATCGATACTATCTTTTTCATATAAGCTAAAAAACATTTACGCAGGAATTTAGAACTGCAGAACATTGTTCGAAAGTGAAAATGGCACCTTGGCAATACATTATCATACAAACGTGATAAAGTGTGAAAAATGACCAAAATATCCCAGCAAAAAAACCTTTTTTCGAGCTGTTTCATCTCTAGGTTCTGCCGACAAGGACTAACTGGAAAATCCCTACCCTTCAAAGGGCTGTGGCATCAAAAATTACTTTATATATATATGCAGGGTGTTTCAAACCAACACCAACAAGGTTTGGAAGGTGATTCCTGACACCAAAATAAGACAAACTATAGACCATCCTGGGTGCACAAATGCTTCCTTTCGGAGTTATAGGCTGCGGAAAACATGAAAAAAAAAGAACTTTAAAGGTACATAATTCCAAAACTATGGGACCTACCGTAGTCGGGTCAAGATTTCACTTAGAAATTAGTATATGCCCTATCCAAATATCCAAGTTTCAGAATCCCGTAGCACTTCCGCAACAATTTGTAGAGAGGTAATTGGAAAGTACTTCAAACTATATGCCCTTAGCTAAACTCTCTCTATAAAAATTATTTTGCGAGTACCTTAGGATTCTGAAACATGAATTTTTGGATAGTGCACATATTAGTTCCTAAGTGAAGTCTTGACCCGACTACGGTAGGTTCCATAGTTTTGGAGTTACGAACCTTTAGATTTCATTTATTCATGTTTTCGGCAGCCTATAACTCCGAAAGGAAACAGTTGTGCACCCAGGTTGGTCTATACTTTTTGTCTTGTCTTGGTATCAGGAATCACCTCCTAAACGTTGCCGATGTTGTTTTGAAACATCCTGTATATTTTGTGCTGAATATATAAGCAGTATACATAAGTCAGGACTGCATTTCAAGCAATCGCACACATCACTATAACTACTATAAAAAATCGTCGCCGTGAACTTTATTATAGCAATCACTACAAAATTAATTATTTGTACTTTCATTATAAACAAGGTATTTTATTATAAAGAAGGAAATTTTAGATTTATCGAAGCACTAGTTTTTGAAATATAAGTTGCTGAAAATTCGAAAAATTCCCAAAATTTAACAACCTCGTACACAAAAATGGCTCCACCTCTGTAATTCTGTCCTAGAGAGCTTATCTTTGGCTCATTCTAAACCTTCTGAAATAGGCTTTGAATATCTCGAAAGAACTTTTTTTTTAAAAAAATGTATGAAAAATTCTCAAAATTTTCAAATTTTGATTTTTCAGGAAACCAATATTTCAAAATAAAAAATATTTTCTATCATTCTCTTACATCTCCCTACGTTTTGCAATCGTCATTCGATAAGCTGATATAAACTCAGTGTGTGTTTCAAAAATAGTTAGATGACATACCGTTAAAAAAGCAGTCTAACAAAACTAATGATAGTAATTAATGTTCAGGTAGGTCTGCATTTTCGAAATAATATGGTAACTTCAAAGGTTACATAATGAATCAACTTACAATGAACAAGAACGTAACTTGTTATAACAGTTTGTCTTTGAGAAAAGAAGCAGAATCTTGTAAACATTGTATGTGAGATAAGTTAGAATATATCGTCGCTTCCAAACAGTTTACCACAATCGCGTGCTTCCAATTACCGTTGACGCTAGTCCCCCTTTGGATGTGTTGAAAAAAAATTACAGGTTCACACTGTGACACCATTTTACAGTCTCAAGATGAATAATCCACGTCCAAATGTTTTCAGGGGGAAGAGTATATATATATATATATATATATATATATATATATATATATATATATATATATATATATATATATATATATATATATATATATATATATATATTGCATTCTGATCAATTCAATATTTTCTATTTAAATTTAGATGATCCATTTACATCAAAACATTAAATATTGACTCCTACATAGAAACAACCCAGATCATTCAAATGGTAGGAAACGGATTAGGTAAGATTAGATAAAATTAGATACTTCGTCTTTATATATGTTTAGTGATTGAATTCACTGAGATCGGAACTAAAATCACCTTTGAAGAGCATGTAAGGGAACTTTCTGAACAGCATCATAAAATTTATGCAATTTTTAAATACGTCCTAAACTAGTATTCCTCATATCTAGTATCCCATAATGAAACTTAGGAAGATATAAGAGGATGGTATAAGTATTTTGAGATTTTTCTTTTCCTTTTTTTCAAATTAGTGTTTTTAGGAAATCAAACTTTGATAATTGTGAATTTTTATAAAAATACATTTAAAAAATCTATTGAATTACAAATCATATAGAAGCCTATTTCAGTAACTTTAGAATGAGTCAAAGTTTAGTTCTCTACCACAAAGAGTTACAGATATGGAGACATTTTTGTGTACGAAGGTGTATCAAAATTAGGTACTTTCTGAATTCTCAATAAATTATATTTCCAAAACCAGCGCGGCTAGATAAATCTAAAATTTTGGATTTTTCATACCCTCCAAAGGTAGTATTAATGTAACAAAAATAATTGAAATCTGGAATGGTAAGGCATTTTTTTAGTTAAAATCGTTTTATTTGACATGAAATGACTCTCAAATTTAAACCTTGATTCTTGTACGGATAAAGGAGATGGTGAGAAGAAGCAGAATATTCAGTTTATAATTTCAGTCGATCATATCGGTGACTACGCAAAACAGAGAAACATTTAAAAGTCCTAACTGAAAATGTACTCCATAGTAGATGATAGAAAATACTACAGAAGGCAATCTAAATTTCGACGTGGTAGAAATGTTCCAAGTGGATTTTGATAAACGACTGTTTTTAAAGTTGAAGTACTTCGTGGAGAATACTACACTAAATTTCTGGGATCATGAAGCAGGCCGAAAATGTTATCCACGAGAAAACTCAATCCGACTTCTTGCGCAAACCTTCACAAAAAACATACTATGGCATAAAAATAACTCACAACTTGCGAGATCAATAAATTAACATATTATAGGCCCTACTCGCCATATTCCATGCAAATCGGAAGTGATAGTGCGGGTTACGAACTAGGTTGATTTCTTATGGAATGATTCACATGTACTGTAGAATATTAAGCAAACAATACCAAATGATGCATAAGACTTATTATCATTATCCTATCTTTTCATTTGATCTCCGATTATCCTATCTTTTGGTTTGATTGAAATTCCAAAAGACATTCCAAAAGTATTTCAATATTCATATTATTTTGTATTGCTACTATTTACATTGACAATATAAATATGAAAATAGACGTATATATGATACTATTGCATATAGTATAGAATTATGTATATAAGACAGCAGCTGATAAGGTGGCGCCGTAAAAGGAGTTGTGATGTAGAACACTAATATTCTTTCTTAAGTGTCGGCTTATGCATCCTCTTGCATTGTTTACTGAATATGTGGCCAAACATGTCTTCAGGATGTGAACTCCGGCACCTTTTGCTTACTGCGGCTGTTGGCATGTTAGAGATGAACTACTGAAAAATTGAATAAAATCCTGATGTGAAATAATTTGATATTATATTAAGTTCAGTTTATTTTGTGTTCGTTTCCATTACAATGTCAAACGCCTTTTTGCAATTGAGTGAATTTATTTTCCATTTGCCCGCAGGTATTTCTAAAAAAAATCACATTGATCTTTACCAAAATAGATGTGACTAACAGTGCCGATAAAGAACTGTATTCTGGTCATTTTACCGAGAAGATCAAGAAGAATAAGATCTAAAATTTATGATGAAACTTGAAGGAATAATTTCTCCAACAGTTATGCATCTAAAATGTTATCTGAATTTCTTTACTTTACGGAATTTACATTAAAAAATGCTGAAAACGCAATAAAAGACGTAATACTTTTATAGTAAGTATATATATAACATTTTGATCTTTGCTAGAAAAATCTTGATCAGTATTGAAGAATTAAAATAAATATTTATACATTACTCAAAATTAAAGACTGCTATATACTACCACAAAAAAAAAGGACTTTTCGAAAATCAAATAGCATCACAGTTATTTTTCGTAATTGAAATGAATGGTCTTACTATAATATGCTAAACATATTTCAAATATGTTAAAGCTATAATAAATACCAATACCCAGAACGAATGCCGAATATATTAATATGTGTGAAAGTAATTAAATCTAATCTGCCCTTTTATTATAACATTTATACGCATTTTACGAGTTTTCAGCATTTTAAAAGAAAGAAAGGTTATTTAACTTGAAATATAAAGATAACATTTTTGAATATATAATATATTATAACAGTTGAAGAGAAAAAATAATCATATAGGGTGTACACTTACATCCAATATATACTCCCGTGATTTTGATTGATTTTTTCCTTGTCAGAATTTTGCTTGCATTTTGGTCGATAGGATTTAGTTCCCTCGCTCGTTACTACAGCAATTTTATACCCTGCATGAGTTTCAATCTGCATACAAACACGCTAGGAGTTAAACTATTCGGTGCTGCATTTCCCTTAAAATTTCCTCCTCGTATAGAATTCTCTGTCTCCAAAGGTTAGGCAGAACGGGAATTCCCGTTCTGCCTAAATATAACATCATTTAAAATATTTTCTACAAAGTCCTGGAGAGTTTTAGGCAGAACGAGAATGAATCTTTCTTTAATGTTTCATTTCCTAGTTGGGGATGTAAAGAATTTATTTCCGGGGGTGTCCTAAAATTTTAGGGAGTGCTGGGGGTTTGTTAGGGGTGTAGATAAATCACTGTGTACAAGTATCTAAATTACTTGTAATGATAGAGCATTACAAATGACCTTTAATGTATTTATGACCACATTACATTTTGATACAGTAAGTGTATTACTTATTTGGTCACTTTTCCTTTCACTATTCTACCAAATTTATTTGTAGTTTACAGTAAGAATCTGCAATATGAAAAGACTCATTGAAGCTTCCAATGCGAATCACAGAGTGATTCAATTTTTGTGATGTCACACTAAAACCCCCCTCTTTTCGTTGCCGTCACGTAAACAGATGATTTCTGCAATCTTTGAAGTATTGTATCTCCGTAACGAAGAAATCTTTTTCTGAGATTTTTGTCATGTTGTATATTGAACACTAATTCTACATCATGTATTTAAATTACAATGTTTGTCAAAAACGAAATGTCCATTCTTCTATTGTCACTAATATTAATTAACTTAGACTAGTGTTGTGTCGATCATGAACGATTCGATCATTATGAACGAATCATGGCGTGAATCAAATGAATTATGATTCTTTTCACAAATAAACCGATTCTTCTAATGAATCATTTGTACTTCTCACTGAATTGTTTGCCGTGATCGAAATGAATTGAGAATCACAAACTGCCAGCTTGTGTGAGACAATTGGTGAGGTTGCTTCTGCAAATGCGCTTGCAGTTCACGGGGAGTGAAAAAGAAATAAAACCATACGCGCGTCTTTTCTTCCTGCTTTTGTAGATGAGTGCGATTTTTTTTTCTTTCTGCGTGGTGTGGTTGTTTCCTAGGAAGAAAGGAAGCCGTGTTGTTAGATTACTTTCAGAATAAACTTTCTTGTTGCTTGCTTCTTGTCGTGAAGTACTGGCAGTGTTGCTCAATTAGATATAATACGATTTCGCAGTTAATATCAACATACTCTTAATGAGCATTAATCCATTTGATTAAGATACTGTACGTGCATTGGATAAAATTATTTTCATCACTTTCAACTGCAGTATCCAAAATGGTCAATTTTAATGTTTTATAACCAACTCAAAGTACTATATTATATTCAATGTAAATACAGTAGTTACACAGAAAAAGTGCACTGTAAATTATTTGTACTCAACATAATTGATTTTAAAAATGTATATGTAGAAAGACGAATAAAGATTCTTTCTGGGAAGACAGTGTATTGCAACTTTCAGTAAAAACACTTGTCCACATGGAACGAAGCCTAGTGGTACCTCCTTTTCAGTTTACTTCTATTGAATAATACATGAAGACACAAATAGTTTTCTGAGCTTCCATGTAAACAAGATGTGGAAGACCCGAGATCGATTCCCGGCGGAAGCTCACGTGGTTCGGATTTCATATTAATCAGTAGGTCCACGCCTCATATAGCCTCGCTTCTGAACCGGACGTTAAACTGAAAATCAACTCAACTGAAATTTAACTAACTAACGGTTTTCTCTTAGAAATGTAGACAAACACTGATGATAACGTGTGGCCGGGGAGAAAATCCACCAGACCAAGAAGTTTATCCCGGTTGCATTTCTCAGAATGGGGTCCAATTGGGGTTACCAGTATTTTCGCAAATATATGTTCATCTCTTGCTTATTGAAGTAGTAGTGGCTCAGTGGTAAAGCGTTCACTTCTGGTGGATGGGGTCCCTGGTTTTCTATTTGCGCTAAGTGGGATTTATGATGGACAAACACCATATGTGTGGGTTTTCTCGGGGTTCTCTTGTTTTCGCTCACTTCCTTCATTTCACCATTTCTTTCATTCTCATCATTATCGTTTCCTTTAGTCTACACGATGATAATCATGCAACGTAAAACTTTAAAATTTCATTTCATTTTGCGTTTATTCATAGTTTCCCCGAGCTAAATCTTTTAAAATTATCACAATAGTATTAAATATATGTTCATGTGTTTACTCCCTCTTTTTCTCTATCTCGAAGATCAGTATATTTTCCAGTCAAGAATAAAATAGAACATATTTTAGAATATGTTAGAATAAAATAGAAATCTTGCAGTTTAACGTTCCATGTTTATGTCCATTAGCCTAAGGAAAACGAATGATTAAGGCAAGTAAATGACGATGGGAGAATAGTTGGAATGGGAGTGTGGAAGGAAAGGGGAGTGGGTTTACCCGATTAAACCCACGGACATGATGATGTACACCACAAGCTTCCTTAGCAGTGGATCAAACCAGGGACCCCCGCAGAGAAGGCAAGAGTTTTACCAGTGAGCCACGCTGACCGCATCTTCTTTACCCTACAGGGTATAACTCTGACTTACAACAACAAAAGAAATCCATTAACATGATGTGTACTTTACAAAGTTTATATGACCTGGGCAAATAATACCCACTAGAAATGAATATAACACTACAGATTCATTATATAATGCTTTCTGTATTTAAAACCAAAAGCATGAATGTCGCCTATACAGAGCTCTATATTTCCCCCATATTAATATGTACGACAATAAGAAGTTGAAAATAAATTGTTATAACTGCTCGTATCCCGTGAAAATCATACGGAGTATATTTCAACAAAATATTTCCTCGAAAAACTGAAGTTGGCAGAAAAAAACGTGGAGATTGCAACAGTTTTAGTGTTTGTCTCAACCTCTAATATGAAAACATCAAAAACATCAACAATGGGAAAGGACCAACAGCATATTATTGAAACTTCATAATTGCACTGAAGCTTGAGTTCCCGAGCCACTCCACTCACCCTAATGCAACGCTGGCGCTGGCCGTGTCATGTGGCAAAGATGATACACGAGGTTGTACTTCCTCAGAAGGAATTTATTAAGTTGCGCAGAAAAGAAGTGCAGTAGCCCAAGCGATTCATATGATCGAATAATTCCCACTCAATTCATATGATCGAATAACTCATTGCGCAAAAGAGATGCGCGGAAACCTAACTGATTCAATGAGCGAATCATTCCCAACCAATTCACTTGCGCAAAAGGAAAGCGCGGACGACCAATTCATATGAACGAATTAAATGATCGAATCATTTTAGTGAATCAAAGTAAATGAATCGATTCTCCGAAATGAATCGTTTTGCCCATCACTAACTTAGACCTATCACACCATAAATACGTCCCTCAGAAATGAATAAGTTAATTATAATTCTATTTCGTAATTTTTGATAAAGTTGAGATGTCAAATCACAAAGAATACATTTCTAATTTCGTATTTAATATATTTTCAATTTTACAGATTATGCATGTGCTAATTTAATTTTCCGTAGTTGCCATATTTATTTTTGTCACCCGATGTATTGGAGTTTTATTAGTTAATGATACCAAAATTAAAATTATTAGCTGACTGAACATCAAAAAGTACACCCTTCTTAGTACAAGGCTAATATAATACTAACTAATTGAGTGACGAACGCTGGACTAACGAATCTCATTGAATAGCACACATTTTATGAAGTTTGCTAAAGTATTTGGATCCAAATTACTTACGCCGGAGGCTAATTACGAAATAATTTATTGATATCGAAGTGTCCTATATTCTAGATATGCAATGAAAGAGACTTTCAATCCTGTAATGAAACTCATACGGAAAGGTTAGTGCGGTTATCTCATTCAATTTATCCGGTTTTAAATTCAATTATTGTTCCTAAATTTGTTGATCTAATACATTCATATATTGATTTACAGATCGCATTTGCTTGCGTATTTGGGAAGATGTGATTGTCTACACTTGAATTATTCCTTCTGAGAGCTTTGTGTCCTAAACATCATGGGCCTTATGCGGAGTCGTTTGCAAGTATGACTAGAGTCATACTAAAAATCTGACTACTGCTGGAAACAAACGTAAGTCGAACTCTTTAGTATAGTACTAATCACGTGCCGAAACGACCCTGCAGAAGGTCCCATATCTCACAATATCAATAACATTATCCGCATATTGATCTGGAGGGCCAAAAATTAGTGAGTTTGAGATACTAATTTTAGTAACTAGTATAGGTTTACAGTAATAAAAAATATAATTCGTAGTCTGGACTTCTTTCCCGATTTTGACCGTTTCCTGCTTTTGATCTTTCTCCCGATTTTGACCTTTTCCTCATTTGGACCTCTCTCCCAATTGTATCCTTCCTTTTCCTGATTGAGTCCTGTATTTTAATTCAATTTAGTTTCTGAATCTCAAATACTCCTTTCTGAGGTGCATATTAGACACATTGCAGTTGTAGCACATATGAATCTATAATTGGTGCGCCTTTCTAATTGACCATAATGCAGTGTTCGTAGTTGTAGGGAAATTTCCCAAATCCAGCAAAATTTCTTAGTTAAATTTAGCAAAAAGGTAAAAAGGGAAATTTTCGATAAAACTTGAAAAATCCCGGGAAACCCTCGCGCCAATTGATTGACCAATATAAACCCTTAATTCTTCTTTGTTCTTAAGAAATAAAGGATTTAGGTTTCTGTGCTTTCGGCATCGATAACCATTTAGCCCCTCACACTTTGAGGGATGACGTCCCTCGGCGAGCACACAATCCGGGGAAAGGGAAGGAAGGAAGCGGCCTGGGACCTATAAGTTAGTTACCACCCCGGCACTTGAATTGTATGAGTGAGGAAAACCTCATTCAGTGTGGCTGGCATGTAAAAGCGTTTTACACTTTTTCCACCGAGTGACCCCCACCGGGAATCAAATCCGGGACCGCTCGTACCGAAGGCGAGAGCGTTAGCGACTACGCTACGCGGAGGCACTCTTCAGAAATAATAGTTTCTGTACGATCTGCATCCATTGTTGACTGAGTGTGTTTGTGTGTACTTTTTGTTAAAAAATAAGGAAATAGTAAAAAATAGAGACGAAAACCAAGTGAATAAAACAAATGTGGTTGGCATCAGAGGCGGACCGAGCCCAGGGCTGGAGGCTTAATACCCATAGTTTATAGACTGCTAAAAGTAAATTAAAGTATTACCTATTTATTTTGGAAGTTTATAGTAAACTTATGATATACCTATGATAGTCTGTTCTGGTTCGTTCTCCAGGTTTTTACCTTCTAGATCCGCTCTGGTTGGCGCTTCATCCAATGAATCTCCCTTAAAAATTGAACAGTCAAAAATTAGGGAAAATTTCATAAGAAAAGTGAAAATTTTATGTCAACCGAGGGAAATTTCCTTTCAGAAACCTACGAACACTGCCATAACGGTTTAGTAATCAAGCACGTAACAAAGAGGAGGACAGTGGCCGTTACGGCGAGTGCCTCGTGTGTGGTAGTGCTCTGTGAGGGAAGTTAGTTGATTGGGATCTCCTATACACCTACGTTACACTTATACTTTAATTTACGTATATGCGTACATACATCCCATTCTGTTTTTTTTACTCTTTGTTCTTTTTTCATTTTACACTTCTCACTTTCCTCTAACTCTTTGCCCTGTTCAACTTGGCTTTCAACCCTCTTTCACTGTCTGAACCTCTTTCCCGATTTTGACCTTTACCTGGCTTTGACCTTTTTCCCGATTGTGTCCTTTCTTCCCAAGTGTGTCCTGTATTTTATTCAATTTTGTTCCTGAACCAAAAATCCTCTGTGTGAGGTACACATTTTACCATTTTGAAATCGTAGCACACATGCCTGTCGAGCTGGTGCACCTATCTATTTCACCGGTAATGGTCTACGACAAGACAAGACAAGAGGAAGTTTGAAGAGTCACATTTTCAAGACAGTTTGAACTCCCATTATAATTACGTATGTAAATTACTTTAGCTTTATATTTTATAGGTTAACATTACAACGCCCGCTCCAGCAGGTATACTCACTCAGAAACGAGAAATTACACACTAATAATTTTATGAAAATGGATGAAAGATTACTTAACCTTAAGCTAACCCGTTCCTAACCCCTACCATACTTCTTTCTATCTTACTCTACCTTACCCTACTCTACTATACTTTGTAAAAGGGCCCAACTTATCGATCCGCAGCTGGAGCGTGTTTTGTAAAGTTTTCCCTATTTGATTGTTGGTATCGCTTTAAAGCCAATTCAATTTCTAAGTTGTCGAGCATCTGGATTATTATGATTTTTTTAAATGAGTGTACTGTATTTCAATTGTATTAAATTTTATTCCTAGTGTTCCTGAGAGAAGAATGTGAATAGCTCTATGTAATGTCCATAAACATAGTATTTTATGGTTACGAAAGCATATATACAAACCTTCCGTGGTAGCAAATTAATATGGTTAAGTTGCGTTTTTGGTCATCCGTTTCTTACTAAATTCTGAAAACTTACTGGAAACAAATGGACAATTTGTTCGTTTGTTTCCTTAATAATATGCAAGGAAAGCGGATATTGTGTTCGTTTTTCTTTATAAGTGATTGTAAACATGGTACTATTTGGCAAGTGGAGGGGACTACTTTAAGCAAAATTACCTCATGCCTGGATTGTTGGAATATTACTGGCATCTGTATTCTGAACATGCCTGCAGGTGTACAGAGACTCACCAGTTGTTATCCTCAAGCAAAGAGTTACATTTCTTTTTTGTAACAAATTTGTCCCAAACTTACCTAACTTTAAGGAAACTCGATCCTACTCTACCATCTCTACTTTATCATACCATTTTAAAGCGTTGCTTAAATTAATCCGCCTTATAGAGAGTCGTTTTGACGTAATATTAGCATCATACTAAAGTCTGACTACTGCAGGAAACATTCGATCTCTTTAGTATGGCACTTGCATAAGGCCCAATGATTTTTAAAGTTTCATACATAATGTTTGTCGAAAACCAGGCGAATGACCAACTTCGGAATAAATGCCAATTAATAATATACTGTGTTTCAGGTGAGCAGTGATAATTGCTGAAGATATATTACAGACGGAGGTACAGTTAAACTTCCGTACATGGGGTCTTTGATTTAACACGCACAAATAGAAAATTGTATTATTATTCATTTGAGTTACTTTAATATATCTGATCTAGAATTATTTCTCTTTCATTTCAATCGTACAATCCTAACTCTTAATCACGTATATTTCTTATCATCATGCTTTCTTTCCCCTACTAGATACATATTTATGTTGGGGTTAAGTTCCAAAGTTGGTCGTCCGTTTATAGCATAATTTGAAAATTTATCTGGAAGAAATGAATAATTTGCTAGTTTGTGTGCTTGATAATATTTAAGGAGAGTGTAAGTTGTTTTTATTTTATTAAAGAATGAGTCAGAAAAAACTTGGCCAGTAACTTTGACCAAAAAAGTAGGTAAAGAAATGAAAAGAAGAAAGGTCGTTTGCATATTTTAGTTGACTATAAAGTTTAAAAAAATAAACACACAAAATATATTATAAAGAACTAATTATGGAAAAATGCTCGTACATTACTCTTAATCCGCTTCATAAGAGTTCGCACATCTTCTTCTGTTATTTGATTGGCAGCTGCAGTCCACTTGCGACGAAAAGTTTTCAAGTCAGCCGCCTTCCCTTTTGATGTTTTCAATGTTCTTTTAATGTGGGCCCAATATTTTTCAATTGGCCTAAGTTCAGGGCAATTTGGTGAATTTGCCTCTCTTCGAACTGCGACGATACCCTTTTCTTTATAACAATCAGTGGCTGCTTTAGAGTAGTGAGAGGTAGCAAGATCTGGCCAAAAGAAAACAGAGTTACTGTATGACATCACAAATGGATACAAGCGTTTTTGTAAACACTCCTTCGTATAAATTTCGCCGTTAATTGTCCCTGTTGTGATGAACGCTTTGCTTTTTTTACAGCATGAACAAATAGCTTGCCAAATCAAATATTGTTTGGGATATTTGGATGCCTTCCGTTGTTTAAATTTATCCTGCAAATCTCCCCTCTTCAGTGCCACGTACTGCTCCTTTCCGGGAATTTGACTGAAATCAGCGACACAATAGGTTTCGTCGTCCATAATGCAACATCCATATTGAGTAAGGTACTGATCATAGAGTTTTCTTGCTCTGGATTTTGCCCTCACTTTTTGCTTTTCGTCTCGGTTAGGTACCTTTTGGACTTTGAAAGATCGTAAACTTTTCCTTGCTTAAATCTGTGCACTGTAGATTGGGACGCTTTGACCACACCAGCAACTGCTCTTTCCGATAAATAAGGATTTTGACGCAGCAATGCAGTAACCCTTTTCTCCAGCTTCGGTTGGCTAGTCCCCGGTTTTCTACCTGAGCCAGGTTTTCTTTCAACAGTTAAATCTTGTGCGTACTTTTTAATTACATTTTGCACAGTAGACCGAGGGTATTTTACGAGTTTGCTTAATTTATTTAAGGACATACCTGGATTTTCGAGGTATTTGTTCACAATTAGTTTTCGTTTTTCTAACTGACTCATCGTTCTTTACCACAGTATGCACACTTCACAACTGACAATCTATTCGTGAGTAAGATCGACAGTCTGCCCTTGCTTATGCACAGTGCTGCCAATGTTCATCTTATATACTAGAAAATATGGAGGGAGGAAAGTGGCCAGGTTTTTTCTGACTCATTCTTTATATAAGTGATTCTAAACATGCAACTATCTGGCAAGCAGAGGGAACTACTTGGAGGCAGCTTACTGCATGGTAGGATTTTGGAAATGTAATGAACATTTGTTTTGAAAACAGGGTAGAGACGCATCCCTGGATACGAGGTAAAATTATTACATTTTGTGAAACAATAAGGTGATAAGCAGACAGATTATTAAAAGTAAGTAAAAATAATGTGCTAAGCAAATAACTGTAAAGAAACGTGAAGAAAGTTATACGTTCCAATGCAACGGTAACATAACAAACATGGCTTCAAGGTTCTAGGACACAGGTCTCCCTTTCCATTTAGCTGTAATAAAGACAGAAAACAACGTGTCCTGTGGAGCTCTACTCTGCATTCGTTCGCTAACGCTCGCTCGGCAATACTATGTGAATTACATATAAAACTTTGGTGCAGAAAGGAACCAATTATTATGCTTTCAGACTAAAACTAGGCGACAAATACCGTGTGCGTGGGGTTTTCTCGGGGTTCTTCCGTTTCCTCCCACTTTCTTCATTTGATTCATTACTCATCATCACCGTCTCCTTAGCTTAAGCGGCATATTCGTGGTACGTAAATTTATATGAGGAAACATTGATTTAATTTTTTGAAATAAAAAAGTTTTATCCTGTTAATTTTACTGACTACTTCTTCTTGAGATCTTTAAATATATTCTATGCGAAATTTAACTGCTGTATTATGTAATTTTAATATATACCAGTATAAATAAAAACTAAAACAATATTACATTGAATATTTTTAAACAAGGAACTCTTAAATAGGCTAGAAGAAGAAATTAGTAAAATTGAATGATTAAAATCTCGTCTATTTAAAAGAAAAATACTTTCTCATATAAGTCAATGGACTATTAAAAAAAAAGAAAGATAGCAATTCAACATCCAGAAAATAAGACACACACACACACATCTCCTTTCATTAAAGTCTTTTTTCGAAAGCTACCCTGAAACGATGGCGTGTCGTTTGCTACAACCATAGTTAAAAGTGAGGAAAACACGGGGGACGTCATCCCCCACTTCCAAAAATATCTATGGCGTCCCTTTACTTCCTAAAAAATATAGTGGGCAAAGTTAGGCACAGTGGACGGCATGATCCATTTTTACCCCTGGTTACAACTCGATTTTGATGTTTGACACAGTATTGTCATTGCGGATTTATCAAATCTTATTACCGTGAAGATTAGCACATACCTAACGCAATAGCTAAGGGTTGCCAGCACTTATTCATATTGATTCACTCTGAATAAGTGGTAAGTATTCTCATCTTCCAGACGAGCGAGATCTCATATAACCTCACTGATGCAAAAGAATATCAAGCTCGAAACAAACAAACACGAAACATTCTAAATTTCACGATAGCTTGCGCAGAGATAGATGTTTTATTATAAAATGGTTTTAACGAACACTTAAACTCACTGATATCAGATCTGTTACTTTCTGTAAAAAATGTTTAGCAGACTTTCGGGAAACGTTTAGCTGTTGTTATTATATGTTCTGTAATTTCACGAATGTTGAATACCTGTAATGTCTCCTTAAATTTCTACTTCTAATTTTACTTCTAAAGCTGTCTTCTCACAAAGATAGAAATAAATAAAAATTAAAACCTAACAATCTGTGTGTTAGTTAAAAACAAGAGATATCTATGCGTAATGTGGGTGTCGGACATAAGCTCACCGACAGTCTTATACTACAGGGACGGACAAAAGCTCACCGATACCAAACATATACTCCCTTGAGGGACATCTAATAAAATTCACCGAATATTGAAATTCAGGTGTTAGTTATTTCCTAAGCAGAAAATAAAGCTGCTATTTTCTATGACTTGTCCATCAGGTATAAAAAAATAGTAAGGACGTTGCGGAGTTGCGTTGTATTAAACGTGGGCAGACCTTGAGGAACTTGTAATAAAATGCCCTGGATATTAAAATCTAGCTTTTGACTACAATTAAAAATAGGCCAAATAACTCGGTAGAAAGTAGAGCTACTAATGTCGTATAGCAGTTATCAGATATCAGAATAAAATAGGGATGTTGCAAGTTTAGTGTGTGAAGCATAGGCGACAGTAAGCCTACTTTTGGCCCTGGGAATTTTCGAACCAAGTTTTTCTTATAAGTCTGACAATTCATCAAATGCATTAAAATAATTTCATGACTAGGCATGAATACTTACATAATAGAATTTGCTTGCTAACAGAACTGGTGATTTTTTTTTTTTTTTTTTTTTTTTTTTTTTTTTTTTTTACGAAATCATCATACTCAGATACATTTAGTCTTTGCTTCTTAGTGCTGCCGTCGGGCTTGCAGACCAAAACTCAAACAAATCTCTTTCTTATGTAATAACACTAAGCTTCTTTTTTTTTCTATTTTGTTTCATAGGTTGTTTTGATCTTAGTAAATAAGAAAAAGATTCATTTTATGAGTATTGGTCTGCAAGTGTGATGACAGCCTTAAGACTTGAACTCGGCAACTCTCCTAATATTTTATTCTGGTGTCTGATAACTTTAGTCATATAGCCTATTTTTTTTATTTAGCAACTAGCCTACTAGTAGTCAAAGCCCAGATTTAAATATCAGGAGCATTTAATTTCAAGTTCCTTAAAGTCCGCCCACATTTAATACATTAAACCCTGGAACATCCTTCTTATTTTATTTTTATATCTGACAACTGATATATAGCATTAATAGGTCTATTTTCTACTGAATTAGGCCTATTGCTAGTCAAAGTTTCTCGGCCAAATAACTCGAGTTTTAATACCTCTTTATACCCATCATAAGTTTTTCTAAAGCGAAATGAAATATATCTCAGATACTTTCAGCCATAGCGAAAAAAAGAAGAAGGAGATACCCTTTTCCGATATTTCTGTGCTGAAAATTTCTTGCACCGAAAGGTACAGCATAGTGGAGGGGGTTGGCTTGCTTTTTTCAGTAAAAGGAAGTAATATTTTTTGATTGTCCAAATCGGTTTTCAATTTATATTTTAATATTCAAAATCTACTTCATATTTATATCCAAAGTCTAGTTTTCATTTGTGTCATATTTTCCGTTTGCCATTTTTCCATTGCTTACTTGTATTTATTTTATTCAGATTTATTTTCCTTTGCAATTAAATTAATTAACCTAGAAATGTAGTTAGTTATCACTATTTTATTCTTTATTGCATTAATTATCTTGTAACACAATTATATTGTTAGTGGTGACCTTATGTCCGCTTTTGCATTAACATAGGTGAGCTTAATACCGATGAGCTTATGTCCGCGACATTTAAAGAGGGTTGCAAACGATATGCAGGAAAAATTCTTCTCTCTTCCTGGCTTGTTTCTTCCCTACTTAACAAATGTTATATTGCTCTGCTTGGTGAATCCGTTTCCATGAATATTCAGAAAATAAACTTAAACTATTGCTTTTACAAAACTCCTCTTTCTTTTAATTCAAAAACGGAAAAATGACGGCAGAAAGTTTCGGGTAGTTGCTATTTTCACTGCTAGTTTCTCATTTTAGATAGTGTATATTTACAACAAAGGCGGTGCACGTGCACCAGTTCACCGTTCTAAATCCGGCCCTGTACATATGTGTATGTTATATGTATGCCCATTTGTATATGAGATCCAGACCGCCCATATTGTTTCATACGGAAAGTACGTACACATGGAACATTTACAGAAAGTATTATAAATCATGCAGTTTTCAGTTATACGTTTGCGGTTCAAAAACTACAGGATTTACAAATGTGACATACGATTTTACGTACGCCACGTACAGTTTTTTCTCAGTGTATGGTTTTGAAGCATAGTCTCGGATACATAGCTATTATCTACAGAGCACGACAATGAATGAGCCTCGAGGCTTGGCAATACAATAAAACTTGAAGGTGAAGGTCTGCTTTTAACATACCTGGGATTTACTAATTTTGTTGTACTTACTAATTCATGCAGTTCTTGAGCACAAAATTATCATCGGCCAAGGTCAATTTCCGCTTCGCTGTCTAGGGGTTGGATAGTAGGTTTCTTAAAAATGGGGATGGGGCGGGGGAGGGTTAACATTCTTCAGAGCATTAACACTTTCACTTTAAATGCCTTGGTGACAGGGGTTTAGAAGGTGTATACTAGATTGTGGACCACACAATTGTTCAATACTCGCACTATCACATTCACAATCAGTGTATCATACTGTAATTTTGTCATCTTCGTTACGCTGACTAAACGATAAAAAAATCACCTATAATTTATTCCCAATAAAAATCATTGGACAACAGAATTACAAGCCACCCCACTGTTCTAGTGGCTAGCACGCGTGACTTTGATAATCGATTCCCTGTGGGAAAGTATTGAACGACAGTGCTTCAGATTCCACGTTGAAACTACAAGTCCATGTCTCCTGTAGCCTCACTGATGAAAGGGGACGGTGAAAGATAATCAATTAATCAATCATCAGCATTTCAAAATTCAGGTGCATAAACAACCTATGACTTGTAGGACTAGTTCATTTTGTTAAAGCAACTGTTTTAACGAAGTTTAGTATTAACGTGTCAGATATTTCTATGAGATAAGAAAAAAAAACATTATTTTGTAACTAAATAATAGCTCTATCCACGTAGATTCTGCAAACAGAAACAATAAAAATCAATATAAAAGTGACTCACATTATTTTAACAAAACTCGATTTAGGTAATAGTTTGGGCTGCCGCAAAGATAGGAAAAGCTAGAAAACTCCGATTAATTGTAACAACTCCATCAGGGGTTGAAATTGGAGGGGGCTTACGCCATTAATCAACCCATTAAGGTGTACAAACTCGCGAGCATGGCTCTTGCGCTTAACTGGGCTCGGGCTCAATAATTGAGCCCTAGCCTCAATGAAACAAGTCAGTGCGAGCCCAACTCAGAGAAGTGAGCCCGAGTGCAAGTGAGCTCGAGCCCCAATAAAATACGGGGGGCGCGGTGGCTCAGTGGTAGAGCGTTCACCTCTGGTGCTTGGGGTCCCGGGTTCGATCCCAGCCCCCGCCAAGTGAACTTTGTGGTGGACAAACACCGTGCTCGTGGGTTTTCTCGGGGTTCTCCCGTTTCCTCCCACTTTCTTCATTCCACCATTTTCACTCATCTCTCATTATCACCGTCTCCTTTAGCCTAACCGGCATAACCGTGGGACGTAAAACTCAAAGATTTCATTTTTCCCAATAAAATACGTGAGTGCGAGCCTAATTGAGGGAACTGAGCCCGGGCGCGAATGAGCCCGAGCCCAATTGAGAGAAATGAGCCCGAGCGCAAGCGCAGTCGAGAGAGCGTGAGCCCAAGTGAGCGAGAACCCAGTTGAGACAAGTGAGCGTGAACCCGAGTAAGTGCGAGCTCAATTGAGAGAATTAAGCGCGAGTCCGATGAGTGTAAGCCTAGTGGAGAGAAGTGAGCGGAAGCCCGAGTGAGTGGAAGCACAGATAAGATCAGTGAGTGCGATCGCAACTGAGCACGAGCCCAGTTGAGAGAAGTGATCGCGAGTCCAGTTGAGAGAAGTCAGCGCGAGCCCGGGTAGGTGTAAGCCCAGTAGACAGAAGTGAGCGCGAGCCCGAGTGAGTGCGAGCCAAGAGAAGATTAGTGATTGCGAGCGCGAGCCTAGTTGGGAGAACTGATCGCGAGTCCAGTTGAGACGGGTGAGCGCGAGCCCGATGAGTGCGAGCCCAGTCGAGAGAGATGAGCACGAGCCCTAGTGAGTGCGAGCCCAGATAAGATTAGTGAGTGCGAGCGCGAGCGCAGTTGGGAGAAGTGATCGCGAGTCCAGTGGAGACAGGTAAGCGCGAGCCCGAGTGAGTGCGAGCTCAGTTGAGAGAAGTGAGCGAGAGTGAGCGCGAGCCCGACCGAGCCCAGTGGAAAATGTTCATCTCTGGTGCATACGTCCTCAGCAATTGTAGTTTTAGTAAATGCAAAAAAGTGGCGCTTCTTAGACAATAAAGATAGCAGCCATTTAGGAACACTTGTACATACGACAACCTGAATGATGTTATTAACCTACTCATACATAAGTTTCATAACACTCCATTTCTATAATTTTTGGAGGTGGTCGACAACCACTTTCGCCATCTTTGGACCACTGCTGATGAATTGACATCCATATGTATTTTTGGTCTAATTATACATTATATACTCGAATTTGTTTCCCTACACCTCGAATAATAGGAAGTTTCTGTACAAGTTCCGTCGCAAATTGCGTCATCTCCATCTAGAAGCCATCCTCAGAGCAATTGAGAAAGAAAACGCCCAATAACTTTTTCTATTTGACCATATATTGCATGAAATCCGTGTAATGAGGTGGATAAGGAGATGAAACAGGCATGGTGGCGAAAGTGGGCAAAAGAAGGAAAGTTTATTCGTTAAGATAAGTTTTTGTGGTTGAAAATAGTTATACCATACATAATGCAACACACAATGATTAAGTCTCCAAATATATATCTGCTCAAATAAGTTATATCTGCTGACGTCATCACTATTATCAATTGAACCAGGTTAATACAAATTTATTATTGTTTATTTTTTTCAAAATATATATTTTCAACTCTGTATTGCGAGCTGCTATTGGTGTATTACAGAAAGAAGACTTGATCATTCATGAAATATGTTTCCTAATAAATTTCTGCTATAAAACAAAACTTATACAAAGAAGAAAGATACTTCATGTATGTTCAAGTCTTCTTTCTGCGGACACAAACTGCGCGGTCTTTCTGCTTCTCTTGTCCTAACTTGAATTTTATACATTATGCTTGTTATACATTGTCAACTAGCTGAGGTTGCCAGGTGTTAGCAAACTTCGTTACTAAGTAAGTATTAATTGTGATCAATAGCTGTCTTTCTACCTGTTGTAGATTTACAATGAATAACTACTATACATTAGGGCGGAGCGAAAAATTACTTTTTTGTATATCGAAAACGCAATAATGCGAAAAAGTTGTCAATTGATGTTTATAAAATACTGTAAAAATTTCGCCTCTGAAATCAAATGTTTTCCGGTGTTAAATCGCCAAAAAACATTTTGTGTCTTTATAGGGTATGGAAACCCGCCGTACGCACCGCTCTGTTGTGTTTCTACGGTAAATGAGCAAAAAGATTACCTATATTTCTTAACATAAGCAGTCTATAGATGTAGAAATAATTTCTAAATGATTTAGGGAGATCGGGAACCATAAAATAGCCCATTTTAACAAAACAATAAATTGTATATCATACTGTACTTGTGGTTTCATATAACGTTCTAGAATTGAATAAATATGCCGATAAATGTGTTCATTGTTCATTATAATTTTTGCTTCAACAATCTTTTTCCTTAAAAAATTCCCCTGCATAAGAATTAAATTCGGATTACTATCCACTTCATAAAGATAGCCCCTGACTTCGCGGTGCTAACCTGACGTTCACTGAAGACTCACATTGCATTGTCGTACCCCGTTAGAATTGTTGGAATGTTGTCTTTTCAGTAATTAAGACACAAAATTTTCTTTGTACTGTGTAATAAGAAAAAAATAGAAATTAATGAAAATGTGCGTACTTTATAGTACTTTTTTTGTTAAACCAATGTTCATATCTCAAAAACGAGATCACTTAAAATAATTTCCTGTGTACGATACGTAGATGCATCCATTAACTGTAAGTTGTGAAAAGTTCAATTTTCATCACATGATACTTTTTGTGTAATTAAAATAAATTTATGACGCTATGATCTCCTATACCGTGGTAGGTAGAGAAACGTACAAAACACAGTTCGAAAATTTGGAACTCTAGTGTTCCAAGTATTTGAAACTTTTAACGAAAAGTGGTTTAGTTAGAAGAGTATTTTTTAATACAAATGTTTTTTCGAACATATTATATGCGTAAAGCGGAGAGCCATGTTGCAGCCTAGTCTTTAAATTCCCCGCGCTTATATGAAGAAACAGCATACAGTAACTGGAAGTGTGGCAAAGGTGTTGTGCTGTCTTGTCGCGTTCAGAAAGCTTGCAGCGCAAAGCCTACTTCATAAGAATGTAATAGGAGAAAGTATTTAAGATCTCATAACCTTTCACAATATCTTAACAATGTTAACATCTTAATAATAGCAATGCATGTACGTATCTTAATGTTATTGAAATAAAACGTTGAAGTAACACATACAAAACCTTGTGTCTTAATCTACTTATCTCATTCACTTTCGTCACTTGTTGACTCGTCATAGCTCCTGCTATCTTCCTGGACACGTAGTAACAATGGCTCCATTTCTACCTCAAGATCTATCAATATACACACTTACCAGCTTACGAACATGTTAAAGGTAAAAAAGAAATGTAGCCTTGGGAAGTTCATCCAAGTTGTTCTGTGATCAATTCCCCTGCTGAATGTAGTGGAGAAATATCGGTCCTTTGTTTTATTTCAACGAAAGAAAATTATGCAGTGTGTAGGTGATGAGGACTATTTTTGCGTCTAATCACATCGCACTGATTACGTTTTCAACACTTCCCTTCAGTTCGTAGGCGTCAGAAACTTACACACTCACATCATATGTGCTCATTGGAGTGAGACAGACGAACGCACATTTATATTTCTCCTGAGTATTTCTCATACTTTTTTATTTAAAAAAACTATGAATATTCCTTCTACGAGCAGCGGCATTACAGAAGGAAGTGGCAACATTTTGAGCGATAATGAAATTGATGAATGATGAATGACTCCGACACAGATGGTTATGAGTTAGATAGTAATGACATTGATTATTCTGCGCTCAGTGGCGGCATATCCGTGAGTGAACAAGATGAACATGAGCTTGCGCCCTGAAACAAGAAAAGGAATCGCGTCGTTCCTATTGAAGGCGGATTCTGTTGCAGTTATGAGTGATAAAACTCATGTGAATGCAAAACCCCTGTTTAGTGGTGTCCCGTGAATTAATCAAAATGCTAGCCTATCTACAGAGTATTCCCCATATAAAGTGGTTCAGTTATTTTCACCGATGAATTTTATAGTAAAAAAAGTTGAGTTGATTGTGAGTTTAACGTTCCATTTAGTAGAGGCGATATGAGACGTGATTAACGTTGAATCCAAACCACTTGAGCTCCCGCCGGGAATAGTAGAAAAAGAAATGAATAAATACGCAAAACAGCAGATTGAAAACAAAATTAGTGTAACTAAAATCTTTATCTTCTAAGTAAAAGCGTGTTACTTCAATTGAAAACAAGTAATCTTCTACATTGATTATTCACATGTGCTTTTTTAGCTAGCTTTACACGATTTTTACAAATCAACTATGTAAGAGCTATTAGTATGTTTATCAAATGATGGAAGATGTTTTTCTGCTGTTTGACTTATCATTGTCAGTGCTCACATACTGTACAGGAAGAAAGCAGGAAAACAAATCGCACTTTGAACTTTTTATGTGAACGTAACAGAAAAACTGCTTCACTCAGCAGGAACTGAACTACATAGACTATCCCAGTCTTTACCCTTGGAAGACTGGTAGCAAGGGGCCATTACCCATACAAAGTTCTCCTAATATCCGCAAATCCTAATAGAGTAGGAAAAAGGTGATGCAGAGTTCGTAGCATCCGCACGGTGAAAGAAGTTTTTAATAAAATGTTAGCGTTTATTGTCTGATATATGAAGTTGAACTTTTTGTGGGAGTGTGCTTCGAAATGTACAATATTAAAGAGTATTACTGGGACTCCTAGATATCTGAAAACTGATTTTCTATGAAGTGTAAACTCAATATTACATATCAACTAAGATTATATCACATCATAAACTTTGTGAGTGTATTTGTTTCAGTGCAAATGTATTTTGTACTACGTGCAGTAAGTGAAAAAACTGAAAAAGCAACAAATTTTCGAGGACCATCACATGCAAATCTAAAGTAGGTAAACAGTTCGTTTCTCTGTATACCCTGTTAATTTCTCAGAAGTTAGTTTAAAATCTTTGGAATTTAATTTAATTTAATCTTTGGAAGAAATTTTAAAAATTCTTCTGCAAAGTTTTGGACAGTGTGAGTGACAAGTTTAAATACCAGTGGGGCTGAGAGTGTGTACGTTCCAGGAAAATGTGGCAAGGTGGTACTCCGAATAACCTGCTATAGTGACAGACCAGAGCAAAGAAAATCATAATGTCATATTTTTATTGTTTATTTTTAAAACAAATCCAAACAGTTGGGTTGAAAAAGGCACTTTACTATCTTTCTAAAAGTTTTTTTTTGTTTTTGATAATACACCGCAACAATTCAGAGACAATGATGTCTCACTTTTTACTGAATAACAAGAAAATTTCTACATGTTGAGTAATGAAATTTTCATAACTTACAGGTGCACAGGGAATTATTTCATGTGATCTCCTTTCCGAGATATAGACCTATAAACATTAGTCTACCAAAAAAGTACGATAAAATATGCACTTTTTCATTAATTTCTATTTGTTTCTCACTACACAGTACAAATAATTTTTTTTTATGTCTTAAGTATTGAAAAGGCAACATTCCAACAATTCTAACAAGGTACGACAATGCAATGTAAGTTTTGAGTGAACGTTAGAGCAGCACCGCGAAGTCAGGTACCTATCTTTATGAAATGGATAGTAGTCCAATTGATAGTAACAGTATTTAAAAAAAACAACGTTTGTATTCGATAACATTGTTCGAGTCTGAAAGACGATCTTTTCAAGGTAATTTTGCTGTGTTAACATTGCGTTTCAGTGTTCACTACGTTGTACGTAGTTGGGAAGTGCATAAATAGTTTTTGTGTAATGTAAATTAAACTTTATATAGTGTGTGTGAGATCTGTACTTTACATCAATATTGAAATTCTAACTATGCCGAAGATAAGAACATCTTACCCCGTTTTTGGAAATTCAGCTGAGCTTTCAGATGTACAGTTGTCCACTAAATCAGATGTAATGAAGTGTTATTTTCATTTGATGGAGCTTGAAAAGTGTGAGAAACGGTATGATCGATCTGTAAAAAAAAAAAGTGGGGAGAGATGTTGCTTAGTGTGCGAAATCTGTTTAAGATAAGTTTTCCATCCCTATTGTATCGTTAGAACGCGTAGTTCAGCTTCTACTTGCTTGCACGGAAGATATACAAGAAATCTGTGAAATCTGAGAAGGAAACGAACGAACTTGTAATTTCCAGAAAAAAATATATTTTAACAAGATTACACGAAGTTCTTTGATATATGTTTATGTAAATGTCATGAACTTTTCATGTGTTCATATGAATTGAGAAAGAAAGGAGAAGTGGTCATTTCTGCAGGATCAGAGAACAACACGATTAAGCAGAATAGAGGGAGTTGATTATGAGGAAATCACAAGAGACCCGCCAACGGTCTTACATATCACAAATGAGTACTTGTAATGAACTCTAGACATCATCTTCTGATGGCGATGGGTCAAAGTTTGATAATTACTTTGCGGAGCAACAGGATATTTGAGAAAAATGAAGCAAGCAGCAATGACATGTTCTTAGACCTCTCGTTATGCTGGCAGACCGATTTGGAACATCTGATCGCGCAAATACTTTGATAGCAACAGCTATATTGCAATCTTTTGGAATAATTGATCCAAAGAATGCTGGCCAGATCATAGACCGCTCACAACTCCGGCGAGAAAGGGAAGAGATACGACAAAAGGAAGTGCTAATGGCCAAAGGAAAGGTTCTTAGAGGCTTGTACCAATATGCACGAAAGAGACTGGAGGTCGCTGGTGTTCAGTTAAAAGATACTCTACTTGTAAAGGTGGAGGTAAACACGTGTGACTAATGGGAACTTCTTCAAGATACATACCGCAGAACTAGCGCCAAATTGTTCAGGAAGTAATTCAAAATATCTGTTATTTCGCACACCCGGAGAATATATTGCTTTCTATGGTTGACAATGAAAGACTTCGCGTCAGAACATAGGTATTGAGGAAAATAGTCAACGCAAAGGAAAAGACTAGGAACGAGAAGAGTAGAGATAATGACAGTAGTAACACTAGGAAGACGAAACGAGGAACACTAGCTAAAGTAGGCAGTGAGTCACATGTAAAATGCTACCAAAGCTCAATTTCAAGGCAAACGATTACAAAGACCTTATTAATTGGGAATCAGTTGAAATGATCAATCCTCCAGCGCTGTCTTGTTTCCCAACAAAGAACTTGAAATCGTCAGTAATAACCGTGAACATCCAGGCATTAAGGAAACTTTGAAAATATTCTTGTCATATTAAGTTAGAGAACGCTGGGTGAAACTTGTAACAAGCATCTGCAGCACTTTCTGGCAGAGATTGTTTTACCAGACTAAAACCCCGATCTGTAAACGTAAAAGTAGAAACAAAGGCAAATTATGCTCTGGAAAGAACCAAAGATCTAATTTTGAACATACGTTTATGGATGGTAGGGTGGGCATGAAAAGGATACGATTTGCGCCCGCTGTCTCGTCCTGGGTTGTTTCATTCAAACAGGCAGAGAGATGCAAAAATAAATAAATAAATAAAATAAATAAATAAAAAAATAAGTATGTATTTTTATTAAATAGATTGTTATTGTGATCAAATTGGCTATTGTGTGATTCCAAATGTACCTAAATCATGTAGAATGTATTACTCAAATTTTATATATTACTTAAGTTAAGAAATGTAGGAGGTACTTTTGTTCATTTACCCTAGTAACACAAGATTGGTGTGTACAGCGGGTTTGCATACCCTATAAAGAGACAAAATCTTTTTTGGCGATTCGCTACCCGAAAATATTCGGTTTCAGAGACGAAATTTTTATAGTATTTTATCAACATCAATCGACAACTTTTCCACATTATTGCGTTTTCGATATACACAAAAGTTATTTATCTCTCCGTCCTCTTGTTACATTTAAAAGTAAATGGTTTAATAGGAAACTTATGGACAATTTTCATTACACTTTCAAATTAATGAGGTTTCTACGGCAAAGATTATAAATGTTAGCACTTAAAAATCTTAACATTGTGAGACAGATCATACTGTAATGTAGAAAATATAAATGTAATTTTGTAAAGGTAATATACGACATGAAAAATAATAATCTTCTTTAGTGATCATCATCATATGTATGCTGTGCAATAATCAATAATATCTTTATTTACGTTTTCAGAATATCTCATTTCATTGAATCACTGAGCCTACACGTATCAAATCTCTGACGTGAACAATTCCTAAGTTAAGGAAAGGTATTTCGGTTTGTTCAAGATGGCTATGATTAATGTTGATATCAAAACAGATGGTGCTGAAGAAGATTGCGATTATGAAATTGACAACACTAACGAATTTAAATACAAATATTCTTTTAAAATATATTCTACATCAAAATTAGAATATAAGGGACCTGAAATTGGGACGGAGCCAGTCAGTGATATTAGCCTTTCTATGGTAGAAGATCCTTTAGTGTCTAAATTCAAAAGTGCTTTGAAAACTAATGAGAAAGATGTAAAAGATTGGAAACTCACTTCGAAACCGATATGTTTGGTCAGTCGTTTATCAATACCAGATTTACCAGCTGATGCTAAACAATATCTTAACATGAAATTTCTGAACAGAAATTCAAGTGATTTAACATATATTGTGCAAGAGTCTGGACATGAAACCTCTGAGATTATTAAAGATAAGACAGGGGGAGGTATTCAGCAAAGTGATAGTCATGGAATAGATGTCTATTCTCAGGAATTCAGGTAAGATTCTGCACCTCTTGAAAGTTACATAAAACTGTTATTTCCAAAACTTTTAATACTTGCTTAAGTGTTTTTTATTTTTTTATAGTTTTTAGTTTAGATAAAGTCAGTGGAAGTGCAACGAATATTTAGTCGAGAAAAGAAGTGGACTTAGCAGTTTACATAGTTTCAATAACTCTTACTGCTCATGTAACATAATTCGTTCCTAACACTAGCACTCATGATAAATGTAAGATCCGTACTTGAAAATTACATAAAGAAATGAGAGTCGAGTATTAGGTTTTTGTAATGTATGTTATATTACGTTTACTAGTTAATTTTTTTGGTTTTTAGTAATTGAAATTTAGAATTAGAATAATGTTAGTAGAATAATATACTGTAAAATATTTTCCTTTTTGTTACCCTGGTTATTCCTCTATGCATGTCGAAACTGGCGACTAGGAGTGGTCCTCCGGCTTTGGGGTTTGGGTAAGGCTATCAACCTCATCCTGTAAAAAAAAAGGCACTTGTTCAGAAACCTTTACAAAAGCCTCGGATAAGGACTGATAACTTGGCACGACCTCAGCAAAAGAAAATGGACATGAGATTTAGAACATGGAATATTAGAAGTCTTTATAGGGCAGGCGCCTTAAAATCCGTATCGAGAGAGTTAAAAAAATACAGGATAGACCTAATAAGAGTTCAGGAAGTTAGGTGGGAAGGAAATGGATTTGTGAACTCCGGAAATTTTACCTTCTTTTACGTGGAAGGAAATAAAAATTACCAGTTAGGAAGAGGGTTTTTCGTTCACAAACGAATATTACCAGCAATTAAATGGGTTGAATTTGTTACTGACAGATTTCTTTGATTACTCTTAAGGGACGGTGGTGTGATATTATTGTTCTAAATGTACATGCTCCAACTGAAGATAAGGGTGACGATATAAAAGATAGTCACCCTTACGAAGAAGTGGAACGGATATTAGACCAACTCCCGCGATACCATGTGAAAATTCTATTAGGGGATTTCAATGCGAAGGAGGGACGAGAGGACATTTTTAAACCGATTATAGGGAACGAAAGTCTGCATAAAGAAAGTGTTAGACTCGTGAACTTTGCAAAATCCAAAAACCTAATCGTGAAGAGTACAAAATTCCCACATCGCGACGTTCATAAATACACTTGGACATCACCAGACGGAAAAACACATAATCAAATTGATCACGTTTTAGTAGATAGAAGAAGGCAATCTAGCATAATTGATGTCCGGTCGTTTAGAGGGGCTGATTGTGATATTGATCACTACCTGGTAGTAGCGATAATACGAGAGAGATTATCGTTCAATAAAGGTAATATTCAATGTCCGAAAACGGATATATTTAACTTAAAATTAGAAGAGAGCCAGGTAAGAGAGGAATATCAGATTAAACTTTCGAGTAGATTCTTGGTTATGGAAGACTCGGAGTGCACTAGTATTGAAAATACTTGGGTTGAAATTAGAGATAGCATTAAAAGTTCAGCGATCAAAAAATTGGGACACGCGGAAATACGTAGGAACATAACATAGTTCGACCAGGTATGCTTAAATCTAGCAGCGAAGAGGAAACAGGCGAAATTACGCTGGCTACAAAATCCGAATGAAATAACTACCCAAAATTTCGCAGATATCAGGCGGGAAAATTAAAAACATTTTAGGACAAAGAAACGCGATTTTTTGAAAGCTAAAATTAAGGAAATCGAAGTTAATAGTGAAAATAAAAATATTCGGGACATGCATAAGGGTATCAGCGAATTTAAGAAAGGCTATCAACCTCGTACTTATATATTAAAGAAAGCTGACGGAACAGTTCTCACTGCTACGAATAGCATCTGAAATACATGGAAATATTTCTTTGACGATTTGCTGAACACACAGCCAAAAATTAACGTGCCTGGAGAAAAAAAAGATACAAACCGCAGAGCCGTATATTGCAGAACCCAATCGAATAGAAGTAGAAACCGCTATAACGAAATTAAAGAAACTCAAGTCTCCGGGTGTAGATGAAATTCCGGCTGAGTTAATTTTAGCTGGAGGCGAAAAGTTGTGGAACATGATGCACAAACTCATTCTCCTTATCCGGAACAAGGAAGAATTGCCACAAGAGTGGAAGGAATCAATCATTGTTCCAATTCACAAAAAAGGTGACAAAACTGATTGTAATAATTATCGAGGCATTTCTCTTCTGTCAACATCCTATAAAATCCTTTCAAATATTCTATTAGCAAGATTGACCCCATATGCAGGTGAGATTATTGGAGATTATCAGTGCGGATTTAGACGAAATCGATCAACTATCGACCAAATATTTACCATTCGCCAAATACTCGAAAAGAAGTGGGAATACAATACCCCGGAACATCAATAATTTATTGATTTTAGAAAGGCGTACGACTTGGTCAGGAGAGAAACATTATATAACGTTCTTACAGAACTTGGAATACCGAGAAAGCTTATTAGATTAACTAAGGTATGTTAAATGAATCCCAAATTAAAGTCCGGAGAGGAAAATTTTTGTCCACGAGCTTTCACGTCGAAAATGACCTGAAACAAGGAGATGTGTTGTCGCCATTATTATTTAACTTCGTTCTGGAATACGCCATGAGGAAAATCAAACATAGCAACTAGAGACTAGAGTTGAACGGTATTCACCAGGTTATGACATATGCTGATGATGTAAATTTAATAGGGGATGATAGGAGAACAATAGAAAGATGTGCAGAAATTTTATTAGACGCTTGCAGGGACATGGGATTAGAAGTAAATGCAGAGTAAACTAAATACATGGAAGTGCGTCGCGACCGTAATACGGCAAATTGTGGATGAGTTAAAGTAATCAATAATACTTTTGATAAAGTGAATACTTTCAAAGATTTAGGATCGATATTAACAGACGAAAATCATATTTACGAAAAAATTAAATGTCGACTAAAAGCTGGGAATTCGTGTTACTATTCTGTTCAAAATCTTTTGTCGTCCCGAATTCTGTAGAAGAATTTGAAGCTTAAAATATATAAAGCGATAATCATGCCTGTTGTTCTGTATGGTTGTGAAACATGGTCGCTTACTCTGAGGGAAGAACAGACTGAAAGTATTTGAGAACAAGATCCTGAGAAGAATATTCGGACCCTAGATGAACGGGAATGGGGAATGGCAGAAACTTCACAACGAGGAACTACATAAGTTATACGGTTTACCCAACATATTTTGGGTCATCAAGTCTAGGAGGCTTAGGTGGGAAGCTCATGTAGCTAGAATGGAAGAAAGTACAAATGCTTTCAAAGTCTTGCCTGGAAGACCCATCGGAAAACGACCATTAGGAAGACGTAGGCGCAGATGAGAGGACAATATTAAGATGGATCTCGCAGAGATAGGAATACAAAGTAGAAACTGTATCCAATTGGGTAAGGATAGAAGTCAGTGGAGAGCTTTTGTGAACGCGGCATTTAACCTCTGGGTGCAATGAGCCATAGAGTTGATCTTAAATACATGGAAATATTTCTTTGACGATTTGCTGAACACACAGCCAAAAATTAACGTGCCTGGAGAAAAAAAGATACAAACCGCAGAGCCGTATATTGCAGAACCCAATCGAATAGAAGTAGAAACCGTCGAGCCAAATCTGGTGAAAATTGAATCCGAAGCTAGAGTATGTATGTCCAGCTTGTTTATTTGCTCTCCAACCACCTTAGGACATGCGGCCAACACTGATACTCTTATAGCCTAATCCGGGCCAATAATATTGAACGCTGTATAAAACTATACCTGTTAATTAAATACTTTTGCTTGGCTATTATTGGTCAGATTTTAGCACTATCCAAAGGATAGAACTGTTAAATAATGAATTTTTGCAATTAAAATGAGAACCGGCTGTTGGGTTTAGTATGTGCACACTTCTCATCCAGTGTTGAAAGAATATGTATTCGATTTAAGAAAAATGTGTTATAAGTGCAATCCTGAAGTAATTGAATATAACTGTAACAGAATCATAATTTCGACTGGTAATGTTTCTTGATATTTTATATCAATATGTATGCTACAGGAACCCCACAGGCGGGATATAGGATTAATGTGCCCATGAGTATATTAAAGCTGACAATTTTTTGTTCAAAATTGTTCAATCACTCTGGATAATAGTAAGAGTCGTAATTTTAGTTGATAGAATGGCGAACTGATGTTCTGTTTATAAGACGTTGACGGAATGGGAACCCTTAGTAAGTTATATCTGTTCAACGAGTAGAAATGCTTACAGTGTATTCGTAAAAGGATGACCACATCGATTATGCCTGTTTTGAGCTGAACATTTTCCAAGTGAAATTTAATTATATTCGGAAAAAGTAAATCGAAAGTATCAGATTTGACCCCACAAACCAACCATTGCAACCAGGAAATTTGTACAGATATATTTTTCTTCTTTAAACTGTAATAAGATATGCTGAAATGTTGAATGTAGAAAAAATACATATTACATTGAAATACGTAATAATACTATATTATGAATCTAGATACACATGTAAGCACATGCTGACTTTGATACCTATATTTACGTACGTACAAAAACATTTCCAGTTTAACGAAAGACAGCGAGCATTGTCCTTGTATCAATAAGGGAACAAAAAATACAAAGGGAAAAGCAAAAGTATTTCCAATAAATTTATGCTTTCGTCTTGAAACTTCGTTAGAATTAGATTGGCAGGAGAGTTCATGTTGGATCCGTGATAAATCACCGGGCTTGTAATCGTAACTTCTTCAATTCAATTTCCGTTTGGGAGAAACATTTTTGTTTGTAATGCTGTTTTCATCAATGCATGAATATTTATATAAAATAATTACAATAAAATAAACCAGTTCTATATATATATATATATATATATATATATATATATATATTTATATAAACATTTCAGAGGACAAGTAATTATTGTCTTTACAATATATCTGAGGTTTGGTGGGTATTGACGAAGCGTCGGTTCATTATATGTGAACGTTAAATACAAGTTAAGTAAAACCAGTAATTGCAATACTCAAATGTGTCTTGAGTGTTAGCAATTTCTTATTTTCATACAGAAGTTACTTCTCAATATTGTCACTACAGCATGAGATTTATGTCCTTATAGGTGGTATTGTAATCGCTAAATACGAGACATTTGCATCTGGCCTTTATCTAATTCAGAGCTAAATTTTTGTACGATTACACATGCTCTTATTCGTTTAACTCATGACTTGAGTTATATTTTTTTATTGCGTGAATTAAGTAGATGGGTTCTAGCCTTGAAATTATTAGCATTTCTCCTCACATTTTATGTGAGATAGGGAAAGATATATAATTATATTTCGTTAAATTTCCAGACTGAAATTTTGTTATACGTTTTCTAAGATCTAACGCAGATCAATAGCAGCTGCAGTGATCAAATTTACAAATTCGAGTATGTCGAAATTTAGTAATTTAGGAATTTTGCAGTTGTAGAAAATGCAAATTCCTTAACCAAAAATAAAACTTGACTCAAACAACTTGATAGGCTTGTAGAACAGAATCATGTACATCCACACACTTACTAATTGAGTAATAACAGAAAATTTGAATTACATACAGACTCCGGGTTTCAGAATATCCCAAGTCTAGTACATTTACAACGAATATGAGTATCGTGGTCATCGAAAACCGGAAACAAAGTAATATTTCTTCAGAGCAGATTTGTAAGTCTGTTCGTGTTAGTGGTTGAGAACGGGATTTCCAATTTTCTTGTCTTTATCTTAAATTCAACAAACCTTTTTCTTTATTGTACAGTATTTAATGTATAAATATTATACATTATACACAGTTAATGTAAAACAGTGATTGAAATTAACAATAAAGCACAATTTGAAAAAAAAAACAGCATAATTAACTTGAAAATAAAGCATAATGTTGGTTGCTCTACTTATTAAGGACAGTGGGTTGTAGTCGAGTTCATTTTAGTATCATATTTAGAGACTAACGAGGGCGTGATTCCAACTTATGTATTTAAAAACCCATTAGTAAAGTTAGCACGGATTTATATCAAGATAACCAGCTACGACGTTTCCGTAGGGACTTAACTCATTTAAAAAATCAAGGTAAGAAGTAAGAGAGAGTCGTTGCTGTGTAGAAACATATTAATGGTTTCTAACATAATTAATATGTTTCTAAATACGGCAGTTACAATCTCGCCTTAGTCAAATTTGTAATACCACAATAAAGACGACTCTCAATAAGAGCTTGTACGTCTGACGGGCTTGTGCTCTGCTCTGAAATCGTGTGTTTTTACAGTTAGATATTTGTCGAAAGTTTTAAAGCTCCGGGCCTTTCATCCCAATGCAAATCTCTTTCCAACAACCTTAAGGAATTGCTACTTCATCAGATTAAAGCTCTTTTCTAAATCAATAAAGACAAGTATTCCCTGTTTATAAATTTTAAAAGGCATTTTACCACTACTTTAGTATGCGAAAAGCATATATTTTGCCTTACTCCTATCTAACTCCGATTGTTGTCCCTCAGCTTTATCATTTCTTCTCCATACAACCTTCAATTTGAATTTTTGCAATGACAGTTTGTTTCTATACAAATTGGGGAATAATAGCTTTCGTTCTTTACAACATTAAGCGAGTAAATGAAATAACACATTTGTGTTTTTCTTCCAAAAGGGAATTTAGTTTCGTGAAGAGTGCAATTTTCGTTTTACTTTTATTACAGTAATACAATTTCAGCGTTTTAAAAATGTCCTTATGGGTCAAATATCACACTAGCAAAAGACTCAAAAACTATCTAGAATAATAAAGTTCAGCCTTTTTGCGTATAATTATCTTGTAACTGTTCTGTTTAAGGTTGTCATATCTGCTTATGATATATTCCATTAGTTCGTATCTACGTAGAACAGTAAAATAGTACCAACAGTGTTAATAAAATGTTGACACTGATTATAAAGATTAACGGAATTGTAGATTATTTAACATTTTTTACTTTTTGTTCGTAAATTTAGTACAGTAGATTGTATAAATTTCCGGAATATATATTATTCAAATGTATTAATTAGCTTTTACCCGAAAAGCGAATTCTCATAAAAAATATAAACACTGATTTACCGATATTGGATTCGTTAAAGAGCTAAAGTAAATACTGCCGATAAAACAATGTTACTATTCCAACGAAAATTTTACTTTTAAGTGTGAAGGAACAATTCAAGCGTTTGCCGATTTTATTTTCCCTGACAAGCATGCATTTTAATTTGTAGTAAGAATAAACCCTTCGTGTTTTTCTAGATTATTTGAATCTCATGAAAATTAAGACACCGTCGGTAATATCTCATGCTAAATCTAGTATATTTATTCGTATTCTTTTATGAGTAATTTAAAATAAC
This sequence comes from Thermobia domestica, assembly GCF_964235325.1. NCBI lineage: Eukaryota > Metazoa > Arthropoda > Insecta > Zygentoma > Lepismatidae > Thermobia > Thermobia domestica. The sequence continues at coordinate 306,729,721 of NC_137458.1, forward strand.
ATTTTATACTTGTCTTATATAAATCCTCAATGTTTGCTATTCTTTTATATCTCATTGTGCTATATTAGTTATCTCGTCTTTTATAAACAGTTTTCTTTCTCATTTCCTAACTATTAAATTTGATTATATCGCTCGAAGTCTTCAGTTTTCTACTAAAGCTAAAATTAGATCAAAATTTTAAAAGAGTGCTATATAGCATGGTTATCTTAAGTAACGAATGAATGTACTTAAAAATTTCAATAATTTCTTGAACAAATAAGTAAAAAAAAATTCTTTCCCATTCTGCGTTATTAACTAGATTTAAATATAATTGGTCTATAAGTGAATTGATTTCTATTCTTAGGTACCTACAGTTTTTGATATAAATTTCGAATACACATATATGAGTCTGTGCGCCTATATTATATAACAAATTTATTATTTTGGTTGGTGTAAGCAATTTTGAAAACAGTAAGGAGTAAATCCATGAAGTTTCATAGATTTACTGCTATCAGGAGGTACACACGGTAAACCAATTTGTTTTATAGCCTTAAAATAACGGGCAAATCCGAAATTCTGTAGTACTCAAATATCATCAGGGAAACATCGTTTGCAATATTGTGAGATACCTCAAATTTAACAGTCTAACTGTTCCATTTTTCAAACGATATTACTTCAGATTATTACATATTTCAAATTCACAAGAGAAATTTCAGTACCACGCTTGTCAATCAGTGTTGCGAGCACATGACGGTATAGCGTCACAAACATCAAAAACAAGAGAATTTTATAGCGGTCTACAATAGTAACAGCGTTACTGGGAAAAATGTAATCCAAAACATATGTGTCGCATGCTATAGTCACCTTATGACATAATTAGAACAATTTAAAATAAGGTTACACAATATTGAAAATTTGGCATTTTCTCAATGGACTTCATTTCAAGAAAATGTTTAAATATGTATCTCATAGATTTCTGTAGATGGTTGCATTTTTTGAAATTTTGCATCTCAAGCCATTAATTGCTTAGGAGAAAATGATCAACTTTAATATATTGTTTAAAATTGCGTATATGTGGAAGCATTCAAAAGGCTCTTTTATATTTTTGCTTTTATATATCTGTAATACTTTTCGGTAGGTGTATTTACGGCATATTCTTCAAATATTACATAATTTAAGTAGTGTTGTAATGTATACAATATCTTCAAAATCGTATGTGATACCAGATTACTATAAACTTAAGTTTGATTTTCACATCTATTGAAACCCATGAATGCAATTATATGTGGCACTTATCTATACAGCTTTTCGAAATAAAAGCTTTTGAACAACTCAAATTTAATCGGAAAGAACATGAATCCGTTGTAATATTGTTTATTTTTAATTAAAATTCATCACAGTGATCATATTAGATTCTGAAATGTTTCCATGTATGGTTGCTAGTTTGCATTGTTATTACATTCTATAGATCTAAAAGAATTTCCATGACTCTATCACACTAAACAACAAATACAACATTGAATATTTCATTTTATCTATCTATAGATATGGAATATGGAAGGTTTTCACCTTGAAATCGTGTGTTTTGCCGTCGTTTGAATTTTGTAATTACTAGCATAACGCTCTCTTTCTCTTTCTCTCTCTCTCTCTCACTCTCTCACTCATTTAGTTCATTCATCCCAGCTTTACTACGGCAAACCACAATTCCATCCGCACTTAGATTTCATCGCAAAACGAAGGTGGGAAAAAACGGTTCGTAAAACATAAGTACCGTAAAAAGTGGAAATATGTGTAGATGATTAACTTAAGCACAGATATTAACGAATAAAAATTATCCTATGACAAATCACAAAACCTAATTAAATTGTGCAAAAAATATAATGTTGCTGAATATGAGTTACACAAGTTAAAAGGAGTTCACGAGATTACAAATGAACAGACAATAAACAGATATCTTTTATAATTATATTGACCTCTTATTTCATTTCTATTTGCTTTCTTTCAATGAAAAGGTGGCTAGGTGACTATCAACGAATTAAGGTTTCACTTACTCACAGTTAATCCTCGACCGGTCAGCTGATAAAACTCAGGTCCTGGCGTCGAATCCATTGGACGTAAATAATTAAAAGAGATCCACAGAAATGTTCCTGTACTGAAGCCGGAATAAGCTTGGCGCTGCGTCGATTAATCTTGAACGCCCAATATAGTTCCCCACTGGTAGGGAAAAGCGATCATCCAAGCTGGTGCGATTATTTCCTGCTGCTCATTGGTTCGAACCCAGTCTACCACATAAAACTGAGACCACAAACGAATGTTAAAATGCTAACACGTATATACGAATTACTTCACGTGAGATTTCTACGCACTGTTCGAATAATTATTTTATACTGATGCCTAAAATATCGCTGGTGATAAACTATAAAATTAACTCTCACATATGCAAGCGATGATTCAGCGTGCAATCTCAACCCGTACGAGGGGATCACTTACGTATTATCTTTAGGACAATGCACCCCACTCGCCTTGGTGGGTGCGCTTCGAAGTGACAGACAGGCGCGCTTACCAAACACACACAGCGTTCTATTTGGCAAACCAAAGCTTGTATATAGTCAGCCTGGAAAATCCCGACTTTTCACTCTAGGATTGGGACCAGAATTATTGTCCAATTAGCTTATGGTTATAAAAGTGCGTAGGTGGAAAGTGATTGTCCCGAAAATCAGACACAGAGGGACGTTCACCAAGCATGTTACTATCACGCGTACAGTCCTTGTTGCTCGACCATGAATGACCGCAAAAATCGAAGTGAGGCCTACTAACACAAATGCACAAAATACCAAACTGATGAAGGAAGCTTCGATATTGTTCCTTTTATATACGAGGTTATTAAAGCTTGAAATTAAGTCTGTCTTTTCCAATGTCTCTTTAAATTAAAAAATGAGCTTCGAGTCGGTGATATCCTATTGGCCGCGAACCAGTGACCGAGCGAATTGACTTAATTTGCGAAGCGAACCCTGGCCGTCAGAGGGTTAATGGTCAATATTAAAAAACGTCACTGAAAAATCATTGTATTATAGAACGCCCTGTATATAAATCAAATGTCACTGGGGGCTCATTATGGGAATCGGTATATTGGGACTTCACTTTATATATCACACTTCACTTGTCAACTATAAGGTTGTTCAACCTGTATGACGATTAGCCACCTTTGGTTAAAGCCACCTATTATGTTTATAATGCCAGCTTTAATTTCTGAATAAGCCACCATTAATAAAATGATCATTATTATTTAATTTATTTACATATGCAGTTTATAGTTCCTTTTCTTTCTTTCTTTTTATGTATTTATTTATTCATTTTTTTAACTATTGGTTTCTCATCATGAATCTTGGTTTCAATTCGTTTTCCAATCTTTTTCAGTAAACTTATAACGTGTTTTATATCATAATAAACATATTGATCCAAATGAATATACAAATAGAAATTAACACAAAAGTACTTAATTACTAAACATTAACCGGAAATGTGTGTATGAATTTCGAAAATATTGCCTGACGGTGCAAACGGTAAAATCGAAATTCCTAATATGTATATCGGATGTAGTGTAATATGTGTGTATGCATCTTTTTACAACAAACTTAATTAATGCAAAAGTAATATTTAACTACTAAATATAAACACATTATATGGTATCAAAGAAAATAATCATACCTTATAATATTCATATTCATACACATAAAAATATTAATAAAGCAATACAGTTTTCAAAGCAAGCATTCGTAAAATAGTTATAGCATAAAGCTTATAGTGATTATTGAAAATACTATATTACAACTTACTAAATATCAAAAGTTTTAATAGTCATACTGCTCAAACGACAGAATGGAAGATTTACTGAAATATTTCAAACAAATTTGGAATCGCATGTCAACTCACAAAATAATCTCTCTTATTTTACTATTATTTTAATCAATATATCAGAGCTTAATTTTTACCAAATAATCAAGTGCGACAGGTATATAGGCATCAACACTAGTGCACGGATCTTTACAACATTAGCAAACAAACGATCTTTGGCTGACACAATTGTTATTTAAAATTTTCTTCCACAAAACATTGGCAATGGCAAAAACAACTCTACTAACGCATTCATGGGCATTAATCGCATCGTACATCACAAGAGGGATATAGAATCCACCTCTAGAAATATTAACCATTTACAATAACATTCTCTACTCATCTAGTATTCGCGAGCTAGGCATTCGAGAAGTAACAAAGAGTAACTATCTCCGAACGTGAGCCGCCCTCTAATGGCTTTTGTGACCGCCTTAAAATACGCATACATAATAAAAGCAAATTTATATGAAAATGCCACTTTACAACAGCCTTTTGGCATCTTAAGCATAGCCCTTAATCATTTGCCATTCATTTGAACTGAAACGTATGCAGCTGAAAGATCCTTTATACGCAATCATTTTGTTGGCGTGATGACCATTATCAATATCCACGTGCCTAACAGATTTATGCCTTATTCCCTTAACATACCATGTGCAATGGGACCTACCGATTACTAAATTACACAACGAATCAAAAATTCTTTTTACTAATACGAAAATTTTCAAATTCAATTTAGATTTCATTACATATTATTACAATTGTCTGAGTTTATAGACAAGTGCTAGTTTAAGACAATGCTTTCTCTCCTTTCAAACCAATAAACATAAAACAGTCGGTTAAACAACAAAGTAATTCGTTAGTTACGACTATTTTATTCAAATGAATTACATAGCGAAAGCTTCAACTGATGCTTCTTACATATTGAAATAAATAAAAACTTTAATAAAGTGATTTAATCAAATTTTTCCACCTGTATGAATATTTAAGACAAAACGAAACAAGTGTTAAGTTGAGCAATAAATAAACTTGTAGAAAATTATGAAAACGAAACTTTTGTTTAAATGCTTTTCCACATTAAAACTACTTCTTCATTCTAGATATACATCTTTCAAAAGATAATTAAAATGAACGAACATAATATGTACATGTATTATAACATACGAACAAAACTTAGATATTAATCATATTTTCATCACTGAGTATGCGAAATATATGCATGAAATTAGTAAAATTCAAAATTGAGTAAAATTTACATATACACTATCTGACATTCCTACGTATTATATCATTATATGCAAAATGATTAAAGTATTTATCTATAGACTTCCATTATATAACAACTAATAAACTTTCAAACATTTTTAATACATGTAAATGAGTTAAACGGCGGTTAAGCCTTACGCAGCGCAATTTTATGCGTCATTGGTTGACAGCACATGTCACTAATAAAAAAAAACATATCTGTTAATTGATTGGTTCCGAAAACCAACGGGCGCAGACGGGCGCAATCTCCTACAGCCGAAGCGTGCAGGGTCGCCAAACTCCCTGACGATTTAAACAAATCACTTCTACACTAAAACCTTATATACCACCTTGGCTGAATGCATTCCGCATTCATGCCATGACACGTCCGGATTAATTTCCCAACCCTAATTGGGCTGTCAATATTCAGGAATTAAGGAGGCATCTTAAGAAAATAAATATAATGAAAATGACGTAAGAGAGAAACCCGGGGAGGAGTTTTAAAGCTACAGCTCTGCATCTCTATTTGATTAATAATTTAACTATTAATCATTATTTAAGGCTCGACCATACCTACATTATTTGTACGTTTACAAATGTATCCTTTTAAAGAGCGCTAGCCAATATTTACATGTGCCGCCTACTGGCAGATACACTTATCATTGTCGAGAATAAAGTCACATCCAGGAATATTTGTCATAATCTTTAAATACAAATTAACAATAATATTAACTTGTTCATTAAACAGTACTGTTATTCAGAGGCTGCTTGTACGTAATGATCCTAGTATGTTCTCATTACATAACCCTTAACTTTACAATATACTGCCTAACTGGCACAGGCATCCAATACTATCGATACATTATTGTATCCGGTGTTTATCGATTTAGGGGGTACAGGGCAAAATAAATTGGTGTCCTTTTTTTCTTGAGACCAATTTACAATCTCCGGCACAAGAAAAGAAGAGTTATTTTCAAAGATAAAAAAATAACATTTAATTTAGTTCGTCCAACTCAAATCAAAACTAAGTATTATATGAAAACCTAAAATCTAAATGTCAATTTTGCCATTATACTTTTCTCTAAATATGCCAAACATTAAAAGTCTAAACAAAATTTTGAAATGTGTATTTAATTCCCGAAATATACACATTAGCTTTAACCCAACAGACGCTACCCTGGTTTCATCACTTTAATTTCGCAAGGAAAGTATTGATGTTCCTAGAAGATGAATTATATTTAAACTTTTGGCTCTTCTTTACTCATATTATAGTTGTCTCTAAACTCAACGAAGTTTAAAATCTCATTAACATCGTGACGAATACATGTTGATTTTGCACAGCAAATACCATATGTGAACAAGTTCGCAAACATATTTGTTAAATTCAACATTATTATCAATTATTTTCAACATTATTCTAATTTTTGTTTTAATTTACAATATATCGACGGCAAATCAATCTTACATACAAATTCAGTATACTTTTACCATTTTTCAGTGACATCAGATGAAAAGATTCATTGACTGAGGAACCCCCTTTTTTAATTACCCAATATTCAAATTTCATAATTAATTGTAGAGATTACTGGTACTTACTTCTCTAATTAGGCTTATAAATACCTCTAGTTGCCTAACATTTCTCTAAATGCATGATTGTTTGGGGACAGCTAAATGCTCGTCTAAACATAAAGGAGAACAAATAAAAACTCAAAACAAGATTTGGTAACAATTTTTTTTTATGAAATCTGGTTTCAAAACTGGAAACACCTGAAAAGAAATAAAACATGTGAAACATGAACATCCTAACAAGGATTTGATACAGAAGTTCCGTATCCAAAACAGATAACCATACTTTTCAAAAGTGGTGGGGCATTATTACAATTTCGAAGTCCGAATTCGCGTTCTAAATCAGTTACTTGTTCAAAATTTCCAATGCTTTCAACATTCATCCTTCATCTTCGAATACTGTAAAGAAAACATAAAACATGACATTTAAACGAACGTACCTGATTGTAGATCAATATTAATGGTTCCTTGGGGCTGGCGCGTCTTTGGAGGTGGGTACACACTCGAAGCTGAAAAGCAAATTCCTAACTTTCGAAATTCGAAGGGCATAATAAAAGTAAATGAGCAATGATCTTGATTTATTTCGTACATCGGTAAACAAAAAAATGACTTCTTTTTACTATAAAAGCCTAAAAGTCAGATTTCATATTTAATTTCTCGTCTCTTCCGACATTTAGTCCAAGCGGCAAAGTTCACGCTTTGGTCACGCTAAAATATTAATTTTTCACCGATGCCGATTACACTTGTACGCCTGCAATTTCACACGGTTACAAGTACTTTTCCAGTTGTTTTTTTCTGATTCGTGGGACTTTACTCCTTTTTACAACGTATTTACTAAATTTACATATAATGAAGTGTCCTCGTTTATCACGGTTAAATTTGCAGTGTGTCATGGTTCCTTGCATAAATTTCTTTTCGCGTTTATGTTACTTAAAATTCCTCTGAGTCAATGTTCTCACGATTTGCGTGTTTGGTTCAAAATAAACTCGCCTACGGCTTGATTTTGATTTGTATCTACTTCGTCTCTGATTACGTTTAATTCGTTCCGAATTACGCTTACTAGAACATTTTTCATTTATTCTCAACTCACTTTCTAACATATGTTTGATGTTTGCTCGCTTGCATTGCGCGTACATTTTAAGATTAGGTTGACGAATATTATTGTTTCCATGAGCGATGAGCTGTTTCGCCTTCCGACTACTTGCACAATCGAATTTTCCCTTTTACACATTCGCGGTGGCGGGACACTAGTTCTAAAACTTGAATACGCGAAGGAATCAAATTTACTACGCTCATGACCCAATCGTCTATCGCTAGTTTTACGTCTATGAACCTTGATCTTGTTAGCTATGCGTCGTGACATCCTTTTATTTCGAGCTAGTATGATAAGGAAAATTGGTTGACCATTTCGAACTATTTTGTTTACCCTTTTGGCCTTATTCTTACATTTTAATCTCTTCAATCCACATTCATTGCTGATAGCGTTATCTTCTTATCTGGTTACGGTTAATAGTCCTCACCAATTAATCACACAGGAGCTATTGACTACATAACACACAATTCTCTTTGCGGGCTTACATTTTAAGCTCTTCACTTGAAGTCGTTAACAAGCACCACTATGATCAAAGCCGATACGTACAGAATCGAATTGGAATATAAAGACGTAACTCATACTAGATGACACGTACGGTACTACAGACGCATATGTAGTCGTAAAATCGCGCAAAAGAATTTGCTCGCGATATAGATGTAACAGCATTAAATTGTCAATATCGCACAGAAATAATAACTCAACTCTCAAGCCTTCCTTGGCTTCTCCGAGAGGAGGGTTATGCGCTGCCACTACGCTACCATTCATTTCATACAATTCATCGGCATCTCTCGCCGGCGCTGTAACTACATTTAAAACATGTATGTCTACGGGTACTCGCATCAAGCCGTGTGTAGTTACTGTCTCTGTTTACCTATTTCCTTTTCTCTGAATGTTAACATCCTCTTGTTTTGTTCTACATGTATTTATCATTGACTTATAAAGCGATTCATCCGCCACTACGCAAGGTTATTTTTGTACCAAAGTCATAGTCAATAGTCTCGCTAACGTTATTTTTCCTAGCCACTATTTCCGGTGTAAACGAACAAATATCTTCAAATACAACATGATTATCAAATAAATCAAAATTTTCTTCCGCAATCTGGGCTTGTGCGGTTTTTTGATCTCTAATGCGCGTTGCACTTCGTATGCTACACTTGGAAATACGCTGACACTAGCCTGATATACTATTAAAGGTAGTAATTCGCAACTAACACATTCAGAACGGATGTTATTCACGCAAATTTCCTTTGTTTCATAGCTAATTAATGGTATCATTACATCGAACACTTCAATTATGTTTACTTGTTCAAAGTCTACATTTATTTCACTGACGCCAGCCAGATGTAAAACTAATGGTGTTGATTCAATAACTATAGGTGCAGAAATCTGACATCGTTCTATACAATCATCTTCTACAAGGGTGACGTTAGCTCGTGCCTGCTCTACATGATTTTCCACTAAACTACTTCCATGATTTTTACTTTCTAAACGTTCAAATTCGACTGGCCTAATTTTCCAGCTGTTCAACTGTTTGACGCTCAACGATGGTAACTGAATTTCAGCAGAAGGCAGAATTTTATGTATTTGCTGACGTAAATTGTCTACTGTAACTATGCGCACATACTGCGGTTTAACTTTCGACGATAATTTTAGTTCAAAGCATTTTTCAAAATCTATACATTCAAAATTATGGATCGCGCGCTTATTCGGTGATTCCGATTTACTTAAAGCCGCGTAGTGAGTCAGTAATGCTGACCTGCACAACAGCTGCTTGCCTGAATCTATTTCAGATGTATCAACTGACTTTTTATTCTTAGCTTTGTATCCTACGCTTGCCGGGTTCACTTTCGAGTTCTCTTACAATTGTTCCATGTAACTATTGTTCATACTCAGGATGCCCTACTTTCTGATGCCTTTCTAAAATAGATTACAACTCTTGCATTGTACGTCTACCTATAACTATGATCCGTCGTCTGTCATCTGTACGCACTTCTGCCGTTACGTCAAATGTAAATGACCAACTTCGTGCGGTGAAAGTAATTTCCTCTGGAATGTTCGAATTTTTATCTCCATCTGATAAAGCAAAATATTTGAATTGCTGAACTTTACGCCAAGTAACATAATTGATTTCTTCACTTTTGTCTAAGTATATGTCAAAAAAACTTTTACCTATCATTACTGTAGACGACCTCATGACGTTATTATTTATTTTTATTTTTTCATAAACAGGAACTCAAAACTAAACTCCGAAATATTCTAAACGTTCAACAATCATTTTCATTTTCTAAGTATGATTTCTAACTTTTCCCTGATTTGTGCCAACTTGTCCTTTAACCATGTTTGAAATTGTTCTAAAATACTAGGCTATTGATATAAATTATGAATAACTAATTGAAAGTAAAAAAGTGCAAAATATAAAGATTCAAAGTCGACAATAAATCGTAAACACACAACTTTTTGAAATTAAGGTGTGAATATTTCAATTGCACAGAGCCATTTTTTTTTCATTCACAAAAACATAAAAGGTGGATAGTGTAAAACGTGTACGTATGTGTGTCCCGACTATGATCAGCTGTTTACTATCCGTTCACATCTACATAATATTAAAGATCCACAAGAAATTTTCACGAGCTCTACTTGTTTTTTTCTTAATATCGAAATGAATTTACTCACATGAAAAACTTTACGTTACTTTTTGTTTCTTTGTCTATCCCTGTTCTTTAAAATTGGCTAAAAGTATTCACATACCAGCTGACGAAAATTGGCTGTCAGCACTATGCTGGTCTACTTCAAACCTCAACATGTTATATGTATCACTGGTGGTACTGTAAAAACCATTATCCGAAGATTGCTGTAATTTCGTCTATGTCACGGTCGTCATGTGGTTGAAACCGTGTTTTTTTTTTTTTTTTTTTTTTTTTTTTTGCCGTCGTTTGAGTTTTGTAAATACAAGCATAACGCTCTCTCTCTCTCTCTCTCTCTTTCTCTCTGTCACTCATTTAGTTCATTCATCCCAGCTTTACTACGGCAAATCACAATTCCATCCACACTTATATTTTATCGCAAACCGAAGCTGGGAAAAGACGGTTCGTGAAACATAAGTACCGTAAAAAGTAGAAATATGTGTAGATGATTAACTTAAGCACAGATATTAACGAATACAAATAACCCTATGACACAAATCACAAAACCTAATTAAATTGTGCAAAAAATATAATGTTGCTGAATATGACTTATACAAGTTAAAAGGAGTTCACGAGATTACAAATGAACAGACAAACAAATAGACAAATATCTTTTATAATTATATTGACCTCTTATTTCATTTCTGTTTGCTTTCTTTCAATGAAAAGGTGGGTCGGTGACTTTATCAACGAATTAAGGTTCACTTACTCACAGTTAATCTTCGGCCGGTCAGCTGATACCACTTGGGTCCTGGCGTCGAATCCATTCGACGTAAATAATTAAAAGAGATCCACAGAAATGTTCCTGTACTGGAGCCGGAATAAGCTTGGCGCTGCGTCGATTAATCTCGAAGGCCCAATATAGATCCCCACTGGTAGGAATAAGCGATCATCCAAGCTGGTGCGATTATTTCCTGCTGCTCATTGGTTCGAACCCAGAGTCTACCACATAAAACTGAGACCACAAACGAATGTTAAAATGCTAACACGTATATACGAATTACTTCACGTGAGATTTCTACATACTGTTCGAATAGTTATTTTATACGGATGCGTAAAATATCATTGACGATCAACTATAAAATTAACTCTCACATACGCAAGCGACGATTCAGCGTGCGAAGCTCAACCCGTACGAGGGGAGCACTTACGTATTATCTTTAGGACAATGCACCCCACTCCCTTGGTGCGTGCTCTTCGAAGTGATAGACAGGCGCGCGTACCAAACACACACAGCGTTCTATTTAGCAAACCACAGCTTGTATATGGTCAGCCGGGAAAATCCCGATTTTCACTCCTAGCGTCGGGACCAGAATTATTGTCCAATTAGCTTATGGTTATAAAAGTGCGTAGGTGGAAAGTGATTGTCCCGAAAATCAGACACAGAGTGACGTTCATCATGCATGTTACTATCACGTGAACAGTCTTTGTTTCTCGACCATATATGGCCGTAAAAATCGGAGGCCTACCAACACAAATGCAGAAAATAAACTGATGAATGTTCCTTTTATATACGAGGTTTGGTTAATAAAGTTTGAAATTAAGTCTGTGTTTTCCAATGTCTCTTTAATTTCCAAAATAATAAGGTTCGGGTCGGTGATAACCTTCTGACATTGGAAAAAATATTTCTTTGATAATATTGTTTACCAATGGTACAAGTCTGTTTCGCAATTACATGCCCGTAGCGACATTTAAATGGTGCAATTCCTTTTAGCGTTCATTGCGTTCTTTGACTATTAACTGAAAAAATACGCAGATGTATCGAGATAAATGAACTACTGCTTATAAATGTGATAATCTCGAATGTTTTTTTAGCTGAAATAATAAAATTGTTTATTATTTCAACGACTTTACTCGTTTCTGTCTTAGTCAGCAACGAATGTTCTTTCCGTTGTTTTAGTCAGAAACGAATGTTGCTTATGTACACTGATTATATACTGCTGGTTGAAAAATTGAGACTACACTCCATAGTCTTAAGTCCAAAAAGTTTAACCAATATTCTTACATTTTTCGAAAGTGGTTAATATTGGAATTTGTTTCTCTCAATTCAATGTCAAAGCGACAGACTTATACTATTAATAGAAATAGATTTTCTGTCCTTAGGCTTAAAGTAAATATTTAATGCGATATTTTAAAAGGAAAAAATCTTAAAATATGACAAAAAAGTCAAAACTCACACATTATTTGCACATGGTTTAAGTCTTCTGAAAGTACTCCGTCCGCATTGGACTATCACAAAAAAAATAGGCTATTAATCTCGCGCTCTTTGTCTACTTACAAAGTAACGGATTCGCGTACTCATGTCTATTTTGACGTATTCAGATCTTGTCTACTCAACCTGTTTTCCACACTGGGGTTTCCGTCACACAAAAGGATGTTAAGATATTATTGAAATTATCTTTCCAAACTAAGACGTTTCTGTTATTAAGAGAAACTTCTTCCTTCATTTTAATTAGTACTTTATTTTACGAATTTCCTACTTACATACCCCATCGAAAAATGGAAAACTATTATATATGTATTTTTAAAAATTTAAGACTTAAGCTTTCTTCTGTAATCATTAAAGAAAAATGGTTTTTATTTCAAAATAATCTGTTATGTTTTTATACTATAGAAACACGAAAGTACGTAACTTGTAATTCCTATAGCATACTAAATTTTTCATTTATTATTTAGGAGAATGCAAGGATCTTTGCTTGCAGAGAAGCTTGTTCATTCGTGCCGAGAGTGTGGAAGGGAGTTCAATAAGGGATTCCAATTAAAGCTTCATAGTATCGTGCATACCGATAGAAAATCATACTTCTGTTCCGATTGTGGAAAGGAATTCAAATATATTAACCATTTAAAGTTGCACGAAAAGGTTCATGGTCGTCAGAAAATATTTTCGTGCGGTGATTGTGGAAAAGTATTCAAACAGAAAGGCTACTTTGAAAGGCATGTATACAGTCATACAATTGTAAAACATTTTCACTGCAGTAAGTGTGGAAAGACATTTAGTGCATCACAGTATTACTCACGGCACATTCAAATGCATGAGGAACCAATGCTTTACAGTTGCCCACTTTGTGATAAATCGTTCAGACATAAAATATCTTTGAGACTGCACTTGATGAATCATAAAGGTGAAAAACCATTTAATTGTGAGAAATGCAGAAAAGGCTTTACTTCAAAATATTTAATGAGAAACCACATGTTTCGTCATATAAGGGAAAAACCGTTTAAGTGCAAAATATGTGCAAAGGAATTCGTGGATAGATTAAGTTTAAGAAAACACCTTGCAGCGCATACCAATAAAAAGTCGTATCAATGCCAGGAATGTGGAAAGAGCTTTTCTTCAAAGACATATTTAAGATTTCATATGGTCAGCCACTTGGTAGAAGGGTCTCTCTGTTGCGAAAAATGTGGGAAAAAAGTTAGTTCGGAACGAAGTTTGAAGAAACACAGGCTTCTTCATTTGAACAAACAAACTTACCGCTGCCAAATATGTACCAAAATTTTAACCTCAGATCAAGGTCTGAAAAGACACATTGCAATTCATGCCGATCAGAAATCTTTCCATTGCGAAGAGTGTGGAAAACGTTTCCATTTAAAATCATCCCTGAAAAGACACTGTGCTATTCATACAGGTGAGAGGCCATACGACTGTGATGAGTGTGGAAAAAAGTTTGGAAATAAAGTGCATTTAAAGAGACATATGTTCACTCATACAAGTGAAAAACCTTATCAATGTCCTGAGTGTGGAAAGGGATTCATTGAAAAAGTAAGTTTGGAGAGTCACCTGTACTCTCACGGGAAAAGGGCCCCTCATTGTTGTAAAGATTGTGGAAGTAAATTTAGTTGTGAACTGTACTTGAAAAAACACATGTTCAACCACATGATAGAGAAGCCTTTTACATGTCAGACATGTGGAAGAGGTTTCCGTGTCAAATCGAGATTAGAATACCACATGTTTAGTCATACTAATGAAAAACCTCATGTATGTGACGAGTGTGGTAAGGGGTTCGGTATTAAATACCTACTAAAGAATCACAAACTTCTTCATAATAAGTAGTCAGGCATTATCGAAAATTTGTCTGATCTACGTAATTGAAGACAAGTATAATTTTTATCGCCCTTAATAAAGTTCTGTATTGTTGAAGGCTAGCAGTAGGTAGAATTAGTTATGAAACTACGAACCCCAACGTGCTATATTTTTGGCTGCTCTGGTGGAAGAGGAAATATATTGTGTGAAGTTAAATTCTTTCTTATCTTTAACTAAATTACTCTTTCTGCACAGTAATTTTTTTTTTTTTTTTTTTTTTTTTTTTGTAATTAGAAATAAATTCTCAAATTCATGCAAGTAAAGTTTTTTGATTAGGGAATGAAGTGTTCTATTGGCTTGCATATTTCGGAGCAGTGTTCGCCATCGCACATGGGGTAGTTATTCAGGAAATAATTGTCGGTAAGAAAGGAAGAAAAAGGATATTTGAATGACATCCTGTTATATGAAGAGGTGGAAAGTTTTAAGGTATCTACAAGTATTTTAATGTAGAATCTATTTTAGAAATCATCGTGTACAATATCGCAAGTCTCAATTCCATACGTGAATTGTTTACAAGTAGCTTCGCCAACATATCACCCATGGGCAATTAGGGGTATTGATAGCGAAACACAACTCATTATGCTTTTTCATATATCAAATTGTTTTGTTACGTGATGGAATATAACGCTTAAAAAAATGTACTTTCAGAAATTTAAGGTCAAACTTAAAAGAGAATGTATATTTTTATTGTTACCTATTCTTTTCGAAAATGAAATCTTTCCATAAAACATGCCATGGCTACGTAGTGATGGGCAGTGGGTATATTCCCGGCGGGAAGGAAAATAAAAAGTGGGGATATTCCCGTTTCTTCCCTGGCATAAATTTCCGGGATGAAATTTATTTCCGCTTTTTTATTTTATCTTCAAAATTATCAGAAACATATGACCAATTACTTTATTTTCATTTATCGTTGTTTACGTCTATTTTTTGAAAATCGTTTTGAGGTTAAAAAATAAAATTCGTTCACTGTATTTTATATAACTAATCAGATAATTTTTAAAGTTCCATTTCCATTTGCATTAAAAGTTAGCAAAGTACTAATTTATAAGTGATGAAAAGGAACAACTTTGTGAAGTAATGTAGAAATTGTGTAGAAATACAGACGTACTATCAACACACTCCGAAACGCTGTTAGCAATAGATGTGTCTGTCCGTCTCCTGTCTGATTCAAATTTCTTATCAGGAACTCGGACTTCTCTTACATGTGAATTAACACAAAACATTTTCAGAAATAATTCGGATGAAAGGTTGTGTGGGGCATTGTTAACGTGCAAAATTATAAAGATAAATCAGTGCCTTGCAAATATTGTGAACATAAATATCTATGCGCAAACGTTGATAAAATGATGAGATATGTGTTTTCTGGCAATTACCCAAACTAATTTGTTTAAACATTTACAAATTGAATATGCTTACATCATAAATAGAGTCAGGTTTACAAAACCCACTTCCATATAAATTTAAGATGTTTAGCAATGTAAAAGTGTGTGGACTTACTATACAACTTTCTCCTTAGATTTATTTGCATAGAACCCTGTATACATTTATACGTCGCTCTAAATATTAATAAAATAACAATACCGTTCAGAATATACATTTCAAAGAAACTTATGAAGACAACAGTAAAAATATACTGTGATAAGAAAGAAAAGCGAAGTTAACTTGGAATCTTAATATTGTAATAGAATGCAATTTTCTTCGTGATTTACACAAATTCCCGGGATATTGCCATTTTTAGGAATATTCCCGAAAAATATCTTCCCAGGAATATACCCATTACTATGGTTACGCCCTTTAGGCAAATGGGGAGGAAGATGGAAGAATTATTGGAATGGCAATATGGGAGGAAACGATTACCTTAGGAAAACCCACGGACACGTCCAGGACAAATTTATTTGTTCGGGGTAGCACATGGAGTCACAAAACAGAAGCAAGCGTTCAAACACAGCCACTGTGCCATTCCCTTGATTTTTGGATTCAATGCTCTTGAATTTTTTTAATTACGTTTCGTTACATTTCTAATTCCTCTGATGATTCTTTCGTTCAGTTACACGCAAGCGGATATATGTTTATATCCAAACTAAGAATGAGAAATATCACACTCTTACATTCTTTATCCTTATAATTTTATCCAATTTAATTGTTTCTGAAACCAAGTCATTACTCCAATTTTTTCAGATAACTTTCCTAACCTTCCCGGAAAGAAATTCGTAGTTACAGTGTTGAGGAAATCTTTACAGCCATAACTTTCTCATTACTGGTTAAGTTTAAACTTTTCAACATTTCTAATTTTTTGTAGCGAAGAATGGAGTACTGTTTTATAATGTCTGAATATATGATTCCAAAACATGATTGTTACTTTTAATAACCAGCCTAATTTCTTCTTGGTATGGTGAGCTTCCTGAGACGACTGCTTCATGTCCTGCCCCTTTGAAAGTGGTGTGTCTGTTCAGATTACTCACTTCATCATCTATAAACAAAACCAAACCATGCAATTAATTCACTAGTTCGTTTCATATCCCTTTGAACAAATGACGTAAGGACCACAAATGATATTCTCCGATCACGGCTAGGAAATGATGAAAGTTCCCTCTTAATATATTAGATCTTTCTGCTGGGTTTCTAGACCGCGTGTTAAAAATCTACC
Organism: Thermobia domestica; assembly: GCF_964235325.1. Lineage (NCBI taxonomy): Eukaryota > Metazoa > Arthropoda > Insecta > Zygentoma > Lepismatidae > Thermobia > Thermobia domestica. Next base: position 306,746,907 of record NC_137458.1, read on the forward strand.
AACGGGATTGATGGGTAAAACAAAATGTTGTCTTGAGCTAATATTAGAATATAGATATTCCTAGTTTTGGGACTGGCTTTTTCATTTAAACTTGAAGACTGAATCTACTTAAAATTTGCAATCAGTTCGTGTTAACATGTTAATTACAAGTTTGTGAAATATCATTTAATAATTTGCAGTGTCTAGTAAAGTTTTCCGCAGAGCACCAGGAATTCGCTGCCAAAACTTTGCGATTGAATTTTATAGGAATTCTAACTGACTCATCATGAAATATAATTATTGTCCTCCGTAACGATATATTTCTGATTTACAATTCTACTTCGTTCAACGTTAAATTAATTAAAATTCCCTCAGCGAAAGTCGAAAAAGTACTTCCAATGATCAGAAAGTGTTGTACCTAACCATCATGAAAAAAAATATGTGTAATATTGTACAACTACTGTAGAAAATGAAGGAAATACTGTTTTAAATTGTAATGTACTGTAATGTTTCTCACGAGATAATATATTAATTAGCAGTCAACAACAAAAGTAACCTATTAGTTACGTGGATTCATGGATATAATCATATTTAAGTAATATTTTGTGGAATTTCATTATTATGCTACGACCTCGTGTTATGTCATGAGATTAGTATAAATAAATTGCAGTCTTTGTCATACTTTTTCTTCATAAAGTAACGTCATAAGCAGATATAAACATGTACCACGACTCACTTGCTCTTACGTCCTATATTCCTCCAATTCTCTCTGTGAACTGTTTTAATAACGTTATATTTTTACTGAATCAATTGAGTGTATATAAATTCCATGTAATTATCACGTATTTGCATTTGTCTTTCTAAAGTAATGATAGGTACACTCATGTACAAAATTATTGTCGCATGTCTATAAATATGTTGTAGGAATATATTTGATAACGAATTCACCCAGTATTTCTTATAATGTTAGTATGTGTATAATTAGCAAAGACATGTATGAGGAAAATTTCATGTCAAAAGAGCAGTAAATAAGAACAATAAAACGAAAATAAAACTTTCTTGTCCATTTAGCAACATTTTGTTTTACTCATTCTAATTTTCGTATTTATGATTCTTTTCCTATAAAATTTACCACAAATATACATACATTTTCCGATAATACACATAGTATCAGTATTAAAAGTACCCTGCAAAATCATTATCAAATTATATTCTTACAAGAAGACAGTTATAGACATGCGACAATCACTTTGGACATGGGTGTACATAGCTCAGCTGCCATATTAAAGCAAGATAATCATTTCACAAATGCTAAATTCATGTAATGTATACATATACAAGTTTCTCAAGTATTTCGTATTTCAATTTAAAGTACGGTATTATTAGGGGATGATGCTCTGGCTGATTCCCAAATGACCACGTCTGTGAATTCAGACACTTCTATAGTCATAGGGTCCGATAACGTACGATGTACCTCTTCCGTAAATGAAGGAGGCGCCGTATTTGTTGGAAGCCTTTGCCAGAAGGAAAGTGGTTATTTTCTCTCAGTGGCGACCAACACGTACCACTGAGTCTGGACTCTGCCGGGCTTGGTCACACCGAGGGATTGTGTAGCTGGTACTTGTAACAGCTCGTGGGAAGTTTGCTTGCTTTATAACGTTCGGGTACCAACACTGCAGATGCTGGCTAGTCCAGTCTCCACCAGCTACATCGCTAGACTGGAAGACACTCAGAATCTGTCTTCTTGCAACATGGGACTACACTACTTATGACATCCCACTCTCCTGCTTGTAACATGGGGTTACCTGCCATATGGTAAACGAAGACAAGGAACCAACCGTCAAGACAGATTGAAACAAAACATATTTACTGCAACCACGGACGGTTTCAAGGTATCACATTTCGGCTCATTCAGAAGGGCAGAGCCCGAGGTAAGTACATGCCCAGTAGAGAACACACGAACTATATCACCTGTTCAACTGTTAATTCCGCCATGACCACTCTCAAGCTTGTGCTGAGAAAAGGGGAGGGTACCCTTCTTGAGGTAGGTGTTTTGCCTGACAAAACTCGCCAACTTTTGTGTCTAACTATAAGGGATTCCTTGATATGGACATCTTGTAATGATTGACCACATTTCACCAGACTTTCTTCTGCGTGTGCAGTCGGAATGGATACGGCGTTTAGGATTATGGTTTAGACGGGATGGCCACCACATAGAACATGTGCTGTCGTATACCATTGGTATTTGATTTTTCAAACTTTTAAGTGTTCATAAAGTGAGAAATATTCAAGACATAAAAAAAATAATTACACTTTTGAATTCCGAGTTCATGTCAGTGTTACTTGATATGCGATAAAGCGACATGCTCCTGTTCTCATCTGAAATTTCTGACTTGCAGTGAAGACGGCGAATTTAAGTATGACGGCCATTGTTGCCACGTACCGTATAAGTTGTAGCTCTCATTCTACTACCATCTCCCGCTGCGACTTTCATATTTTCTTCTCAGGATTCAAATTGGAAAGGTGTCAAAATACTTTTTCTTCACCCTGGATTACAAAAATACAATTTTTCGCAGGAACTCTCATTTCTACAAAGCAATATTTTTTTTTCTGAGAAAGGTAACCTGAAAACCTATTGCTTACTAAAAAATAAATTATTTTGAAAATACAGCAATTTGTATTTAGTACATTATATATTCACTCATTTTCCAAATAATTTAAATAGTTTAGCATTTATGTTTCAATAACTAAATTACCCAATTCCAAAAATAACAATTACTACATTGTTACAAAGTATACTGACCATAAAAAAAATTTAGAATGCTCCACGAGCATTGCCGGAACGAACTTGAAAAGAATTATTTTTTTTCGAACTCTATATCAAATTGTATATTAAATTTATTTGATTACCTAATGACGTTTTTGACGCTCTACCAAATGGAGGGCTCAAAATTGAATCAACAACACCAATATAATCTATCTATAACTTAACGTTCCCGAGATATGGCTTCCTAAATCTCCCGAAATCGGAACTCTTTTGGCCAGTATCTCGGGAAAGATATGACTGACGTCAAAAATTCCATAATTTCTTTTACATAATTTCTGAAGCTCCATCGAACGGAGGGATCAACTTTCCCTACCATCTCAGAGCGTCTTAAGATGATGTACATACATTAGAGGAGAGCCCCTCTCTATTATGCTAAAACTGAATCAGTCGAAAAAAATCATTGATACTTTTGATGTAGATGATGCATCTTCCAATCAAATTGTTCGAAGTTTACTTAAGAAGAATTCACTGAGACAGGACGTAGCTTTGACTCTTCAACGATGTTCTCAATGAACTGAGTGTTGTACTTGGCGACAAGAGCGGCACATTCAGCCCAAGTATGACCGTGTTGTTACGTGCTAATTCAAATTTCGAAAAATATAATATCTTTAGTGTTATGGAAGATTACACTGCTGTTGACATCGACATAAATCCTTCACAAATTACTTGTTTTCGGTATGTTTCAGAGACATCTGCAAATATGTAAATCATTTTCACATCTAAAGCATATTCTTTGACAGTCTTTCGTTTGAATATCTTAATAACTTATTGATTATTTCACAAACAAAAACGGTAAATTGACTTACATGAAGAGAAATTGAATCATTTAATTTTTGTAGTTCGCGTATCTTCAATATTTCCTAATCTGCCCATATACGTGATAAAAGTGCGATAATATGCATACGTTTACCATTTTGTTTAATTTAGTTACACTGAAGAATAATATGAAATTCATCAGATGTCATTCCTTCGGATTCCGCAATTTCCAAGTTTCCAATAATTTTAAGTACAGGATGCGGCAAAACAAACAGTACTGAAGTTCGAATACGAATAGCGCACAGACGCAATGCGGCATGAGATGTGAGCGCCACATATGTACTCATGTATGGACTAACGTGATATATAGTGGCGCGAAGATAATGTTGCTCACAACAGAGGAGAATGTGTTTATTTTCAAGGACTATTTCCGGTCATAAGGTATGGGACAGTGTCTCACTGCAGAACGTGAACACGCTTTTACTGTATTGCTCTGGAGTGTTAGTTATGGCATATGAAGATGAAGACTTCATCAGCAACATACACTTCAGTGATGAAAGTAATATTTATACTGATCGCTATATCAATTGACAGTTGATTATTGACCCATTCTTGCACAGTTTGCTGCACCAAAAATCTGTCGTTAGAAGAACAATAGATGCAGCAAAGACGGAGCTACTGCCCATATTCAAGACAGTCACTTGTTCTGCTCACGAAAGTTTGGATGTCACTTGATTTCCCGTGGAACGGATTTTCCATATCCTTCCCATTACTCTGATCTCAGGGCTCCAGATGTCTCATATGGGGTTTGCTGAAGGAAGCAATGTTCCGAACAGATAACTACTACCACTATACCGGAGTTAAGAGAGAAGATCCGGACATTCGTTTTGTCGTTCCAGCAACCCATGTTCACTACCGTATTCATCAATCTACACGACCACTATGAAGAATGTGTGCGACGTAATGGTCAACATCTTGAACACATGATGTACAAGCGCGATTCCTCTTAAATGGGCAATATATGTTGAGCAACATTTAGTTGAAATCCATTTAACATCATTTCTTGTTTCATTATGTTGTACAACAAATAAATAAATAAATAAATAAATGTCAATGACGTAATTTCAGTACTGTTTGTTTTGCCGCATACTGTATTAACTACAAAATGGAATATATTTTATTTCATGCTATCCAGATTACTTATATCGACTGTTATTTTTATATCGACTGTTCGTTTGTTGAAGCTAAGCATTCTTTTCTCGACAAAGGCTATATTGGACGTGAACCTATATTTAAGGTAAAATGCACTGGTGCATAAAGCAATCCCATAGGGTGTCGCGTAATTAACAATTTAGTAAGTTAAAATCAATTTTGAGACAGACTCTATCAGTCGAAGCCTTCAGCGGCAGCAACAATGCTCTGTACTACATAGAGTCACTTCTTTATAGAAACTTGTAATGTTTCACTATTATATTATCTATATAGTAAAATGCTAGGCTATGTTTGTGTCAAGAAAAGTTTATATGTTTGCGGCCAATCCTTTCTACAGTGAGTTCTCGGGAACCATAGGCTATAGAAAAAGGCCGTTTTCACTGATTGATTGCAAATTTTCTGTACATTGTTCAGTTCTAATTGAAAATTAAAGAAAATTGCTGTTATTTCTTTACTGCATTTTTTAAGGGTACACTGAAAGTGTTGAAATTTCTTAAGAAGTAAGGCATCATATCGTATGATTTATACATTCCAACATCATACATATGTATACGGGGTTAGTATATCTTTCCGACATTTGTTTCATGGCCAAATGATGATGAAAAACGAAGGATAACCATTTCTCCAGCCTAAGATCAATCTTTATTGTTTGGAGTGTTTTGCACAATGAACATCATATATCACTGACATCATAATTAATTGTGTGTGTAACGTATTTCCTTATTACATATTGCATGCAAGAAGAAAGAAAATTCTGATCATACATGAATTAGAAACTCTTAAATAGTAGTAGGCTCAAATCTTGCAAACGGCGAGATATGAAAAAAATCTCTCCTTGCCGATTTTTATCAAGACGTCTTTCACTTGTGTCTGTAAAGAGACATGTACAGATGTTATGAAGAATGAGAATGAGATTCATGCTCATCGTTGTGTAGAGAGCGCAGGTTCAACTAATTATTAATTAAAAAATCAAGTAAAAGTGTGTCATGATGCGTGGGCATTCAGTAAAGTGTGTCCTTAACTAACTAACTAACTCTATGGCCTATGGAACCAAGAGGTTCAATGCCACGTTCACAAAAGCTCTCCACTGACTTTTATCCTTAGTTAACTGCATCCAGTTTCTACTTAGTATTCCAATCTCTGCGAGATCCATCTTAATATTGTCCTCCCATCTGCACCTAGGTCTTCCTAATGGTCGTTTTCCGATTCGATTATCATATGTTGATCACAATCTAAATGGTCAAGAATAATGAAACTTACGTCGAAATCCTTTTTCATACTCAAACACACTTCACGATAAGAAGATATATATATATATATATATATATATATATATATATATATATATATATATATATATATTTACATCAGCTAATGCTTCTGGCAACAAATACTATTCGAAGCTTTCTTGCACCCACTGGAAAACGTGAAGTATATTAATATTTATTTGCATATATTGTTATTGTAGACTGTTCACATAATGCCCACCGACTTCGATTTTACAAAATTTGAGAAATAAATTTCACTTTTTATTTAGTGGTCAATTTGAAGGCATTTTGTTATACTACCATTAAGAAACCCATATACATCATATTACGAATCAATCATTATGGAACAATCTCATGTGTGACACGCAGCAGTGCTACCAATCTTTGAAAGTTTCATTTACAACTTTTTTTCTTTTTTCTTTTTTAACTGATTTTGTGAGTAATGGTGCATTCAGTATAAAGGTACAACAAGATATTCTCTTTCTCTCTCTCTCTCCCTGTGTGTGTGTGTGTGTGTGTTTTTTGTTTGTTTCTAGTTTCCGGCGTAAGCGTGTGGATACTACTAGGTATACTTTCGTGTGTACAAATGCTAGTGTGTGTGTGTATGTGGCGCGGGTATATGAACTATTAATTGGGATCGCGTAGTGGAACTTATCAATATTAGTACGTACATACAAACGGCTGTTACTTCACACGATAACTTTGGACGAATGCGAATTTTTAAATTCTGCTTTTTGCAATAAATAAGTAGAGTGATTCCTCTCGAGGGAGTTCCCCTAAATGGTAGCCCCTACCATGTCCCATTAAATCACAAATTGCCGCAATCGTTTGTACATTGTTTGTACAGAAATGTACAGGCCAAATTTTCGTTTGTACACTATTAGGGGCGCCGCCAGAAAGAAAACAAATTGGGGCTGTTTAACTGGTAGCCCCCCCCACCAACATGTTCTATTCAATCACTAATTATCGCAATCGTTTGTACTTCGTTTGTACAGAAATGTGCAGGCGAAATTTTCGTTTGTACACAATTAGGGGCGCCGCCAGAACGGAAAAAAATGGGGGCTGTCTAAGTGGTAGCCCCCCACCATGTCCAATTGAATCACAAATTGCCGCAATTGTTTGTACTTCGTTTGTACAGAAATGTGCAGGCGAAATGTATGTTCGCACGCAATTAGGGGCGCCGCCAGAACGAAAAAAATTGGGGGCTGTCTAAGTGGTAGCCCCCGACCATGTCCTATTCAATCACAAATTGTCGCAATCGTTTGTACTTCTTTTGTACAGAAATGTGCACCCGAAATTTTCGTTTGAACATAATTAAGGGCGCCGCCAGAACAGAAAAAAATGGGGGCTGTCTAAGTGGTAGCCCCCCCCCACCATGTCCAATTCAATCACAAGTTGTCGCATTCGTTTGTGCATCGTTTGTACAGAAATGTGCAGGCGAAATGTTTGTTTGAACAAACTTAGGGGCGCCGCCAGAACGAAAACAAAGTGGGGAGTTGTCTGAGTGGTAGCTCCCCCCACGATGTCCAATTGAATCACAAAATATCGCAATCGTTTGTACATTGTTTGTATAGAAATGTGCAGGCCAAATTTTCGTTTGTACACTATTAGGGGCGCCGCCAGAACGAAAACAATGTGAGGGCTGTCTCAATGGTAGCCCCTCCCATTTCCAATTCAATCACAAATTGTCACAATCGTTTCTATATCGTTTGTACAGAAATGTGCATGCAAAATTTTCGTTTGTACATAATTAGGGGCGCCGCCAGAACGAAAAAAATTGGGGGCTGTCTAAGTGGTAGCCCCCGACCATGTCCTATTCAATCACAAATTGTCGCAATCGTTTGTACTTCGTTTGTACAGAAATGTGCACGCGAAATTTTCGTTTGTACATAATTAAGGGCGCCGCCAGAACAGAAAAATGGGGGCTGTCTAAGTGGTAGCCCCCCCCACCATGTCCAATTCAATCACAAGTTGTCGCATTCGTTTGTGCATCGTTTGTACAGAAATGTGCAGGCGAAATGTTTGTTTGAACAAACTTAGGGGCGCCGCCAGAACGAAAACAAAGTGGGGGGCTGTCTAAGTGGTAGCCCCCCCCATCATGTCCAATTGAATCACAAATTGGCACAATCGTTTGTACTTCGTTTGTACAGAAATGTGCATGCAAAATGTATGTTCGTACACAATTAGGGGCGCCGCTAGAACGAAAACAAAGTGGGGGACTGTCTAACTGGTAGCCCCCCACCAACATGTTCTATTCTATCACAAATTATCGCAATCGTTTCTACTTCGTGTGTACAGAAATGTGCAGGCAAAAGTTTCGTTTGTACACAATTAGGGGCGCCGCCAGAACAAAAAAAAGGGGGCTGTCTAAGTGGTACCCCCCCACCATGTCCAATTCAATCACAAATTATCGCAATCGTTTGTACAGAAACGGGCAGGCGAAATGTTTGTTTGTACACAATTAGGGACGCCGCCAGAACGAAAACAAAGTAGGGTGCTTTCTAAGTAATACCTCCCCACCATGTCCAATTGAATCACGAATTGTCGGAATCGTTTGTACTTCGTTTGTACAGAAACGAGCAGGCGAAATGTTTGTTTGTACACAATTAGGGGCGCCGCCAGAACGAAAACTAAGTGGGGCTGTCTAAGTGGTAGCCCCCGACCATGTCCAATTCAATCACAAATTGTCGCAATCGTTTGTACGTCGTTTTTACAGAATTGTTCAGGTAAAATTTTCGTTTGTACACAATTAGGGGCGCCGCCAGAACGAAAACAAACTGGGGGCTCTCTAAGTGGTAGCTTCCCACCAACATGTCCAATTGAATCACAAATTTTCGTAATCGTTTGTTCATCGTTTGTACAGAAATATGCATGCGTAATTTTCATTTGTACACAATTAATGGCGCCGCCAGAACGAAAACAAAGTGGGGCTGTCTAAATGGTAGTCCCCACCATATCCAATTCAATCACAAATTATATCAATCGCTTGTACATCATTTGCACAGAAATGTGCAGGCGAAATTTTCGTTTGTACTCTATTAGGGGCGCCGCCAGAACGAAAACAATGTGAGGGATTGTATAAATGGTAGAAGCATTAAAAAAATGTGTCACATTTATGGAGTATTTTTCTAACAGGACTTTGTTCACACTATTGTGTGGTTTGGTTTGTTCACACTATCGTGTGATTCACTATATTGATCTTATCCTAACGATGATGGAATTAAATGTTTTTTTTTTGTTTTTTATATTTATATTTATACTTACAATCATTATTGCTGAGTTAGTTTTTCACTCCTCGGCTCTTATTATTAAACTTATTCATTATTTCTTACGTGAACTGAATCCTTATGAGAAAAATGTATTTTTTTCTTTCTATCTTGCGCAGAAACCGTTATTCTCATCTCGAACAGGAAATTGATAAGTGGAAGATATAACAAATTCACAAAGTAGACTGTTAAAGGGAAAATTATAACACAGTATTTTGTTTTATTTGATCATCTTCATTAAACTCATTTTGCAGAAACTATAGAATGCATGGTGAAGTATTTTGGTGCATTCAGCATTCTGATTTACGAGTAGAGTTGCTAACTGGCCGGTATTTGCTGTAATTTTGATTAAGGCCGGTGACCGGTACAAACTTCTTATTAGACCCCTTCTGACCGGTATTTTGGAATCTACAATCCAGAATATAACATTGAACATCGAAATTTTTCAACAGTGCCTTTACAAACACAAATTTCCGTTGTATTATACATTATCGATATTTTTTTAACGTATGGCAGTTTTTTTTATTTATTTAACATAACAAATTTGATAACACTTATATTTTATTGTAAAAGAATTTTATTCATTTATTGAGAGTAGAAAATGACTTTTTAATGCAATTTCCTTTGTTTGAAGTGAAGTTTATAGAATAAATTTCATTTTATGAATCAACTATTGTTACATAAAGATTAATATCCAGTATTATTCATCTGTTTCGATAATTTTAAACAAGTGACAATTGCTGGTAAATACAATAACGATCAATACAGTCTTCAGTTTCTCATTTGTACAGAGAATTTTGAGGGTGTGCCGGTAATTTTGTTTTCCTGAGTTGGCAACCTATTTACGAGGTTTTGTTTCAACTCTGCTACGTAGTGGCTCCGTACTGACACTCCGCATGCAAATAAGTATGTAAGGCTACCATACGCCCCGGTTTCTTAAAATTTGTCCCGGTGTGCAGATATTTTCCTTCTTGTCCTGTTTTTTTCTTTATTATTATTATTAATTACATATCAAAATTTCTGAAAAGATAATAAAATCGACTTATTCCTTTTGCTTTCAATTCCGACAATACTATAGGAACAATTTCATTCTAATCTTTATTATTATTGCAATCGCTGCTTTCCCGGATATAACATGCAATGTTTAAATCCTCCTAAGTAGCACTCTTATCACTAAAAGTAAGAATGTATACCCCGAGGTGGCAACAAATTCTTGTAACGTTGCAGACCAGCCCCGAAAACACATTTTTTTTTCTGCTTCAGAAAAACAATTATGCAAATTGCTTTCTTTTAGTTCGCATTTTAGGTTAACAAAAATAAATCAGCCTATTGAAATTTTGAAACAACTTCATAAATCTGGATATTTTTCTTTATAGACATGTAGAGCATGTAAAGGTGGTATGCGTAATAATATTGAAAATATAACTTTTGCCTAAATATTGTATGTTCACTGATTGCGTTTATATTGTATAACAGCTTCTAGCTTCTATAATAATTTTTAGCACTGTTGATTAAGTATGGACAGTGGCGTATTTACGATTTTGTTTCGGGAGGGGCTTTGCTAACTTCCGGGGGTGCTTTGCCTGAAAATATGAAAATTCTGCAAGATATTTCATATACTTTACTATAGTAAGTAAGATTTCGGTGGGGGGCTTGAGCCCGGAAGCCCTCCCCCTAAATACGCCACTGAGTATGGACTATATTAATACATTATTTTAAGTTGTATAACTAGTGCGATACTGTAGTAAAATTCGAAAGATAAAATTAATACAAAATGCAATATTTACTAGTAATTTGTAAGATGTCCCGTTTTATTCTGTTTTCAAAAAGTATGGTAGCCTTAAAGTATGCTAAACCATACAAAATAAATTGTACTGTAAATAGTACCCCTCTGATAGTGCTCTCAAACGGGTCGGGTTGTCGGGTCGGGTCAGTCGGGTGAGCTCGTGTCGGGTCACTCGGGTCGGGTCGTCACATTCTTCACTTATTTTCTATACGGAATACTATAAAGAGCTTTGTTGTGGAATTCAATTCGAAGTTGGTGAATGAATGATAAATGTGACTAATTGAAGGTGAAATAGTAATAAAATTTTAATTTTACCCTATATTAATTAATTGGTATTGTAATTGTAATTAATATTACTACTGACTTTTTTCCTTTCTGCGTTTCTATGTCAAGTTAAATGTCACATTAAGTGAAATTGAAAGGAAATATCTAGTTAACGTCCCACGTTATGCACCAACGCTAAGAGAGACAGTGATGATGAGAAATAATTGAAGTGGTTGAATGAAGAAAGTGGGAGGAAATGGGAGAACACCGAGAAAACCCATGCACATGGGGTTTGTCCACCAGAAAACTTACTTGGTACGAGCTGGAATCAATACCCATGGACCTTCGGGTCAAACATCTGCCTTTGGGCAGGACACATTATTATTATTATTATTATTATTATTATTATTATTATTATTATTATTATTATTATTATTATTATTATTATAACTTTAAGAGTGCCCAAGAAAGTTCCGCCGCCTTTTCACCAACACCTTCGAACATTGGTATGTAACCTAAGACGTACCTGGAATATCAAGAATCGTCTCCATCAGCCTCGACGACCTTCTGAAAACGTTCTGGAAGGCCATGGATTCCATCGCAGTCGAACTTGGTGGGACGTGAAGTGAAGAAGGTATCAAGTGCATATTGAACCTCTTCTAGCTGTTTGAATTGGCGTTCTCTAAGGTGATTGTCCAAGGAATGGAACAGGTGATAATCGGACGGTACAATGTCCGTGGAGTATGGCGGATCCAATAGTGTTTTCCATCCAAGGCGTAGAATGATTTTAGCCACGTGGGGCTTAGCGTTGCCTTGTAACAAGAGGACCCCTTTGCGATTCAGAACTGCTGGATCCAGACAGTACACAGTGACAGTACACAGTTGCATTGATGATCTGACCAGCTGGTAGCAGTTCCCGATGGACGATGCCTCGAGCAGTCCACAAAATGCACAGGAGAACCTTATTCTGGCGTAGTGCTGGCTTGGGCTGTTTTCGAACCGGTTCATGGGATGCTAACCAACAATGACGGCGCCGTGGAGCTTCGTACAGGACCCACTTCCCATCACATGTCAACACCCTGTCCAGAAATTGCTCCTTCCTCAGACGAGACACCAAAGAAACACAGGTGTCTGCTCGCGTTGCTTTCTGGCTCCAAGTCAAATCATGTAGGACCTATCAACCCAACTTGCAGTGCTTCCCAAGTTGATGGTGGTGGTGCCGAATGGTTTCTCCACTTACACTGAAAGGTAGTACCAGTTCCTCACATGTCTGTCTTCGCCTCAATTGCTGCCTGAAGATCTTTATTTTGAACATCTGTTTGTCTTCCGGCACGTGGTACGTCTTCGAGTGTTTCGTCACCGTCCTTAAACCGTCATACCACTTCACTCTCCGCGTAGTCACGACACCCTCACCAAAGGCCTGTCATATCTTCCGCCCCGCGGTGCAGCAATTTGAACTCGTACAGCAAACAAGCCCTTATGACGCTCTGTGAAGGCCCCATGTTCACTCAGTCCTTACGTACGTTCACGGTGTATCTGAACAGCCACAACCAAGTAGTATGTTGGATATACTTACTAGTGTTGCTCACGAGACCTGGTTTGGGGCATTCTCGTTTCGAAAATGTGTCGTGAAGGTAGTCTCGTCTGGAAAAGTGCATATGTTTCTATTGAAAGAGCTCTGTCTCATCTCGTACCCTTTCATGAAAATTCTGTTTCGTCTCGTCTCGTCCAACAACTGACCTTCACCTTATATCCATTCGCATTCAACTCACGGTGTGAGGGCCAATTGAACACAGACCTCCACAAAGAGACAGAACTTTCTTGGTCACCTTCAGATTATTATTATTATTATTATTATTATTATTATTATTATTATTATTATTATTATTATTATTATTATTATTATTATTATTGCTGGGGTAGTGATTTGACTTTCTCCGCAATAAAATACTTGCTAATTTTATATAACGTTGCAAATATCTTCTAGATAATTTAATCAAGAAAAAATAAAAGGTAATTCCCTACAGAATGATATTTCAGTGCAATTAGTTCCTTATGATTCTATCAGACAGCAACGCTGTTTTTAAATAGAAAAATCGGAATGTTAACGTGATGAAATTGTTGTTTGTTACACAGCAAAAAATATTAAAAGAAGTTCTATATACATTCCTTACTAGAAAATAATGTTGTCTTCAGAACTTTTATTCTTTTAGCCTTCAGAACTTGTCTTCAGAACTCAGTCAAATTTTATTTTGACTTTCGAACTTGATTGCCTAAATTTTAACCTTGGAAATTTGGATGTGGAGTAAAATAAAGAAGGTTAGCAGGGTAGAGAGGAAACGAATTAGGAAATGCTGAAAAAATGCAAGAGACGAGAGCAATATTAGACGATATAAGGAAGCGAAAAATGGACGGATCACAAGCTTTGATCTTGCTAAGGGATTGCATTCTGAGGGATGTAGTAAAGGGGGTGATATCAGGAGAGCGAGAGTGTGTAAGAAGGTTGGAATTGATAGATTGTAATAAGGAGGGTGGTACTTTATGTTGGGTTGCGAGGCAGATATTAGCGGGAAATCGCAAAAATGGAAGCTTCTTACCTAGTTCACGGAAACTGGCCTGTTTATTAATGGGAGAACACTGAGGAGGAGGAGGAGGATAATTATACTACAAGTAAAAAAAGCCGAAACAATGGTTTATGCATAAGAATTGGTCAGCATTTTTTTTTTCTGGTGGCAGTTTTGTAAAGTTCTAGCTCTCTCAAACTGGTTAGATTGTAAGGTCAAGTCACTCGGGTCGGTTGTCGGGTTAAGTCACCTCGGGTTGGTTCACTCGGGTCACTTTGGGTCGGGCCAATCGGGTCAGCTCGGGTCGGGTTGTCGGGTCGGGTCAGTCAATTTGGGTCACGGGTGGGGTCGGGTCGGTCTTCAACACATATAATTTCCACGAAAATTACAATATACCACGGTTTATACCTCATTGGACTTCCAATAAAACGTTTTCAATGATGTGTACACCATGTCACCATTTTTGTATGAGGGAATGTCTAGAGGGATTTTGTGGGAATTTGATGGAATGTAGATTCCTGTGTGTGTGTGTGTGTGTGTGTGTGTGTGTGTGTGTGTGTGTGTGTGTGTGTGTGTGTGTGTGTGTGTGTATGTATGTATGTGTGTGATACCTTACAGGATACAAGATGTCGAGGAAGTTTGTAAATAAACCGAACAATTTCTGTTATGTATGTGGGGAGCTGATATTTAAATCACAACGTCGATGTTTTACTCCACTTGTGAGGAAGTGTTATCAGTTATATTTTGGTTGCTGTGTAGGAGACCAGGATAAGAACTGGGTTCCTCACTACATTTGTTGTACTTGCGTGAAACGTCTGACTGGGTGGGCAAATGGTGGACGAAACATGAACTTCGCAGTACCGATGATCTGGAGGGAACCAAAAGATCATTCTTCAGACTGCTACTTTTGTATGACACAGATAAAAGAAATAAGCAGTAAATCTAACCACACAGTACAGTACCCTAATTTGCATCAGCAATTAGGCCAGTTCCACACAGTGCAGAATTACCTGTACCGGTACCTCTTTCTCATCTTACGGTAAATGAGGATTACGTACTTGAGGCAACTATTGAAGTTCCAAATGAAGATGATGATCCTACTTATGTAGGAAGCACATCTACATTGGATTCCCATCTGATAACTCCGGGTGAACTAAATGACCTCATACGGGATTTAAAACTCTCCAATACACAGACAGAACTTCTTGATTCTAAACTTAAGGCTGGAATCTGCTCCATCGTGACACTAAAGTGTGTATTTTTCGAAACCTTCATACAGAGTTTCAAAACTACTATTCTCAAGAAAATGATTTAGTGTATTGTAATAATGTCTGTGCTGTGATGGATAGACTTGGACATGCACATATAAGTACAGAGTGGAGATTGCTTATTGACTTTTTGAAAACTAGTTTTAAGGCTGTCCTTTTGCACAATAGCAACAAATTTCCTTCAGTGCCTTTGGCTTATGCAACTAATATGAAGGAAACCTATGAAAACATCGAAATAGTGTTAGAAAAAATTCAGTACGAGAAATACAAGTGGACCGTTTGCTGTGATTTACAAGTCATTTCTTTGTTAATGGGTTTGCAGCTTGGTTATACGAAATATTGTTGTTTCCTCTGCGAATGGGACAGCAGGAACAAAGCGGAACATTACATCAAGAAGGAATGGCCAACGCATGTATTAACTCCTGGACAGAAGAATGCTGTTTATTCCACACTGGTGAGCCCTGATTAGATAATTCTACCTCCTCTTCACATAAAGTTGGGGCTCTTCAAAAACTTTGTTAGGACAATGGACAAAAGTAATGCAGGATCTTGTTACCTCAAGGAAAAAATTCCTCGGGTTAGTGACGCTAGGGATTTTTGTAGACCCCCAAATAAGATGTTTGATTCGTGACCAAAAATTTGAGGATCTCTTAACTCTGGTTGAGAAAGCAGCTTGGTGTCCATTTAAATGTTTAACAGAGAATTTTTTAGGAAACAAGAAAGCCCCAAATTACCGCGAAATTGTGAGTGATTTCCGGCAATCATTCAATGAAATGGGTTGCAACATGTCCCTTAAAGTTCACTTTCTAGACTCCCACCTGCATTTCTTTCCTAAAAAGCTTGGTGCTGTTAGTGATGAGTATGGGGAACATTTTCATCGGGACATTTCCTCCATGGAGAAGAGGTACCAGTGACAGTGTAATTCAAAAATGCTAGCTGATTACTGTTGGACACTTAAAAGAGATGTTCCAGAAACCAAACACAGAAGAAAGTTGACAACTAAAACATATTAGTTGAGGTAAGTAAGTGCACATTTATTAAGAAGATACCACTCACTTCTTTTGTATTATTTATTAAGTAGATATAAAATGGTGACACGGTGTATACATCATTGAAAATATGTTTTATTTCAAATCCAATAAGATATAAACCGTGCTTATATTGTAATTTTCGTGGAAGTTATATGTGATTTTATCTGCACTAATGAATATTGTAAAATGAACAGTACACATAGCATATTTTTTATATAAATATGTTTATTTCTCTAGATAGAATAATGCTATTCTTATGAAACTTAGAGGGCTTACTAAGTATAAATCAGGCTAACATACAATATAATTTGTGCGTTTATATACCTAAGGTACCCAAGCTAAAAGTATGAAAATGGTTTAAAAAAAAAGAAAAAAAGAAAAAGAACAGAAATTTGAGGGGAAATTTTCCGAAAACACCTCTGTCACGGGAAAACTGAGGGTGATTAGAATTAGAATCACCATCTATTAGAATCAGGCATTTTCTTCCGTGTGCCAGAGAAAAAGATTTTTTTTTCAACTAGTGCAATAGGAACCATTTTCAAACTCATCAACCGTTATTCAAACCGGTTAATGTTGATCGCAGATATTAAAAATACTCACATCCGTATATTATTTAATACAAACGAAAATTTTACCTGCACATTTCTGCACAAACGATGTATAAACGATCGCGACAATTTCTGGTTCAATCGAACATGGTGGGGCTAGCACTCAGACAACTCCCTTTTTTTTTCGTTCTGTCCACGCATCTGATAGCTTAGAAAAAAAATTCGCCTGCGCATTACTGCTCAAACGATGTGCAAACAATTGAGATGATTTTCTTTTGAATCGGACGTAGGGGGTGCTACCAATTAGGTAGCCTATACTTTGTTATCGTTTTGGCGCGCCCGCAATTGTGTACAAACGAAAATTTCGCCTGCAAATTTCTGTACAGAACCGTAACAAACAAGTGCGACAGTTTGTGGTTAAATTCGACGTGATGAGAGGCCTATCAATTAGAGAGCCCATAGTTTGTTATCGTTTTGGCGGGGCCAAATTTATGTGCAAACGAAAATTTCAGCTGCACATTTATTATGTACAAAAGCGTACAAACAAGTGCGACAGTTTGTGGTTGAATTGAACATGGTGGGAGGGCTAACATTTAGACAACCCCCACTTTGTTTTCGTTCTGGCGGTGCCCCTAATTGTGTACAAACGAAAATCTCGCCTGCACATTTCTTTATAACTATATTCAAACGAGTGCGACAATTTGTGATTCAATTGCACATGGTGGGAGGGCTACGATTTAGAGCCCCCCCCCCTTTGTTTTCGTTCTGAGGGCGCCCTTAATTATGTACAAACAATAATTTAGCCTGCACATTTCTGTACAAACGATATAGAAACGATTGTGACAATTTGTGATTGAATTGGAAATGGAAGGGGCTACCATTGAGACAGCCCTCACATTGTTTTCGTTCTGGCGGCGCCCCTAATAGTGTACAAACGAAAATTTGGCCTGCACATTTCTGTACAAACAATGTACAAACGATTGCGATACTTTGTGATTCAATTGGACATCGTGGGGGGAGCTACCACTCAGACAGCTCTCCACTTTGTTTTCGTTCTGGTGGCGCCCCTAAGTTTGTTCAAACAAACATTTCGCCTGCACATTTCTGTACAAACGATGCACAAACGAATGCGACAACTTGTGATTGAATTGGACATGGTGGGGGGCTACCACTTAGACAGCCCCCATTTTTTTTTCTGTTCTGGCGGCGCCCTTAATTATGTACAAACGAAAATTTCGCCTTCACATTTCTGTAGAAACAATGTACCAATGATTGCGACAATTTGTGCTTGAATAGGACATGTTGTTGGGGGGCTACCATTTAGACAGCCCCCACTTTGTTTTCGTTCTGACGGCGCCCCTAATTGTCTACAAACGAAAATTTCGCCTGCACATTTGTGTACAAACGATTGAGACCATTTCCGATTGAGTCTGATAAGGGGGGGGGGGAGGCTGTCTAAATGGACGTCTCCTTTTCACCTCTACTGTAATTAAATTCTTCCTCGAGAAAATCTGTAATCAACACTGTCAGTAGCTACGTCCTCGACTAATATACCTTAACAAGTACAGCTTTATTTTCGTATATTTTTCAACAGTTAACCTATGTAGTCAACTTCTTAAATACTTCGCTCGCCGAAACACGTTCAGCGCGTGCAACAAGCAAAAACAACATGTTTGGCGTCTCACAAATGGAAAAGGGGAAAAAAGAGAAGGAAAAGCAGCACGGCAGTGCCTTATCGCAGTCAGAGCTGACAACATAGTTTCGGTCGTCACTAACGCGAATAGACCTACTAGCGGTGTACAAGAGTTATACAGTTACAATATACGTCGTGCCACAGTAGCGCTACAGGCGGAATGTGCACGAACTACAAATGAATATGTTCCCTTACAAGCATCAGTCACTGTTGCACCCTCTTTACATTCTACACATCCTTTTTTCTCCCACTTTTTGACCTTGACAAGCAGAAGTACCAGGCTTTCCGAGTTCACAACCATAAACTGTTTGTGTACAGAGTACGTTTTCAGTTCTTCGAATGACTGTGCGCGCGAAGAACAAGGGTGATGATCGGGCTACCGTATACGGAAGTCAGTAACACCCGGTTGCAATAATAAATGTAAAATACAAATATAGAGCCTTGACAATGCCGTGAGGATGAATATATATATATATATATATATATATATATATATATATATATATATATATATATATATATATAAACTTTCATATAAGGATTTGCTCTATATATCATTCTGGTGATTACTTCACGATTAATAATACTTAGAAAATCTCAAACTTTAAACATTGTAAAGACAATTCTCCGCCGATTTTTACTTCACTTATTAGGCGATGTTGCACCTTACCCATTCCGAACTATTATATTTAGCCCAACCCCGAGCTTTCAAACGTAGAACGAGTAGTTCCAAAAATGACCGTTGGCGCTGACAACCAAGCGTACGGAGAACGACACTAAGCTTCCTCTCGACAGTAGCTGAAAGCACTACAGGGTAGGAAACTAAACCAAATTATTCGGACTCTCGAGAGAACTTCCTTTTTTTTAAACTACGGAATAGAGATTTAGGTCTCTAACCGTTACATACCTTATGTATTCCTGAATTGTTTACTAAAAAGGCTAAGTTTTCAGAGAGTACGAATCCAGATTGTAGACTGTGACGTCATTTTGTCAGTAATTCCCATGTGAAGGAAGTGATTTCAACTCTAATTTGTAAGAACGAAAAAAAATGATTATTTTTCATGTTATTATACATCAAAAATATCAACATTGTAAATTATAAAATATTTCTTAATTTTCTCGGCGGGAATCGAACCGTGGACCCCTAAATTACGAAAAGAATTTTCAAGCGACTACCCTAAGGCTACTATTTCAAGTAAGAGTCAAGAAACACTCGTGTGTGTAGCAAAAAGTAAACGATAATAGTTTCAATATTTTATTAAGGATGAAACACTGATTTCGGTCATGATAAAATACTGTAGGCCAGAGAATTGAAATTTACATAAAATAAAATAAAATAAAATAAAATAAAATGAAATAAAATAGTATATACCAATACGCAAGAATAGAAAAAAGAAGTTGATCTTAAGACCAATTCGAATCATTAACTGGAACCTGGTGCCACAGAAAACTTTTTTTCTGATTCATCGAAATTATCTCCATAATATATATCTATTATATTCAGTTATTCTCGTTTTACAGTTACTTCCAGTAACCTTGAACGACAGAGACACGAATACAGATACATCGAGGACATTTAATATTTATGAGGCTCTATTAGTAGAAATTAAAGCTGATATCCCGCCTACTAAACTATCTGATAGGTGTAGTACCTGTTTCGTTCCCAAGGGAAGTAAGCTTCAGACGGACAACATTGTTCTCGTGGGTTTTCTCAGGAAACTTCCACATTCTCATTCCACCAATTCGTCCGTCATAATTGACTTGGTTTAGTCATAGTCTTCCTCAACCTAACATGCATAATCGTGGGACATTAAACGTAAAGATTACATTTTCAAGCTGTTAACCCAAACCAATGCGAACTGAGAAAAGGTTTTTTTTCTATTGATCATTAACGTGTTTTCACAGAAATATATAGAGATAAAAAGAATGAGAAATCGTAATTTGTTAAAAGGGAAACAGCAGACTCATAATGCCTTAACCTAGAACGAAAAAATAAATAGTGTTTGGAACTTTTCCAAAATACATACGGATATTCTGAAAATTGGCAATATAATTTCTGTTTTCAAACAAACCTAAACCATATTACAGTTCGTCTTCTGAAATAAACGGATACATTCTGTTTCAAGATTAAACCCAACCCAAACCATTGAGCTGACCAGAGATGGCGTGAGTCAATGAAAACTTGACCCACGACCCACTGACCTGCCATGACCTACTCTCACGTATGACACACCATGACCCACCACCCACCGTGACACACTCTGGCCCACCACCCACCATGACACACTCTGGCTTACTACCCAAAGTGACAAACTCCGACCCACCACCCACCATAAACCGCTGATCCACCTGAACACATCGTAAACTCTGAAACGTGATCCACAGCCTCTTTTCTACCGACTAAACAGTTCACACTTGTAATAAAACCAGGTTATGAAATGCTAACTAATCGGAGTTTGAATTTCTATGGTCATTTGCTCAAGCTCTGCTCTGTTACATTAACAATGGATCTCACCTTTACGTTAAATAAAATGGTAAAGCGTTTGTCATGGGTAAAATTACGATGAATTTCAATTAAATTTTCATGGTCTAATTATTTCGTTGTTGAATTATCGATACTTTTCAGTGGAAAAACGGATGAAATTTTCAGTCCCAAATCAAGGTAATTAAGTTCCTTCCCGAGGCAACAAAGACTGAGATGGACAACATCGTGCTAGTGGATTTTCTCGGGACACTCCTGTAAATGTGTCTGAAACTTGTCCCATAGTTTTGGGGCTAAGGCCTTTTAAAGATCTTTTTTTCACGTTTTCCCGAGCCTATAGCTCCGAAAGGAAGCATTTGTGCACCCAAGTTTGTCTATACATTTTATGTTATGTTGGTGCCAGAAATCAACCCCCAAACGTTGTCTTTGTTGCTTCTGGAACACCCTATATATATGGGACTATAGGGTTTTATCTTCAAATTTGAACTACATAACGGCAGTTGATTTCACGAAACAATAGTAACATCAACTAGAATCTAGGTACAATACTTGTTCCACCAGAGTTAGAGTGGGTCCGTGGGTCAAGTGGGCGGAGTTTTCTGAGTGTGTCAGTGGGTCGTGGGTCAACAGCATGTGACCCACTGCGACCCATCACCCACCCTGACAAACTGCGACCCACCAAACTCCGTGACCCACTCTGCTAACTGCATTGTAGACAGCATGTTCTGAACAGCATATTTTTTCACCCTCGACGCTAGCCATAGAAACTAAAACACGTTTCTGATTGGTTGCAGTTTGCGATTGTCCAAACCTTCTGGCGTATGTATTGTCTGTTACAGTAGTAATAGAAGAAAATTGTCACTTTGTTTGAATTGAAGAAGATGAACATTTAAGAAGCAGTTGAGGTTAAATATTTATCATGGTAGTCAAGGTGGAACAAAACGAGCCCTGCGGGGCTCCTAACTCATTCCTACTACTACTTCTAGTCCTACTCCTACTAC
Source organism: Thermobia domestica (assembly GCF_964235325.1). NCBI lineage: Eukaryota > Metazoa > Arthropoda > Insecta > Zygentoma > Lepismatidae > Thermobia > Thermobia domestica. Next base: position 306,768,852 of record NC_137458.1, read on the forward strand.
TGCTACTACTACTTATACAGTTGAATCGTATAGCAAAAGTGCATACGTAACGTAAGTAAATCATTTCTTTGAGTATTATATTTTTTTTTATAAAAATAAAAAAACTTTATAAAAATTTAAACAACTGGCATTGCTCTAGCACGCTCGGCCACCAAGACCGCCAGTAAATGACATTTGATTTCTGCTATATTTCGGCTACGTGGCGAGGAACTGATCTACGTATTTAGCTCCTACAGGTAAGGTCAAGCGTGATTTAAAAATATGTTTCTGAACACTGGTGAATTTGTCCACGGTTTACTTTCAAGGACTACATTTCCCTTTTTCATTTGTTTCTGTTTACTTATTTGAGATGAGTATCTGTAAGTGAAAAAAGAACTTGAGGCATTTCTGTATAATGATATTTGTAATTGTAATAATAGCAATATGGTCTTATACTACTACTTGGTTTTCGAGACACATAGCCTGTGCGTTTTTAGATGAGCTAACTACTGAAAAAAAAATACATTTTTGAATCACTGTAATATATATAAATTACTATATAAAAATTGAATGTAACTACGTGTGCCTAATCATCACGGTCAAATTCTAGTCAAATGAATTGAATTTTGGTATATAGTTATGCCTTAATCCAAACTTGGATCTCATCATATTGCTTTCATTATAATAATATCCTAAGGGATAGCAGAGATTTGAATTTTTGCGAAAAAATAAGTATATTAACAGCAGTTCAATTTACGGAGCTGAAATTCAGCATATTAACTCTTTATTGAAGATGAGCAGAACGTCTAGCATTTTCCAAACTTCTCCTTTATGGGGAGGGGCGATACTTTCCATATATAGTAAATTGATAGTGGATTAGTTTGTAAAAATAATCGAAAATGATAGATATTAGTTGAAAAACAAACAACACTAGTGCTTCGCACCATATATCCATATATGCTTACCATCAGGGGTGGATCCAGGACGGACTTCTGGGGGGGGCAGTAGGTTGTAATACTGTTAGTTAGAGCTACTTTTAAGAGCTCCAAACTCTGGGATGGGCTTTATTTATATATAAAATAAGAAAGTTTCCACTTCTAGGGGGCAATTGCCCCGATCGTCCCCCTGGATCCAATCCTTCTCACCATGCGCTATCTACTATAACAATTGCTGAAGCTTGTTTACTATATGGAGCACGTAGAGCACAAGGCAATCAACCCATAAAGTTGTGATAGAAATAGACATAAAATTTGTAATGTAAGTTTCTGTACGTTGGTGTTACCTTGATTTGGGGCTTAAATTTCATCCGTATTACCACTGAAAATTATCGATAATTCAACAAGGAAATAATTAGACCATGATAATTTAATTGAAATTCATCATAATTTTACCCATGACAAACATTACAGTAACAAATCTTACCCATTTTATCACTTTGTATCGTAAAAGTCAGATCCATTGTTATTGTAACAGAGCGGTGCTTGAGCTATTGGCCGTAAAAAATTCAAACTCAGATTACTTAGAATTTCACAACCTGATTTTATAAAAAGTGTAAACTCTTCAGTCAGTAGAGAAGAGGCCGTAGTTCATGTGTCAAAGTTGATGACGATGTGTTTTGATGAGTCAGTGTCTTTATGGTAGGTGGTGGTTAGGATTGTGTCATAGTGGGTGGTGGGTCAGAGTGGGTCACGGTGGGTAATGAGAAAGTAGGTCGTGGGTCAAATTTTCATTGACCTATGCCATCTCTCATCGGTTAATTAATTTAAATTCGGTTTAAGTTTGAAACAGAATGTGTCCGTTTACTTCAGAAAACGAACTGTAATTTGGTTTAGGTTGTTTGAAAACAGACTAAATTGCCACTTTTCATACTATATGTATATAATTTGGAAAAGTACCAAACGATATGTAATGGTTTCGTTTTAGGTTAAGGTATTATGAATCTGCTGTTTCACTTTTGAGTGGAATTACGATTCCCCATGTTTTATCTCTATATTTTTTTGTGAAAACACGTTATGAGCAATAAAAAATACAACTGTTTTTCGGTTCGGATTGGTTTGGATTAACAGCTTGAAAATGTAATCTATACGTTCAATGTCCCACGATTATGCCTGTTAGGTTGAGGAAGAATATGATTAAACCAAGTGAATTATGATGAACGAATTGAAGGAATGAGAAAGTGGAAGTTTTCTGAGAAAACCCACGACTACGATGTTGCCCGTCTGAAGCTTACTTTCCTTGGGAACGAAAAAGGTACTACACCCTTCAGATAGTTTAGTAGGCGGGATATCAGCTTCAAATCCCACTAAGAGAGCCTTTTAAATATTAAATGTCCTCGATGTATCTGTGACCGTATCTCTGTCACTCAAGGCACTGGAAATAATTATAAAACGAGAATAACAAATGTAATAGAGGTACCGGTAAGTTAGGAGGATATTTTCGGTGAATCAGAAAAAAAGTGGTCTGAGGCACCCGGTTAAAATTAATGATTCGAATTACTCTTAAGATCACTTTCTCCTTTATGTTCTTGCCTGTTTGTAAGTCCTTTTTATTCAAATTTGAATTCTCTGGATTATACACCGTGTAGTATTTTATCAACCGCAATCAGTGTTTCATCGTTAATAAGATATTGGAATCGTAAACGTTTGCTATTTGCTACGTACATGAGTGTTTCTTGACTCTTACTTGAAACAGCAGTTTTAGGGTAGTTACTTGAGCATTCGCTACGTAATTTAGGGGTCCACGGTCCGATTTCCGCCGTGGAAATTAAGAAATATGTTATAATTTACAAAGTTGATCTTTGTGGCGATAATAACGTGAAAAATAGTCAATTTCTCTCGTTCTTGCAGAAATACTGACAACATAACGTCACAGTCTACAATCTCGATTCGTAGATTGCAAGTTAGAGTTGAAAAGACTCCCTTCATAGGGGAAATACTGACAACATGAGGTCACAGTCTACAATCTCGATTCGTACTCTCTGAAAACTTAGCGTGTTTAGCAAACAATTCAGGAATACATACGCTATGAGTCATAAATTTGTCTGAAATACGAGAGTCACTACGAAAGTTTTGAGATGTGAAATAACTTACACACTTAAAATCAATTTAACACTTACATTTTCTCAAAGTATTCACCATTACATTGTACACACGTTTGCATTCTCGAAAACCACTTTTGGAAGCAGTTTTGCCAGACTTTTTCTTCAAGTGTTGAAAGTTCATTCTCGTAAGCCACTATAGCTTCTTCAGGGCTGCAAAATCTCTCCCCACGCATGCGATCTTGGATCCTGGGGAACAGAAAAAAATCACTGGGCCAGTCAGTGCTATACGGCGGATGAGTTTGACCTCCGTAGATTCTAAAAACTGAATTGTGATGTTGGCCGTGTGTGCAGACTCGTTGTCATGATGGTGCAGGATCCCACGCAATCCAGTTCTTGGACGACGTTCCCGAAGCTTCTGGAACATTTTTGTTACGCTAGCAGTGGTGTACCTCTGAGCAGTAACAGTCCTTTGTTCTTCAAGTGGAACACTTGCAACATAGCCAGATTTGGAGAAGAAAGTTCTCCCCACACTTCGCGGTCGCTTCACTTTCGTGGGTGGATTTTCGTCTGGAAAGATTCAAACTGTAGACTGGCGTTTATTTTCAGGGTCAAATTGATAGATCCAAGTCTCATTACCAGTATCAATGTCAGAGATGCGTCGAGAATTGCCTCCATCAAATCTTACAAGCATTTCTTCACAACATTTCACACGCATGCGCTTCTGCTGTTCAGTCAAAGTCTGAGGCACCCAACGAGATGAAACCTTCCTGAGCCGAAAACGATCATGAAGAATTTTTGTTACTGGAGGCGATCCAATGTTCACTGTAGATTCAATGTCCTTCAAAGTTGTTCGAGGATTTTCTCGAGTCATTTGTTCCACAGCGGCAATGCTTTCATCTGACACAGGTGTTGCCGGATGTCCAACTCTCTCTTCATCTTTAAGTTATGTCCGACCTCTTCTGAATTCACCAAACCACCAAAAATTGTAGCATGAGAAGGAGCAAGGTCCCCAAATACCCCATGCAAACGGTCAAGGCTTTGTCTCGTTCAAACCACCTTTGAAATCGTAAAGGATCATTGCCCGAAAATGTTCCCTTTGGAGCTCCATTCTAGACAGCAGAATACTGCTCACATCAACAAACTAGTTAAGGCGATACGGCCACGCCGATAAGCGAGGCGAGTTGAAACTTGCTTCGCTTCTTCGCTCTGGATACCACTACCGAACGCAATTATTGGAATTCAAATACTGTGCCACAACAATGCGTATCTCAAAACTTTCGTAGTGTTTCATTGTGGAAATGTTTCTAAGTTCTTCCACTCTTACTAGAAATATTAACAATATTTTCGTTCGCCATTTCCAACACGTTCTATGTATCTGTTCAACCAAAATTTGTAAATAGGAACTAGTATTTTTTATATTTGTATGTATATTTTGTTAAAATATTAACAAGGACATACATAATGCAAAACCTTTTACGCAAAGAAAGGGCGTTACTATGTATTGTGATGAAGACAAATCCTACTTAGTTTCTGTTAAGTCATCCGAAGATTCGATTTTCGTATTGATAAGGAGCTGACACATTTTCCCCCTTCTTTTCCTTCCAAAGTATCTCTTATCAGGCAATTCATCCTTATAGAGGGTCCAAACAATTCTTTTCATCTTTTTTAACTTCAGTATGCTTATTTGCATTTTAATAGAACATAATATTGAGGTCTCAAATATTCAGTAATAATAATAATAATAATATAGAAGTCGAATTCCGTATAAGGACACATTATATTAAAATCTGTAAAATTGCCTTTAGCGTTAGGCAAAAGTTACAAAAAAATCGAGATTAGAGAGAAGTGCCAGGACCATCAGGACATACCCTCTGCATACGTCTCTAAAACTAGCTAAATGTAAAACGGAATGTTTTCAGACAAATTTCATGTAGAAAGTAGGGCTACTGAACTCACAAGAGCCATGAGAAAATTTGTTTTCAAGTAATGGTTATGCCGGCTAAGCTACAGAAGACGTCAATGATGCGAATGAAAGAAATTTAGAAATAAAGAAAGTGGGAGGAAAGGGAACCCGGAGAAAACAAACACATTCAGCGTTTGTTCAGCACAATGTTCACTAGCCAGGAGCTGGGTGAAACTGGATGATCCATTAAATTCACTACACTTCAGTAATACTACTACTACTACTACTACTAATAATAATAATAATAATAATAACTGTATTAAAAGTTGAAAGCTGCCATAAAGTTTGGTAAAACTTACTTAAAAGTAGGGATTTCGGAGAAAGGGTTCCGTACCTTTAAGACACACCTCTCCAACTACCCAAATTCTGAACAAAAGCTTTTCACTCATCTCACGCTTAATGTGGAAAGTATTCTACTGTATGTTTTAAGGAAAATAAGTATAATAAAAATAACTGAATATCACTCAACAGTAACCCATATAATAAACTAATTTTTAGGATATGCAGAAGTAATTATAAAAGCTTTGCTACAAAAATATATATATTAGCCATAATTCAATGAGCTCTGAAATAAGAAGTAACAAAATAGCCTAAAGCTTTTAAGATTCAGTCTATAGAGCAATTGTTACTTAAAGAATAAATATACAATATTTTGAGAATCGAGACAAGACGAGAAATGTTTACGATACTTTTCGTTTCGACTCGATTTTCATCTCCAAAGCGAGACGACAATTTGTGTTAGCCTTGTCCCGTCTCGAATGTAAAATGTTAATTCTCATGTTTGTTTTACAAAGGAGATGAGAAATTCCTCTTCTCATGGACTACATTAAACAAAACCGAAATATTCTTGCCAAATACCACGTTTCTGCTTGTAATGGTATGACCTGAGCGATAATTAGCTCCTAGCTTTTAATCTTCTACGAGATAATAATAATAATTATTATTTTATTATTATTATTACTATTATTATTCCTGAAAATTTTATAGTTCAAGGATTGTAACATCTGAGTATTCAAATATCTGAATATAATAAAACATATGTTAACGTCAATCAATCGCCATCAAAAATCCTAAAGTACAAAATAAATGGCCGACGTGGATTTGGACCAAGATCCTCCAGATAAATGGTCGAACTCCTAGACCACTCAACCACAATCACTACCGTAAATGATTTGTATTTAGTGTGGTTACATTAGGTTTCTATTCTTCCGCTTGGAAAGTTGTATGTTACTTTTCTTCATTTCAAAATTTTTTTAGTATTTCTTTTATCATGATTCAAGTCAATAATCTTAGGTTTAGAAGTTTGTTTCTTCTCAACACAAAACTACAGATATGAGAGATTTCTCATAGCCTGAATTTGTTTCAAAGCAGTCGCCATTATCTGCTCAAAGACTTATGCCCGCCACAATACAAGAAACCTACATGTGTTTAACCAAGGATCTTATAAATAGAGGAACTGCCCTTACTACAAAATCTTGAAGCCACACGTTATAGTTTCGCCACCCCTACTCTGCCCACTCCGCCCAATAGGATTGCAATGTTTTGAGCTAACAATCATGACGTAAACGAAATGAGCGAATCAGACGATGGCAGAAACGAGAGTAGCCAATCTGACGTGCCGATGCTCGGTTGGTTTCTTTGGCTTCATCGATTTAATAGGATGAAGATACATATGGGCAGATCCTCTATTTATAACATCCTTGTGTTTAACTTGATATTTCTCCATTTAAAATAATGTAAGTTAGACCACTGTTGCACTAACCCTCTCAATTGTATAAATTGATATAGACCTCTTGCATTGACGTAGTAAAAATTAATCCATTATTATGGCATGGCATTGAAGGCTTGACTTACCATATTTAGAATAATTCGATCCCACACAGCAAGGAATATTTCCTCAATCAAAAGAAAATATTTTCCTTGGTTTCCAAAAGGTTTTCCTTCTCTGAAGATTTCCATGCTGGTTTCCCCAATGTATTCCGAATATTTCCCGAAAATATTTTCCCAAAAATGTTTGTAAAACATTTTAGAAATTACCTGGAGTACATTTTGAGAATGCTTGCCGGAAAGTAAAACCAGGAAAATATTCACAAAATATATTAGAAATATTGTTTTGGATCTAATTTAATATGTTTTCACTGTTGAGAAGGGAAATATTTTCGAAATGATACTAAAAATGTTTTTCATATATGATACGGAAAGCAATCAAACGAAATATATTCCACATATTTAAAAAATGTTTTCTAATTCGTTATTTGTAATATTTTCTATTTTTACGAGAAAACGTATTAAATATATATTTTTAGAAACATTTAGAATATTTTAAAAATAAATTATTTCGTAATATAAGAAATATTTTTCAGAAATGTTTTAAAAAGGTTTACTTAATTTTTACAAAAGTATTTTGGTAATCTTCTCCTATAACTTAAATTAAATATTTTCGTATGATATTTTAGTATTATTTTCAGAATATTTTATGGAATTTTGAATATAAAACTTTAAAACAGGTAAAAGAAAACATTAAAAATGAATAGAAAATGTTTTCCATTGTGTTTTGGAAGATATTTTGTGTCTTTAGTGAACAACATTTTCTGATGTAGGTCTATTATAGAAACATTTTTACATGTTTTCAGAATATACTCTTCCGTTACTGGAGAAAACATATTCCTTGTTATATCTGAGAAGTATCCCAAATATATGCCGGAACTATTTTTTAAAATGTGTTTGGAGAACATTTAATTAACTACGGGAAGCAGTGGCGTTAAATAAGCTTTCCGGGCTTAATCCTCTCCCGAAATTGTTTTACTATATTAAAGTAAATGAAATATCCTGCACAATTTTCACATTTTCAGGAATAAAGTTAGCAAAGATACCCTCCACGAAACAAAATCGTAAATATGCCACTGAACAGGATGTGCATTTTTAGAACGTTAGTAGGAAAATAATGTATGGAAAATTTTCACAAATTGTAATAGAAATATTGTGTTGAATGTAATGTAATATGTTTTCAATGTTGAGAGCAGCGGTAAAACTGGATCTGAAAAGGTTGGGGGACGGTAGGTAGCGGATGACGTCACGCCGTTCACCCTGCCTATCTTTGCCCATTGTAATTTTTTTTTTAGGAACTGGGTAGACGCCGTATATATTTTCTCGAGGTGGGGGCGGCGTCCCCCCGTACTTTTACCCCTAGTTGAGAGAGAAAATGTTTTCTAAGTAACACAAAAAATGTTTTACATACATGATAAAGGAAACAGAATAGTCCTATAAACAGAATAAAATGTTTTCCAACATGTCATTTACATTCTTTTCTATTGTTACAAGAAAACATATGAAATATAATTTTTAAAATATTTCGAATATTTTAAAAATAAATTCGTAATATAAGAAATATTTTTAAAACTCCTATTAATTTTGTATATGGAAATGTGTTTGTTATCTTGTCCTGTAACTTAAATGAAATATTTTCATGTAATATTTTAGAATTATTTGCAGAATATTTTATCGAATGTTGAATAAATTCTCTCACGAGAGTATCGTAGTAGCATTATTACCAATCATTATACTAATTATAGCAGCACCAAAGAAATATATTTGTTAAAAATTTGAAATTTATGATATCCAGTGTGTGAGATTGCTAATTAGCATCGCTACATCAACCGTCATTTGTTTATCAAAGGTACCAGCATTCCTTGCGCGCTATGTTGAATTCACAAGTCAAGAGAAGAAGGAATATTTAAAAAATAAATAAATAAAATAAAATAAATCTCACTATATTCAGTCATGTTGAAGAAGATATCTTTATATAGAAAAAGGGTTATAGTTAAGGAGCCAGGAATTATTCATTGAATATCTACCTACTTAAAAAGTTGGTAATATACCCAATTTTAATTAGTTAATGAGTGATTTGAAATTAAAGAAGACTTTTCCGAAGTCGGAGGCGCACCTCAACACTGTTAATAGTGAAGAAGAAAGAAAGAAAGACAAGCAAAGTCGGTAAGTATAACGATTACATAAAATAATTTAGTTTTATTGTCTTTATAAGTGATTGAGTGTCTGTATAGTATACATGAAGCTGCATCAGTTCCCGAATAAGCAGGACGCTCATACTTTTAGGGATTATTCATTGAGTATGTGCGAACTTACAAAGGGGGTAACAAAGCGACTTTTATTTACTTATCGACTGATACGAAAATAAAAAAAGAACGTACCTGTACTTTATATCTGCATGTGTAGTGCCCTTGTACTTTGTCTATGACTATGTGTGGAGGGGGGGATTTAACGCATATCGCATGTCTTGTGCACATGGGTACTTCTTATATTGCACTACGTAGAAAATTTATGGTATTTCATGTAGAAATGGTAATAGAACACAGAAGAAACGCAGATCAGGGGGTTCTCATGTATACTATGTATTTCGAGAAATTTATGTTTACAAATTAATAAAGGTATGGGATGCTAGATTTCTATTTTTCATCTCTATACATAAAATACCGTGAAGGTTTACTTTTGGCTCACCAGTCGAAATAATTGCTGAAAAATAGATTCTTTTAATAATTTTCTTTTTATTGTCGGATTGAGTATAGCCCGCTCCCCCCAGTGATTTTTAACGAATCATAGTGATTCTAACGATTCATACTAGTTCATAATGAATCGGAATCGCATGTTATAAAGATTTAAGATGTAAATCTTGCGGTAAGGAAGCTTTAGTATAAGTAGTAGTAGTAGCTTTAGTAGCGGTAGTAGTAATAGTAGCAGTAGTAGTAGTAGTTAGTAGCAATAGTAGTAGTAGTGGTGGTAGTTAGTAGCAATAGTAGTAGGAACGGGTTAGAAGCCCCGCAGGGGTTGGTTTGGTTCTGTTCTCGATATAAGTAGTAGTAGTATTGACTCTTCCAGTTCCGGTGACAAAGAACTGGGGGGAGCGGGCTATACACAAGCCTTATTGTCTCCTAAAGATTTGCGCTAGGCGATTTGAAATACGTCACATGGAATAGATAAAATTCAAAAGGAGCGTCAGAAGTAAATGTCGAAAAAGTATAGTTATTCTTTTATGATATGCGTATATATATACGTTGCCGGATGTATGACGTAAAAACTACAGTGCAAAAAATATAAATCAGCCTGTACTACGTGGCCACTAAAAAGCACCAATAGGCAGGGATGTAGAACACAGGTTCCTCTTCCCATTTATCTGTAATAAAGACAGAAATCAACGTGCCCTGCGGGGCTCTAACCCGCCTTCACTTGCTAACGCTCGCTCGGCAATACTATGTGAATTAAATATTTTACTTTGATACAGAAAAGAAACATCTATTAACCTATATGGGGGACCTGTGTTCTAGAAGCTTCCCGCACCAATACTGTCTGAGTCAGAGCATTGCGAAGTTGGAGGTCAGCAGGAGCGAGGGGAAGCTTCCAAAGGGAAAATATGCGGGCAAGTCTTTACTTTAGTCAAGGCAGTGACAATGACCAATTGATCTGAACCGGTTTCTGCAGTTACAGTTCCCAAGAAGGAAAGAGAAAACAACGTGCCCTGCGGGGCTCTAACCCGCCTTCACTCGCTAATGCTCATTCGGCAATACTATTTACTGACATAATATCACTGCCTTGTTCAAAGTAAAGAGTATAAAAAGATGCGTACATTACCATTTTTATGACAGGTTATAATAATTCTGCGTGCAGTTTTACTTCTGGTGTGCCACTCGAAAGCAGTGTTTCTTTCAAAAGTAATGTTCCGGGGGCATTGCTCGTGCTATTCTAGTTATTATTATAAACGTATTATTTTGGTCTGCTCCGGGGAGCCACTGCCCTCCCAAAGACAAGTCTGGAAGAAGCACTGCTCGAAATACTTAGTGAAATATAATTCTTTCGCTACTTTCCTTCTTGTTGTCTATTTAATGATTTTCGCCAAGCGACGTATAAATTTTTAAATTTTTCACTTATAAATTCAAGGCGACCGTCAGAATTAATTGTCGAAAAATTACAATTCTTTTACGATTTGCGTATTTATACTGATTCCTGATGTGTGGATAAGAAGCCCAAAAAATACAAACCAATCTGTGTTACGGGGCTACTAAAAAGCACGAATGCCATCTAACCGAGTCAGGGAGGGTGAAGGCGGGGGGGCCGAGGGGATGCTTCCGAAGGGAGTAGGCACGTACATTTCTATTTTGGTGACGGGATAATTGCGCGTATATTACCATTTTAATGACGTATTTACGATTTTTTTTTCACGGGAGAAGGGCTTGGCTAACTTTGTTCTCCAAGATAATTCATTTACTTTAATATAGTAAGTACAATTTCAAGGGGTTTAAGCCCGGAAGCCCCCCTTAAATACACCAGTGGGTTATAATAATTCTTGGGTTCTCTCGAGCAGACGTTTACGCCGAGAACAAAATTTATAGATAAATTATGGTGTGAAATATTTTTCGTGAAGGAATGAGAGTGTTAATGTAAGTTATTTCTATCATTGCACAGCTTATTGAAATGGATTTTGAATGCAAATAGGGTAGAAGTAAGCGGCGGGAATTTCCGGTTCATACGTCAGTTGTGAACATCTGCGATGGCCGTAATGTAAACTTTTTTTTTTTAAAGAATTGTGTAATAAAGAGAGAAGGACAGAGTCATGGTATGGTGTAGCGCGTAAAATCAACTGCGCAAAGTGTGGAAAAGATTTATTCAAGAAGAAAAATTCAGAACAGAGGCAATAGCCCTACATACACTATTTTCTGTCGTAAAGGTAAGAAAGAAAGGCGGTGTAACACTCGTGTATTAGCTGTGAAAGGTATTTTTTTTAGGATCGAAATTAAGTGTTTTTGAAGATAAGAATAATTACAAATATTGTAAATGTTTTTGCACCATCCTCGTTTATGCGTACCCCCCTGCCTTGTCGCTGACGTGCCTGCTCGCTACGCTGTCGCTCGGGCCCCCTGCTGTGCTTCTGCCCTGACTCAGATAGCATGCGTGCTTTTTTACTGGCCACCTAACAAAAGTTGTTTCGCTTTTTCTTTTAGAGCTCCTCATTTAGTACATAGGGGGGCGCGGTCGCTCAGTGATAGAGCGTTCACCTCCGGTGCTTGGGGTCCCTGGTTCGATCCCAGCTCGTGCCGTGTGGAATTTCTCGTGGTTTTTCTCGGGGTTCTCCCGTTTCCTCCCACTTTCTTCATTTCTCATTATCACCGTCTCCTTTAGCCTAACCGACATGACCGTGGGATATTTAACTTAAGGATTTCTTTTCGTTTAGTGAGTGTTCTGCAAAAAGAAACCGGAAGATGCAAGAAATGCGTCAAAGTTTGGTAAAACAGTCTGCTTGAGTATTATCTAATTCTGCCTGCAGCTTAACTATTGGCGTGCCGCTCGAAATAATTGTTGAAAAATTATAATTCTTTCGCTAATTTTCTTATTTTCTCTTAAATGGTTTGCGGCAGGCGACATGTAAATATTTCACCTGGCATATATAATTAAAGGAGGCCATCAGACTAGATTTGCCGAAAGATTACAATTATTCTTTTGCGATTTGCGTATATATATATATATATATATATATATATATATATATATGTGTGTGTGTGTGTGTGTGTATTGTATTGTATTGTATTGTGTTCAGGGTTTGCCCAATTGGGCCCAGCCCGGAAAAACCCACCTGGGTTTTTAAGCTTTTCGTTGGTATATTATTGGTGCAATTAAGGTGATCAAGTGATTGGAAGTGGTTCTTATTAGATTTTGGACTTTCCTTGGGCGAATTAGTTGCTTTCGCGCTAAGATATACAACATTCAACGTAAGACCCGGGGGCGCGGTGGCTCAGTGGTAGAGCGTTCACCTCCAGTGCTTGGGGTCCCTGGTTCGATCCCAGCTCGCGCCGTGTGGACTTTGTGGTGGCAAATACCGTGCTCGTGGGTTTTCTCGGGGTTCTCCCGTTTCCTCCCACTTTCTTCATTCCACCATTTCACTCATTTCTCATTATCACCATCTCCTTTAGCCTAACCGCATAACCGTGGGACATTAAACTTAAAGATTCCATTTTTTTCAACGTAAGACCTTTATAAAGTTCTGAATGCACTGAATGCATTAAAAAAGCCGTACCTTAGATTCAGAGTGGAAAGAATCATAGAAGTTGTCATTTGAAGAGGGATACACTATGTTTAAATTCTTGTAAGAAAAAAAAAACCTTTCTGGCGCCCTTTTTATTTTTTCTTCGCTTTAAATACATACTATTGTGCCATGAATACTTCTCAGAATCATCTTCCTGTAAACTTTATTTACCAAAAGCATGTACTACAAGCGCTGTTATAACATTTAAAACACTTTGAAAATCCTTATTTTAGCAAAATGCGCAATTTTCCCATCTTCAAGTGACACGTTCCATTTAAGTGTCCGTGGAAGAGAGAGTTGAACATATATAGAGTATATTTGAAGGGTAAGGGGAAAATAGAAGGAATGTCACAAAATTGTATTTTTGAGAAAACGGTGTTTTAATATTGAAAACCTCGTAAAAAGGCATAGGCTTAATCAAATCTTTTGCCTGTTTTTACATAGATATTTTTACATCTACGGATGCATATATATATACAGGCAAATAGTACCAAAAGTCACCATCACATAGGACAAAGTACCCAATAAAGCACACACATGGACATTCCTTGTTTTTTCCCCTTACCTTTCATTTCATCCTTTTACTGAATTGTTCTGTCATGTTGGTAGTTTTCTTGAGCATTTCATGATTCATTCCTATATTCGCGATTTTTTGTATTCTTTGCAATGCAACGTTATCAAAATTATTCATTTGTATAAGGCAAAATAATATGTATGGCCTGCTCCGTGGGGAAAGAAATCAAGCAAGGTAGCGGTCATCAAGGCCTTAGTAACCACCTCGGCATTCACCTGGTACGACTGAGGGAAAAAGGATGATCGGGTCCAGATTTGAGATCAGAGCATTCGGAATGAGACGCTAGTTCTTCATCAACTCAAATGCTGCCACATGTTTTCAAATTATTATTATTATTATTTTTTTAATATTAGGTTTAATATTTATAAGATGCTATACTTTTTACAAATAAATGTGTGACCGCTTCAACATGTTACAACGTCCGTAATTAAGCTACAGTCTAAGGTATGTCACTTTCAGCTGTAGCTGTTGTCTTCCTTGCCATTTACATTTTCTTCAGGATGTTACTTTTGTAACACAATATTGTCTTCACAAGCTGCTGTAGGTCCTACACAAACATTTTAAATATTTTTGTAAGTTTAAGATGTAATAATTGATCTTTAATCATTCCCTGCTGTTATTATGTTATTAAACGCTGTCTATTATTTTTATTTTCAGAAACTGTGTAACACAAGAGAAACGTAACTAACGATGAGATCGCGTAGATTATTGGGATTTGGCTTCAACATGTCATACAGAGACGAACAAGAAGATCAGTTAAGAATTCAGCTGCAGTTCCACAGAACTTTAACTGACAATTCGCAGCGTCGAATTTATAGTTAGTTGTGGTAATCAAAAGTGACATTATAAAGAAGCAATTTGAGAAGATTGTTCTTAATGTATAGAAACAAATAATACGAGCAGTATGAAGATGCTGCTGAAGAGTATTTAAATAAATAATGCCAGAATAGTGTACATTTATATTTTTATTTAACTACTAACCGATATAAACTTATATAGATGTATATTTATTATAGTGTACAGTGTAAATTATAACTACATAATGTTAGCTTGCTCTCATAACTTTAAGCTGCTTTTATTATTATTATTATTATTATTATTATTATTATTATTATTATTATTATTATTATTATTCACTCAAAATCTTATTTACACACAGAATGCTTCAGGGTGTTCCACTGCTACTACTGGTATGTGGCCACGCCGTCTATGTATGTTGGGGTGTCCTATGTGATGTTGCGAGGTTCAGACTGCAAATTAGAGCCCTCACAATCATCGCGTGCCAATTTACAAAGCGGCTATATTGGATTTATTATTTTTAAGATAGGAAAAGGATTGCCAACAATTGTTTCTTGAAATGGATGTCTAAACTTCAATCCTTTTCGTATTAAAAAAAAAAATCCAATACAGCCGCTTTCAAAACTGGCAGGCGACGATTGTGAACACACTGATGTGCAGTTTGAATGTCGTAAGTCACATAAGACACCTCAACATATATGCACGGCGTGTCCACATACCAGTAGTACCAGTGAAACACCCAGAAATATTTTGTGTGTAAATAAGATTTTGAGTTTTTAAAAAAATGCTTAAAATTATGAGAGCAAGTTAACATTATGTAGTTATAATTTACACTGTTTATTATTATTATAATTATTATTATTATTATTATTATTAGTAGTAGTAGTAGTAGTAGTGGTATTTTATTTTTATTTTGTTTTTAGTTATTTATCTATTTATTTATTTTTTTGGTCTGAGTCTGTGGGCCGCAATGGTTCCTCGTCATGAAGACAGAGTGAGGCAAAGACGACTAAGCAGGTAAAATTGTACAGAAGAATCTTATGTTTTCTTCCAGCTGCTATGTCACAGCCTGGCCGCCTTGTTTTCAACCCACTATTTGTTCCCAGCAAGAAGCCGTTATACCGTATATGCAGAGTGACGCAAAAGTCCGGAGCCCATAGGCCAACTCGGTTACTATTGCAGGTATGGAAACACGGTAAGATATGTAAGGACTCCTTTAAATTCCAGCAACACTTTTGTTTTTGTACTAGTGTACCGCTCAATAAAGAAAATGCGTTACCATACATCATGTCGGGCTACACGAATGAAAGAATGTGTGGTTTGAAATTAGCTACACCGAGAAGAATTGAAAGGAGACACAGTGAAGGATAAACATGCAAATGCAACATCCACGCCAGAGGCGTAGCAACCACGGTGTTGGGGGGGGGGAGCAGATACGAAGGACGCGAAATTGGGTCTTGCACTATATTTTTCATTGTGTCTTTCCGTTCCCTTTAGTCCAAATAATTTCAAACCACACTTTCTTTCATTCGTTGTTGTCCAACAGTGGCAGCGTTGTACTTTTCGTTACTATTGGGCGGTATACTAATATAAAAACAAAACTTGCTGCATTTTAAAAATTTCCTTCTGTATCTTACCTTGTTTTCGTATCTGCAGTAGTAACCGAATTGGCCTATGGGCTTTGGGTTCTATCATGTACAGAAAATATTCTGTAAATATTTTGTCATGTACAGAAAATATTCCCTAAATATTTTGTCATGCACAGAAACTATTCTTTAAATATTTTCTGTGATGTACAAAAAATATTCACTAAATATATTTTGTCATGTAAAGAAAATATTTTGGCATATGTAGGAAAATATTGTCTGCGTTATTGGTAAATAATTTTAAAATATTCCATGAGAAAAATTTTAAAAACCATTCCGTTAACATTGTATAAAACGTTTCAAATACTTTTTCAGTAATGTTTGGAAATCGTACAGGAAACATTTTTAGGAAAACTTTTCTAACGGCGTATAAAATATTTCTACAACGTTTTTGAGTGTATTTAGAGAATATTTTCAGTATTATGTGGAAAATGTTTTCAACAACATATGGAATATATTTCCTTAAGGGAAGTAGGATACATTTTCTGAAGGAAAATGATGGCACGTTTTAGAAACGTTTTGAAAATATTTCATTGCTGTGTGGGATTTAGGTGACATATGCGCCGTTTTGTTCGATAATGTGTTGCCATTTGGAAGCTAATACCATGATGCCTCTGTCATAGAAGCCCTTGTCCCTAGTGGCAAAAAATTGAGATAGTCGATTTTCACAACCCTCCCTTTTCACCAGAAAACGTGTACGCCATGGACAGAAACAGATGGTAATGACTCGGTGCCAGGTCCGGACTATAAGGTGAATGCATAAGAACCTCCCAACCAAGCTCCCGGAGCTTCTGGCGAGTCACTATCGATGTGAGTGGCCTGGCGTTGTCCTGGTGGAACACAATGCCTCACCTATTGGCCAAAGCTGGCCGCTTCTGGGCGGTTGCTGCCTTCAGACAATCCAATTGTTGACATTACAGTTCCGAGTTAAGGGTTTGGCCGTAGGGGAGCAGCTAATAGTAGATAATTCCCTGCCAATCCCACCAAACGCACAGCAAAACCTTTCTGGCCATCAATCCTAGCTTGGGCACCGTTTGCGCCGGCTTACCGCGCTTCGACCACGACTGTTTTCGCCTGACGTTGTCGTAAGTGATCCACTTTTCATCGCCACTCACCAACCGCTTTAGAAATGGGTCAATTTTGTTGTAATTCAGCAGTGATTCGCAGATGGAAATTCGGTCCATGAGCGTTTTTTTTTCTTTTTTGCGTTAACTCGTGTGCCGCCCATACATCAAGCTTGTTTTTGTATCCAGCCTTATGTAAATGGTTCCTCACGATTTTTCTGCAATGGTTAGCTCTTGGGCAATCGATACAGTGCTTACATGACGGTCAGACGCGACATTGTCCATGATTTTATCGACATTTTCGACACTTGGCCTTCCACTGCGTGGTGAATCTTTGACGTCAAAATTACCGGAACGGAATCGACGAAACCAAAATTGCGCGTGATTGGTTGTTACAGTATCAAGACCATAAACACTATTTACATTTGCAGCCGCCTGGCTTGCGTTTTCGCCTTTATCGAAGAAATACTAAAATATACCGCATTTTCTCTTTGCTAGTGTCCATTTTGACTCGCGCTGACACAACACTGAGTCAACTCATCACAACTATCTGAACAGTGTTTGTAGTACGCAATCTCATCGTTCGAACGCCATCTCGTTGAACCCGATCGGATTTATACAACGCTAGATGTAGATCACTGAATTCATCTATTGGCAAAATAATCGATTACTTTTTACTACACCAGGTATTACATTATATTATATTCAGAGTTAGCACCTGAGGGAAGTGGTACCGATAAACATTAAAGTTTTATCGCTTCAAACAAAGGGAAAGAAGATAGTTTGCCGCACTAACTATATACGAATAACTCTATTAGGTCAGTTTTCTTCCTTTTATTTCGAAGCAATAAAACATTATTTTTTACTGACGTGACTTCCCTCACGACCCGCTCTGATTACACCATACGTTCATGTATACTTACAAATCGAGGGAATGAATTGTGTGTAGTTGGCAATTTATGGACATTTAAAATTGCTGCAATTTGTAACATATACATAATTTGATTTAAATTGTGTTTCCACATGTGAATTTGAATATATATAGTCAATACATCCGTATTGAACGGAATGATTGTAATTAAAATTTAATAAATAATTGGATGAAGACTATTACAAAATTAAAATATAGGTTAAGTTTATGAGAAAATTATGAATATTTCAAAATTATGTCAGACACTTTGTTTTGTTTACTTGGATGTAGTAAGAATAAAACAGACATTAAACATTGTTCAGCGTAAGCTCTAAACTCCGATAAACAAAATATTTGTATCCTTCCGCTTGTCACAAATACGATTGGCTATTCATGTATCACTCCCACTCTCCACGGGGAGGAGCAAATTATGCACGTGCATTTTGACAATACTGTCTCGTGTTGTCCAGATACTTACAGCCGCAGCAGAAAAGAAACTCGAAAGATTAAAAAAAAAAATAGTATTTGAATTTCGCTCGTAAACAATTGTTGCTTAGTGAGTGAAGGTTTCGCTTGTTGGTGTTTCACCACAACACTCGCGGAACCGGTATTCATGCCAGTCATCTTTCAGATTTTAAAAGCAGAACACCCGTCCACAGTTGAGTTGGCGCCATAATTACTGCGCATGCTTAGTGTTTATTTCTGTTGCTTCATTAGCCACACTCGATTGCAGTATTATTAGATAATCCGTGTTATATTTTTGTCGGTTATAATAATTTAGCAGTTTCATACTATAAGCTTGATAGTGAAACTAATAATGCAATCACATGAACTATTTTGCGGAGGAGTACAAACGTCGGTAGGACAACAGCAAATCAGCGAGATTTAGTTTCACGTGGCTTTGTTTATCGCAGTTTAGAGCTTACGCCGAACAAGGTATAGTAGAATGTAGCAATGTTATGCTAACGAAGACAACAAACAATAAAATTGCAATGTAAAAAGTTTTGTAAAATGTTTGTCAAATTGCAGACACACAAATTTCGGCAATGAGATGGGTAAACACCAAATCGATGTTCTGTCGATGTTCTGTCGATGGATGATGTAGCAGTTTAATCAGCCGAGAAAAGGAATAAAAAGGCCATGTTTTAAGAAATCGACAGAACAAGAGTACGAGATAACCAGAGAACTGGAGAACGACACAAAGGAGTCGAGTATTAGTCAGTCGAGAGTTAACATTTATTACAATCACAGTCGATGGCAGTACCAAGTTTAAGGTCTGACCATCGTTAGTCTACGAATTCCACCCAGGCAATCATACAACAGAGGACGAGCTCTACGTTATCCAGAGAAGAGAACGACCAACACCCAAAGTATGTGTTCCTATCTAGATCTGTTGTCAAGTGAAGAAATAACCAGAATTTATTAGGTTGTGATCTGACGTTTGTTTTACATATCCGCTACATTCACACACATTTTACACTTAACAATGATTGGAGAATTTGAATACATGAATTGTCACAGTTAAACACCCGGGTTGTTATTAGCGTTTCCCCGTTCTAGTTTGTATGTTAAGTTTAAGATTTCCTGGGTATTTCAGATAATGTCCAGAGGACAATCTTCCTCCGTAACTGAGCTACGCAATCCGAAAATTAAAGGCACACGCAGGAAGGTTGACAATATATATATATATATATATATATATATATATATATATATATATATATATATATATATATATATATACGAGGGAAACTGATAAGTTCTCACCCCGACCCAGAAGGACTTGAGTTGCAGGCATGAAAGTATGAGACTATTCAACATAGTCCCCTCGAAGGTCAACACACTTGGCACTTCCATGCTGCAACTTCTCCAACCCCTCAAAAAAAAAAAAAAAAAAAAAAAAAGATTTCTCAAGGTCTGCAAAAAAACTGTTCCAAAGCTGATTTGAGTTTTGGAAACAGATAATAATCAGAAGGGGTAAGATCTGGCGAGTAAGATGGGTGGTCAATGCACTGAAACCCTAGGTCCCTCAGAAAATCCATTATTCTGCCAGCCTTGTGGACGGGAGCATTGTCCTGCAAGAGCAACAGATATATATCCAAAATATTTAAATTAATTATATATTCACTTAACAAACAAAACTGATGATATATTAATAGATACAAGAAAAATATCACTTCTTACCTTAATGTCAAAACCAAACGATTCTTCGCAGAGAGAGACTTTCAAAATTGAAATGTTTTTTCAAGGACATGTGAGCTTTTCTGAGGTATGTAATAGAATGTTGT
This sequence comes from Thermobia domestica, assembly GCF_964235325.1. Classification (NCBI taxonomy): domain Eukaryota; kingdom Metazoa; phylum Arthropoda; class Insecta; order Zygentoma; family Lepismatidae; genus Thermobia; species Thermobia domestica. The sequence continues at coordinate 306,789,203 of NC_137458.1, forward strand.
CGGTGTCATTCTAAAATATTCGGAAAACTTTTCTTCTTGTTGCTGTAGCTGAGACAATAAGTTAAATTCTCCCTCCTCATTTCTTGATAAAAATATATCATTTATCCATATTCGTATTCTTCGCGGTCGCAAGACTTCAAGGTAAGAATTTTCAATCAAAACTATTTCACATTGAAGCTTTGAAAGGGATATTGCAACTTGATTCGTACTCGTAAAACTTCGGATCTAGTACAGGCACATAAATTCACTGTTCGCATTCGCAATCGCATTCGGAAGCAATGGAGGCGCGGCCTTAGATTGCAATACAGAGTAAATGGAGCGCGTTGTTGCCACATTTCTTCTTCCGTATGTTTTCTTCTGAAGAAAGAACAAGAAAGACAGTAAGAGTGACTGAGTCTGTAAATAAATAAACGTTTTCTTAAATTCATATATTTTCATTCCTTTTGTCATTCCGTTTGCGCCAACTTATTTGGAACGGCGAATTGCAGCGTAAGAAACAACAGTCTAATAATTGAGTGTTAGAAGTTTCTTTCTATGATGGTTTATAAATCGTTGCAATAAAAATTTTGATGGAAGCAATACGAAATCGAGTGAACATATGAAACGAGTACAAAACATTGTTTGAAATAAATGGCATGCTGAACAGTTCCACACAGAAATTTCCTGTAGCGATTGTGCGGCAAACTAAGGAATAGCAATGCGTAAGATAACACTACTGAGTTTGTATAAGAATGGAAACTGGAGTAAAGTGATATTGATACGTGACAAGAAAATATGACGTACGAGAACTCTCATTCATTTGTGTACGCAAAATATTCGCAAATTCAATTCCCTTTGTCAAACAAAAGTTACATCGTAAAAAATATTGTGAAGGCTGCTCCCTACTTCCGATGGTTTAGATCTGATTTTCCCCGCGGATCAACAGCATGATATCTTAACAAATACCAGGAGACTAAATGAAACATCGCACTATAATAGAAATTATAAATGCTTTTGTGAATAACAACGAAAGATTTGCAAATTTAGAATGAAAGATTAAGAAAAGAACGAATGCATGCTAAATACTTTTTAATCATTTTCGCTGATTCCATTTAAAGGTGAAATCCCTTCCATGTATTCAGTCTGTAGCTGAAAATCCGAAGAACATGGAAATGGAAATGTGAAATAAAAGTAAGGATGGGAATAGCGAAAGAAGCCTTTAGAAGGAAGGAAAGTCAGCTTTGTGGGGCCTTGAATAAAGGGTTGAGAAAAAGACTATTAAAATGTTTGCTATGGAGTATTGTTCTGTAAGGGTCAGAAATATGGTCATTACGCAAAGAAAAGATTATTAAAAACGACTGGAAGGCTTTGAAATGTGGGTTTGGAGGAGAATGAAGAGAATTAGCTGAGTCGAACGGGAAACGAATGAGAGAGTACTAGAAATGGTGGGGGCCAAAAGAACAATTTTAAATTATTATTATTAAGAAGAAGAGAAATTGGTTGTGACATTGGCTAAGAAAGAACTGTACCATGAGGGACGTGCCAAAGGGTATGGTGGCAGGAAAAATAAGTGAGGGGACGAAGGAGACTACAATTACTGGACGATATCAAAAAGGAAAAAAAACATTCGTGAAGACGGAGGGGCTAACGGAAGACGGTGGATCATGGAAGCTTCTCAGTTGCAGTAAGTGACCTGCCAATAATGGCAGAACACCTATGATGATGATGATGACAAATGTAATGGAGAATAGGAACTGAACCTCCCTGGCTACTATACTCACTTTTGAAACCTCAGACATACAATGTCAATCTGGAAACAGAAGAACAGTGAAAAGAAACCCTGTTATATCTGTTCTAAACAAACACGCAAGTTGTGACTTTAAATCACGTATAGTGACAGCCAACAAGGTATAGATCGTTGGACGAGAAAAGAAAACCAAGCAGAATTATCAAATTCGTTGCAAATACATTTTGTTTCTTTTACGCTTTCTAAAGAAACATGGAGGGGGAGGAAGGACAAGAGCCTTTCCATTCTACTTTGTGAGCTCATGAAGTTGTTTGTTATGAACTCTTTTTCCATCTTCATCTGCGTATTCAAAGTAAATAAGAGAAGCGGAACTATACGCTATCTCAGACTAGTTGATAGGAAAACAAGAAAACCCCTACTCTCCTCCTCTTTCTCGCCGCAAGAGGGGAAAGCAGGTATACCATCCTTGACAGGTAAGGAAACGTTTGAGACATTCATATCGGTATTGTTTAAAATCTAAATTTTCCACTCCAGTACGCGCGCGCTTTTTGTCAATGTGAGGGAGTTTGCTGTTCCTTTTAGCTACTCTTAACCCACCCATCATTCACAACTTCAATTAATATGGTTATTTTAAGAAAAGGATATAGCATTGTTTATGTATTTTATAGGACTAATAAATATTGATTTGACCATTTAAAAGAAAGCATAACAACAGCTATTTATAAACCAAATTTATGCTGATTCTTTTATTTGATGTTAGAAGGGGGGAAGTTGTCAGGGATAGTTGACATATGCTCTTACTGTGAAGAAAGAAACAAAAATAGTTGTATATTCGATTGGACATCAAATACGTGGAATATAGCTGTGAAGATTGTATGAATTTAGCGTGTGTGAACTCTGTAGTGTGTGAAAATACTGTAGTGCTTGTATATAGTAGGGAGTGTATTAGTGGATGTATGTGTAATACATACACAAATATATTTATTTATTTATTTGTAACGTGTTCTTAGTGTGTGTGTTAAGCAAGATTCTAGAATGTTTTCCAGTTCCGTGATAAAACATAAACGCGGAAAAGCTTTGAGAAGTGGTGAAAGGCGCTGCGTTTTGAATGTGTTTAATTCTTTGAGAGAACATCATCCTCATTTAAATGTACAACAATTGGCTGACATGACTGCAAAACAGACAGGGGTGAGACAAGCAACTGTGTACAGAATCCGACGGGAGGCCAAATTTAATGAAAATAAACTGAAAAGTCCAAAAAAGACGCGCAAAAGCACTTCCCTACTTGATTTTTGATTTTTTTTTTGTTTAGCGTCCCGTTCAGCAGCGAGGCTATATGAGACGTGGACCTACTGATTAACGTGGAATCCGAACCACATGAACTCCCGCCGGGAATCGAACCCGGGTCTCCCACGCCAAAGGCGCGTACGCTAACCGCTTAGCCACGAAGGAGCTCACACTTCCCTACTTGAAAAATACGACGATTTTACGAAATCGGCTATTCGATCGAAGGTACATCAGTTCTTTTTCCGAAAAGAGTTGCCAACGTTAGATAAAATTCTGTCAGCAATAAACACCGATGATGACCTTCCATTTTTCTCTCGTGCAACTTTGCACAGACTATTAAAAGTTATGAAATTTAAATACGTGTTGCGCAACAGGAAAGGTTTCATAGTTGATAGGGATGATATTGTGATCTGGAGGAGAAAGTATCTCCTCTTAATTAAAAAGTTTAGAGAGGAGGGTAGACATATTTATTACCTTGACGAGACGTGGGTAAATGCTTGTCACACCGTGACAAAAGTAATGGTAGATGAAGCTGTGAAGTCTAAGAAGGATGCCTTTCTCGCTGGACTTTCCACTGGACTTAAGAATCCTTCAGGTAAAGGTAAAAGGCTAATTATTGTGCATATAGGAAGTGATAAAGGCTTTGTTACCCAAGGGAAGTACATATTCGAATCAAAGTCCACAAAAGACTATCACGAAGAAATGGATGGCACAAAATTTGAAAGGTGGTTTCAAAACATACTTCCATATCTGGAACCTAATTCTGTAATAGTAATGGACAATGCGCCTTATCACAGCGTGAAGATAGACCGTATTCCCTCTATGTCTTGGACGAAGGAGAGAATAAAATATTGGTTGCAAAGTAAAAATATCGCGTATGACGATTCTTTTATCAAAATGGAATTAATTAACCTCATACCTTCTGCACTGAAGAATAAATGTAACAAGTATAAAGTGGACGAAATGGCAGCTAATTCAGGAAGTGAAGTTCTAAGATTACCTCCGTACCATTGTACGCTTAATCCAATTGAACTTATTTGGAGCCAAGTGAAGGGACATGTGGCACGCAATAACAAAAGTTTCACATTGAGCGAGGTGAAAAAACTGTTAGAGGAAGGACTAGAGATGATAACTTTTGAAAAGTGGAGAGATTGCGTCCAACATGTAATAGACTAGGAGGAAACGAAATATTGGGAACTTGACAGGCTCGCTGACGAAACGTTCGAAAAATTCATCATCAACCTTGATGAAAGTGAAGAAAGTGACGATAGTATGGACGTGGAGCCTCTGGATTCGAGCGACTGAAAGGGTAAGTACTCAACATTATTTCTTTTGTGTTGTCTTGTTACATAATCCAATCAATTGATCTTTCTTGTGTCCTTTTTTCTTTTTTCGATATGCTATTTCAAATCTTGTACTTTTCGTATGGTCCTACTGCACCAATGTCTGTTTCACCGGTCATATAACATGTTTCACTGTAATTACTCATAGCTACATTTCACGGAAAGCGGTACTGTTTCTGAATATTAACATATGCATTTCCCATTCCTCCTCAGAAAAGCAAGAAGGGAATAAATATTTTTTTAAAGAACATTGTTCTATTCAACTCACTTCGTTACATTATGTTACAGATTGACAATACTTTCACCTAATATAAAAAAGATAAGTGATAAAGGACCGTGTAAGTATTGTTTTATATAAAGTTTGCCGTACCCGTTAAAATTTTAAGCAGCAAGTAATTGTAATATGAAAAATAACTAGTAAATAGCCAGTTTGACAAGCAAAAATAACTAATAGGAAAATAGTATTAAACATTGTTTTCAGTTGCTTTAACTGGAATCCCTATTAGGTTATTTGTAATTGACTCACATTCTTTTTTTTCTTTTCTTGTATACAGTATGATAACCGTTTTCATGAAAAACTGCAGGCCAGTCCATAAATGTAAAGGAGGTCCGGTAGAATTTGGGGGGGGGGCATCCAATCACGTTATAGTTCATCAACATATTATTGTTCATTTTCAAGTCTACCCTGAAAAGTTTAGGAAAGCCAGTAAAAATTTAGGGGGGCCCGACCCCTAGACCCCCCTTGGATACGGGCCTGAAAAGGAGTCGACACACTTTTTAGTTTTCTTGTCATATGTTGTTATATTTTTGTTGCCATATGTTACGGAGGAATGGGTGCTCAGTGGTAAATTACTTACTTCCGGTCCTGTCCTTGGTCATGTAAAATCGTGGCTAATGACATCGTGTCAGTGAGTTTTCTCGGGGTTCTCCCTTTGCTGCCACTTTCCTCTTCCATCAATACTTCCTTATCATTTATTTTCAATAATCATAGTCTCCTTTAATCTGTATGGCATACTTCCTTATCATTTATTTTCAATAATCATAGTCTCCTTTAATCTGTATGGCATACGTGCGAGACGTTAACTAAATGTGTTCTTTCATTTTTTTCATGGATATGTTGGTGTATTAACAAAAAAGAAACCTGATTAAATCATCGTGCCGATACAATAAATTGAGTACAAGATCCAACCCTGCCATCAGTTAAAATGCGCACTCGAGTAGCAGACATAGTCCGCTATTCCAACGCTTCTGCACACCCCCCGCTTTTTGAATTAATGAGCATACTTAAATTGAGTTGACACTTACTTGTTAACCCGTTTTGGTTACTCTGTTTAATGTGTTAAGAACCAAGAATTACGTACACGATTATCTGAGAGTTTCAATCCGTTGTTTACACACTGTTTTTTTAAAAAATATCTACATAGCAGCGATTGGGGGCTTGTATTGCTAAAGAGAAGAGCAACACAACCCCCGTCTCAACCAGCTGGCAGCTAGCAGGTGGGTGGTGGGGATAGAAGTTTTTATCAACTTGTCTGAGATAGATTTTACAAGCGAAACCAACTTTTATTGTCAAAATTGTCAGCATTCAAAAAAGATTAAGGACCACGTGCGAACTGTAAATGAACTAATTACAAAATCAAATGCATTACAAAATTAATTATAAAAATTACAAGCTCTTTATCACCGGGAATGAAGAGTTACAGATATTTACTTTTCCATAGAAATTGATCTTGTGAGGAAATAGTTTTTTAGTAGCAACTGCATTTTTGTGATTTATGTTATTGCTAACTGAATTACAATCCTGACTCAAGTGTTCACTGTACTTACTATTCACCCGCGATTCAAATTTAACTTTCTTGGAAGAGAGAAAATATGAACTATAAGCCCCCGATGCCGATGGTGTATGGGTGTAAATCAAGGAAAAAGAGCGAAGTAAGTGGAAATTAAGATTGACTGGAGTTGACGCAGTGTTTCTCGTAGATTAATGGGATTCGAATTTATGTTCATGCTTTCGTTAAGCAGTAGATTATTGCTCGCATAGCATCAACAGTGAATACTCATCGGTATAGCACAATACTCTACATCACTAATTTTGAAACAAACATTATAAGGAAAATAACATCGGCAAGATTTCTCACTGCCTTTGTTCTGGTCATATGCACGAGCTTTGGAAAGTTGACTATTATTTATTGGACTGTTGCTTATTTTCGGTCTGTTATGTCTCCTGCTCAGTCAGAATGTACATAACCTTCTAAAACAAGAGGCTGGTTACGACGTTTGTACACTAAACCTAAATTTCAAGTACCTTTGACATATCTTAACACCCTCTTAGATGATTTCCATATCATATCGTTTGCACTATGTTGCTACCGGCTGAGAAGACTAACAGTGGTACACAAATCTGGTCGTGACGCTTGAACACCATACATCAGGCACCCTATTGCTTGTCTACACTTCACTCCAAGTTCCTTGATGTTTTCATTTTCTTCCGATTCAACAAATTTCCAGTTTGGTTCTAAAGGTGTTTTGATTGGTTTACAATCTTACATTCCAAATATTTTTAATACTGTCTTCAAATATGTTGACTGGCTCAACTTAATTACACCATTCTTCTTATCATGTTGAATCCTTATGCCCAAATAGTTCCGCATATTCTCCATTTCAGTCACCTTAAATTTGGCATTCCGTTCAGTTTTCAGATTTCTCAATTATTTTTCACTTGACCCTACTATAATCAAATCGTGTTCATAACAGAGTACATACAGCTTTTGTTTCTTGCTCCATTTGGTATATAGGCAATAATCATACTTTGACCTTCTCAAGCCAAGGGAGATCATGAAACCATTGATTTTTTTTTCATTCCAGCATTTGGGTGATGGTTTCAAACCACATATTGACTTCTTCAGTTTGAGCAACTTATCTTTTCCCAAACCGGACAATCCTTGTGGAATTTCCATGTATATTTCACCTTTAATATCTCCATTTTAAGACTGCGTTCCTTATATCCATTTAACATATTTCAAGATTATCTTGAATTCCAATGGCTAGCAATATGAAAATTTTGCTAACTTAGCTACCGGGGAATATATCTCTAAATAATCACATACTTCTTGTGTTTGCTTGAAAGCGCTTTCCACTAACCTTGCTTTATACTTTTTGCCTACGCCACTGTTACTTTCTTTCACTATAAATACCCATTTTGAGTCCACGATATTATGATTTTTTGTTTCTGATTTATCTACTACAGTCCACGTTTCATTTTGTTTCAAATCGTCCAGCTCACTTCTTATGGCTTCTTTCCACCTTTTTGCGTTTTCATCAAACATGACCTCTTCATACGTATTCGGTGCCTCTTGATCACTTTCACTTAGCAGTACAAAATCATGAAATCTTGCTGGTTTCCTTATTATATTTCTGTCTCTCAGCACTGGCCCTTTTGATTCCTCTTCAGTCTCATTATTTTCTTCATCTGACGACTCTTCATTTCCTGAGTCACTAAAGGTCTCATCTGTTTCCAGGGGCTGAAAGCGAGTCGTTTCTTCTAACTCTTCATTCTCCTCCTCTTGAAACCTGATTTTACTCCACTTTTTATCTTCTCGATCTTACTGCACTTCACAAGTCTGATTGTTAAATATCATATCCTGGCAATCTCAAACCTCTTTTGTTTTGGGGAAGTATATACAGTAACCCTTAAATGTAAGTCATATCCAACGAAAATTCCTTTTTCACTTTTTTCATCCCACTTTGCTCTCTTGCTTTTGGGTATGTGTATCCATGCTTCAGTTCCGAAAACACTAAAGCGAGACAAGTCCTTTACTGATATTTCTTTATTGAGCCATACTTCAGCTGGTGTCTTTCCCGTTTCCTTTGAAGGTCCTGTTATATTTAGAATATGCACAGCAGCATGTAGAGCTTCAGCCCACAGTTTCGTATTTAAGGATTTTGCACACAACATAGTTCTCGCTGACTCCACAATAGTGCGCATCTCTCTTTCCGCCTTACAATTGTGCTCGGATGTATAAGCTACACTTCTTTGTTGAATTATTCCACTCGAGGTTAAAATTTCTTGCACTTCACGGTTCACAAATTCTAACCCATTATCTGTTCTTAAAATCTTTACCTTTTTTTCAGATTCATTTTCAATTTTGTTCAGAAAAAGTACTAAAAATTGTTCCACTTGATTCTTGCTTTTAAGAAAATACTCTGTTCGATAGATCATCTTTGAACAGAAGAAAATATCTTGAACCACCAACATCCTCTTCAATTAAGCCACACAAATCTACATGGACTATTATTAAGGTTTTGTTTTCTTACGACCTGCTACTTGTTCCATGCAACATTTGACATAGTATTAAAAAATTGAATAGTTATAAACATTACTAACAAATCAGTAAGGTGTCATTAATTATAAGTTACGCAGTAATACTTTACATCACAAATAGTTGGTCAGTGTCGGGTGTCAAAAATCTATGGCAACCTAAAACAACCAAAGTAACTACCGAGCCCTTTACATACATACTCGTATATATATATATATATATATATATATATATATATATATATATATATATATATATATATATATATATATATATTCATATTTCTCAATATAATCAATTTCACTCTAATATCAATCTCAGTATTTCGTCGACGTTTAAATTCTACATAACTTTTTTATATTCGATAAATATTCACATTTTATTGGCTCAAAGACAAAACAAAAACCCTGACTAACAAAAATTATTTTCTCTTCTCATAAGGTTGCGACATTGAACTTTATATATATAAACCCGATAATCGACAAAGATTCAATTTACTAAGATCCGCGTATAAAGAAATGGTTGATATTATTTAATAAGTTGACATAGGAGGTGGAAATACAACAAATAGAGCCGGCACGTAACTTTTCAGACTATGTAAGTACATATATATATGTATATACAGAGAAAGAAAAAAATCAATGTTATTCGAAACTAGTGGGCCCAAACTACTAATACATACACCATATAACCAATCAATAGAAAGAAAACCAGAAATCAGTAATCAGTGCGTATAAGTTGTACGATCAATGAATAACAAGTAAGTTTCTGGGAATCTGAAAGCATAGTGTACATTCTCGTCAGTTTCTCCCGTGGTGGATTGAGTATCGTGAAAATGGTCCTGAGTTGTGCTGAAATACCTCCACGAATCGTATCACTCGATGTCTCAGTTAGTACATACGATCGAAATAAGTGATATGAATATTGTGTATTTTCATGAGTTTCAGAATCCGGGGGGGGGGAAGGTTGAAAAATTAAAAACAAAATCTCGAAGTAAGAAGGAAGAAAGAGACAGAGAGAAAGCGGCGCCAACGAAAGGAGAAAGATTAAAGTACTACTCACTACACAGAAGAGTGATCGAATTTAAATATATAACAACTCATAGCCAAAACTATTCACATATGCCGAAAGAGGGTGGTTTACTTAAATACGTAAACTGGGGGGTCCTGGTGCCAAGGATGCAAGTCTGTGTCCATCAGATCCCAATCCCACAAGAGTTTGCTTGTAAGATTGAAATCCGAGCCCCGTATCCGGCCCAGACCAGCAGGATAAAAGGAGAGGGCGAAGGGACCAGGTAACTGCATCCCCAATTTTGAAATCTCTAAGTAAAAAAATATTCGACCCCTCAGAAGAACTAAGAAGGTTCAAGGACAGTAAAGAAACTAGAGTAAAAGTAATAGCTAAGGTATCCCTAACTAATGATTTGCCAAAATAAAAAAAATATTAAATAAACTGAATTTTGGATCGGTGATTTCAATGACCAAACATCACCGATGGCTACGCTGCGCAGACATGCCACAGTCTGGGACGTCGTTAATTTCCATCAACTAATTAAACTGAGAAAAGAAACGAAAATGCTTAAGAGGGTCATGGGTCGACGTCCGGGTACGCGAATAACATAAATATTAATTTAGTAGCGGTTGATTTAATCGGATAGTCCGAACTGAGCTGTCAGCTATATGAACACTGCACAATAAATAAATAAGGTAAGCAACGAAAAAAAATCTCAGAGAGTCAATGAATGTTAAAGGTACAAATGACCGAAACCTATACTTTTCGATGGTCATAGGATATAACAGTTATCTTGTCTTAATTATCATTTCTGTCAACCTTTAAAAGTAATTCCCACATGATGCTACCCTATCTGTTGAAAGGCTTAAGATCCGGGGCTGTTAATATGAGGCACTTAAATGCGAAGTAACATACAATTCCCAACTACACTTTACTCTCCAAATAGCAAACTCGGTTGGATGAATGTACTGGTGTAGAAGTCAAAACGCGAGAGATTTTCAGTAAACATATTCATATTCTCACTATATAACATACACTAGGCCTATCCATTTAAATATAGGTGTCATATCATCTCATTCATATTTTATATCATTACATTCATTCATTATTTACTCATTTTCGCGCGAAGTAATATTTTACAGACACCCTATTTCATACATTTTAAACGCAGGCCATACACATATTTATATTACACGCTAATAAATATATAATTATCACAATCTATCACGCTCAAACTACTACACGATAACATTCATCGAACCACGGACTCTTTGTTTCGAAACACCCAAATCATATTTACTTCGCAGTTAAAAAAATCATACGTGTATTTAATGAAAGTTAAATTGTCAACGATGATTTTATTTCTGATTTGCTGATAAACTAAAACAACAATGAAAATTCTCTACAGCCACGGGAAAAGAGAATTTAAAACTACATTTTGAAACAAATAGTAGCAGCATATGGACTTTACCTCTATTAAGAAAATAGGCATTCTTTATTTCAGTGGATATTTCGATTGCTACTTGACCCATCAAGCTGTAATTTTCAGAACAGTAAGATCTCATGCTATTTCATTAAAACGTACACTCATTTTAACCGAAAACCATGTCCACGGGATGTAATTTAGAAATAAGGGGCCAAAATCAAACAAACTAAATCACTAACTCATGCGATGTCGTAATGTCAACAAACAATTGACTACCGAAAACGGGTACGATGGCGCTGTAGTGGAGACATAATTTACCGTGTACTGAAATACATACTTGTACTTATGAATCAGAAATCTAATATTTACTCTCGTTTAGTGTGCTTTGAGTTAGACAAATGGTATTAAACTAACGCATATAAACTACACTGTCCTAACCGTATAAATCACACACTCACACAGAACTACTAAATACACACACCACTATAAATACTACACATAAAAACTAACTACACAAGCACCATTTAATTAAATGCGTATTGAGAAAAAGTACTCCCTTGTTGGTATATAGAGTTGGCTCTATTAAACTTTATGGGGCAAAATGAGAAGAGTTAACCCTAGGTCCAATTGACCTGACCAATTGTTTACTAAATGATTACTAAAGATTGATGCCCTGGGGGCACCTTAACGAGGTTTATTGAGGGACCCTTCCCCTGAAAGGGGAAAAGGCACTCAAACAAACAATAACTAACCCATTCCCCCGCTAGAACTGGTTCAATTTGGAAAATGAATAGGAGCCCCTTTTTGTTAGCTTAAGCTGCCATTATGATAATTAACATTGCAACTATGAAACCTACTGTGTACATGCAATTACTAAATAAATAATAAAAAAATCACATTTACTGTATACACGGACAAAATACACAAATACAGGTCGTATTTCCCCTAATCCCTAACTGATTTTGAAAAGATAAAAAAAATCACTCTCCTATATTGTCTATCCTATCTGGGGAGCAACATGGCGTCCTAATAAACTGGTTCTCATTTCTCCTTGTTTTATTTTCAGTTCTTTCAACAAAAGTATGGGTTTATATGCTCCTATGCACTTTTCAGTGTTTATCTATTCAATTAAGTGAATGTTACCTTAACATGTCAGCTCCTTCCCATCAAAATGTATCAACCAACGTCACAAGCTGCATCTCTCATAAGTGTCCTGGCTAGGAATGATAATATTGCGCCGAAAACGACAAGGGTTGGAAAATTCCACCAATCAGGACGTAACCTTTATCTGCGGAAATTACAAAACAAATAGAAATTTGGCAAATCCAGATATAACCGGATCTGAAAGTGACTATGGACTAGTGAGAGGGGGTGAGGGAAAGATTAGGTACCTGACTGAATTCTACATTGGTCTGAAATTTAGAAAATTTATATCCAATGGCGGAACTATATTTCGGTATGACGTCAGAATGGTAAACCTTATAACTATTCAACTTGTATATGCGAAAATGGGATTTACACTTAATCAAAATATAAATAAATGTATTATTCAGTGGGATTATGGTTACTAATGAAACCTTTCGATTCATTACATTTAATTTGAAGTAAAGAGAGTAAATAAATTGTGTAATTAAACCGAAATCGAATAAAGAAAAATTTACTAGGTACAGGGTGCGTAAGAAAAAAGTTGCCATTACTTTCAACTGTAATGGTACATTATAGTTTTCCCCGGCCCATTAACAAAATTATGTTAGAATAACAAAATTTTGCTAATTGGGAATACTAACTACTGATGCTTGTTAACACACTCATTCATCCCATTCAAATGTTACCAGTCACACTAGAACAGTATATTATATCTACTAGGGGTATTGCGCGAGTAATTCACTACGTTTATCTTCTGTACAATTGAAAATCTTTAAATTTCGAAATTTGTGAGTTCCGATACTTTTACCTTTGAGATTATGCAAAACGGCGCAGTTTTTTAGCAATTTTTTCACGATAAACGGACCAGTGAAAATTTTCATCCATTTGGCGGATTCCTGCTTTATTATTGACGATAAGTTGTGTAATTTTAGCATTACTAGTTGACCTTCTTCCGGAGTAACAGAATGTGTTAACCGTTTACTAGAATTTCGCGAATTTATATCTATCTCCGTAAATTTAAACCTATTTTCGACGGAGTCTAATTGTTTTGGCCATGGGAACACTTTCCGGTAGTTGTCAACAGCAGAGTAACTTAGAAAGCGTTCCGCCGGCGTGCAACCAATACTTGAACAATAAGAATTATTAAGAAGGTCCTCTATTTTTACAAGATGTCTATACCAGGTGGTTTGATCTTTATGGCTGCGCTCCGTTATGCTGTTACCCTGAGGTGAATAGCTAGCTGTTTTCTTATGTTTAATTTTGTACTTTGCACAGAAATCCTGCCACAGTTTAGACTGGAACTGTGGTCCCTTGCCACTTAAGAATTCTTGAGGATATGGTAAAAGGTGAAAGTATCTTCTCTCTAGTACCGTTATTATTTCTTTGGTATGAGCTTTTCTGAGCGGAAGAAAAGTAACAAAACGAGAGTAAATATCTATTAGTGATAAAATATATATCACTATAAAATAGTATCCCTGGCTAGGTGGTAATTTCCCAATGAGGTCCACCCCCAGAGTCTCATGGGGTACATTTGCTCTTATGCGATATTCTTCTTGAGCTATGGTTCGATTTGTGAACTTTGTTTCCGCACATTGAATACAGTTTCGGATGAAGTTTTTTATAGTAGATTTTTGATTTTTCCAATAAAAGATTGCGCGACAAAAGCGATAACATTTTTGAACTCCAAAATGACCTGTGGAGTGAACAATACTGATAATTTGGTGAATACAAGCCTGAGGTATTACTAAAAGCCATTTTTGAACTCGCAACGGTTTTATGTACATTAACCCACTATGCATTGCGATTCTACCCTGATTACCACTATTTTCATATTGCATTAAGAGTGTTTGACATAACTCATCAGTTTCCTGATTTTTCTTTATATGATCTAAATCAATGTCAGCATATTGTGTTTTCGTTAGGAAATGCACATAATGGGTTTCGGGTTCAAGCAATACCTCAGGCGGATACCTACTAAGTGTATCGGCGATAAGGTTCTCGCGGCCTGGACAGTGCTGAAATGTTAAGTCAAATTTCTGTAATTTACGTAGGATCCTGGTGGTTCTTGGTTCAAGGTTCTTCTGAGTGAAAGCATGAGTAACTGCTGCATTGTCGGTATGAACATACGTGATACGACCCATAATATATTGTTCAAAGTGCTTACATTGGAACAGAACGGACAGTAGTTCTAACTGAGAGATCGACAAAGACAACTCGTAAGGCTTTACCCGTCGACTAGCATATCCGATGACATTAGGATCTTCTTGCCCTGCGGGATATTGTGCAAGATAGCCAGCCAGATTTTCCATACACGCATCACTGTGTATCTGAAATGGCAGTGAGAAATCTGGCTGACTTAAAGCAGGCGGATTGCTAATAAGCTCTTTTAACTTATGGAAAGTTTCCAATGTTTCATCGTTACCACGCACTTGCGAAGGGACTGAATTCTGGGGTCGATTTACATTGTTGTTACTATTATTTTTATTATTATTACCCTGACTATTACCGTTCTCCCTTCTTCCGTACGTCCTGTTAAAATTCCTTCTGGCGTTATCGCCCCTATCCGGGTTCGATTCCATGTTGGTACGGTCATAGGGACGATAACTCCGGCGATTGTTGAACATGGGCCGATTTCTGAATAGTCGTCGGCCATTATTGTTGTTTTCTGAGCCATACCCACTAGGATAACGAGATCCAGCTTGGGTATAACTCAGGAAATCTGTCTGGCAACTTGCCGTTACCTTCGTCTTCGTCGGTTTTAAAATCTTGGCCTGTCGGGCGAAGTATCGTTTTGGTGGACCACCAACTTCCTTGCCGCACAAGGCAGCTAGACGTAAGGTTACTTCTCGCAACCGTTTGGCACAAGTGGGACGCTATGGCCCGGGACTCATCGGGTGGAAGAGCGTTAACTATAATATCTACCAGTTCGGCCTGAGATGGATGTTCAGCTATCTGATAATATAGTTCAATGATTTTCCAAGCATAGTCCAAGAGGGACCCGTACTTGGAGCGATCATACCGGAGTGATTGTAAGTTTCTCTTTTGGAGCCGCTCAATGTGCTCATTACAATACTCTTCTTTGAAAAGAATCAAAAAATCACTGAACGTCCGGATTTGGTATTTAACAGAGGCAAACCATGCGCCCGAAGCGGCGATCAAACATTTTTCGACTATTTGTAGGCGTTCCCCATCAGTGAGTTTGTACATGTCGAGATATTGTTGCAGTCTTCGCAGGAAAACTCGAGGTAACCCGTTAGGAATGTTCCCATCGAAAGTGGAAAAACGTTCAATATCCCGGAGGGAAACTTTAGAGCTCATGCTATACGGGGCAGGAAAAGAATCTAGTGGAATCAACGCGTTATTCTGAGCGGTTAGGGTTGTCACCGGATTTGACACCGACGGAGTGGTCACCGAACTGAAAGCTCCCATATGACCAAAAGAGGTTTTATAATTAGTGTCGACCATGTGAGGTTCGAACTTAGGACCCACCACGGCAGTAACCGACGGTCCGGCACATCCCCTTTCCTCTCCTGGCAGCACGCTGTAAGAGTGTACCATTCCAAAAGTAGAATGAGCATTTACGCTAGTGACTGTTGTAGTCACAACACTTGACTGCATCGGTACATCGAAATTACTCAACCATGATTTCGAGGTTGGCTGATGCGGGGGACAATACATTGCTGTGTCCCGTGCATGAGGCAACACTTGACTCTTTACCGGTTGGACGTTATTTGTTTGTGGGAAAATTTTCCCTGGAGAATCGCTACCAGGAAAAGGATAGGAGATATCAGACTTGACGAGTTCCAATTTAGTAATATTCCCCTTAAGACTGTCTACATCGGTTTGAATTTGACTAATTCTTTGATCAACCGACTCTAGTTTAGTTTCTATTGATAAGTTGGATATTGCAACATTTAATTTATTTATTTCAGCCTGCTGCTGTTCAACTTTTTGTTCGATGTTACAGAATCTTGTGTTCGTGCTCTCGAACCTTACATCTATTTCATGTAATTTTTCATTTGTTTCATCTCTGAGCTGCTCGGTAGAATGTTGGGCCTGATATCTAACCCGGTCTAGTTCAGTAGACGTTTGCTCCTTCAATTTGCTAACTGAAGAAGCAAAGTCTAAACAGATCTGATCAAATTTACTGTTTAGTACCTCGAATCGATCGTCGGTCTCTCGTTTCGAGGTATCAAACTTTTCATTTATCTCACGCCTCATTTCTGCATTCTCACGTCTCATTTCTGCATTATTTTGTTCCATGTTAGTGAATTTTTCGTTCATCATTTCCATCATCTGGCGAATTAATGCAGACGTGTCAGACCCTCCAGATGACATTCCTTCCTTCGGGTTTGCCGTCTGATCCCGAGAATCATTGTGATCTCCATTCTTTTCATCATCGAGGTCAGATATCTCCGCTGGAGATATTTGGCCTCGGTCCTTTTCACAATCCTCACAGTATTTTATTATTTCCCCGGTTTGAACTTTTTCTGCATTTTCAGCAGTATCATCCAAATTGGTGCAAGCAAAGTGGATCCATTTTAGTCCACAACCGCGGGGCGCGAGATCTTTTCTCTTTTTCATCTAACGTGCATTGAGTGCACGTGACTTCACATTCGTCCTGTGACACAATAACCTTATTTGTTGCCATAGCTTTGAGACACTTTACAAAAGACAAGATATATATCAAAAATACACATATACTATGAAATACTTATTCGCTATCAAGACAAGTATTATTCATGAATTAAAGGACTCCCATTCTCTTTCCTTCTCTGAAACCCTTCTAGCGTTTAGTTCTAATTTAGAAAAAATTTTGACACTCCTTCTCTTTTTCCCACTTAGGAAAGGAAACAAAAATGACAAAGTAGCCAACGACTCTAGTTGTTTCACTTGACTATAAAATTTCTCTTATTAATTTCAATATTGTAATCAATTCAACATGCCTTCAACCTGTCTTTGACATTCTTAAAAAAATTCAGATCTATCGGTCGCCATTTAAACTGAGATCCGTTGCCACGAGAACAAACGTTGCCATGACAACCATCCTTGTCGCGGTTCGCCGATCTAAAACAGATTGGCGTGATAACTTGTATTGTTCAAGAAGCATTTTCAGATCCGTTACCACAGCAAACAAGCGTTACCATGGCAACAGTCCTGTCACGTGTCGCCAATCTAAAACAGAAAAGGGAAAGAAAAAGAAAGAAAGAAAGAATACTAAGCTAAGCTCGCTCTGTAACAAATAAGATGCATTGAATAAGTCGTGAGTGGGAACCCTTCGCCCCTGGTGGGGGGGATATGCATGAAGCTATAGGCTTATGTCTAATTATATTGGAATATATTATCCATTTCTTAATTTCGAACATACTAGGTTCGATCGAAATGAGAAAACTTTTTATCGGACTTCTGAAAAAAAATTAAAATAAATACATAACCGTGTTTATTACATATAGAATTCCCAGTCACGACCCCCTTTTCAGTTTTATTAAAAATAGAAGAAGAAGAAGATGAAGAAAGGAAAAGGAAGATAGAAGAGGAAAGAGGTAAAGTAAGAAGGTGATAAAGATGAAACTATTACTGGATATTTTGAGAAATATGGTAAAGGAAAGTGAATAATTATCGAATTGGGATCATTTCCAATAGCTATTGGGTGAATGTTTGGTATTAAGGTGATCAAAGGTAGACACATGTTAACCCATACATCCCAGACCTAGATCCATTTAACCCCAACTACCGAATTATCCCAATCTAGCTCTGAGATAGATGAGAAAGTTTAACCGTTTATTCAATATTTCCAGAAGTTCTAGACTAATATCCAATATTTGAAAAATAAACGACGAAGTTGATGGCATGTTAGAATCGACCACAGAGGAAAAAAACAAACAAAGTAACACGTCTATTTATTGAAACTTTTGACTCTCGAAGTTCTCTCATGATGATCGTTCGTTCAGGCTACTTCGGTCCTTTTTACTTCCTTCATAGAGCCAACTTAAATTAAGTTAGTATTGACATTCAATGACTTTAATTGCCAACTACCATTAATTATAATAAGTCACACATATATGTCAAAATAATTGGTGCACTTAATACTAAACCTACATTTCACTCACACACACATTCATGCAGGACAATGTATACTTCAGGTTGTATTTAGTTGAATTAAACTAACCTAACTACATTTCTATAGACATTTATTACATTTCAATAAAAGAAAACTTAGTTTGACATAACAGGAAAAATTTGATACATGAAAAGAATGTTTCATAAGCATGCACAGAAATCTGCTACTTTCATTAAGATCAAATAACACATTTCTCTTTCTAGAGATATTAAAAGTTGGATTACATAAAAAAAATTCGACAAAAGACGAAAGACAAAGAAAGGGAAAAAAAAGAAAATTCAAAGGTCAATATATTTAAGTTTCAGTGCAATGAATACATATCATTGCGGAAAAAAGAAAGAAAAAAATATAATTGGTTAATCATTCTAAAAAAACACTTTAGTGCATTTTATTGAGTCTGTGTCCCAAGAGGAGACATTTCGACAATTTTATGAGTCTTTGTTCTCACGTCGATAATAACTTTTTCTTCAACTCTCTTTATTCACTATGATTGGTGTCCATGAGAATATTTAATCGTTTTGGTTTTAATTACAGACAAATAGTTGCTTCATATTACATATATATTTTTTATTTCGTCACTTGACGCACTTGGTATGAATATTCAAAGTTTATCGAGATTTAGAATATCGAGTCCAGTCCCAAACATTGGGAACATATTTCCATATTACTGTATTCACATTACTAAATTATTAACAAAATTTCAGTTCATTGAAATTAAGATCACTAATTTTTTTCCTCTAGTATAGATCGTGGAGTCAAAGGTTTTAGTCACTGAACTGACGAACGACAAATAGTTAGTTTTCCGATCGTAGGGGAAGGATTTGTTTCATAGTTTACTGATAGAAGGATTTGTTGGTGGGGCTCACTGTTTCGTTGTTTACTGATTTCACTATGATCTCGCAAAATAAATTAGGATAAGAATTAGGGTTTTGTTTTCTTACGACCTGCTACTTCTTCCATGCAACATTTGACATAGTATTAAAAAATTGAATAGTTACAAACATTACTAACAAATCAGTAAGGTGTCATTAATTATAAGTTACGCGGTAATACTTTACATCACAAATAGTTGGTCAGTGTCGGGTGTCAAAAATCTATGGCAACCTAAAACAACCAGGGTTACTACCGAGCCCTTTACATACATACTCGTATATATATACATATTTATTCATATTTCTCAATATAATCAATTTCACTCTAATATCAATCTCAGTATTTCGTCGACGTTTAAATTCTACATAACCTTTTTATATTCGATAAATATTCACATTTTATTGGCTCAAAGACAAAACAAAAACCCTGACTAACAAAAATTATTTTCTCTTCTCATAAGGTTGCGACATTGAACTTTATATATATAAACCCGATAATCGACAAAGATTCAATTTACTAAGATTCGCGTATAAAGAAATGGTTGATATTATTTAATAAGTTGACATAGGAGGTGGAAATACAACAAATAGAGCCGGCACGTAACTTTTCAGACTATGTAAGTACATATATATATGTATATACAGAGAAAGAAAAAAATCAATGTTATTCGAAACTAGTGGGCCCAAACTACTAATACATACACCATATAACCAATCAATAGAAAGAAAACCAGAAATCAGTAATCAGCGCGTATAAGTTGTACGATCAATGAATAACAAGTAAGTTTCTGGGAATCTGAAAGCATAGTGTACATTCTCGTCAGTTTCTCCCATGGTGGATTGAGTATCGTGAAAATGGTCCTGAGTTGTGCTGAAATACCTCCACGAATCGTATCACTCGATGTCTCAGTTAGTACATACGATCGAAATGAGTGATATGAATATTGCATCTTTTCATGAGTTTCAGAAACCGGGGGGGGGGAAGGTTGAAAAATTAAAAAAAAATCTCGAAGTAAGAAGGAAGAAAGATACAGAGAGAAAGCGGCGCCAACGAAAGGAGAAAAGTTAAAGTACTACTCACTACACAGAAGAGTGATCGAATTTAAATATATAACAACTCATAGCCAAAACTATTCACATATGCCGAAAGAGGGTGGTTTACTTAAATACGTAAACTGGGGGGTCCTGGTGCCAAGGATGCAAGTCTGTGTCCATCAGATCCCAATCCCACAAGACTTTGCTTGTAAGATTGAAATCCGAGCCCCGTATCCGGCCCAGACCAGCAGGATAAAAGGGGAGGGGGAAGGGACCAGGTAACTGCGTCCCCAATTTTGAAATCTCTAAGTAAAAAAATATTCGACCCCTCAGAAGAACTAAGAAGGTTCAAGGACAGTAAAGAAACTAGAGTAAAAGTAATAGCTAAGATATCCCTAACTAATGATTTGCCAAAATAAAAAAAATATTAAATAAACTGAATTTTGGATCGGTGATTTCAATGACCAAACATCACCGATGGCTACGCTGCGCAGACATGCCACAGTCTGGGACGTCGTTAATTTCCATCAACTAATTAAACTGAGAAAAGAAACGAAAATGCTTAAGAGGGTCATGGGTCGACGTCCGGGTACGCGAATGACATAAATATTAATTTAGTAGCGGTTGATTTAATCGGATAGTCCGAACTGAGCTGTCAGCTATATGAACACTGCACAATAAATAAATAAGGTAAGCAACGAAAAAAATCTCAGAGAGTCAATGAATGTTAAAGGTACAAATGACCGAAACCTATACTTTTCGATGGTCATAGGATATAACAGTTATCTTGTCTTAATTATCATTTCTGTCAACCTTTAAAAGTAATTCCCACATGATGCTACCCTATCTGTTGAAAGGCTTAAGATCCGGGGCTGTTAATATGAGGCACTTAAATGCGAAGTAACATACAATTCCCAACTACACTTTACTCTCCAAATAGCAAACTCGGTTGGATGAATGTACTGGTGTAGAAGTCAAAACGCGAGAGATTTTCAGTAAACATATTCATATTCTCACTATATAACATACACTAGGCCTATCCATTTAAATATAGGTGTCATATCATCTCATTCATATTTTATATCATTACATTCATTCATTATTTACTCATTTTCGCGCGAAGTAATATTTTACAGACACCCTATTTCATACATTTTAAACGCAGGCCATACACATATTTATATTACACGCTAATAAATATATAATTATCACAATCTATCACGCTCAAACTACTACACGATAACATTCATCGAACCACGGACTCTTTGTTTCGAAGCACCCAAATCGTATTTACTTCGCAGTTAAAAAAAATCATACGTGTATTTAATGAAAGTTAAATTGTCAACGATGATTTTATTTCTGATTTGCTGATAAACTAAAACAACAATGAAAATTCTCTACAGCCACGGGAAAAGAGAATTTAAAACTACATTTTGAAACAAATAGTAGCAGCATATGGACTTTACCTCTATTAAGAAAATAGGCATTCTTTATTTCAGTGGATATTTCGATTGGTACTTGACCTAGCAAGCTGTGATTTTCAGAACAGTAAGATCTCATGCTATTTCATTAAAACGTATACTCATTTTAACCGAAAACCATGTCCACGGGATGTAATTTAGAAATAAGGGGCCAAAATCAAACAAACTAAATCACTAACTCATGCGATGTCGTAATGTCAACAAACAATTGACTACCGAAAACGGGTACGATGGCGCTGTAGTGGAGACATAATTTACCGTGTACTGAAATACATACTTGTACTTATGAATCAGAAATCTAATATTTACTCTCGTTTAGTGTGCTTTGAGTTAGACAAATGGTATTAAACTAACGTATATGAACTACACTGTCCTAACCGTATAAATCACACACTCACACAGAACTACTAAATACACACACCACTATAAATACTACACATAAAAACTAACTACACAAGCACCATTTAATTAAATGCGTATTGAGAAAAAGTACTCCCTTGTTGGTATATAGAGTTGGCTCTATTAAACTTTATGGGGCAAAATGAGAAGAGTTAACCCTAGGTCCAATTGACCTGACCAATTGTTTACTAAATGATTACTAAAGATTGATGCCCTGGGGGCACCTTAACGAGGTTTATTGAGGGACCCTTCCCCTGAAAGGGGAAAAGGCACTCAAACAAACAATAACTAACCCATTCCCCCGCTAGAACTGGTTCAATTTGGAAAATGAATAGGAGCCCCTTTTTGTTAGCTTAAGCTGCCATTATGATAATTAACATTGCAACTATGAAACCTACTGTGTACATGCAATTACTAAATAAATAATAAAAAAATCACATTTACTGTATACACGGACAAAATACACAAATACAGGTCGTATTTCCCCTAATCCCTAACTGATTTTGAAAAGATAAAAAAAATCACTCTCCTATATTGTCTATCCTATCTGGGGAGCAACATGGCGTCCTAATAAACTGGTTCTCATTTCTCCTTGTTTTATTTTCAGTTCTTTCAACAAAAGTATGGGTTTATATGCTCCTATGCACTTTTCAGTGTTTATTTATGCAATTAAGTGAATGTTACCTTAACATGTCAGCTCCTTCCCATCAAAATGTATCAACCAACGTCACAAGCTGCATCTCTCATAAGTGTCCTGGCTAGGAATGATAATATTGCTCCGAAAACGACAAGGGTTGGAAAATTCCACCAATCAGGACGAAACCTTTATCTGCGGAAATTACAAAACAAATAGAAATTTGGCAAATCCAGATATAACCGGATCTGAAAGTGACTATGGACTAGTGAGAGGGGGTGAGGGAAAGATTAGGTACCTGACTGAATTCTACATTGGTCTGAAATTTAGAAAATTTATATCCAATGGCGGAACTATATTTCGGTATGACGTCAGAATGGTAAACCTTATAACTATTCAACTTGTATATGCGAAAATGGGATTTACACTTAATCAAAATATAAATAAATGTATTATTCAGTGGGATTATGGTTACTAATGAAACCTTTCGATTCATTACATTTAATTTGAAGTAAAGAGAGTAAATAAATTGTGTAATTAAACCGAAATCGAATAAAGAAAAATTTACTAGGTACAGGGTGCGTAAGAAAAAAGTTGCCATTACTTTCAACTGTAATGGTACATTACAAAGGTTTCTTTCCCAACCGCTAATATTGATGTACCATTTCCGATTTACACTTCCTTTGCCTTGTCAAGTTGTTTGTAAACCGCAAACAGACTTCTCTTACAACACATATGGTCAGTTGCCCCACTGTTACAAAACCAATCTTGGTTGTTAACCACTTCACTACAAAACGAATTACTGATAAAGGCATTTGAACTTTACTCTTTTTCTTGTTTTTTTCTTTTACAAATCTCAACTTACAATCTCCTATTACATTATTTGTTTTTTTGCAATAATAATAAACACGTTTTTCTTTGAACTTTTCTGTTTTGTTTTGTTAACACTGCTTCTTAAAATGTCCAAAACGATTACACGCATAACACCTTGTACCTTTGGAGTTATTTTCTGCTTTCTTCTCTTGATTCACTTTCCTTACAAAAGTTATATAAAAGTGCGGAATGCAATCCGCATGCCTTTCATATTTCCTTGTCTGAGAGTTCCACGTGTATGTCTGATAGAATAAAATACGTTTTAGGCTTATTTCAATAAAGAGGTCTAGATCCTGGAGACAACCCTGACTTAATTCATTCAATTCAGACAGTTAATATTTTGTAGTCATGCCAGCTATGAATTATTAATATAGATTTTTACAAAAGTTTAAATATTTACAATAATTTTTTTCTTTTTAAAATTTGGTATACGACAACATCTCGAGTAAAAGGAAAAGTTGCCAGGCACCTCTGTTTTTGATCCCTGGAGGAAGTAGTAAATGTTCTCGGCTTTGGGATGGGACAAGTGTTATTAGACTTGCTGGTGGAAAAGAACATCAAGCTTCAAAAAAGTTCAACATGAAACATCATTAACGTCCATAAAACAGCTTAGTAAATTTATATAATTGCATTTTCTCTTTTAAATGGAGTTCTTAATATCATCTCCTGTTTTATTATGTTCTATTTCCGTTTTGCTATGAGACTAAAGAACTGGGTTTCATATACTTAAGAAAAATGGAATTAAATATTTCAGTTTTAAGATCCTCGATTATGCTGCGTAAGCTAAAGAATGTGGTGATGATGATAATCTAACCAGAGACCCCACTCACCAGAAGTAAATGCTTCACCACTGAGCCACCTTTCCCCCATATACATAAGAACAGTAGTATGTTGTGTATATATGTATATATAAAGGAGCTTTAATGTTGAGGTTTTTTATCTCAAATGGTTTATGATTTACCGACAATTTATTCTCACCAGAAACAACAGTAAGTTGCAGGGAGAGGAAAATTCTGAGTGCTTTGCAAAGCTCAGGGAACACAAATATTGTAACTTTAATTTATAAATATCATTGAGAAGATCCGAGAAAATGACTACACTGACTTAGGGCCAATCCTACCTTCTTCTGATATCTGTCTGATATAAATATCCTCCTGACATATTTCCGGTAAGCGTTCTTTAATGTCCTGATAACAATCAGGTGACAGATAAACCATATCAACTGGTTGTTACCTTGACAGGAACTTCAATTGCCTGTTAACAGATATCAGCTACTTGTTAGTAGTCGTGTAGTGAATCATGGACGAAATCGAAGAACTGCTGATGCTGTCAGATGACGATGAGGAGATTGTTCAACTTATAGCGAGGCCTAGAAGACCAAAAATCATCAAACAACAAATCGATCATTTTGATAAATGGGCTGAAGAAGAGTATTTTGATCGATTTCTATTGCCAATTTATAACGATAAGTATTACTCGTTGGCTACAAGTGCCCGCATATAAGCGCCATGTAATTTATGTGGTTAGATGAAGAAATATATTCTATATAAAAATAGAGTTTAATTATTGAAGTTGAATATGTAAAAACATATCTAAATTATTAATCTAATTTACATATGTTTATTGGTGGAATATCAAATAAATGAATTAATTAAAACTTCAGATTATGTTTCATTTGTAGTATTATAAAATAATGGACCTGGGAGTGTAATATAAATTATTAATATTGCTGCTCAGGTTGTAAGGACGAACAACAACACTTCTATGTATATGGTACCAATGCATATGTAAGTGTAGTCTAAAAAGTGTTTATTACTTAAGTTTGTGTTTGCCTTTACGATAG
Organism: Thermobia domestica; assembly: GCF_964235325.1. Classification (NCBI taxonomy): domain Eukaryota; kingdom Metazoa; phylum Arthropoda; class Insecta; order Zygentoma; family Lepismatidae; genus Thermobia; species Thermobia domestica. The sequence goes on from NC_137458.1 coordinate 306,814,719, forward strand.
TGTACCCCAAGACTATAACGCGCATAACAAAAAATACCAGTACTCATTTCTCTTTCCCATGTTTTCAATAGGATAATTTAAACAAGCATACTGAAAACGCAATTGACGTTTCAATTGTTTTCAGTATGATCAACAGAAAACCAACCAATCAAATGGTCCCTTATAACCTTTCTACGGGTTAACTATCTGACAGAGTATATATCAGGCACAGCACATTGTAGAACGAACCACCGGTTAAAGTAACTGACAACTTTCTGATCATCAGAAAAGTCAGTCAACTAATTCTGACTGATAGTAATCAGAAAGAATATCAGAATATTGTAGGACTGGCCCTTAAACATTTGTTTCTCTTTGACAAAATTATGACTTGAATCATCAGAATAGATTTTAATTAATTTCTTGATTGCTTCACTGGCTTCCAAAATATATACCCTGAGAATTATTTGAAAAGTTGTTCACTTATTTCTCATGTCAACACACTGAGAATCTGCCTAAGATAGATCTTCTGTACGATTAAATGAAAACCCAATATTTTAAATTGTTCTTTTCTGGTTTCTTCTAGGAGTGATTCAGTATCGAATGAGTTATCTTTCGATTGAGGGATTCAACTTTTCACATTCATATGGTATAAATTTTGCCTTCAAAATCCGACAGATTTAAAACCCTCGCACGGCCAAGTGAGGTACCTAAGGTCCCCCCAGACTATTTTTTGTGTGTTTTTTCTTAGAGCATTGTTCCTTTAGCTATGTTAATATTTTCGAAGTATGCATATGTTCATGTGATAATAATTCCTATAAAGCTTTTGGGTTATTTGTCATAAGCCTTTTGGAATCTGATGTCCCCCACTGTATAACTTCACGCCACGTAAAAGTTTGCCTTCACTTTTGGTTATAGTGGAGGTCCTAGGTACTTCATGAATAATAATGATCTTCTTGAAGACTTATTAAGTTGTTGATAAAAGGAATGTTGAGTACTGTTGATCGTTTACACAGTGGTTGAGAATGTTACGTTTATTTCACTATTGAAATTATAAATTTAATATACATGTAATAAACGAAACTGCTAAAAGTAATTGCTTATATTATTACGCGTTAATTCATACTTACTTCACATAAATAGTATTTATGTTTACATGTTACTTTTCTGTAATTTCCGTAACTTCAAAATAAATTTACAGTATATAAATTATTTTGGGATCTTTTTAAATATAGTTAATAGTTTCTCATATATTATAACTAGGTAGTTAGATCAGATTTTTCATAGGAATGTCTTTACACAACTCCTATGAATAGAGGAATGGTGGGAAAAAGATATGGTTTTGCTTTCCCCGCCCATATGACATAATAGGCGGGGAGTGAATAGTAACGTTCTGCTGTGCGTGGGGTTCTGCCGGAAATGGATGCACATTCTATTACACAATGTCTTGAGGACGACATATCGGAGGGTGGGCTTTCAGGATATGATAACGAAGGTTGAGAATATGTTCCTATTGTTACCGGAATGGATTCATTTTCGGAATAAGTGATGTCTGACGAAAGTAACATACAGTGTGATACTGACTCTGAAAACGAATAGTCAAGTGTTTTTGCCAGTTCTCAAATAGCTTCTTCTGGCAAACTGTGGAATAAAAAACCTCAACGTTTACTAAACGTAAAGTACGGTACACAAGATTGCATCCCAAAATGCAGGATTTACCACATACAGTTCACATTTTTCTACCAAGAAGAGCCGTTTTCAACTTTTTATTTTGGATACAACAAGAAACCAAATCAAAAACGAAGAAATGGGATCCTACCAATTGAGCAGAGTTTCGTGTTTCGATAGCTTTATTGTTAGCGGCAGACGTCTCTTATGGACACAAAATATCAGTAGACGAACTTTAGATTAATAACTCCTGGTTTTAGGATGCCGTTCTTTCCAGCTGTTATGTCTCGAACTAGGTTCAAATAAATATTGCGTTTCATTAGGTTAGATAAAAGGCTACCCGTGGGACAAAAATAGAGTTATCAAAAGATACATAGAAATCACCTTTCGTGAGGCTTTGAAATGCCTTTTATTGGACCATGCCTAGAATGTGTGTCTGAAGAAGAAACTGAAGCAAAACACAGAAGGAAGTGTAACGAGGAAGGAGCTTCATATGCGACAGAAAGCAGGATACTAAGTCAAATGTTAAATGTGAAACCTGTTAAGTGATGGATATGTAGGATGCTAGAAAGATAGCTATGGAGTACAATAACTGTGAAAAAAAATCTGAATGAAAAAAGAATAAATTGCGAAGAAGATATGTTGTGAGATATACAATGTACATAGTAACATAAAAAATATATTACTAAAGCTTTGTCGTATAAGTAATGTTTAATGTTCCGTGTATTATGTTAACAGTGTGTGATCAGGTTGAAAGAGATATATAGACATTGTAACAGGAGTTGAGTAAAGAAAGAATGGCAATACAAACAAATGTAACACAATTTCTAATGTGTCACTTAGGTCGACCACTTCGTGTTTATGTCAGGACTTTGAGCTTGGCTGTGCGAGGGTTTATGGTTCAATCTTACAGAAATGTAATCTGCTTGTTAACTTCTGCTATCTTATCATGGCACATTTGAAAAGCTTGCATTATCTCTGGTAACGTTTCTGCTATAGGTTTCATTGTCTTATGAAGAGATCCCTTGTGCCTATATGGATAACGTACGTGAATTAGGTGTGGGAGACCCGGATTCGATTACCAGAGGAAACTCATGTGGTTCAGATTCCATGTTAAGCTGTAACTTCAGGTCTTATATAGTATTTTGCTGAACGAGATGCTTAACTCAAATCCACTTCAATTCGTGCTCTGTCCATCTTGTTTCAGGAAGGCTATGAAGGGATTGCCACCCTGTGTATTTTAATAATATTTATAGTTTTTTTTCAGTTACCTCCCTTACTGGAGATTTATAAAGGAAGTCCTAGAATTAGGGCCTTGTGGACTACGTCACTATATTTGTTATAATTATAAATTGTTTGAAATAAGTAAATGTACTAAAATGGCACGAGCCAAGAGGGCCGAATTCGCCTGTTTTAAATAAAATTGTTTATCACACTATTAATGTAATAATACAGAAGGATAAGCAGCGCATGAACATATTGAAAATGAAATATAGTATATGAAAATTGTAACAAATAATAAAATTGTCCAAAGTAATGAATTGTAAAGAGTTAAAATTGAATAAAAAATGAGGGCAAAGCTCCCCAATGCTTAGTGTTTACAGCGCCATCTCTTATCCTCCAATAATATTTATAACAATCTCCAGAGGCTTGAAAATAGCCCAGTTACAATACAACCATCACTAAATATTTGTATTACCAATAGACAAAATTTCCTTCCTCTCAACAAGGGTATTTGAAAGATTGTTAAATGCATATATTTAAATCTAATTTTTTTTAACCTCCAGGAAAGTTATGAACTAATAAAAGAAAAAAAATACGCCCCTTTCGAAGGTCTGGGTCCCCATTTGTTTAATTGCAACCTCTTCTTTATCGGTGGTCTTTATGCGTAGGTTCAATGTTGTCTACAAGTTCAAACACACGAAAATTGTATGTCATATCCAATTTGAAAATGCATTTAGGGAGTCCTAAGCACACAAATAAGTACCTCGGGTGCTTGAACTCAAATAAATTTAACCGTGGTGTTAACAGCCGATAGCACAGGAACTCAATAGCGTGGTTGGAAAGTTGGTATTGCATGTATTCCGTTTTTAAATATAAAAGATTTGATTGTTATAATATTGTCGTCTGGCAACCCTCAGCTTATGAGTTGATTTTGTATAAATTTTGCCGATTATGATACAAGATAAATCATAGTGAACAATAGCGTGGTAAACAACACCAAAATCTTGTCGTGGCAAACTACACCATGGTAAACATTACGTAATAGTAAAAATTAATGTGATTTTTAAAAAAAAAAGCTACCTGCAGAGAAATGGAAAATTCATTGACTCAATTGCAAGAAAGCCGTTTGACATTGTAGCTGAAACGAAGATAAAAGAAACTTATTTCGGTTTAGTATCAAGTCACTTCACAACAAAATTTTATTGAATTTTTCAGTAGTTCACCTCCAACATGCTATGGCTCGCAGTCAAGGGAGGCTTTAGGATTTTATTTTGGGTAGGCCCGCTCCTCGCGTGTGGATACATATGCACATTTCATTGATTAGTGACAATAGAAAGTTACTTTTACAGTAGTGGTTGATGCTGTTTATTAAATAATTATTTTTCATGAATATAAAAAGTGGTAAATATATTTACTCTTTATTGTATCTTTCAGTGTTTATATAACTATTTTTCAAAATTTTTGGGTAGACTCGTGCCAACCCGGCCTACCAGCTAATACCGCCACTGCTCGCAGTACGTAAAAGGTGCCGCAATTCATATCCTCAAGACATGCTTTTTCCATATATTAAGCAAACAATACAAAATGATCCGTAAGACGGCCCTTATCCCCGATTATCTTAACTTTTGATTTGTTTGAAATTACAAAAAACATAAAGGCATCTCAATATTGATATTTATATTTTGTATTGCTGCTATTTACATTGAAAATATAAATATAAAAATAGTAGTATATATGATATTCCATATAGTATAGAATTATGTATATAAGACAAATCAGCTGATAAGGTGGCGCCGAAGAAGGAGTTGTGATGTAGAGCACTAATATTCTTTCTTAAGAGTCGGCTTATGCATCCACTTGCATTGTTTACTTACGAGGCACGTCCAGAAAGTAAGTTCCGTTTGGTAATTAAATTGTTTACAGATACAGAAAAATTATTTATTGCACAAAATTCTACAACGCTTAAACAATTTTTGCACATAACTGCCGAAATTTTGCAGGCATTTATCATAGCATGGCACAAGGTCTTGTATACCTTCTTCATAGAAGTTTGCCGCCTGTGTGTTCAACCAGTTGGAAACAGTTTCTTTCAGCTCGTCGTCATTCTTGAAGTGTTGACCGCCAAGGAAAGACTTGAGATGTAAGAACAGATGAAAGTCGATAAGAGCGAGATCAGGCATTCAGCGCATTCAGAAAACGAGTCACCGCTCTGATGTCACAAGTGGCGGGAGTTTCAATAAACACCGACATTGTAAACTAGCACAAGAAAGCGTACGTGACTGACAGCTATCTCCAAATGGCGCACCTTTCTTCTCCTTGATACAGAGCGTCTACCGCGCATGTGCGGAACTGCGATCGCAGCGCTGCAGCGGAGATAAATTGAAACGGAACTTACTTTCTGGACGAGCTATCTAATATATGGTCAAACAGGTCTTGAGCATGTGAACTCCGGCACCTTCTATGCATTGCGACTGTTATCATGTTAGAGATAAACTACTGAAAAAGTGAATAAAATCTTGATGTGAGATAATTTGATATTATATTGAATTAAGTTTATTTTGTGTTCGTTTCAATTAAAATGTTATGCTTGGGGTCCCGGGTTCGATCCCAGCCCCCGCCAAGTGAACTTTGTGGTGGATAAACACCGTGTGCGTGGGTTTTCTCGGGTTTCTCCCGTTTCCTCCCACTTTCTTCATTCCACCATTTCATTCATTTCTCATAATTACCGTCTCCTTTAGCCTAACCGGCACAAGCGTGGGACGTAAAACTCAAAGATTTCATTTCATTTAAATTGCAATGCCAAAAGCCTTTTTTGCAACTGAATCAATTAATTTTCCATTTGCCAGATATTAAAAAAAAATCACATTCATCTTTACCAAAGTAGATGTGACTAACACTGCTGATAAAGAACTGTATTCTGGTCATTTTTCCGAGAAGATCAAGAAGAATAAAATCTAAAATTTATGACGAAACTTGAAGCAGTATATATTCTTCTTACTTCTTCTTTTAGAATTATAAAACAGTTTATTACCAATGCAGCACAAAATTCAAGAGGAAAAATCAAAAGAAAAATTCAGAAAAAACGGACTAAATTCAAGCGACAGAATCATAGGCGCAGATTAAGAAAATTATCATTATTTTTTCTTCAACTGATATGCATCTAATATATCATCTCAATTTCTTCATTTTACAGAAATAACATTAAAAATGCTGAAAACGCAATGAAAGACGTAATACTGCTATAGTAAATATATGTTTCACATTTTGATCTTTGCTAAAAAAATCTTGATCAGTATTTCAGAATTAAAATAAATATTTATACATTACTCAAAATAAAAGAATGCTAGATGCTACCACAAAGAACGACTTTTCGAAAATCAAATAGCATCACAGTTATTTTTCATAATTAAAACGAATGGTCTTACTGTAATATGCTAAACATATTTCAAATGTGTTAAAGGTATAATAAATAGGAATACCCAGAATGAATACCGAATATATTAGATTGTGTGAAAGTAATTAAAGCTAATCTGCCCTTTTATAATAACATTTTTACACATTTTACGAGTTTTCAGCAATTTAAAAGATAAAAAAAGTTTTTTTCCACTTGAAAAAATAAAGATAACATTTTAGAATATATGACAATTGAATAGAAAAAATTATCATATAGAGTGTGCAGTGGTACATACAATATATATTCCTGTGATTTTGTGATCGTCAGAATTTTCCTTGCATCTTGACCGCTTATATTTAGTTCCTTCGCTCGTTACTACAGCCATTTTATACGCTTCACGAGTTGCGGTCTGCATACAAACACGCTAGGAGTTAAGCTTTTCGGTGCTGCATTTCCCTTAAAATTTCGTCCTTGTATAAAATTCTCTGTCTCCAAAAATTAGACTGAACTGGAGTTCCCGTTCTGCCTAAAAATAAGATCATTTAAAATATTTTCTACAAGGTCTTGGATTGCTTTAGGCAGAACGAGAATGAATGTTTTTAATGTTTCATCTCCTAGTTCGGGGGTGTAAGAAATTTATTTCCGGGGGTGTCCTAAAATTTTAGGGGGTGTGGGGGTTTGTTATGGGTGCAGATAAATCACTGTGTATAAGTATCTAAAATATTTGTAATGATAAAGAATTACAAATGACCTTTAATGTATTTATTACTATGTTGCATTTTTATACAGTAAGTGTATTAATTGTTTTACCTCTTTTCCTTTCACTATACTACTAAATTTATTTGTAGTTTACAGTAAAAAGCTGCAATATAAAATGACTCACTGAAGGTTTGACAAGGTCCTGGAGGGCCTTAGGCAGAGCGAGAATGAATCTTTTTATTATTGCACCCCTAGTTGCGGGTGTAAGGAATTTATTTCCGGGGGTGGCCGAAAATTTTAGGGGGTACGCGGAGTGTGTTGCTGAATGTAGATAAATCACTGTGTATATGTATCTAAAATATTTGAAATGATAAAGAATTACAAATGACCTTTAATGTATTTATTACCACGTTACATTTTTATACAGTAAGTGTGTTACTTATTTTGTCACTTTTCTTTTCACTATTATACTAAACTTATTTGTGATTTATAGTAAGAAACTGCAATATGAAAAGACTCAGTGAAGCTTCGAATGCGACTCACACACTGATTCCATTTTTGTGACGTCACACTAAAACCCCCTCTTTTCGTTTGCCGTCACGTAAACAGCTGATTTTTGCAATCTTTGAAGCGTTGTATCTCCATAACGAAGAAATCTTTTTCTGAGATTTTTGTTATGTTGTATATTGAACACTAATTCTACACGATGATGTATTTAAATTACAAAGTTTGTCAAAAACGAAATGTCCATTCTTCTATTGTCACTAATATTAATTAACTTAGACCTATCACACCATAAATACATCCCTCAGAAATGAATAAGTTAATTATAATTCTATTTCGTAATTTTTGATAAAGTTGAGATGTCAAATCAGAAAGAATACATTTCTGATTTCGTATTTAATATATTTTGAATTTTACAGACTACGCATGTGCTAATTTCGTTTTCCGTAGTTGCCATATTTATTTTTCTCATCCGATGTATTGGAGTATTATTAGTTAATGATACTAAAATTAAAATTATTAGCTGACAATTATACTATTATACTAAACTTATTACTACTATACCATACTAAACTCACTATTATACTAAACTTATTTGTGATTTATAGTAAGAAACTGCAATATGAAAAGACTCAGTGAAGCTTCGAATGCGACTCACACACTGATTCCATTTTTGTGACGTCACACTAAAACCCCCTCTTTTCGTTTGCCGTCACGTAAACAGCTGATTTTTGCAATCTTTGAAACGTTGTATTTCCATAACGAAGAAATCTTTTTCTGAGATTTTTGTTATGTTGTATATTGAACACTAATTCTACACGATGATGTATTTAAATTACAATGTTTGTCAAAAACGAAATGTCCATTCTTCTATTGTCACTAATATTAATTAACTTAGACCTATCACACCATAAATACATCCCTCAGAAATGAATAAGTTAATTATAATTCTATTTCGTAATTTTTGATAAAGTTGAGATGTCAAATCAGAAAGAATACATTTCTGATTTCGTATTTAATATATTTTGAATTTTACAGACTACGCATGTGCTAATTTCGTTTTCCGTAGTTGCCATATTTATTTTTCTCATCCGATGTATTGGAGTATTATTAGTTAATGATACTAAAATTAAAATTATTAGCTGACAATTATACTATTATACTAAACTTATTACTACTATACCATACTAAACTCACTATTATACTAAACTTATTTGTGATTTATAGTAAGAAACTGCAATATGAAAAGACTCAGTGAAGCTTCGAATGCGACTCACACACTGATTCCATTTTTGTGACGTCACACTAAAACCCCCTCTTTTCGTTTGCCGTCACGTAAACAGCTGATTTTTGCAATCTTTGAAGCGTTGTATCTCCATAACGAAGAAATCTTTTTCTGAGATTTTTGTTATGTTGTATATTGAACACTAATTCTACACGATGATGTATTTAAATTACAATGTTTGTCAAAAACGAAATGTCCATTCTTCTATTGTCACTAATATTAATTAACTTAGACCTATCACACCATAAATACATCCCTCAGAAATGAATAAGTTAATTATAATTCTATTTCGTAATTTTTGATAAAGTTGAGATGTCAAATCAGAAAGAATACATTTCTGATTTCGTATTTAATATATTTTGAATTTTACAGACTACGCATGTGCTAATTTCGTTTTCCGTAGTTGCCATATTTATTTTTCTCATCCGATGTATTGGAGTATTATTACTTAATGATACTAAAATTAAAATTATTAGCTGACTGAACATCAAAAAGTACACCCTTCTTAGTACAAGGCTAATATGATGCTAATTAATTGTGTGACGAACGCTGGACTAACGAATTCTCATTGAATACCACCCATTTTATTAAGTTTGGTAAAGTATTTCATTCTAAATTACTTACGCCGGAGGCTAATTACGAAATAATTTATTGATATCGAAGTGTCATATTCTAGATATGCAATGTAAGAGACTTTCAATCATATACTGGAACTCATACGGAAAGGTTAGTGCGGTTATCTTATTCAATCTATCCTGTTTTAAATTCAATTATTGTTCCTAAATTTGTTGATCTAATACATTCGTATATTGATTTACAGATCGCATTTGCTTGCGTATTTGGGAAGATGTGATTGTCTACATTTGAATTATTCCTTCTGAGAGCTTTGTGTCCTAAACATCATTGGCCTTATGCGGAGTCGTTTGCAAGTATGACTAGAGTCTTACTAAAGATCTGACTACTGCAGGAAACAAACTTTAGTCGAACTCTAACCCTTTGCCCTGTTCAACTTGGCTTTCAACCTTCTATCACTGTCTGAACTTCTTTCCAGATTTTGACCTTTTTCCCGATTGTATCCTTTCTTCCCAAATGTGTCCTGTATTTTATTCAATTTCGTTCCTGAACCAAAAATCCTCCGTGTGAGGTACACATTTTACCATTATGAAATCGTAGGACACACGCCTGTCGAGCTGGTGCACCTTTCTATTTGACCGGTAATGGTCTACGACAAGACTAGACCAGTGTTGTCAGATGGCGGGAAATTTCCCGCAAAAGGGAAATTCTATCATTAGCGGGAATGCAGAAAATTATGTTTGAAAACGGGGAAATTCTGTCAACTTCCTTTTCATGTCTTCTCTTCCTCGCTCCTTGTCTTCATCTCTTTATACATGGAGTAGTACATGGATTCGAAGCGTCTTTGAAGGTCAAAAGAACAAGAACAGCAAGGGAGGTTTATAAACCGATCCAAATGGAACTGAGTATTAATCGCGCCAATATCCATTTTCTCGAGAAGAATGAAGGGAGAGAAGCTTTACGGCCGTCTGCTTAGTACAGGGTGCGAATTGGCGGGGGGGATGCCAGGGATTTCCCCCCCTGACAAAAATCTTTCCCACCCTGGAGAAGAAAAATTTTATCCCTGGCAGGGATAACTTTTTCCCCCTCTGGAGTATTTTTAAATGGACATAAAGATAAGATAGAAAAAGGGAACAATTCTTACTTTGCGTAACTAACCTAAATATTACTTGAGTGAAAATTTATGAAAGATCTCACATCTCAACTGTTTTGTACTTGTTAGTATATATATATATATATATATATATATATATATATATATATATATATATATATATATATATATATATATATATATATATATATATATATATATATATATATATATATATATGTATGTATGTGTGTGTGTGTGAGTGAGGGAGGGAGGGAGGGAGGACTGGGTGCGCATATGGGTGAAATTCATCCGCACCTGGGAAAATTTTTCAATTCGCACACTGGCTTAGTATATCTGTTATAGCGAGTCATTCAGTAATGTTAGGGTGAATAGAGGGAAAAGAGAAAAGAATATAATGTGTGAAGTAGCACACACACAAACACAATTTATATTTCTTTCTATATGAAATAAATTACTGATAGAAAATAGAAGCATGGCCCTATAATAGATTTCTCCTCCCACAGGAAAACATGTACTTCTGATTCATTATTCATAGTTATTTGATTTTAATTTAAAATTATCAATGTAATGATTAATTAATTAATCATTAATATTAATGAAATACTAATTAAAGAATAATATTCTTCCATGGCGGGAAATTTTGCAAGCGATCGGGAAATTTGAGGGCTTTGGGCGGGAAGTCTGTTATTCTGAATCTGACAACACTGCACTAGACAAGAGGAAGTTTCAAGAGTCACAATTTCAAGACAGTTTGAACTCCCATGGTAATTACGTAGGTAAATTACTTTAGCTTCATGTTTTATAGGTTAACATTACAACGCCCGCTCCGGCAGGTATACTCACTTAGAAACGAGAAATTACACACTAATAATTTTATGAAAATGGATGAAAGATTACTTAACCTTAAGCTAACCCGTTCCTAACCCCTACCCTACTTCTTTCTATCTCATTCTACTCTACCTTACCCTACTGTACTATACTTTTTAAAAGGGCCCTACTTATCGATCCGCAGCTAGAGCGCGTTTGGTAAAGTTTACCCTGTTTGATTGTTGGTATCGCGTAAAACTCTGTTCAATTTCTAAGATGTCGAGCATCTGGATTATTATTATTATTATTATTTATGAGTGTACTGTATTTCAATTGTATTAAGATTTATTCCTACTGTTCTTGAGAGAAGAATGTGGATAGCTCTATGTAATGTCCATAAACATAGTATTTTATGGTTACGAAAGCATATATGCAAACCTTCCGTGGTAGCAAATTAATATGGTTAAGTTGCGTTGTTGGTCATCCGTTTCTTACTAAATTCGGAAAACCTACTGAAAACAAATGGACAATTTGTTCGTTTGTTTCCTTAATAATATGCAAGGAAAACGGATATTGTGTACGTTTTTCTTTATAAGTGTTTGTAAACATGGTACTATTTGGCAAGTGGAGGGGACTACTTTAAGCAAAATTACCTCATGCCTGGATTGCGGGAAGATTACTGGCATCTGTATTCTGAACATGGCTGCAGGTGTACAGAGACTCACCAGTTGTTATCCTCACGCAAAGGCGAAAAGTTACAGTTCTTTTTTGTAACAAATTTGATCCAAACTTACCTAACTTTAAGCTAACTCGATCCTACCCTACTCGACCATCTCTACTTTATCATACCATTTTAACCCGTTTTTGCCCGAATTTTTTGAAAATTTGTGTTTTTCTGAATGAGAGGCTTCTATTTGTACGATTAATATTAAATTCTGCCACTTTTCGCCTGTTAATTCGGCTGTTTGGGCATGTTCCAATATTGGAACACCAGGAACGAACGGTACCAGTAAGATTTTTTCTAAACTCTCACATTACTAACGAACGTGACAGTAATGTTTGTTATATATGTTATTTACTCTACAAATAGAACACCTCTCTATGCCTCTACTTTTTCTAGATAGAAATTTCTTTATAAAACAACCGATCAATTTTCGTATTTTTATTTTGCAAATATACTTTGTACGAATATTATAGTATGAAATACAGGACGAACAGTATAAAATATAAATGTTTACTACAGAATATGAATATAAATATTCTTTAATAATTCTAAACTATGTATCCTATATTTCTTATAGGTCGGTATAGGAATAAAATAATAACACGTTTGATTTTCTTTCCGACAAATCTGACCAATTCAACAACTAAAATTACATAATTTCAAGCCAGAAAATGGTGCTGGCCTGCTTTTGCGTTCTGTATTGATTTCCCTTTCCACAATGTTTGGCAAAGAGTGTGGTAAGGTGTGAAGACCTCTACGGATGCGTGACAGAAATTCCTTGCTTGTTTTCGCCCTTCCGCTTAAAGATGGTAGAGAACTATATTTCTGCAAATATATTTCGACTATACTTCTTATGAAGTCGAGATAATCTATTGATGGGTTTGTTTCTGTTTTCCTGTAGAGTTGCCAAACATTGTGGAAAGGCATATCAATAGAGAACGCAAAAGCAGGCCACCACCATTTACTGGATCTGCTTGAAATTATGTAATTTTCAATGTTTTCATTCATCCTATCCACTCTTCCCATGAACTTGTTGTACTTTGAAACAGTATTAGGTTGTGGAACTGGTAATTTCTTCTCCCTAGCAATCCATCTCTTTGCAGGCTCCACAGCATTGCATATAGTTACCAAATGAACTATGCGATTGTCATTCCATTCCACCATCATGCATTTGCTAGCTCCGTCGGATTTGAAACAAATGCCCCCATCTTCTTTCTTTTGTTCCTGTAGATCTTTTAGTGGGCAACTCTCTGTTCGGTTCTTCATAACAGTTCCAGTAAAACCAATACCCAATTCGGCTAACTCACTTGCTAATGAAAGTGATGAAAATAGTCTATCCGCGTATATCTTGAAATGCTTATCTTTTGGAATTCAATTTGTCAACTGTACTACAACGTATTCTCCCAAGCCAGTGTCTTTAGGTGTATTTACATCTCGTCCAACGTGTGGCTGAAACTGTACTAGGTATCCTCGAGGTTCCCATATACACCACACAAATAAGAAATGAATTGTTAGATAATAATAATAATCTTTTGTGACTAAATGGTTAACGTTCTCGCATCTGGTGCAAGAGACCCAAATTAGATTCCTGGCAATTAAAAAACATCATAGAACCATCAGGTATCTCTGTAGAATGTACAACCCTACTACAAAGGGAATTGAACCTCGGACTCAGTGCACCAAATACATTCGTGATACTAACTTGTTCAGTGATGAATTATACATCCAGCATACATCAATGCTCCATAGCTTTTCAGAAAATAATTTATAATATTATATAGTGCAATAGTATAATATTACAACCAAATAATATTATGAGCTATCTTCGACACTTTTAGAATGATATAAGTGCTTGCGCGCCGCTAGAAACAAAGTAAATATAAACAGAGAAATCGTACGGAAAGCAAGAATCATTTATATTTTAATAAAAAAGTAATATACATTCCAAGTTGTGAGACAGAAATGAAATTTTACAATAATGAAAACAATGGACCCATTCGTTCCTGGTGTTCCATTATTGGAACATTGTACTTTAGATCACACTGTACAAGTTATAATTATTACTTGCTTTATATATCTTTAATATGACTTGAAACAACTATTAATCAAGGTATCTGAGGCAATAAACGGACAGAATTATAAAAATAAAGGAATATTTTCTTACTTTCTTTCCTTCACGGTGTATGTAAAATTTTCTTTGACAATGACGTCACCACCGCGAGGTGCAAAAGCTAATAGAGCAGGAAACAAGTACATCACCTCTTCATTCCATCGCTTGTGAATGCAGTTGGTACGTTCTGAACTAATGGCGATACAATGTAGCCAGCTGAGCAGGTATTTGCGCCATTTTTAAAATTGTTCCAATATTGGAACACCGGGAAAAAACGGGTTAAAGCGTTTCTTAAATTAATCCGCCTTATGCAGAGTCGTTTTGACGTATGATTAGCATCATACTAAAGGTCTGACTACTGTATCTCCTTAGTATGGCACTAATCACTTGTCATTACGACTCTGCATAAGGCCCAATGATTTTTAAAATTTCGTGTATGCTGTTTGTCGAAAACCAAGCAAATGACCAACCAAGCAAATAAATGCCAATTAATAATATACTGTGTTTCAGGTGAGCAGTAATGATTGCTGAAGATACATTACAGACGGAGGTACAGCTAAACTTCCGTACATGGGGTCTTCGATTTAACACACAAATAGAAACTTGTATTATTATTCATTTGAGTTACTTTAATATATCTAATCTATAATTACTTCTCTTTCATTTCAATCGTACTCTCCTGACTCTTAATCACATATATTTCTTAATATCATGCTTTCTTTGCCTTATTTAGATACATATTTATGTGTTGGGGTTAAGTTCCAAAGTTGGTCGTCCGTTTATAGCAAAATTTTGAAAATTTATCTGGAAGAAATGAATAAATTGCTTGTTTGTGTGCTTGGTAATATATAAGGAGAGTGTAAGTTGTATTTATTTTATTATATAAGTGATTCTAAACATGCAACTATCTGGCAAGCAGAGGGAACTACTTGGAGGCAGCTTACTGCATGGTAGGATTTTGGGAATGTAATGAGCATTTGTTTTGAAATCAGGATAGAGACGCGTCCCTGGACACGAGGTAAAATTATTACATTTTGTGACACAATAAGGTGATGATCAGAGAAATCTATTATAAGTAAGTAAAAAGAAAGCCTTACTAAATCTAAAAATAAATTGTAGGAGATGTGCTAAGCAAATAACTGTAAAGAAACGTGGAGAAAGTTATACTTTTCAATGTAACGTTAACATAACAAATATGGCATCAAGGTTCTCGTACACAGGTCCCCCTTTCCATTTAGCTGTAATAATGACAAAAAACACCGTGTTCTGCGGGGTTCTACCCTGCATTCACTCGCTAACGCTCGCTCGGCAATACTATGTGAATTACATGTAAAACTTTGGTGCAAAAGGAACCAATTATTATGCTTTGAGACAAAAACTAGGCGACAAACACCGTGTGCGTGTGTTTTCTCGGGGCTCTCCCGTTTCCTCCCACTTTCTTCATTCCCCATTTCATGCACTACTTATCATCACCGTCTCTTTTAGCCTATCCGGCATAATCGTGGGACGTAAATCTCAAAGATTTCAAAAACTAGGCGCACCGCCAGCTTCGGAATAAATGCCATGTGTTGTATAACAATGAGCAAAATTAATACTTCCATCTCCTAAGTGTTGCAAAACCTGCGCTATTCGGGAATAATGATAACACTCAATACTTACATTTTTTATTTCCGAATCATCAATATAGAAATCCTTACTAGCGTTTTATGAATAAATTTTGTAAGGGAAATTAGAAGCTAAGCCAGTTATCAAATACACGTCCCTGACTCGTGGAATATTTCAAACCGCATAGAAAAAATCTTCTTTCCTATGCAAGATTGATACAGAAGGGGATACTTATATTAATGAAATATGAATTTCACGTAGAATGAAATGCACTCTTACTGCCTTAGAAAGTTCTTTTTTATGGACAAGTTGCATTAATAGGTGCAAACTGACTTTAAGAGGGCTCCGTACAACTTCAGCATGTGCACATATAGCATCAAAAGTGCATTTTACGTCTGTTTACGTGAGTGCCTTTCCCCGAAAGAACTTGCCAAAATTCTCTAAAATTATATTGGTTGGAAAGAATTGCATATCCATTCTGTTTCCTTACACAACAGTTTCTATTGTCTCATTTATATTTCGAATGCCATCTGTTTGAGTCTAGCACTCAACTTTAATGTTGGAATTAACACTTAATCTTTACAGATCACTCCAGTTTTTGTCTGCCCGCACGCACCAATTACTACTACCAGCATTATATTACTTATTGGGGATGGTAAGCTCCAAAAGCGGACACACGCTTAAAGTAAAGTTTCACTTGTTGCAACTTCCTAACATACCCATTCCAGAGGTCGGGAAGATGTACCCCTTAAATAATTCCATACTAAGGAAGAACTACTATGTAATGTAGAAGTGGCATAATCAGTGGTGCTATTCAGCCGATTCGCTAGAACCGGTGTTAAAATATTTCGAGCTCGCAGAATCGTTTGTTAAACTCAGACATAAAAACAATTATGCAAACATACGCATGACTTAACCAAGAATGAAAGAAAGAAGCCAAACAAATTTGAGAAAACATCTCTGTAATTTTCATACTCGCTTGCATAGTTGTGAAATAAGCAACTTCGAATTGCTTTAACGGGCAGAGAGAAATTGAAATGGATAGACGCATATAAATATATCATAAGTGACTTATGAAGTCTCCCAGTTATGTAAATAAAAGATTTCCAGGTCTTAATCGTTAATTCTTCTGAGTGCTCTATGTTTCTATTGGTAAGAATAAATAACTGAAATTTTCAGTCAACAAGGGACTGGTTTTGGTAAAGTTTTGAAGCTATTCACTTAATTTCACTAACAAAAATACATTATTGTATATTCTGTTACATGATTTCCCCTTCTTTGCGTTGGTTTTGTTTGAACGTGGTGCTACGAAGTATAATGGAAACAGTTATTAGGCCAAACCCAAGATGATAAAATTGACATTACGTTCTAAAGTGTAATATCTCTTGTATATAGCGTGTATGGTTTGTTTCTTAAGAGAATTATATCTATCCATTTATCTATGCGTCTAATAAAAGTAACCAAGAAAGTTATGTCGTTTTTTGGAGGTCTGTTTTCCATTGGCCCTCACCCCGTGATTTTAATGCAAATAGAGATAAGTTGAAGATCAGTTTTTGGTGTGGGTACATCCAACATACTACTGGTACCTGGTTGTGGCAGTTCAGTTACACCGTGAACGTGCGTAAGGACATATTACATATGGGACCTCCAGAGAGCGTCATAAGGGCATGTATGCTGCGAGTTCAAACTGGGGTCAAACGCTGATCCAGCAAGGCGGAAAATATGCCAGCCCTTTGATGAAGTCGTGACTATGCGGACAGTGCAGTGGTGATTTACCATGTTTAAGAACGCTGACGAAACACTCGAAGATGCCCCACGTGCCGGAAGACCAACGTATGTACAAAATGAAGACCTTCGGGCGGAAATTGGGGCGAACAGTGGCAAGACATGTGTGGGCCTGGGACTACATTTCAGTGTGAGTGAAGAAACCATTCGGCACCATCTCCACTAACTTGGGGAGCACTACTAGTTGAGCCGATGGGTCTCATGTGATTGGACTCCGGTCCAGAAGGCAACGCGAGCTGACGCTTATGTTTCTTTGCTGTCTCGCCTGAGGAAGTAGACACTTTTGGACAAGGTTTTGACATGTGATGGGAAGTGGGTCCTGTACGAAGCTCCATGGCGTAGTCGTCATTGCTTAGCATACCATGAACCAGTTCCAAAACGGCAGAAACCCACACTGCACCAGAAGAAGATCCTTGTGAGTGTTTGGTGGACTGCTCGCTGCGTCGAGCATCGGGAACTGCTACGAGCTGTCAGAGCATCAAATCAGCTGTGTACTGTCAGTAGTTGAACCGTGTTCAAAACAAACTCAAAACTCTGGAGACAGCACTTCTGAATCCAAAGGCGTCCTCTTGTTACAGGACAACGCTAAGACCCTCGTAGCTAGGATGACCCGGGTCACCATTCTACGCCTTGAGTGTGTAAAGCCATTGCACCGTCGGATTTTCTCTTGTTCCATTCCTTGGACAATCATCTTATAGGACATCAACTGAAATTCCGAGTAGAGGTGCAAAATGCACTTGATATATTCTTCACTTGACGACTTAAAAAGTTCTACCGCGATGGAATCCATGGCCTTCCAGAACGTTGGCATAATGTTGTTGATGCTGATGTTGACTATTTTAGATTTTCCGTGTTCGCCTTAGCTGACATATCGATGTTCGAACGTGGTGGGTGTGTGTGTGTGTGAGAGAGAGAGACGGCTTAAAAAAATAGAATAGCACCACTGGGCATAATTCTTACTCAAAATCCTTATAACTTCATACACGAATCACTTTCGTTTTACGTGTTTTTTCGTCGATCAGGTGTAACAAACTTTTGCATTATTTTTAACTTACTTTTTGCCCACTAATTACGCGAGACGAACGACTGACAAGATGCCTGTTAACACTTCAAAATTCGCTCGAATGAGTTCGTAGGCGATGAAAATGTAACTTCTACTTAGTAAATACATTAATCAGACAACTATTGTTCTTGCCTAAATCGGAATGATTCATTTTTCTCGAAGGATTGCGCAGTTTTTTGGGAAATGAGTTCGCAAATTATTCCTGTCGACATTCATTATGAATCATTTAACAGCCGACATTTTTAAGTAATTGTTTAACGATATCATATAGTGAAAAAAATAACCTAAGTCGCCACTAGATATTATTTCCCTTTTTTCCTTTATATATTTTAGAACTTCGGATTTAATTTGCATTTAAGGCTATACATTTCCATTTGTTCTTTTTTATAATGTTACATTTCTACAAGCTATGAATCTCGCACTCACACATACATAGACTTTTACACTTTTCGTTTTCCTCTCCACACGCCAGGCGCAAAGTTGCAAATTATTATTTTCTATGGTACCAGATTTATATAAAAAAGTACACTTATCATTTATATAGGCATAAACTACACTGTTGTAATAATTATATAAGGTTGAAATCTGATGTCTACCAATTAATTTAATACAAACGTACCTGTGCTGGGTGCTACTAAATCACAAATTCTGTCTAACAAAGTGAGGATAGGAGCACAGCACGCTGGCTAAAGCCGAAGTGAGGGGTGCGTCCGTGCAGAAAAAGCGCGTCAGGAACGTTGGTTATACACATAAACGAGAATTGGAAAACATATCGTATGGCATAAAAGCGTGCTTTTTGCACTGAATTGAATTACTAATTATTTCAGTGGGCGATGTTCAAGCGGAGGCTGCTCTGCCACCTAACCCTTGTCATCATTACAAAGAAAAGAAAGAAAAAATATATAAATAAGAACATAAAATGATACATTTATTAATACTAACGATAAACAAAACATTCAGTCCAATTTCATACTGTAGTAAACCTCCCTGTGCCAATGCTTTGTTTCTGATCCCTAAATAATAATGTTTGTAGTGATGATTTAAATGAATTGTACGGTTTGTCAGTGATTATCTTTGGTAGGGAGTTCCAGATACTTGCTGTCGAAATTAAATATTCCTTCTCTGTTATTTTTAAAGGATGCCGCGGCGTATTCAGTTTATTACTTCCTCGTATATTGTAACGGTGAATTTCTCATGTACATGTTAATGTATGATGCAAATGTGGTGGTGTTTTTTGTCAATGTATTTTATGTAGTAAACAACAGTAGCGAAGATATCGTCTTGGGGACATGGTTAGGCTTTTGCTGTGGCTCTGCCTTGTGTGATCACTTTGTACGCCAGCTTCACATAGCAATACACATAATGTATCTTTATGTAATATTACGCTGTAAACGGCAGAATTTCTATCTAATATTTCTACTTCATTATACATGTATATCAGATCCCTATTTTCATTACTTGTACAATCCTTTTGTGTTAGTATTTTTTCCGCTGATTTTACAAGAGCATACCAACAGAACGTGGGATAATACCAAAAATTTTGTCCTTTTTCACTATATAATTTGGGTACAACTCCACTATATAATTTGGATGCAACTCCTTTTCATTTATTTCCCCTCTAAATTTATGTTTATCTTACCGTAGGTTTCAAACATTGCCTTGTTATGAATATTTACGTTTTTACCCAATATCGCATCAATACACGAACTCATAGTGCAAAATTTAACTTCGTTCTTTTTCTTAATTAAACACTAAGCACTGATTATCTTTATTACCATTTTTTCTTGCTTCCATACTGAAATTTCGTCCGATTTTGTTCATTTTTCCGTAACTTTTGTATTTCGGGGCCGACGTCCGCGGAAGCTACCCTGGACATTTTTAATAAATAGAACTGGGACAAAAGTAATACTGAGCAAATAATACTCTCCTAGGGCGAAGCTGATAGTAGAAATTGCTACTTGTAATTTCTTTGTTTGGGGGATATCTTGCGCGCGCTGAACACCTAAGAAATATTTACACTAGATCGTGATATAAATCGCAAATTTACTGTTAAAACAACCTAGGGCGGGTGAAATAAAACTGTCTTAGTTAGTGATGTGCGAACTGTTTTTTTTAGAAATCTGTCAAATTGTAAAAAAATCGATAGACGGGGCAATATAATTTATTGAAGTCAACAATGGTATATTTTGCTAATGTTCCTAATAGTAAGCTATATTGATGATTAAAATGTTCTGCAAGTGAAAGTGAATAATGAAGTCGTGAGTGGACTTTTAATAGTATTTCACAACGATTCGACCAGGGATGCACTAGTTTTCGAAAGTAACCTTTATTAGCCGAAATATAAATCATGTCGCGGGCGCGATAGACGTTTTCAGTTGTGTTAATTTCATTTTCGCCGATCCCAAGAGTTTCATCTAATACATGGCGTAGTTGACACTTTTATTAGGTCAATAAAATGATGATGTATGTACACTATGATGAAGCGATGAGGTTTTGAGATCAACTTACTGTCTTTATGCTAAATGATTCCTGTCTATGTCTGTTTTTCAGTATTTACATATTTGTGTGTGTGACAGAGATAGACAAAGGAAAATTATTAATGCCACTAAATGTTAAATGTAAGCCGTTTCTTGATCTTGTATGTGTTACAGAATATTGTACTTAAATGAATAGACCAGACGAACACCAAACAAACACGAATATTTAGAGGAGAGACGCGGAAAATATATATTCTTGCTTCTAAATAAATATATTGTGTTGGAAACCAATACATGAAATCACTGGAAAAATGCAAAAAAAAAAAAAAAAAAAAAAAAATAAATAAATAAATAAAAGAAAATAAAATAAATCATTTTAAAGGGACTGTATTTTGGAGGGGCATATTGTCAGAGATTTATAAGTTTTGTACGGAATACTATTGCTTATGAAGAGTCTGCAGAGATATCTACATCTATGATACTACTGGCACCATAGATTTATGTGGGTCCGAATGTTGAAGTTTCTTATATTGATGCTATTTTAGGGAAATAATATCTCTGGAGGGCAAAGTGCTAAAAATTGCGGCTTAGGCCACAGAGTAATTCTATATGTGGATAAACTATTGCAAGAAAATCATTACGGACATTACATGGAGAAGAAAGTGGACATGTAGAAATGCGAAGAAAGCACGCCCGTGACGATGGCTGTAGCTCTGAAAAATTTAAATGTTTTTATATATTTCATGCTAAGTCTCAAAAACTACGCATGGTTCAGAAATTTGGCATGCTTTTGTTTGTGCTGAGTTGTGCAAAATCTTCCGAGTGGTGTTTGTTCCATCTTTCTAGCTCCGTGATCATTGTCACGTCTAGACAATGGACAATTTATCTTGACCATCCGCTATAAACGACAGATCAAAAGAGAGAAAAGCGAAAGTTTGCACGAATCAACTAGTGGAGGGTGACATCTTTGTACGTATAAAAAAGAAAGAGCTCACAAACAAGTTGACAACCCAATATGAAAATATGTTTTTTTGAAAATAACACTACGTCAGATTATTACATACTTGAAATCAACGTGTCATACGCAACCTTAAAATAGTGCTCTTATTATTCAGTGTTGCGAACTAAGGATGTTACAGTATCTTAAACATCCAAAGTTTCGAAGCCTCTGACGCAAATACAGCATAACGGAGATGCACAGGATAATGCACATCGCGAGTATTTCAGTGTTCGATACCATGGTCGTAGTATGGCTTGTTTCGAGTGAATATGAACGAAGTTACTAGGAAGAAATTTTGTTGAAATCTTTTATTTAAAAAAAAAATGGTTAAATAAGTATCCTACATTTGTATGATTTGTAATGGACTTCTAAATTGTTTTGCCGTTTCCAGCTCTTCGATATCTCAAATCGTTCCTTAGATATAATGAAAACTGCTGAAGTTTGTAACACTGTTTAAATCGTGTAATTGCAAGAAGTTGTTTTACAGCTACTTAAAGCTATTGCTGTAATGCTATAGAAGAGAATGAAAACAATATTTATTTTAAATATTTTCCACATATATGCCATTTTCAGTAGGATAAGGTAGATAGGTGTAACGCAAACTTGTGAAGACATTAACTTCTGTAACTTGGATTGGATTTAAATGACAATGCTAATACATTAAGTTCCTTAATACCGTGGCCCATTTCGTCAATGGGTGTCGCGGGTGCAAGGGAGAGGTAACCCCTTTACCATATAGACACGGCAATGATCATGGAGCTAGAAAGATAGAACAAACGCCACTCGGAAGCTTTTGCACCACTGAACACAAACAAATGCGGACCTAAGTGCTGAACCATACGAAGTTTTTGAGATGTAGCATGAAACGTATCAAAACATAAAATTTCCCACGCTGTAACCATCGTCAGACACGTGATTTCTTTGCGATTTTACCATGTCCTTACCTTTACCTCCACGTAATATCAATCACGATTTTTTTTGCAATAGTTTATTTACATACAGAATTAATTTGTTCCCTAAGCAGCAATTTTAGCACTATGCCCTCCTGAAATGTTACGCCCTAAACATGGCATCAAAAGCACGAACTTCAATTTTCGGACCCCCATAAATCTATGCTACCAGTAGTATCATAGCTGTAGACCTTTTTGCAGACTCTTTACATTAAATAGTATTCAGCACAAATCTCATGAACCCCTTCACTTTATGCCATTCCAAAATAGAGCACCTTTAAAAGTGTAGTTTTCTGTACTTTTTCCAGTGATTTCATGTATTGGTTTGCAACCCTGTATATTTATTTAGAAGCAGGAGCATATATTCTCAGGCCCTCCTCTAAACATTCGTTTTTGTTCGGTGTTCATCTGGTCCATACATCCTCTGCAATTGTAGTTTTAGTAAATGATTGCAAATGCAAAAAGTGGCACTTCACCGACAACAAAGATGGCTGCCATTCAGGAACACTTGTACATACGACAACGTGAATGATGTTATTGACCTACTCATACACAAGTTTCATAATACTCCAATTTCTATAATTTTCGAAGGTGTTCGAGCAACCACTTTCGCCAGCTCTGGACCACTGCTGATGGATTGATCTCCATATGTATTTTTGGTCTAATTATACATTATATACTCGAATTTGTTTCCCTACACCTCGAATAATAAGAGGTTTCTGTACAAGTTCTGTACAAGTGCTAGTTTCCAGAAAAAATAGTATGTTTAAACAAGGTTACACGAAGTTCTTTGGTATATGTTCATGTCAATGTCATGAACCTTTCATGCGTTCATATGAATTTAGAAAGAAAGGAGGAGTGTACATTTGTGCAAGATTAGAGAACAACAAGAGTAGGCAAAATGGAGGGAGTTGACTATGAGGAAATCACGAGAGCCCCGCCAGCAGTCTTCTTACATACCATAAATGAGTACTTCTAATGAACATCTTCTGATGACGATGAGTCAAATTTTAATAATTGCTTTGCGAAGCAACAGGATATTTGATAAAAATGAAGCAAGCAGCAACGACATGGCCTTGGACCTCTCGTTATGCTGGCAGACCAATTTGGAACATCTGACCGTGTAACTACTTTGATAGCAATAGCTATATTGCAATCTTTTGAAATATTTGATCCAAAGAATGCTGGCCAGATGATAGACCGCTCAAAAATCCGGCGAGAAAGGGAAGAGATACGACAAAAGGAAGTGTTAATGGCCAAAGAAAAGGTTCTTAGAGGCTTGTACCTCTATGCACGAAAGAGACTGGAGGTCGCTGGTTTTCAGTAAAAAGATACTCTACTTGTAAAGGTGGAGAAAAAAACACGTGTGACTAATGAGAACTTCCTCAAGATACATACCACAAAAGAAGGGCAAATGGTTCAACAAGTGATTCAAAATATCTGTTATTTCGCAAACCCAGAGAATATATTGCTTTCTATGGTTGACGGTGAAAGACTTCAGGCATGGAGGAAGATAGTCAACGCAAGGGAAAAGACTAGGAAGACAAAACGAGGAAGACTAACTAAAGTAGGCAATGAGTCAAATGTAAACAATTTATGCTACCAAAGCTCAGTTTCAATGCAAACGATTACACAGACCTTATTAATTGGGAATCAGTTGAAATGATGCATTCTCCAGCGCTGTCCTGTTTTCCAACAAAGAACTTGAAATCCACAGTAATAACCGTGAACATCTAGGCATAAAGGGAACTTTGAAATATTCCTGTCATATTAACTGTAGAGAACGCTGGGTAAAACTTGTAACAAGCATCTGCAGCAGTTTCTGGCAGAGATTGTTTTACCAGACTAAAATCCCAATCTGTAATCCTAAAAGTAGAAACAAGGGCAAACTATGTTCTCCAAAGGACCAAAGATCTAATTTTGAACATACGAGTATGGATAGTAGGGTGGGCATAAAAGGAATCCGATTTGCACCCACTGTCTCGTCTTGGGTTGTTTCATTGAAACAAGCAGAAAGGTGCAAAAAATATGTATGTATTTTGTATGAAGTAGATTGTAATTGTAATGAAATTGGCTATTATGTGATTCCAAATGTACCTAGATCATGCAGAAAATATTTCTTAAATTTTATATATTACTTAAGAAATGTAGGTAATAGTTTTGTTCATTTACCGTAGAAACACAAGAATGATGTGCACAGCGGGTTTGCATGCCGTATGAAGACAAAATCTTTTTTGGGATTCGCTACCCGAAGATTTTATCAACATCAATTGACAACTTTTCCGCATTATTGCGTTTTCGATATACAAAAAAGTGATTTTTCCCTCCACCATACTATACATTTAAAAGTAAATTGTTTAATAGAAAACTTATAAACAATTGTTATTACACTTAAAAATTAATGAGGTTTCTCCGGCAAAGATTATAAATGCTAACACTTAAAAATCTTAATATTGTGCGTCAAATCATATTGTAGTACATATAGAAAATATGAAGGTAATTTTCTAAAGGTAATGTACGACATGAAAAATAATAATCTTCTTTAGTGATCATCATCATTTGTATGCTGTGCAATAATTAATAATATCTTTCTTTACGTTTTCAGAATATCTCATTTCATTGAATCACTGAGCCTACACGTATCAAATCTCTTACGTGAACAATTCCTAAGTTAAGGAAAGGTATTTCGGTTTGTTCAAGATGGCTACGATTAATGTTGAAATCAAAACAGGAGATGGTGCTGAAGAAGATTGCAATTATGAAATTGACAACACTAACGAATTTAAAGACAAATATTCTCTCAAAATATATTCTACATCAAAATTAGAATGTAAGGGACCTGAAATTGGGACGGAGCCACTCAGTGATATTAACCTTTCTATGGTAAAAGATCCTTTACTGTCTAAATTCAAAAGTGCTTTGAAAACTAATGAGGAAGATCTAAAAGATTGGAAACTCACTTCGAAACCGATATGTTTGGTCAGTCGTTTATCAATACCAAATTTACCAGCTGATGCTAAACAATTTCTTAACATGAAATTTCCGAAGAGAAATTCAAGTGATTTAACATATATTGTGCAAGAGTCTGGACATGAAACCTCTGAGATTATAAAAGATAAGACAAGGGAAATTATTCAGCAAAGTGATAGTCGTGGAATAGATGTCTATTCTCAGGAATTCAGGTAAGTTTCTGCACCTCTTGAAAGTTACATAAAACTGTTATTTCCAAAACTTTTAATACTTGCTTAAGTGTTTTTTTTTTTTTTTTTTTTTTTTTTAGTTTAGATAAAGTCAGTGGAAGTGCAACGAATATTTAGTCGAGAAAAGAAGTGTACTTAGCAGTTTACATAGTTTTAATAACTCTTACTGCGCATGTAATATAATTCGTTCCTAACACTAGGACTCAAGATAAATGTAAGATCCGTACTTGGAAATTACATTAGTAAATGAGAGTCCAGTATTAAATTTTTGTAATGTATGTTACATTACGTTTACTAGTTAAATTTTTGTTTTTAATAATTGAAATTTAGAATTATAATAATGTTAGTAGAATAATATACTGTAAAATATTATCCTTTTTATTACCCTGGTTATTCCTCTATGCATGTGGATACAGGCGACTAAGAGTGGTCCTGCAGCTTGGCGGTTTGGGTAAGGCTATCAACCTCATCCTGTAAAAAAGGCACTTGTTCAGAAAACTTTACAAAAGCTTCGGATAAGGACTGATAACTTGGCACAACCTCAGCAAAAGAAAATGGACATGAGATTCAGAACATGAAATATGAGAAGTCTTTATAGGGCAGGCGCCTTAAAAACCGTAACGAGTGAGTTAGAGAAATACAGGATGGACGTAGTAGGAGTTCAGGAAGTTAGATGGGAAGGAAATAGATCTGTGAATTCCGGAAATTTTACCTTCTTTTACGGGGAAGAAAATAAAAATCACCAGCTAGGAATAGGGTTTTTCGTTCACAAACTAATATTACCAGAAATTAAACAGGTTGAATTTGTTACTGACAGACTTTCTTTTCTTGCTCTTAAGAGACGGTGGTGTGATATTATTGTTCTAAATGTACATGCTCCAACTGAAGATAAAGGTGACGATATAATAGATAGTCACCCTTACGAAGAAGTGGAACGGATAGACCAACTCCCGCGATACCATATGAAAATTCTATTAGGGGATTTCAATGCGAAGGTGGGACGAGAGGATATTTTCAAACCGATTGTAAGGAACGAAAGTCTGCATAAGGAAAGTGTTAGACTCGTGAACTTTGCAAAATCCAAAAACCTAATCGTGAAGAGTACAAAATTCCCACATCGCGACGTTCATAAATACACTTGGACATCATCAGACGGAAAAACACATAATCAAATTGATCACGTTTTAATAGATAGAAGAAGGCAATCTAGAATAATTGATTTCCGCTCGTTTAGAAGGGCTGATTGTGATACTGATCACTACCTGGTAGTAGCGATAATACGAGAGAGATTATCGTTCAATAAAGGTAATATTCAATGTCCGAAAACGGAGAGATTTAATTTAAAATTAGAAGAGAGCCAGGTGAGAGAGGAATATCAGATTAAACTTTCGAGTAGATTCTTGGTGATAGAAGACTCGTAGTGCACTAGTATTGAGGATACTTGGATTAAAATTGAAGATAGCATTAAAAGTTCAGCAATAGAAAAATTGGGACACGCGGAAATACGTATGAACAAAACAGGGTTCGACCAGGTATGCTTTAATCTAGCAGGGAAGGAAAAAAAGCCGAAATTACGCTGGCTACAAAATCCGAATGAAATAACTACAAAAATTTCGCAGACATCAGGCGGGAAAATTCTAATACTTTTAGAACAAAGAAACGCGATTTTTTGAAAGCTAAAATTAAGGAACTCGAAGTTAATAGTAAAAATAAAAATATTCGGGCCATGTATAAAGGGATCAGCGAATTTAAGAAAGGCTATCAACCTCGTGCTTATATATTAATGAAAGCTGACGGAACAGTTCTCAGTGATACGGATAGCATCTTAAATAGATGGAGATATTTCTTTGACGATTTGCTGAACACTCAGCCAAAAACTAACGTGCGTGGAGAAAAGAAGATACAAACCGCAGAACCGTATTTTCCAGAACCCAACCGAATATAAGTAGAAACCGCTATAACGAAATTAAAGAAATACAAGTCTCCGGGTGTAGATGGAATTCCGGCGGTATCCACCAGGTTATGACATATGCTGATGATGTAAATTTAATAGGGGATGATAGGAGAACAATAGAAAGATATGCAAAGATCTTATTAGACGTTTGCAGGGACATGGGTTTAGAAGTAAATGCAGAGAAAACTAAATACATGGAAGTGCGTCGGGACCGTAATACGGCAAATTGTGGATACGTTAAAGTATTCAATAATACTTTTGATATTGTGCATACTTTCAAATATTTAGGATCGATATTATCAGACGAAAATCATATTCACGAAAAAATTAAATGTCGACTAAAAGCAGGGAATTCGTGTTATCATTCAGTTCAAAATCTTTTGTCCACGCGAATTCTGTAGAAGAATTTGGAGCTTAAAATATATAAAACGATAATCATGCCTGTTGTTCTGTATGGTTGCGAAACATGGTCGCTTACTCTGAAGGAAGAACAGACTGAAAGTATTTGAGAACAAGATCCTGAGAAGAATATTGGGACCCAAGATGAACGGGAATGGGGAATATCGGAAACTTCATAACGAGGAACTACGTAATTTATACGGTAAACTCAACATTGTTAGGGTCATCAGGTCTAGGAGGCTTCGGTGTTCAGCTCATGTAACTAGAATGGAAGAAAGTAGAAATGCTTTCAAAGTCTTGACTAGAAGACCCATCGGAAAACGACCATTAGGAAGACCTAGGCGCAGATGGGATTACAATATGAAGATGGATCTTGCAGAGATAGGAATACAAAGTAGAAACTGGATCCAATTGGCTAAGGATAGAAGTCAGTGGAGAGCTTTTGTGAACGCGGCATTGAACCTCGGGGTTCAATAAGCAATAGAGTTAGTTAGTTAGTTAGCATGTGGAAACAAAATATCTCGAGCCAAATCTGGTGAAAATTGAATCCGAAACTAGAGTATGTATGTTCAGCATGTTTATTTGCACTCCAACTGCCTTAGAACATGCGGAAAACACTGATACTCTTATAGCTTAATCTGGACCAATAATATTGAACGCTGCACAAAACTATACCAGTTAATTAAATACGTTTGATTGGCTATTATTTTTCTGATTTTAGCACTATCTAAAGGATAGAACTGTTCTATAATGAATTTTTTCAATTAAAATGAGAATCGACTGTTGGGTTTAGTATGTGCACACTTATCTTTCAGTGTTGAAAGAATAAGTATTCGATTTAAGAAAAATGTGTTATAAGTGCAATCCTGAAGTAATTGAATATAACTGTAGCAGAATCATACTTTTGACTGTTAATGTTTCTTGATATTTTATATCAATATGTAAGCTACAGGAACCCCACAGTCGGGATATAGGATTGGTGTGCCCATGAGTATATTAAAGCTGACATAATTTTTTGTTCAATCACTCGTGATAATAGTAAAGAGTCGTAATTTTAGTTGATAGAATGACGAACTGATATTCTGTTTATAAGACGTTGACGGAATGGGAACCCTTAGTAAGTTATATCTGTTCAACGAGTAGAAATGCTTACAGCGTATTCGTAAAAGGATGACCACATCGATTATGCCTGTTTTGAGCTGAAAATTTTCCAAGTCAAATTTAGTTATATTCGGAAAAAGTAAATCGAAAGTATCAGATTTGACCCCACAAACCAACCATTGTAACAAGGAAATTTGTACAGATGTATTTTTCTTCTTTTAACTCTAATAAGATATGCTGAAATGTTGAACGTAGAAAAAATACATATTACATTGAAGTACGTAATAATACTATATTGTGAATCTAGATACACATGTGAGCACGTGCTGACTTTGATACCTATATTTACATACGTACAAAAACATTTCCAGTTTAACAAAAGACAGCGAGCATTGTCCTTGCATCCATAAGGGAACAAAAAACACAAAAGGAAAAGCAATAGCATTTCCAATAAATTT
The DNA here is from genome assembly GCF_964235325.1 of Thermobia domestica. NCBI lineage: Eukaryota > Metazoa > Arthropoda > Insecta > Zygentoma > Lepismatidae > Thermobia > Thermobia domestica. Next base: position 306,844,792 of record NC_137458.1, read on the forward strand.
ATGCTATCGTCTTGAAACTTCGTTAGAAGGAGATTGGCAGGAGAGCTCATGTTAGATCTGTGGTAAATCACCGGATTTGTAATCATCTTCTTCAATTCAATTTCCGTTTCGGAGAAACATTTTTGTTTGTAATGTTGTTTTCACCAATGCATGAATATTTATATAAAATAATTACAATAAAATAAACCAGTTATATATATATTTATAAAAAATTTCAGAGCATAAGTAATTATTATCTTTACAATATATCTGAGGTGTGGTGGGTATTGACGAAGCGTCGGTTCATTATATGTGAACGTAAAATACAAGTAAAACGATTAATTGCAAAAGTCAAATGTGTCTTACGTGTTTGCAATTTCTTATTTTCATACAGAATTTACTTCTCAATATTGTCACTACAGCATGAGATTTATGTCCTTATAGGTGGTATTGTAATCGCTAAATACGAGACATTTGCATCTGTCCTTTATCTAATTCAGAGCTAAATTTTTGTACTATTACACATGCTCTTATTCATTTAACTCATGACCTGAGTTATTTTTTTTATTGTGTGAAATAAGTAGATTGGTTGTAGCCTTAAAATTATTAGCATTTCTCCTCACATTTTATGCGAAACACGGAAAAATATATAATTGTATTTCGTTAAATTTCCAGACTGAAGTTTTGTGATATATGTTTTATAAGATCTAACGCAGATCAATAGCAGCTGCAGTGATCAAATTTACAAATTCGAGAATATCGAAATTTAGTAATTTAGGAATTTTACAGTTGTAGAAAATGCAAATCCCTTAACCAAAAATAAAACTTGACTCAAACAACTTGATAGGTTTGTAGAAAAGAATCATGTACATCCACACACTTACTAATTGAGTATGGTAAAAAAATTTGAATTACGTACAGACTCCGGGTTTCAGAATATCCCAAGTCTAGTACATTTACAACGAATATGAGTATCGTTGTCATCGAAAACCGGAAACTCAAAGTAATATTTCTTCAGAGCAGGTTTGTAAGTGTGTTCGTGTTAGTGGTTGAGAGCGGGATTCCCAATTTTCTTGTTTTTATCTTAAATCCAACAAACCTTTTTCTTTATTGTATAGTATTTAATGTATAAAAAATATTATACGTTATACACAGTTAATGTAAAACAGTGATTGAAATTAACAACAAAGCATAATTTGGAAAAAATACAGCATAATTAAATTTAAAATAAAGTATAATGTGGGTTGCTCTACTTATTAGGGACAGCGGGTTCTAGTAGAGTTCATTTTAGTATCGTATTTAGAGATTAACGAGGGCGTGATTCCAACTTATTCATTTAAAAACCCATTAGTAAAGTTAGCACGGATTTGTATCAAGGTAACCAGCTACGACGTTTCCGTAGGGACTTAACTCATTTAAAAAATCACGGTAAGAAGTAAGAGAGAGTCGTGGCTGTGTGGAATCATATTAATGGTATCTAACTTAATTAATATGTTTCTAAATACGACAGTTACCATCTCGCCTTAGTCAAATTTGTAATACCACAATAAAGACGACTGTCAATAAGAGCTTGTTCCTCTGACGGGCTTGTGCTCTACTCTGTGATATCGTGTGTTTCTACAGTTAAATATTTATTGAAAGTTATTAAGCTCCGGGCCTTTCATCCCAATGCTAATCTCTTTCCAACAACCTTAAGGAATTGCTACTTCATCAGATTGAAGCACTTTTCTAAAAGAAAAAAGAAATTTCCCTGTTTATAAATTTTTAAAGGCATTTTACCGCTACTTTTAGTATGCAAAAAGCATATATTTTGCCTTACTCCTATCTAACTCCGATTGGTGTCTCTCAGCTTTATCATTTGTTCTCCATACAACCTTCAATTTCAATTTTTGCTATGACCGTTTGTTTCTATACAAATCGGGGAATAATAGCTTTTATTCTTTACAACATTAAGCGAGTAAATGAAATCACACCTTTGTGTTTTCTTCCACAAGGTAATTTAGTTTCGTGAAGAGTGCAATTTTAGTCCTTCTTTTATTACAGTAATACAATTTCAGCGTTTTAAAAATGTCCTTATGGGTCACATATCACACCAGCAAAAGACTCAAAAACTATCTAGAATAATAAAGTTCAGCCATTTTGCGTATAATTATCTTGTAACTTTTCTGTTTAAGGTTGTCATACCTGCTTATGATATATTCCATTAGTTCATATCTATGTAGAACAGTAAAATAGTACCAACAGTATTAACAAAATGTTGAGACTGATTATAAAGATTAGGGGAATTGTAGATTATTTAACTATTTTCTATTGTTCGTAAATTTAGTACAGTAGATTGTATAAATTTGCGGAATATATATTATTCAAGTGTATTAATTAGCTTTCACCCAAAAAGCGAATTCTCATAAATAATAAACACTGATTTACCTATATTGCATTCGTTAAACAGCTAAAAAAAAAATACTCCCGATAAAACAATGCTACTATTCCAACGAAAATTTTACTTTTAAATGTGAAGGAACAACTCAAGTGTTTGCCGATTTTACTTTTCCCTGTTAAACACGCATTTTTAATTTGTAGTAAGAATAAACCCTTCGTGTTTTTTTAGATTATTTGATTTTCATGAAAATTAAGACACCGTGTGTAATACCACATGCTAAATCTAGTACATTTATTCGTATTCTTTTATGAATAATTTAGAATCACCTTTTATACTTGTCTTATATAAATCCTCCATTTTCGCTATTCTTTTACATCTCATTGTGCCATATTAGTTATCTCGTCTTATATAAACAGTTTCCTTTCTCAGCTCCTAACTATTAAATTTGATTATATCGCTCGGAGTTTTCAGTTTTATACTAAAGCTAAAAGGAGACCAAAATTTTAAAAAAGTGGTATATAGCATGGTTAACTTAAGTAACGAATGAATGTATCTAAAAATTTCAATAATTTCTTGAACAAATAAATTAAAAAATTCTTTTCCGTTCTGTGTTATTAACTAGATTTAAATGTAATTGGTATATAATTGAATTGATTTTTATTCTTAGGTGCCTACATTTTTTATACAAATTTCGAATACATATATATGAGTTTATGTACCTATGTTATATAACAAGTTTATTATTTTGGTTGGTGTGGGCAATCTTGAAAACAGTAAGGAGTAAATCCATGAAGTTTGATAGACGGTTACTGCTATCAGGTTGTACACACGGTAAAAAAATGTTTTATACGCGTTAAAATACCGGACAAATCTATAACTCTGTAGTACTCAAATATCATCAGGGAAACATCGTTTGCAATATTGTGAGATACCTCAAATTTAACAGTCCAACAGTTTCATTTTTCAAACGTCACTACGTCAGATTATTACAATTTCAAATTCACAAGAGAAATTTCAGTACCACGCTTGTCAATCAGTATTGCGAGCACATGACGCTATAGCGTCAGAAGCATCAAAAACAAGAGACTTTTATAGCGGTCTACAATAGTAACAACGTTACAGGGACAAATGGAATCCAAAACTTATACAGATGGTGATCAGATAAATGGAAACACCTGAACAAAATTGCAACTTACCAGATTAATATGGTGTCGGGCCACCTTTCGCCTTCAGAACAGCCTTGATGCGACGTGGAATGGAGGCATAGAGGTCGTGAATGGTAGCAAGTGGAATTTTACACCATTCCTTGTGCAGAGCATCGGCCAATTCTGTGAGAAAGTACAGAGGTGGAAATCATTGCCGGAATCGTGTCTCCAAGACGGACCACAGATGTTCAATTATGTTGAGATTTGGGGATTGGGCGGGCCAGGCGAGATGCTGAACTTCATCCCGATGTTCCTCAAACCACGCTGCAACAACGCCAGCTGTGTGAATGGGTGCATTATCATCCTGGAAGATGGCGTCATTGTCCTGGAACAACATCCGGATCATAGGATGCAAGTGGTCTATCAAAATTGCGACATAATCGTTGGCAGTGATTCGTCCACTAAGTGTGACCACAGGACCCAATGAAAACCATGATATTGCGGCCCACAGCATCACCGAGCCGCCGCCATGTTTCAAAGTTGGGCGGAGACACTGCAGATCATAAGCTTCTTTGGGCGTTCACACGTAAACACGTCCCGTGGTTGAGAATAGGGTGAAGGATGACTCATCCGACCATATCACACGTTTCCAGTCCTCAGCGGTCCAAGTTGCATGGTCGCGGCACCATTTGCGGCGTGCGAAAGCGTTATGGTCCCTGATGAGCGGTTTGACCCGTGCAACAAGACCCCGTAATTTCATGTCATGTAATTCGCGGCAAACTGTGTCGACACAGGACGGGGAGGTGCTGATTGAGTTCCTCCGTCACTTGCTAGGCAGTGGCACGACGGTTCTGCGTGACAATGCGCTTTTACCCGGCGTGATCTGTCACTCATAATTTTCTTCCGCCCACTGTTCCGCTTCCCCGATGTGGTTTTCCCGTGTGTAGTGTAGCCTGTCATCACCTTCGACACTGTCCCACGCGGCACACCTTACACAGTAGCCACTGCCGTCACACTCACTCCACATAACCACGCACCAACAATTTGCTCTCTTCGAGAATCTGAGAGGTGTCCCATTTTACACTACCTCCGTCTGCTGCAGCCACTGGACACTACTGTTCCACTGCGTCTGACGTAGTATGGAGACCGACCTAACACACCATCACCAGCGGTCCGGCGCTGCGGGCGCCACGACACCACTGCCAACCCATACATCTGACGTGTTGCCAACTACAGGTGTTTCAATTTTTCTGATCACCATCTGTATGTGTTGCATGCTAGGGTTACCTTATGACATAATTAGAACAAGTTGAAATATGGTTACAAAAAATTGAAAATTCGTCATTTTTACAATGGACTTCAAGAAAGTGCTTAAAATATGTATCTTACTGATTTCTGTAGATGGTACCATTTTTTGTGATTTTGCATCCCAAGCCATTAGGTAGTTAGGAGAAAATGATCAGGTTTGATATATTGTTTAAAATTGCGTATCTGTGGAAGCATTATAAGGCTCTTTTATATTTTGGCTTATATATATTCCCACAATACTTTTCGGTAGGTGTAATTACGACATATTCTTCAAATATTACATAATTTAAGTAATGTTGCAATGTATAAAATATTTTCAAAATCATTTGTGAAATCAGATTACTATAAACTTAAGTTTGATTTTCACATCTATTGAAACCCATAAATGCAATTATATGAGGCAATTATCTATACAGCTTTTCGAAACAAAAGCTTTTGGACAACTCAAATTTAATCGGAAAGGACATGAATCCCTTGTAAGATTGTTTAATTTTAATTGAAATTTATCACAGTGATCATAATATTAGATCCTGAAATTCGTTGCATGTATGGTTGCTAGTTTCCCTTGTTATTACACTCTTGTCTAAAAAATCTCCATGACTCTTATCACTCGAAACAATAAATACAACATCGAATATTTCATTTTACCTATCTATAAATATGAAGTATGAAAGATATTCACCTTCTGATATTGGAAAAAATGTTTCTTTGATAATATTGTTTACCAATGGTAGAAGTCTGTTTCGCAATCACATGCCCGTAACGACATTTAAATGGTGCAATTCTTTTCAGCGTCCGTTGCGTTCTTTGACTTTTAACTGAAAAAATACGCAGATATATGAAGATAAATGAACTACTGCGTATACATGTAATAATCTCGAATGTTTTTGTAACTAATAATAAAATTGTTTATTATTTCGACGACTTTACTCGTTGCTGTCTTAGTCAGCAACAAATGTTCTTTCCGATGTTTTAGTCAGCAACAAATGTTGCTTATGTACACTAATTATATTCTGCTGGTCGAGAAATTAAGACTACACTCCATAATCTTAAGTCCAAAAAGTTTAACCAATATCCTTACATTCCTCGAAAGTGGTTAATATTGCAATTTGTTTCTCTTCATTCAATGACAAAGCGACAGATTTATATTCTTAATAGAAGTAGCTTCTTTGTCCATAGCCTTAAAGTAAATATTTAATGCGATATTTAAAAAAGAAAATATCATAAAATATGACAGAAAAGTCAAAAACTCACACATTATTTGCACATGATTTAAGTCTTCTGAAAGTACTCCGTCCGCACAAGACCAACACAAAAAAGAATAGTTCGATTCCCGGCGGGAGCTCATGTGGTTCGGATTCCACGTTAATCAGTAGGCCCACGTCTCATATAGCCTCGCTGCTGAAAGGGACGCAAAACTAAAATCAACTCAACTCAACAAAAAAGAATAGTTATTAGTCTCGCGCTCTTTGTCTAGTTTACAACGTAACGGATTCGCGTACTCATGTCTATTTTGACGTATTCGAATCTTGTCTGCTGAACCTGTTTTCCACACTGGGCTTTCCTTGACTTAAGGAAGGATGTTAAGATGTTATTGAAATTATCTTTCGAACCTAAGACGTTTCTTTTATTATTACCAACTTCTTTTTTCTTCATATTAATTAGTACTTTATTTTACGTATTACATACTTACGTACCCCAACGAAAAATGGAAAACTATATTATATATGTATTTTATATAATTTAAGACTTAAGCTTTCTTATGGAATCATTCAAGAAAAATAGTTTTTATTTCAAAATAATCTATAATGTTTTTATATTATAGAAACATGAAAGTTCGTAACTCTTAATTCCTATAGCTTACTAAATTTTTCATTCATTTTTCAGGAGAATGCAAGGATCTTTCCTTACAGAGAAGCTTGTTCATTCGTGCCGAGAGTGTGGAACGGAGTTCAATAAGAGATTCCAATTAAAGCTTCATAGTCTCGTACATACCAATAGAAAATCATATTTCTGTTCCGATTGTGGAAGGGAATTCAAATATATTAACAATTTAAAGAGGCACGAAATCATTCATAGTTCTCAGAAAATATTTTCGTGCGGTGATTGTGGAAAAATATTCACACAGAAAAGATACTTGGAAAGGCATGTATACACTCATACAAGAGTAAAAAATTTTCACTGCAGGAAGTGTGGAAAGACATTTAGTGTATCACAATATTACTCACGGCACATGAGGATCCATGAAGCACCAATGCTTTATTGTTGCCCACTTTGCGATAAATCGTTCAGACATAAAATATCTTTGAGACTGCACTTGATGAATCATAAAGGTGAAAAACCATTTAAATGTGAGAAATGCAAAAAAGGCTTTACTACAAAATATCTAATGACAAGCCACATGTTCCGTCATATAAGGGAAAAACCGTTTAAGTGCAATGTATGTGCAAAGGAATTCATGTATAAAGGAAGTTTAAGATATCACCTTGCAGCGCATACTGGTAAAAAATCATATCATTGCCAGGAATGTGGAAAGAGCTTTGCTTCAAAGACATATTTAAGAATTCACATTATCAGCCACTTGGCTGAAGGGTCTCTCTGTTGCCAAAAATGTGGGATAAAAGTTAGTTCGGAAGCAAGTTTGAAGAAACACAGGCTTCTTCATTTGAACAAACAAATTTATCGCTGCCAAATATGTACCAAAATTTTAACCTCAGCCGAAGGTCTGAAAAAACACATTTCAATCCATGCCGATCAGAAATCTTTTAATTGCGAGGAGTGTGGAAAAAGTTTTCATTCAAAATCACATCTGAAAAATCACTGTGCTATTCATACAGGTGAGAGGGCGTATGACTGTGATGAGTGTGGAAAAAAGTTTAGAAATAAAACAAATATAAGGAGACATATGTTCACTCATACAAGTGAGAAACCTTATCATTGTCCTGAATGTGGAAAGGGATTCATTGGAGAGGTAGGTTTGGAGAGTCATCTGTACTCTCACGGGAAAAGGGCCCCACATTGTTGTAAAGATTGTGGAAGAAAGTTCAGTTGTGAACTGTACTTGAAAAAACACATGTACAACCACATGATACAGAAGCCTTTTAATTGTCAGACGTGTGGCAGAGGATTTCGTGTGAAATCAAGATTAGAATACCACATGTTTACTCATACCAATGAAAAACCTCATGTATGTGATGAGTGTGGTAAGGGGTTTAATATTAAATACCAACTGAAAAATCACAAACTTCTTCATGGTAAGTAGACAGTCATTATGGAAAATTTGTCTGATCTATTTGATTGAAAACAATATGTATACTCTTTATCGCCCTTAATAAAATTCTGTATTGTTGAAGGCCAGCAGTAGGTACTATTAGTTATTATACTACGAACCCCATTGTGCTATAATGTTGGCTGCTGTAAGTTGAAGAAGAAATATATTGTCTGATGTTAAATTCCTATCTTTAATTAAAGTACTCTCTCTGCACAGTAATTTTTTATGTAGTCAGAAATAAATCCTCAAATTCATGCATGTAGATAAGATTTTTTTGCTCAGAGAATGAAGTGATGTTATTGGTTTGCACATTTGGAAGAGTTGTCGCCAACATGCCTGGGGTACTTATTCAGGAAATAATTGTCGATAAAAAAAGGAAGAAAGGGTATATTTGGATGTCAGCCTCTTATAAGAAGAGCTGTAATATTTTATAGTATGTAGAAGTCCCAGATATTTTAATATAGAATCTATTTTAGAAATCATCGTGTACAATATGCAGTCTCAATTCCATACGTAAATTGTGTACAATAAGCTTCGGCAACATATCACCTATGGGGTATTGATAGCAAAATACAACTCATTATTCTTTTTGATATATCAAATTGTTTTGTGACGTAATGGAATATTGCGTTTAAAAAATGTACTTTCAGAAATTCAATGCCTAAACGTGAAAAATGATGTATATTTTTACTGTTACCTATTCTTTTCGAAAATTTAATGAAATCTTTCCATGTAACATGCCATGGCTACGTAGTGATGGGCAGTGGGAATATTCCCGGTGGGAAGGAAATAAAAAGTGGGAATAATCCTGTTTTTCCCCTGGCATATAAATTTCCGGGTAGAAATTTATTTCCGTTTCTTTATTTTGTCTTCAAAATTATCAGAAACATGACTGACTACTTTATTTTCATTTATTATCATTTACGTCTATTTTTTAAAAATAGTTTTGAGGTTAAAAAATAAAATTCGCTGACTGTATTTTATATAACTAATCAGACGATTTTTTAAGTATCCTTTCTATTTGCACTAAAAATTAGCAAAGTACTAATTTACAAATGAGAACAAGGGACAACTTTGTGAAGTAATGTACAAATTGTGTAGAAATACAGATGAAGTACTATCCATACACCCTGAAACGCTGTTAGCACTAGACGTGTCTGTCCGTCTCCTGTCTCTGATTCAAATTTCTTATCAGGTACTCGGACTGCTTTTACATGTGATTTAACAGATAACATTTTCAGAAAAAAATTGGAAGAAAGGTTGTGTGTGGCATTCCTAACGTGCAAAATTATAAAGATAACTCAGTGCCTTGCGAATATTCTGAACATAAATATGTATGCGTAAGCGTTGATAATATGACTACACATTTGTTTTCTGGCAGTTACTCAAACTAATTTGTTTAAATATGTTTTATCATAAATAGTGTCAGGTTTAGAAAATCCACTTCCATATAATTTAAACTGTTTAGAGGTGGAAAGGTATGTGGACTTACTAACAACTTTTACCTTAGATTTATTTCCATAGAACTTTTTATCCGTTTATACGTCCCTCTGAATATTAATAATATAACATAGTACTGTTCAGAATATACATTTCAAAGAAACCTTTGAAGACAACAATAATAATATACTGATAAGAAAGAAAAGCGAATTTAATTTTGAAATCAAAATAGACTAATAGAATGCAATTTTCTTTGTGGTTTACAAAATTCCCGGAATGTTGCCATTTTTGGCAATATTCCCGAAAAATATCTTCCCGGAAATTTTCCATCACTATGGTTACGCCTTTTAGGCAAATTGGGACGAAGATGGAAGAATTATTGGAATGGCAATCTGGAAAAAAACAATTAGCCCAGGAAAATCAAAGGACACGTCCAGGACAAACGTATTTGTTCGGAATAGCACATGGAGCCACACAACAGAAGCAAGCGTTCAGCACAGCCACTTTCCCCCTCTCTTGATTTTTGGATTCAATGCTCTTGAATTTTTTGAATTACCTTTCGTTACATTTCTAATTCCTCTGATGATTCTTTCGTTCAGTTACACGCAAGCGGATATATGTTTAAATCCAAAGTAAGAATAAGAAATATCACACTTTTACATTCTTTATCCTTATAATTTTATCCAATTTAATTATTTCTGAAACCAAGTCATTACTTCAATTTATTCAGATAACTTTCCTAACCTTCCCGGAAAAAAATTGGGAGTTACAGTTGTTACACCTGTAAAACTGGTTTGCGCTGAGTGCTGCTTTGTACATTTTAGCCGCGAAGTTCTCTTATAATGTTAGGCTTACAAGTTAGCCCTAACGACATATAATTTTATTCACATATGTAACATTCCACTATACCAATCATTGCCAAAATGTAAATATGAATGTTTACTTCAGTATAATCTATAATTCCAATGAAAAGCTGATGTAAACAAAAACACATTTATAAAATATATAACCATGAACAAACACTCAATACATCATAGCCAAAACTATACAATTTGAATCTAAACAATCACATAATACAGAAACATTTTTATCTTCTTTAAAACATTTTCACTTTGACATGTGTGTATTTGTTGCAGTCCTTACTTCCCAACATCTTTCCCGGGTCTCCGCAAATGTAGTTAACTCCCAAAAACAGTGTTGAGGAAATCTTTACAGCCATAACTTTTTCATCACTGGTAAATTTTAAACTTTTCAACATTTCTCTTTTTTGTAGCAAAGAGTAGGGTACTGTTTTATAACGTCTGAACATTTGATTCCAATACATGATTGTTACTTCTAATAACCACCCTAATTTCTTCTTGGTATGGTGTGCTCCCTGAGACGACTGCTTCATGTCCTGCCCCTTTGAGAGGTGTATGTCTATTCAGATTACACACTTCATCACCTATAAAACAAAACCAAACTGCAATTAATTCAATAGTTCGTTTCATATCCCTTTGAACAAATGACGTATTAAGGGCCACAAATAATATCCTCCGATCACGGCTAAGAAATCGTGATAGTTCTCTCTTAATATATTGGATCTTTCTGCTCGGTTTCTAGACTCTGTTTTAAAAATCTACCAGCAGACTTCATGGGTAAAATAAAAAGTTGTTCTGAGCTAAAATTAGAATATAAATCTTCCTAATTTTGGGACTGGGTTTTTCATTTAAACTTGAAGACTGAACCTACTTAGAATTTGCAATTAGTGCAAGTTAACATTTTAATTACAAGTTTGTGATAATATCATTTAATAATTTGCAGTGTGTAGTAAAGTTTTCCGCAGAGCACCAAGAATTCGCTCCCGAAACTTTGTGAATTATTGATATAAACAGAACGAGTAAAATAATTATGGTTATAGACCTTGTGTGTTCAAAAGAAAGAAAAAAGGGTCAAATACAAAATGAGAGTTAAACTGTCTTACACAATTTCTGATTGTATCAAAATGAAGAGAATGAACATTTTAACCTATGTGGGTGACAATTTAGAGGAATCTAGTGTGTTTTATTAAAAGAGAAAAATCTTTATCAGAACCACACTACATAACAGAGTTAAAAAATAGCATTCAAATTGGAGTTTAGATTTAATCAAACCGAATTCTACTCAAACGCAATCTTAATTGATAATAATTTTAACTGCTTGCTGGGGAGTATTATAGTTTTGTAGCAACTTAGCAGCTGTTACTTGGAAATTGTTAGCTAGTGACAATATCTACAAGACAGTTTTCTGTCTGATTCACAGTATTTTTCTGTAAATTCATCGTCGTTACGTTTAAATAATTACTGTCCGTTTGTTTTTAATATGGTGGGAAGCAAACAGTGATGATTTAGGTTCTTTCTGAAACATAATTTCTTCTGAGAAAAGAAAGTAGAAAGGAATCATAAAATAAAAATAATAAATCATGAAGAGTGAAAATCTTCTATAAGATCACACAGCAAGATTAGAATGAGATTTAAACATTTATTTACCACACAAGGAAATAACAATACTAATGGCTATAAAGAGAACTGTAAATGAGTCTTCAGTGGAATGTACAAGCAAGAGAGAAGTTCCTGTTTAAAATTGTTTTAACAATATTGTCCTCTAGTAGTTCGAAACGAGTTTTCTTTATGACAAAATTCTGCATATTTTTGAAGTAACTACTTCGTTACGAACATAACATTGCATTTATAACAAAACAGGAACTGAAAATTTCAATTAGAAAATAACAACGGAATTGATAGTGTTTCACTTTACTTTTTCTTCTTTGCACTGTTCCCAATGTTCCCATTCTTAGGAAAATAGGAGAAAATCTAGAGCGCAATTTTTTTCCTAGAAGTAGTTCTAATATGATAATCAGTTTATTATTAGCATGTTTGTAACACTCAAACAACGAAACTACTTTTTAGAAGAGATATTCATTCACATATGTTGGAAAAAAATTTCTTGGAATTAAGAAAATGATTACAGTGTATGGGACTAAGACTAACATCTAGACAGGGCAACTTGAATGGAAATCTGTGATACAGTGTTATTTTGATGAGAGTAAAGTGCCAAGTTTGTGTAATTCGGCTCAAATTCGGAGCATGATTGCAACATCACTTCTGTAAAAAAAATTGAATTTTTAGCTTCTCACTTTCTTGCCTGATACCTTAAAGTAAGCACCACTATATGGATAAATGAGTGTGTAGATATTTAGTTTTAAAAATACTCTACAGTTTATTTGTTGGAACATTAATCCATAGAACAAGTTGAGAAAAAAGAGATATAACTTCTGTAATATATATTTAATTCAGTAACAACAAAATTCGATTTGGAAGGAAGGTAATAGAGAAGCAGGCAGATCTAAAAATCTTATTTTAAAAATGTCTTAGAGAGGCGCGAATGTGAATACATTTTCTAATAATGTAATTTATCTCTCTTTTATTAATTTTTTTAATATACTTTACCTATTCTTTGTAATCCCGATCGTACTAATGTCTACAGTCAGGATAATGACAAAAATAACTTCTCCATTTTAAGGTTTAAATCAGATAAAAGTGCAGTGATTCCCGATCTGCGTCCAATACGAACTCACGATCTTGTCGCTATTATCCCAACACCCTACCGCTCGGCTAACAACAACTGTCTTCTCTCTGTTGACAGTAATGTTTTCCTTTGATTAAATACCGATTATTTCTGTCAGTTGCAGTTGTTAATGTTCAAACCTAACTAATAGCTTATTCTACAATACCGTATGTTTAAAGTTAATATTTTCGTCCTTCATATCCGTGAGTTTTCTTCAAGTTTTTCCGTTTCCTTCAACATTCTCGCCATATCATTTCTTCGTAGTCTTTCTCCTTCATTAATTATCTGTCTAATTTAGCTTGAAAAGCATAAACGATGTACGCAAAACGAAGTTTCATTTAGTTTTATCTCTATAGATATCCAAACCATTTTCTTTAAACATTTTTAAGTAACTAAAGAAGGAACCATAAACATTGTTAAATACATGGGATCTAAGAAGGGAAAAGTTCGTTCCCACTCCTAACATCACAGGTGCAAATATTGGAAAAGTGCAGTGAAAGAGAATTCGTGAACATCATTCACCACCTCCAGGAATCCATCCTAGACCCGTTACTACGGTAGTAGCGTACTAGCAAAAGACAAGACGACGAACAGTGGGACCAAAACACTGAATTCTTCGTAAAAAGTAGGAATGCGCAATATGAAGCGGAAAATTGTTAGAAAACCAATGGTTCGGTGTGTGCAGTAGGCAAAATAATGTATTCAATATACAGAAGAGAGATTTATCATGAAATAAATTTGCAAGCAAGCAAAAAAAAAAAAAAAAAAAAAAAAATACAATTTTTAGATGGCACGTACCAAGATACACTATTTGACAGGTCTTTTAAAGTGTAAAAGAAAATCTGTGGACTGAAATGTTCATGTTATTTAGACATTTTTTCACTCTGTGTCTTTCATTTGTAGTTAGGGTTACCAGACGTCCTTATTTACCAGGACAAGTCCGTATTTTTAAGGCTTGTCCTAGCATCTGTATTTATTTTCGGAAAGTTGTAAAATGCCCGTATTTTTAGCTACAAGTGATATTTATAAAATCTTAGCACCTATTTGAACTGACCTTTGTTGTGTATTCTGCCAATCGCAAGTGAAACACGTAACTCACGGACATACGATATGTAAAGCAAACTTTATTCTTCAACATCGCTTCTATGTGTTTTCATCTATACTGAGGTTTTTTTGTTGGAACTGCAACTGGCCACATAGAATTTGTGATGACAATTGAGTCGCGTTTTCGCGTATGAGCAAGAAAGTGTCAGTTGAGTGTATACATCAGAACTGAATTCTTTTACTTTGTGCACAAAACTGTAGTGCATTGTTTCGATCTAAAGTAAATAATGGGGAAGAGGAAGTGCAAATTTACTGCAGAACAAGAGAAAAAGTACAAGTGCATCAAGAAAGGACGTACTGATGAAGAAGCTGAATGTTTAGTGTGCAAGGCCGGGACGTACGTGTCTATTGCTAATCGAGGTGTACTGGACCTGGAAAATCGCATTTCTACAACGAAGCATAAAAGTAGTACACAAGGTACATCATCGTCATCCAAAATAACTGATAAATTCGCCATTGACCGACAAAATACGTGCTGCAGAAGGAACGTTAGCCTATCATATCATTGTACATCACAATAGTTACAATACAGTGGATTGTTTTTCGAAATTGCCAGCAAAAATATTCCCAGATTGTGAATTAGCGAAAAAATGTCGTGTGCGCGAACGAAGTGCATGGCCATCATTAACACAGTGATTGGTCCCGAGTCTGTGGAGTGTTGTGTGAGAGAAACCGAGAACGTGTCTCGCATTGGCGTCAGTACAGATGGGAGTATTCATGGAAACATAAAAGTGTTTGTTATAGCTATTCAGTATTTCAGTTTCAAACTACGTGGATTTCAAACGAAAATCAGTGATTTAGAAAATGTAACAAACGAAAAAGCCGAAACAATTTATTCCTTAATTAAAGATGTGTTGTCTCAGAAGGGGATTGAAAGTGTGTTGCATTTGGGGGTAATAATTGCAATACGAATTTTGGTGGAATACGAAGAAGGTAAAAATGTGTTCTTAAATTTGAAGTCCCAGCTCAATGAAAATTTGATAGATGTCCAACATAAATTTTACACAACAGCATTCAACATGGTGTCGATTTATTGCCAATTGACATTGATAGTATTATTCTAAAAGTTTTCAACTATTTTTCTCTTTATTCATTCGGAAATGAAACACTGAAAGAGTTCTGTGAGTTTGTATATATTAATTACAAGACATTATTGAAACACTCCAAGACGCGGTGCTTGAGTATTTTTCCAGCCATTGCGCGGGTGCTTGAAAAGTACCCAGCAATAAAATCCTATTTTCTTTCCAGCATTAAAATGGCCCATCCACGTGCAATACTAAAGAATTTTTTCAGTAACGATTTAAGCGAGGCTTACTTCTTATTTTGTCAGTTACTAATGTCTGTGTTTCAAGAGAAAATTCAGCAAATTGAAAGAGAAAACAATACGGTCATTGAAGTGAACCTACATCTTGAGAGTGGAATTAATGTGTTAGAAGATAGTCTAGAGCACAAGTTTATACCTCTCAAAGTCAAGAACGTTTTGAACGAGTTAAAAGAAAATGGGCTGCAGACAAGCTGTGATAAATTTTCTGAAGAAATAAGTCAAGTTTATGCTTTCTGCCTTGAGTATCTCAAAAAGGGGGTGAAGCCAATGAAAGATTTTGCATGATTTAAATGGTTCACTCTGGATTCGGAACCATGTTGGTCAGAAGTTGAAAAAACTGTGAGTTACGTAAACAGAAGGGGGTTAACATTGATAATGTTAAATTGTTTGATCAGTTTGTAAATTTGAAAAAACTACGTACTTGTAAAAAAGAAAGGCAAAATATTCATTGATACTCCAATGCACAAAAAGTTTACAATCTATTTTAATATCTGTAATATTGAATGTTTTTCTGAACTATTAAAATTGTGTGAATTTTTCTTTTCAATTCCTGCTCATAATGTAAACGTTGAGAGAATTTTTTCTTTAGTGGTTGATCAGTGGACAAAAGAGCACAATAGGCTGGATATTGAGAGAGAAAAAGGGATGGTTTGTACGAAGTTGATTTTCAAAAATTTCACATGCAGTCAGATTTATAATTACCTTTTGGAGAGTAAGAACTTGCTGAAAATAATTGGCTCGTCAGAAAAGTACAAATAAGTAAGCTCAATGCTGTAAGTTAGATTACTACATGTAATTTAGTACATACCATTGTTTGTAAATTTATATATATATATATATATATATATATATATATATATATATTGATAATTTTTATATCATTTTGTTAATTTTGCCTGAAAAAAATTGTCTTCAATGGTTTCTTAAATATCTTCTGTTTTTTGACCATATTTGTCCTGCTTTTCACTCATGAGTATATGGTAACCCTACCTATGACGAAATATACCCAATTGCCATGCACTCCAGAACATTAAGTTGATAATCCATGACAATTTCTCTTACTCCTCTGAGCTATCCTCTGCGTTGGAGCTTGAAGTTATAACAATCGTTATAACATGGAAGCACGATTTCCAATCATTATGAGAGATTTTGGTCGTAATGGGCTCAATGTGTGGTTAAGTGAGCGTGATCTCTGGTTTTTGTAAGGTTAGATTGAGTGTAATGACAAAATATTCCATTATACTTATATATACTATACTTAAATCTACTAATAAAGCTAGAACTGCGTGGAAAATCTTAAATGGTGGAACAACCAAAAGAAGATTGATTTTGATTATGTGAAGGTAGGGGACAAAATTATTAAAAATCCTAAATTAATTGCAGATGTCTTCAAGAATTATTTTCTAAATAACGTACAATTACGTAACACCACACAAGCGAGTCATGATGACTGAATGTAACTCTCAATTCGCTTACATACTTTCTTTTTAATTCCAGCGACAATAGAGGAGTTATGGAAAATACTGAGTAGGATGTCAAACTCAGGATCTTCAGGTTTCGAAGTTCCGGCGACTCTTATTAAATTTTGTTTCCATTTTATTGTTGATCATCTCTGTTATTTAGTAAACTTACCTCTTGCAATAGGATATCCATCAATGTTAAAAACGGCAAAAAGTTCCTCTCCATAAAAAGGGCAGTATGACTGATATAAAAAAATATCACCCAGTCTCCATTCTCTCTACGTTTTTAAAAAAATTGAATATGTGATGAAGTCGCGGCTCTGCATTTTTTTTAAGGTCGTATAATTTATAACGTAAAATTTACTATCGCCATCACAACATGGCTTCAAAAATAAGAAAAGTATTGAAACAGTCTTGTATGATTTCATGTCCAACATGACTTTTGAATTAAAAAAAAAAGAACAGTAAATATGTTGTCCTATTCATCGACCTATCCAAAGCTTTTGATACCATTGATCATGCATTTCTTTTGAGTAAGTTGTGTGCTTGTGGTATTAGAGGTGTAGACTACAATTGGTTTCATTCTTATTTATCCAGTAGACAACAAGCGGTTCAGATATCAAATTTGGATACAGATGGGGTTCAAACAACTTGTTCTTCTTTGTCAAGTGTAATCAAAGGTGTCTCCAAAGGTTCCATTTTGGGTCCTGCTATATATAAATGGTATATATTCTTTTCCTGCAATATATAAATGATTTGTTAGAATATATGTATCCAGCAAAATGTATTCTGTACGCCCATGATGACAGTATAATTGCATCAGGAAATTCAACAGAGAAAATCTGCAATTTTTACTGACAAATTGGTAATGTGGGTAATAGCGAACAGATTAATTATAAATCATGATAAATCGGATCTCTTACATTTTCATTCTCCAGGGAAATCGCGTATATCACCTGGAATAAAAATAGTTTCTCATTCCCTCTAATATTCTTACACGACAAAGCTTTTCGATCTAACCATAAGTGACGATTTTTCGTGGTCTTCTCACATCTCCATATTAAACAAAAAGCTAAGTAGCATGTATTTTTGCCTTGCATAAACTTCAAGGCATAGTTTCAGCACTTTCCGATTGCAAAGAAAGCTATTAGAATAATTCTTGAATTACCAACAAAGTCATCATGTAAAACGATTTTTATAGAATCAAAAATTCTAACACTTCCCAGCTTATATATTTATAAATCTATTCTTTTTACTGTGAAAAGCATGCATCTCTTTACCTTTAACAGAAATGTCTATAACAATAAAACGAGGTAGTGACATATTTGTGATGCATCAAAAATATGCTAATATAAGCAAAACTGTGAATATGAATTGTGTAAGGTTCTATAATAAACTTCCTACGTACTTAAAGAATATGACAAATGTTACCGTTTTTCGTAAAAGGTTATTTAATCTGCTTTGTGTAAAGTGCTATTATACTATTAAGAAATATTTAAATTATTCGTTAAATGAAGAACTGGAGGAAGAAACTCTTTCCTCAGTATATGCTAGGTGTGGTATAAATGGTTCCCTAATTAACATGTAAATGGTCATGTTTATTGTTATACTTAATAATATGTTCTATTTTGAGTTGAGATGATTTGGGGTTTAATGTTCTGTTCAGCAAAGAGGCTGGGTGACATCCAGAAGTCCTAAAGTGCAGAAGTCCTAAAAATATGGGCACTAGACCTAAATTTTAGGACTTCTGCAGTTTAGGACTTCTGCCTCGGTATGATTTATAGGACTTCTGCCGTTTAGGACTTCGGCCGCGATATGATTTTTAGGACTTGTGCCTTTTAGGACTTCTGCCATTTAGGACTTGTGCCTTTTTCATTCACTTGCTTTAGTTCTGAAATTCGCTACCACCACACAAAATTGGGACGATGCAGCAACTAGTTGGCAATAATGTTACGAACGTATCTAATTCCAACAGTAACAGCTATATTTGTACTACTAAGATTATTATTATCACTATCTGTTCTGCTCTTATACACGAATTACATAATACAACCTATTTCATTCTAAGAATTAATTACATAATTAGTTAAGAAATTCGTTTCTTTCGAATGGAGATACGAGAATCCCAAGACAAATTCCTAAAACGAAAATAAATAAATAAATAATAAAAAATGTTTAAAAAGCATATTTTACCAGACTTCTGAAACCAAGTAAACATTCAGAATTGCAATATATACTGTGCGGAGCGTATTTTATTAAGAGTAGGGCAAAAATCCATCGAAGTTTGCTTAATTAGGACAAAAGCTCACTAGACATTTCACGAGTGAACATTAAATACCAACTGTATACATAAAGAACGCAGTAAATTTAAAATTGAGCAAAGAACATTTATTATGCAATACAGTGGGTGACATTCATAAGTCTTAAACGGCACAAGTCCTAAAAATATAGGCACTAGACCTAAATTTTAGATCCTGTGCCATTTTTGCAGAAATTACTACATAGTCATTTAGGGATGTAGCCTGCAAATTTTTCTAGGGGAGCATGATTTTTATATATTAAAAGCAAATCAAAAGTTTATTTCCAGATTACGAAAGCTTCAATAAGACAATAAATTTGTACATATTACACATGTACAGAAATACATAATATTATATTTCCAGTTAGTTCCTTTTTGAAACCTGGACCTTGATACAGCGTAAATTTAAAATCACAGCTTGTGGGAAATGTACGAATCAGGTAGTTATAAGAAATCGGAAACTGTTCATGGAAATCCATTTGTTTGACTGTATTTATCTTCTGTACTCTTATATAAAAGAGTAAACATGAGTAATTTTTTGGGCATACTACTACAAGTAGAGTCGTTAAATTTTAATTATAAAATATAATTTTCTTATGAAAGCAGAACATAAGAAAGAATTTTTGGAAATAAGTATCGTAAAAAGGGTGGGGCAAGATTTTTTTAAAGGGTAGTGTATCTCGCAAGTTTCTGAAGCTAGTAAAATGAATCTTGGCATATAAACTTTCATGTTAAAAAAAAACTGAAAATTGAACACATAAAAAGGAAAGAGCAAAGGGAGCATTTTTTTATGTTCGAATTCCCCATTACTTACTCAGAAAATATGTAAATAAATTAAGGAAGGATTTGTTTAAGCTAGATGCGTGAAACTCGGTATTTGAACTTTTAACTAAAAGTAATAAAATATTATATGTTTCAGCATCTTGAAAATTACACTTCTAAGGGGAAGGAGGATCAATTTCTATAATATTAAAATATCCCACTGCTTATAAGATTTGGGCAGAAAACTCTTTTCCTTTAGGCCTCGGTTCATCCAGTTAAGCAAACGAGAGTACAAAGTGGCTAATTAATTAAGTTCTTTTAATTATTTTAACATGTTGACGTAGTTTAATTCTTTTAAAACTGTATTCTTTCACATTCTATTATAAACATCCTTCATTTGCTGTAATTATTAAACACGTTTAGTAAACATAAAACAGACTAACCCCCGGTCCCGGCCAGGAATGTGTTTTTGGTGTTAAGCCATCATTTGCCGTCCGTAACATAACCTTTGATTTTAACTTCACGTACTCTCAAGACTCAAGTCTCAGAAATGTAGCATATATGAAATATACTACTACTACTTCTATTACTACTACTACCATTACTACTACTATTACTATACTAATAATAATAATAATAATAATAATAATAATAATAATAATAATAATAATAATAATAATAATAATAACTAACTCTATGGCCTATGGAACCCGGAGGTTCAATGCCGCGTTCACAAAAGCTCTCCACTGACTTTTATCCTTAGCTAACTGCATCCAGTTTCTACTTTGTATTCCAATCTCTGCGAGATCCATCTTAATATTGTCCTTCCATCTGCGCCTAGGTCTTCGTAATGGTCGTTTTCCGATTGGTCTTCCAGTCAAGACTTTAAAAGCGTTTCTACTTTCTTCCATTCTAGCTACATGACCCGCCCACCTAAGCCTCCTAGACTTGACGACCCTAACAATGTTGGGTAGACGATATAAATTATGTAGTTCCTCGTTATGAAGTTTCCGCCGTTCCCCATTCCCGTTCCTCTTGGGTTCGAATATTCGTCTCAGGATGTTGTTCTCAAATACTTTCAGTCTATGTTATTCCCTCATAGTAAGCGACCATGTTTCGCAACCATACAGAACAACAGGCATGAATAATAATAATAATAATAATAATAATAATAATAATAATAATATGCACTTCTGAAATACGTATGTATCTATGCGTTATTAATTCTTTCATAATCTTGAAAGAAACTTTGGATTTGTTTTTAGTTTGTAAAAATCAAGGCCCTCTAGAATAACTTGCTGGCTACTCTCTGAATAACTATGTATTGGTTTCTGTACACGTATTGTGTTATCACTTGCTAGTCTAGTGTTATTTGTAGATGGTTCTTGGTAATGGTTCTGGTTCTGGTTCTTGTCTTGGAATATTACTAGTTTGGTGTGGTAGAACAGTGATAGAGTGTGACCTATAATTTAATTTCCCTGTAGGGTATGCTATCTGCAATGCAATAAACTGTATATGCTTCTTCTTCCTAACAAGGATGGGCGATAAGCCCCTGCAATTCCATTACAAATAAGGACGAAATTATTTTATAAACTACTTGGTGAACCTTTGTTAATATAACGCTATTAGTTCTTACAAACTTTTGTTAATCTTATTTAACAATTGCAAAATGGAATAAGAGAGAAAATATATAATGATGATAATTGTTTATTTGCATAAGATATACATACAACAAAAGGGAATCTGTTGGTCACTACTACGTATCTGCTGAACCAGGGTCAAACTCTGTGTGTCACAAAAGTTAGTTTAACAGCGTTTAAAATAATATAAATTTTGTTCCAAAGCAAAATAGGCTTTGGAACAGTGGGTGAGATCCAAAGCTATTGCTAAGAGGTATCAAAAAGCTAAAAAAAGATTGGCTCTGAGAAACAGAAACGCAACTTCTAGAGACTTAAACATTAAAATGGCTGAGTATGGTGTAGACATTTCGCCTGAAAATGTTCGAAGGGTTCTTTGTGTTAAGGGAATAAAAGCACTCAGGCCAAGAAAGAAAGCAAAAATTACCTCAATCATTACAAAGAAGCGCCTCGAATGGGCACGTGGCAAAGAACATTGGACTGCTGATGATTGGAGAATAGGAGTTTCAGTGATGAATCATATCTTCGTGCCTGATGAATGTTCACAATATGTGCAACTAGTGTTGCAAAGGTCTAGAAAAAACAAAAAGGAAATTTTGGGTAAAGAAAACAGTTTTTTACCGTTTTTCCCGAACCTGAAAAAAACGAAAAGAGTGGGAAAAATTGAAATATTCGAATGTTTCACACATTATGCTTTTAAAATGAAAACTACACTATTTTATATTTACTGCTTTACAGTTAAGATCATTGAGTAGTTATGCTTCTTGTATTAGAATAGGGAAATTTAATGGCAATAAATATATTTACACCATTCCTTTAAAGTTAGCACCGTGATAGAATGGAGCTATGGCTACAAAAAATTCTGAAATATAATCGAAGTTAGATTAAATAATATAGACGCATTTAAATTATCTTAAGTAATCTTATAAAGTTACCGTTTCATGGCAGGGAAGTGTTAAAATAACAGGGCCAGAATTATTTTAGTTAATACCAGTATGTTAAAATCAAATATCTATTTTATGGATACACGTATCTTCCTTGTGCTGTGTAAATTTTTGTAAATTTTGAACCCATTAGAAAAAAAAAATATTTTGTTCGGAAATATTGGCAAAACCCGGATAATGTAATTTAAAAATTATTTATTCGCCTGATGCTAATCTTATTTGCTGTAACGTGTCTGCAGCATCTATACATACAACGTATTTCGCTAGCAGGAAAAATAGTTAAAGCAACATCTTTTAATTTTACTTTTTAGTTTTCTGATAAAAAAAATACCTCTTTATTATTTGTATACTTTTCGAAGAACTCAAAAAGAGAAAGGATTTTCCTTACATATACACACATACACCGCATAAGTGCGTAAATTTGAGCAGCGACAAATATATTAAAGAATTTAACATGTGAAACTTCCGTTCGTTATTCTTAAAGACTAGCAGAATACCCGTTCTTCATACGGGGAGAATAGTTTCATTTTCGGTATAAGGAGCATCAAAACTGTCACCAGTGAACTTAGGGACCCCAAAACTATGAATTTGACACTAGTATCAGTCATTTTCACTTACTATTACATGTCATCCTCTCCCTTTGGGAGTAATAATGGGGGCTGAATTTTGATTTAAACGGCATCGGAAGTGTCACTGTTCATCTCAGCCACCCAGAAAAGTATGGATTCGACACTGATATCGACAATTTTCGACCGTTTTTATGTACCCACATCTTCTCCCCCCACAAGTTGCGGTGCTGAATTTAGATTTAAATGTCATCGGAAGTGTCACTGTTCATCTCAGGACCCCAAAAACCATGAATTCAACACTAGTATCGATCATTTTGGATCATATATATATCCGCCTCCAAATTGCGGAGATGAATTTGGGTTTAAACGGCATTAGAAGCGTCACTGCTCATCTCAGCAACCCCAAAAACTATAGATTCAACACTAATATAAGTCATTTTCGATCATTTTTTTATATATCACCCCCTTCCCCCTCCCAAAATTTCGGCGTTGAATTTGGATTTAAACTGCATCGGAAATGTTACTTTTCATCTCAGTGGCCCTGAAAACTATGGATTCACACTAATATCTATTATTTTCCAACATTTTAATATACCTCCCCCTCCCTCAATTTGCGGGGACAAATTTAAATTTTTTAGACAGCATCGAAAGTTTCACTGTTCACCTCAGCGACCTCGAAAATTATGGAATCACACTAATATGGATTATTTTTCATCATTTTTATATACCTCCCTCAATTTGCGGGAGTAAATTTGAATTTAAACGGCATCGAAAGTGTAACTGTTTATCTCAGCGACCGCAAAAACTATGGATTCGACACTTATAGCGGTCATTTTCGATCATTTTATACATCTTCCTCACCTTCCCCCAAGTTGCAGTGCTGAATTAGAATTTAAGCTTCATCGGAGATGTCAGTGTTCATCTCAGCAACCCCGAAAACTATGGGTTCGACATTAAGATCGATAATTTTTAATATATACCCGCACTTTCTTCCTCCAAGTTGCACCTTCAAAGTGAAATGATAAAACCATCTCAGGCCCGAACCTCATCTATGTTGAAAGTTTTTGCCGAGATCAGTCTGGTGGTTCAAGTGTTGTTAAGTTACAAATATAGTTACTTTCATTTATATATATATATATATATATATATATATATATATATATATATATATATATATATATATATATATATATATATATATATATATATATATATATATAGTTACATTCTTTCATTTCTAGTCTAGTTAGTTACATTCTAGTATACTTTCATTTATATATATGTTTATAAAAAACTCAGCTATTGCTTCTGCACTATTTCAATGGTTCGTACTTTAATACATCCCTTCCTCAACCATGGTTGCGGAATTGATTAAACGTAATGTTCTTGTATTAAACAAATATATTTTAAATATATATTTCTCATTAATTTCAATTAAGTTGCTTTTCAAAGATCCTCTAAAATTTCAGTGACGCACTATGGGCTATAAGCCATTAACTTCTATGGCCACCCTGCTACAAACTACAGACTTAAATATTCGATAAAGCATTTCAGTACTAAGTAGTTGCCACAATACCAATATGAACGTATTTAATTCCAACGGTAACAACTATGTTAGTAACACAAATTATTATTAATAATGATAACGAGTAAGGGTTTAGGATGTTTCGGTGTAGGATGTTTCGCTGTAGGATGTTTCGGTGTAGGACGTTACGGTGTAGGACGTTTCGGTGTACGGACGCTACGGTGTAAGGACGGTTCGGTGTAAGGACGCTTGCTGTAAAGGACGTTTCGGTGTATAGCCTAATATTTGATTGCATTAATCATATGCTTGTAATAAACAGGCATGAAATGTCATAGTGTAGCCACTCTGGAATAGTGTAAACTGATTAACATTGTTATGGAGTCTCATTGTTATTGAGATAGGATGATAATACAACACCAATCCATTCGCAACAATTTATTTCTATTCAGAGATGTCCATAGGCGAGTTTTATAGAATAATAATCAAATTTACTGCAAAATATTTAGCATTATTTCTAAATTGAAATAAATATATTGTACAAAGTTCCTGAGACACAGTAATAATATATACAAACTGAATAATACCTCAAAGGAATTTTTGGCATGGGAGACCCGGGTTCGATTTCCGGTGAGAGCTCATGTGGTTCGGATTCCACGTTAATCAGTATGTGGACGTCTCATATAGCCTCGCTGCTGAACGGGACGTTAAACTCAGAATCAACTCATCTCAACTCAAAGAAATTGTTGAAAAAAATATAATTACATAGAATCACTCAACTAAGAATCTAAAATTGTACACAATTCCTTTTAAGACTGTAATCACATCGTCAGATTTGTAATTTTCACAAACGTTGTTCAGTCTCTTCGTAACATCGGCGTATTTTTTCTTTGTTCTGACTTCATATCCGCCAATTAACTTATTTTTTCCATTTGAACAGCACTAACAAGGAGACTTACGGAAGTGTAATTTACTGATTTGAATGAAACTTTGCATACTTGTAGAATATCAAAAAATAATCGTCACTTTTTTTAAATTTTATTTTAGGCAATGGTGCGGGTTTAAGGGTACAAACCACTCTTTGAACGTTAGAGGTGGCCTCCAAGCATAAACAGAAAGCAATCATTAAAATAGAAGATTAAATGATACGACCAGCTTACTGTCAAGGAGGTTTTAGGACAGGTGATTCAGAACCTGACGTTGAAATTACAAAATTCAAATTGGCGGATCGAATATGATGATAACAATTACAAATAGTCTTCTGGTTTGAAATGTTCTGCAGTTAGCCAAGAACAATTATAATTGGCAGGGGCTACTGAGAGAAGGTGCAGACTGATTTGAAACCACTTTTCGTACTTATTTTAACAGGACGTTGATTAAATCTATAGCCAAAAAGTTAGAAGCCAATGCCAATGCATTTGTCGCGAATATGAAGCAACACATATTGGAAAGTTAAATATTTATAACTCTGATCAATAGGTTTAATTTTTAAATGCAGACGGGACGTACTCTAGTGTTTACAGGGACACAAACAGTAGAAAGTGTGGTACAGTCAGTAAATTCTATGACTCGTAGCTACATCATACAGCCTTTAATTTCTGGAAATAGTGTTTTGTTATCACCACTTTTAATTGTTTTGTAGGAAAACAATGGAACATTTGGTCTTATAGTCCAACACAACCTCTTTAAATTTGAAGATATCCTTATAAAAGCATCAAATCAGGAAAAATTAACATCAAGTCTTGTGAGATCATGATTCCAAGAGATTTTTCTTCAAGCGTCTAATGCAAAGTCCATTTTGTTATTAGTTTCGTGGAGTGATCACAATTCAACTTTGACCTATTTTAAGAACAAAAGAGTAACTCATAATAGAAACAATTTCTGCAGGAACAACTGGTAGGATTCAGCCTCTTGTTGTGTTCTTAAGGCAGTTAAAAATTTTCTTGAGATATTTTTCTGACACTGTCCTTCTCTACAACTATAACATGAATTTACATCTCCGTAATAATATAATTAAGATCTCATCACTGATTCATAATCAGTTTTCTTTTCCTAGATTTGTTAATCTTATTGTGTATGCATGATATAAAAGCGGTTATTGGAAGAAAAACCGCCAGTGTTTGAAAATTTTCTTTCAAAGATTGTGCAGCATTTTGCGATTTGTGCACAGTTATTGCCGTAATAAGGTGTGCGTGGTATATACAATGTTTATGCATCACACTTTTTTACTATACATCATTACCGTAAAACGTTTTCCCAATCAATTAATAATTATAACATTTGAGGATATAAGAAGTTCTGACATAGAGTGAAGCGAGGGGACTCACTATAAATAAGTAACCCTTGCCAATTACAGAAACATTTAATTTTTATTTTATTTATTAATTTATATATTCTACTTCGTGAATTTATTTCTCCCTAACGAATAATTTTAATTTTGAAGAGTGGACGTTTCGGTGTAAACATTAGAACTTTTACACCGAACCAGCCTCACACCTAAACGTTCTTACACCGAGCAATCCGTACACCGAAACGCCCTGCACCGAACGTCCTACACCGAAACAGCCGTATCCCAGGAGTAGTTAATTACGAGTATGACAATTATTTGCTACAGAAAGACTTCTGTACAAGAAATATATGTGTAAAAATAATTTACTTCAAAACAACACAAGGAAAGCAAAATTTATGACGTACATAACTAAACCACAATATTATGTTACTAATATGAAGTCAATGGTGTGGAAATAGAGAAAAACAGACATTATGAAAGATCTGGGAATCAAATTTGGTAGAAAGTTAAAGTTTTGTCAACATAGAAATATATCATGGAAAGAATAAGAACGGACAATAGGCTTCATTTATTTATTTATTTATTATTTCAGAACGATAGAATATGTATTTATACAAATAACTTTTAAGAACTAAGGCTCTGTAATATGAAACAGTATATCTAAAACTTTGACTAACAGATTGACAGTATTCTACTTACGGACGCGATGGTAGCGCCACAAGAGATCTTTAGGACTTCTGCAGTTTAGGACTTCTGCCTTTTAGGACTTCTGCCTCGGTATGATTTTTAGGACTTCTGCCGTATAGGACTTCTGCCTTTTAGGACTTCTGCCGTTTAGGACTTCTGCCGCGTCCCCAAGAGGCTATATGAGACATGGAATTACTGATTGACGTGGAATCCGAACCACATGAGCTCCCGCCGGGAATCGAACGCCACGCCAAAGGCGCGTACGCTAACCGCTTAGCCAGGGAGGAGCTCTATCTTGTATTTTATGGTTACATATTTTAGTAACATGCATAAGGGTAATACTTTCAGCTACCTGATATTTTTTTCTATTTATTTCATTGACAACTGTAATGCTTAGATGAGAATTTCTCGTGTTTTGTAAGGTAAGGAAACAGGCAAATAAATGAAATGAAATGAAATTCTGAGCATGAGGTGGAGCCAGCGTTATGAGAGCGAGAGGTTCACGGAGTTCGTATTCGAATTAGTGATGTGAAGGGGATGTTAAATGAGCGTGATGTCAGACTGAAGTCAAGTAAACATTATGTCACACTGGTTATGTTAGCGTGATGTTGAAATGATAAGAGCATGATGTAAAAGCAGATGTAATCGTGGCATTAAGTGAGCGTGTGATGTAGAAATGTGAGTGTGAGGCCAAATCAATGTGGTGTAAGTTTGTTGAATGAGTGTGATGTCGAAATGTTCTGAAAGTGAGAAGAAATGAGCGTGATGTCAGAGTGGCAGTAGTGAGCGGAGGTCGAGTGAAAGTGATGTAAGACTGGTGATAAGAGACTAGGGTCGAGTGAACGTCGTGTCTGATTGAAGCCATGAGTGTGAAGTTAAGTAAGATAGATAAAGCTTGATATTTCCTTGGACACTGTTCCTTGAGACGCATCTCTAACACACTGGCCACCTTAACTACGCTTTTGACACTTATCGGCGTACCTATGATTTGGTCTCTCTGAATCTCCAGATAAGTTTTTTACGCCTCGCTACTGTCTGCCTGTTTGAACATATGCTTCCGTTCTATCCATCTGATCTACTAAAGACTATTATCTAATACACGAAGTGAACTGTATTAACCGCCAAACTATCCTCAACTAACTTTTATTCTGTCTAAGTTTAACGAAAAAAGTATACATCGTACTGGACCTCCGACACACGACATTCACCTGCATGAACTCGCCCCTGTGTATTCGATCTCCTATCCATGTGTGCAACTCGTTTTCATTCTCTCACTCAGGGTTTTGCACGCTCCCGTTCACCACGAAACAAATCATCTTACATTTTTGGTATTAATGCTCTTAGTCTACGCAGCAACATGATAAATGTATTACGAATGTAGAGTCTAACTAAGATATATATATGTTATTTCAATGGGATATTTTTTTCAGGAAAAACTAATTTGGAAGCATTTCATTTTACACCTATGTTGTAAATCTGTGCAAGACGGTGTAAGTAATAGCAATGATTTAATAGAGCTAGCTTTATCCTGGCCTTTGTAATACTCCTGCTCCTTACATTAGGCCCAACATCAGATGTTCCAATTGTTAGGTGCAGACGCGCGTCAACACAAATGTTGTCTTTGGACATTACCTTTGTAAACAACTCACAAATCACACAATTTCAGCTGCCGATGTTGGAGGCTTTAACAGCAATGTCAGAATTGAAGACATGTCATCCTACGGGTTCCATCTCCGTCTACGAAGGACTAGGTATCCGTGACCCAGTGAACACGCCACCCGATTTTTCTAAAATGTGTGAAATCATCGATTCGCGGTAATGACGCAAATAGATGAGAAAGTTCTATATAATCCTCACTTAACATAGCTTATAAAGTGGTATACATTAGCAAATGATCCTAAATACGACTGCTTATCGAAGATATATTACATATCCAAAATAACTGGTAGACCAGAGGCGTCATTTAAGGGGAGCAGGGAGGGGCATTTGCCCCCCCTGAGTTTGAGATGTAAATAGATTTTATCAATGGAATAGTAGTAAATCAGTGAAAAACGCGAAATTTTACTTATATCAAGGGGTCTTGCCCCCCCAAGCAAAATCTGAAATGACGCTCCTGTGGTAGACACAGAATTATTTATGTTATATGTAACATAATCGCTGAGATCAGACAATAATAAGAATAGACGTTCGAATAATCTAGCTTTTCAACTTAGACATTTTTGTATTCTGATTCGCCGTAAAAATCGAAACAGCAACAAGTCATACTTAACATAATACTCGCTATACGCAAAGAAATATAGAAATACTGAATATCGTTTGTTAGTAGTAAGTATCGTATTTAATTTATAGTGCACTTTTGTGAAATCTTAGCTCAAAATAACTAATATGATTTTGTATACACAACTCCAAAAGTGCTTTATCGACTGTAATTCTCGTTTTCGTGCAATAGTAGGCCCCCAAAACGCAGTTGTTGGGTTGATTGAGAATTAGGAAGGGGTTGTACAAATCCCCAATTTTGTTACAAATATATCAGTTTGGCAAGCTGCACATTGGAGAATAAAAGAAATTGTTTAAAATGACGGTTTTATTGTTGAGAGGAAAATGAATGACATAAAAATTACAATTTACAAAATGATCTTACCTAAGAATTCAAACAAGACGAATGGTAAGGAATATATATCAGAGGAAAGACGTTTCCTTTTTTTAAAAAAAACTCGTAAAATGAAAAATGTTACATAATGTGAAGGTTTAATATAAAAGCCTAACAGCACAACAACAAACTTCCACAATAAACGCAGAGACAAACACAGACTAAGGGACACCATTGGCGTAGCGAACTTCCTTGCTACCCATGCAAGATGGGACCCTAGTTAAGAACCCAATTATTTTAATAAAATAACAATAATGATAATAATTATTATTACTATTACTGAAAACTCGTTTTCTTTCCAAATCTCTGACTCTGCTTAAGATAATGTCAGCATATAGCAATCATGCGTGCAGTTTTTGTCAATGAGCGGTCTCACCAGGTAAGATGCAAAACCGGATGGAAATCTCCAAGGGAGAGGTAAAAAACATTCTTTTGATAAATTCTAGGTCAAAGTTTGAAGCTCTTACTTTTAAGAAGTGCTGTTTTCTTTCTTTTCTTCAGGAACAAATAGGTTTTGGTGCCTAAGAAATTAGTATATAATATTGCAAGTTTGCAAGTGGATTTATTTACATCGTAATTTGTGGTAATAAAGAAATTGTCATTTGAAGACATTATTGTGAAAATTGAGTTTTGTTTCTTCATCCATCACAAGTCTTAGGGGCCCTTATGCCTCGCACCCCAGCAAGATCGATATCGAAAATTTAGGATATGGATATATCAATGTTGATATATTTGCAACATCGAATGTTGATATGTGTCAATATCGATATCGAGAATATCGATATATCGACATATTCCACAGGGTAAGATCCGAGAAATGATGCTTGAAATATAATGCAATCAATAATCAAAATCTAAATATGTTCTTGCATTTCCGTACCCAAAATTGAAGGGGAAGGGGGTGAACTCGAGAGAACATTTAAGACAAAAAGGTTGTTAAAATAAAAGTAGTCATAGTTCCCCCTTGATAGAAAAATCTTACCATTTATCTTTTAATCCTATTTCTGATTGTGATTAGAAATCAGCGACCGTATACATACTTTACATAGTATACCAATGTACTCTATAATTTTTCACAACTAAGCAAATCGGAAGATTGGCAACACTGGTATGGATGTGTAAAGACACATTATAAAGTGCTCCTAATATTTAGTTTAAATTTAAGTGATACTGTTTACGTGAGTGAAGTGATACAAGAATAACGAATTCGGTAAGTACTCTTACATTTAACTAGATACATTTTGTTAAATAATATCGCTGACCTTACTATCTGTTGCAAAAATCATAAATTGATTGACACGTAAACATCAAATACCTGAATAGGAGTACGATCATAAGATATAAACAAACATCATGAGCTCCTGCATTGAGTGTTCCAAACCTGTTCTGATACAAGATGTTACCTCCAAAATTCAGTGCATTGAGTGTCTAAACTGGACCCACCTAAAATGTTCGCAGTTAAAAGAAAGTGACGTGGAATATATGAAACAATCAAATTTGACTTGGAAGTGTAAAGGTTGCATAAAAGCTAGGCGTAATACCAATTCAGAACAGAAT
Organism: Thermobia domestica; assembly: GCF_964235325.1. Taxonomy (NCBI): domain Eukaryota; kingdom Metazoa; phylum Arthropoda; class Insecta; order Zygentoma; family Lepismatidae; genus Thermobia; species Thermobia domestica. The sequence goes on from NC_137458.1 coordinate 306,876,705, forward strand.
GAAGTGCTTCCATCTATCGAAGACATTTATAAACTGTTAAAAGAACTAAAAGATGATATCTCCGTGATTAAAAAAAACAACACTGACCTTGAGCGTGAACTTGGAAAGTCTCTTGACCTGGCGCATCAGAAACTGGATAAAAATGCAGACATCATCAAAAGACAATCAGAAAGTATTTCTGCGTGCCTTGCTACTATTGAACGGCTGAAGGAAGAAAACAACGCTCTCAAAAAGCAGCTACTAGACACTGAGATGAGATTAGATGAGCTCGACCAGTATGGAAGACGAAACACGCTAGAAATACAGGGTGTACCAGAAAAAACGAACGAAGATACATATGAAGTTGTAAAACAGTTGGGCCGTGCTTTAGACATAAACATTGAAAGAGAAATGATAGATGTATGCCATAGAGTAAAGAAAGCTCCTCACCAAACATCAGGAAATTTAATGGTTAAGTTTGTTCGGAGAGAGGTTAAAGAAAATTTCCTCCAGAAACGTAAAGTAAAGAGGAATCTCAATTGTACCCACTTAGGATATAACCATAATGAACCCATCTATGTCAATCAAAGTCTAACTCTAAACCACAGAAAGGTGTTTGGAAAAGCCAGGAAAATTAAAAGCGAAAAGAATGATGCCTTCCTGTGGGTAGATAGTACAGGTAGCATAAAGTTGCGTAAAAGGGAGGGAGATAAAGATGTTTTTATATTACGTAGCCTAGAAGATGTTGATAAATTGACGTAATTTTCAGCAAAAACAGGTAGTAAGAATTGTAGGAAGGGTTAAATAAATGCTTGAAACAAGTTCTATAATTGAAGATATAAATACTCAACAAAATATCGAAACTAATGTATGCGAAACTGTTACTTTATTTAATAATGTATTTAAAGATAAAATTGGTATCAACATCTTGAATCTTAATATTAGAAGTGTTCGTAAAAATTGGGATGAGCTTTTAATTTTATTACAAAATTTAGAATTTAATTTACATGTATTAGTTCTCTCCGAAACATGGCATAATCAATATGAAATATATTTAAAAAATTATCATTGTTTCTTCACAAAACGATCTCTAAATAAAGCAGATGGTGTAATGGTATTCATAAATAATAATATTAGTATTGAGAATATTACAGAATTAGAACTAAATGATGCTTCTGGTCTAAGTTTAAATATTTCATATGGCAAAGAAAACTATAATTGAATGTGTATTTATAGAACGCCAAGTGGTAATGGATGAGAATTCTTACGCTCCTTTGAAAATGAACTTTAAAATATCAAAACAAATGGGTTGGTTATTGGAGACATAAATTTTGACATATTAAGTAATAGGTACGACGAAAATGTAGACAACTACTTAAACATACTTTATAAAAACGGGTATATTTCATGTTCATGTATAAATAATTATACAAGAGTAACTGAAACAACTAAAACATGTATAGATCATATTTTTTTAAGGCAAAAATATAATCAAAATGTCACTGCAGCAATATTGCATACGGCAAATACAGATCATTATATTACTAGTGTTAACTTAAATATGAAAATTGCTGATAAATCAATAACAAACAAACCTAGAACTATTATAGATTACCAAAGACTAAAAAATGAAATACAGAAGTGTAGTTGGTTGAATGTGTATCAAAGTTTGGATGTAAATTTAGCTACTTCAGCTTTCATTTCGACATTACAAAAATGTATTAAAACTTCACAAATAGTAATTGAAAAAAATATCCCAAAATATCGTAAGTTAAAGCCATGGACAACTGACGAATTGATATTACATATACGAGAAAGAGACAAATTAAGCAAACTTGTAATAAAAAATAAAGATAATCTAGAAATAAAAGAACACTATAAAAATATAGAAATAAGGTAACTCAACTGATAAAAATGGTAAAAAAATGAGTACTATAAAAAGCAGATTGTTAATTGTGAAAGGAATACAGGTAAATTATGGAATGTAATATCAAACATTATTGACAAAAAAGAAAACAAAAGCATGGACATTAAAGTAATACAAACGGCTACGGGTAACATTAACTTTCAGCAATATCCTAAACTAGTAGTTGACACATTCAACAAATATTTCTGCAATATAGGTGAAAGGTTAGTAAAAAATGTAAATTTAACCAAAATAAATGAAAATCTAGGAAACAAAGCTAAAAACAGTGTTTTTTACGCCTATTACTGAACAAGAAATCTCATTTTATATAAACCAACTAAAAGCAAAATCGGCTCCAGGACTAGATGAAATAACTGCTAAAATATTGAAAAATGTAAAAGAAGAAATAACTAAACCACTGTTGCATATATATAATATGAGTTTAGAAACAGGTATTTTCCCTAATCAATTTAAACTAGCACTCGTGAAACCAGTATATAAAAAAAGGTCAAGAAAGGATCTCAATAACTATAGACCAATATCGCTACTTAGTAATTGTGTTAAAATATTAGAAAATGTATTAAAAAGAGATTAGTTTCCTTTCTTGAAACTAATAACATACTTGCATTAAAGCAGTTTGGTTTCAGAAAAGAGAGAAGTACATCTGATGCAATTTATAAACTAACGGAAATAATAACAAATTACATGGATCATAATGAAAAAGTAATAACAATATTTTTGGATTTAACCAAAGCATTCGATACAATATCTCATAATATATTGTTAACTAAGCTAGAACATTATGGAGTAAGAGATGTAGTACTCTCGTGGTTTACTAGTTATTTAAGTAATAGATTGCAAGCTGTTAAAATTGGAAATGTTATGAGTGACTTAACACAGGTTAGCTATGGAGTGCCACAAGGATCAGTATTAGGTCCAATTTTATTTATAATTTATATAAATGATTTGTACAATATAGGCATTCATGGCTATATTCAATCTTTTGCAGATGACACCACTATAACAATAACAGGGAAAAAGTGGGAAGAAACTTATAAAAAAGCAGAAATAACAGTAAAGAAAGTAAAACAATGGCTTGAACAAAATTCCTTAGTACTAAACTTAACGAAAACCAATTATATTGCTTTCTCACCAACAATAACCGGACAGCCACAAAATTTTGTCTTAAAATATCATAACTGTATTAATACTTTAGACTGTAACTGTAATATAATAAATAAAGTAACTGAAGAAAATTATTTAGGAGTGAAAATTGATAAACATTTAAACTGGACATCGCATATTCAACATGTAGCCAAGACATTAAGAAAATTGCTGTATAAATTTGTACAATTAAGAGGGTGTTTAGAATTAAAAGCTTTACGTATTTTATATTATGCACTAACACAAAATATATTACAGTATGGTATCTTAAGTTGGGGATCTGCCTATGAGACGCATATAAGACCTTTAAAAGTTCAGCAAAATAATATTATAAGAATATGTTTAAATAAAAACAAAGAAGACAGTCTAGAAAACCTGTATAGAGAATTTTCAGTCTTAACTGTTGAAAAATTATATATAAAAGCAGTCCTACTCTATGTAAAAAACATGAAAATGAATGGAATAAAATTGCTCATGGGTATGGAACAAGAGAAGTAACTCAAAAAGATCTTGAAACAATAAAACTAAATAAGGGTATATCACAAAATCAAACATATTATTTGGCTCCGAAACTTTATAATAATACTCCAAAAGAAATTAGGGAAAAAGGAAAAATGCATAGATTAAAAATACTAACAACTAATTGGTTAAAGGAAATAAAGAATGATGACTTAAGAGCGTTAATGTATTAAATAAACGTATTAAATTAATGTATTAAATTAGTAAATAATCGACTAAAGTCACTTGAAATATGCTTATCTACAACTACTGGGGGTTTATTTTTTTATTTTTTTGAAAAGGAAAAAATAGGGAAGGGAAAGAAAAAATAATGGAGGAGAGAAGGAAGAAAAAGAGAAAAAGATGAGAAAATGATAAAATTTCAATTATATATATATATATATTTATGAAGATGGTTTCTCACTCACAAGCGAAAGCTTCTGTGAAGAGCCATCTATCATAATCATATTATGTCATTAGGTTGTATTATGTATGTGTCTTCTTGTTGAAAGATAGTGTAAAATTAATAATAAATTAAATGATAGTTAATTAAAATTGTAGTAAAAAAGTAACAGCTATAAAAATGATTTATAATATAATACTGATTAATATTAAAGAAACCCTGCGAAGGACTGGAACCTCAAGGAGGTCCGGAGGGTACCAGTCGTAGTGCTAATAAATGTAAAAGAAAAAATAAAATAATTTTATAGTTGTGGTGTGTGTATTAGAAGTGTTGCCACCAATATATATATATATGTATGTGTCTGTATGTCTTTATGTATATCATAGTATGTTTTAATGTTTTTTTGGCCTCGTAGAATACCGGAGGCCATCCGGCCATATAGGCTGGTATGTAAACTAAGTTTTTTGTATAGGCCTGATAATAAGTCTCTGGACTACCGGAGAATTTCCGGCCTAAAAATAGATATACTATTTGTGTGTGCAGTGCATGTGTCCACTATGTTCTGTATTGTTACTTGTATAAAATAAAATAAAAATAAAAATAAATAAATTCCTGTGATACTAAAGTGGAATGTTCTACTAACTAATCATAATTCATTGTCCTTATCTATGTCGGTAATTTTCACATAGACTCAGAACTACAAGACTAATAGAACAAGAAATGGGTAATTTAATTATTTTTCCTTTGAAAATAAATGACTTGTGCATTTTGCTGAGATTGTCGTTTTTGAAAATGCAAATCCTCTATCCCGGGCTAATTCTGGGTTCCGGGGTTTCAAGGCAATCGGTACCCGAAAGTAACAAATATGGGATTATAATAAATGTTAGAAAGACAAAAGCTATAATGATTGGAACGAAGCAGTCAGTCAAATATAGAATTTGGAAAGGACAAAACGAGCAGGTGACTACTTTTCGATCCCTGAGTAGCATTTTAGTGAGGATATGAAATGCGACTTGAAATAAAAGCACGGATGGGATTGCCGAAAGAAGTTTTGAGGAGAAAGAAAAGATTATTTTGAGCAACATTGAATAAATAGTTAAGATAAAAATATCCATAAAATGCTTCGTGTGGAGTATTGTACTGTATGGTGCAGAAGCATGTACTTACCGCAAAAATGAAAATTGACTGGAAGCTTTGGAATTGTGGATTTGGAGGAGAATGGAGAAAATTAACTAGGTCGGAAGAAAACCGAGCGAGAAGGCGTTAGAAATGGTGGGGGAGAAAATAAATTTATATATTAAGAGGAAAGAGAAAAACTGGTTGGTACATTGGGAAACAAGGTCCTGTATCAAAAGGGACGTGGAAGAGGGTATGGTGGAAGGAAAGAGAGGAAGAGTGCAAAGAATACTACAATTGATGGGCAATATAAAAACAGAAAATTCGTACATGAAGAGAAAGAGATTTGAGGGAAGCAGAGGAGATAGAAGCTTCCCATTGCTGTAAGCAAACTGTCAATAATGGCAGAATTACTATGATGATGGTTACGATGGTGATAGGTTCTGTTGGGCCATGTCATTTAGTTTAGTATTTTTCAATAGACTTTCGTATAATATTTCACAATGTTGCACTAGATAGAAAAGTGTCAAACTGAGTGAACATTGATTTAAAAAGTCTAAGAATAGTCTTGGAATTAAAATCATAGATTTTGCATAAACAAATACCAAACTCATTATAGTTTATATCAATGAATGTGTCCGTGGTGTGCATCTATAACCAGAAAAATATAAATTTTAATAAATAAATATTTAAATATGTGACAATATTTAAATTTTCATTTCAAGAGAGATTAATTAGACTGTAATTTGATTATATGATGTTTAAGTAAGAATGTATGGTATAAATATACCAATGTTTATTAATTATTGGAAATGCCTAGAATGTTCAGTTTACCAGAGTTGATTTGAGTTGATTTTTTAGTTTAATGTCCCTTTCAGCAGCGAGGCTATATGAGACGTGGACCTACTGATTAACGTGGAATCCGAACCACATGAGCTCCCGCCGGGAATCGAACCCGGGTCTCCCACGCGAAAGGCGCGTACGCTAACCGCTTAGCCACGGAGGAGCTCTCCAGTTTACCAGAGTAATGCGGTGTCGGGCCACCTGGCACTCTCATAACATCTTTAGTACGACGTAGAGTGGAGTCATAGGGGAGGTGAATATTAAGGAGTTTAATATTACAACCTTTTGTATACAGTGCTTGACTATGTTCTTTGAGAAAGAATGAAGGCGGAAATCTAACCTGGATTCGTTCTCCTAAATTAACCACAAATCTTCTGTTAAGTTCACATCCGGAAATTCCTTCGTTCTTGGGAGGCATTTTACTTCATTCCGATTTTCCCCGAAACGTCCCAAAAACTCCACCTGTGTAAATGTGTGAATTCTCATTCTGTAATATGCAGTGCCATAGATCGTAAATAACATCTCAATCATGAAACGAACATGGCGATTAATCATGATAGTGATGCGACAGGTAAGATATATGGTCAGAATAATCTTTTAACGAAACGTTTGAACACTTACAAAAATAAGGTATCTATATAGAATGACAAAACATGGTGTTATGTTTGTTGGCAACTTTGTGACTTTTTTGCCTCGGAAGTTGGTCACACTGACAACAATATATTGACAAAATTTGATAATGGTCTAATTACTAATTCTTTATTGGAAGGTTTCAAATCGTAAGTTTGAAATCTGTGAGGCGTTGGTCTCTTGTCATATACCGAGAAAATATCAAAGTTTTGGGTTTTCGGTTAACTTCTAAAAAACAATTTGCTGTCTCACGACTCCATCAAACAACTTATAATATTCGACATTGCCCTTTCTTTGCAATTATATTCTGACTTTCTGGAAACGTAAATTAATGACACATAGCTTCTAAATTCTCGTCCTAAAATTATCATCAACTTTCTAATCTTTAATGAATAATCAAATATTATAATTGGTTTGTGGAAATAAATATTCCATGAATTTTTGATTGGTTTAAATAGAGAGTTAAAAGAAAATTTCCTAAAACTTATCATGTAGAATATTGTACTATACACCCTAATAACAGTACCATGAATTTGCACGAGGTACCCAAGAAATAGCAGGTAAATCCCTGATGTACCTATGAAAGTTCAATGTACCTTAGACTAGTGAGTACGCACCGCATCCCAGCTCCTTACCCATGATTTAGTGGCTACAGGAAAGATTTATAGGTATCGAAAATTCGTACCGAAGAATGTACCCATGAAAATAGAGGAAAGTACACGATAACCATTAAAGCAACCGGATAGAAGCCATATTGTGTGTTTTGTTGACGTTCTGTGTGTGTATTATACATACACCCAATTTCAAGGAAAAGTCGGAGGAACAAATCCAATGGATCATATTTAATATTGTAAATAGAAAAAACGTTCGTATTTTTTAGAAATGTACGTTTTCTTAGAAAAAAAAACCATGCCTCTCGTTTTTTTCTAAATTTCGTTTTTATAAATTGTCATTTGTAATGCATCTTACTTCTATTTGATTATGAAATATTTTTATGTGGGCGTAACCACCGTGAAATGCAACATAAATTAAACGCTACATACTGATACGCTACAAATATTTGACAATTTGCATGAATACCATACCTATTAACAATTCGGGTTTCAGCAGTTTTCATCAATATCAACTAAGAAGTAAAAGTAGAAATGATTGTTTTTTTCGTGAAAGCAGGCATTTAATAAGTACGAAAACAATGTTACTAACAGTATAAAATTCAAATAACTTGTTTAAAGGTAAAAACTAATACTAACTTGCCAAATAGTATTTTCCTAAATATCATATATAAATAATTCTTCGACTAGATATATGTGATATGCAGAGCCGGTTCTATCATATCGGGTGTTGCAAAATAAGTGTTACAACTCTTCGGAGGTGAATCCTGCCACTGAGACAAGAGAAAAAGTTCTCTTGAACTTCCGGCAATCGGACATAGTTTCAGATCTACAAGGTCCCGAAAGCGTGGGAAAATGACTTTCGGACGCCAATAGTTCGGAAACTATCCAACGTAAAGAGGGCGGATAAAAAATTCACTGAAGAAGTCATACCTGCTGTATTGAATTTTGCATGTTTCACAATCCTACCATGCACGCGCAAGGGATTCCCCAAAGGAACGTAGGGAGTCCCGGATAATCTGCTAAATGAAAGTTGGTCTAAATGGATATTAATTGATGGGGTTTCTACCAGGCAACGTTAATTCGTTTGTATTAAGTCGATATCTAGAACAAATACAAAATGGCGGACACTTTCATGTCCGTTGTGTGTGGTTGCATAATCGCCAGGTACGGAATTCTGGCCAACAGTGAAGTTCTGAGTATTAGGTGTAGCGTATTTGTACTCAGATGCTCAAGAGAGACATCTGGAGTGTCGGTAGAGCACAACAGACGAAGCAGGGTGATTGACATGTGTGGAAACACTTAACGAAAAATGCCCAGAAAAAATGCACTCATACTAAGTAAACGTGAGTTCAAAGCGTCGGAAATGTAAGGATTAGCGTCAAGAACATGAAAGTCAATTCACCAATAATATTCCCTCAAACCGACGCAATATGATATGCACGGTTGCATACCAATAAGGATGCAACAACTAAGGCCAAGTTGAAATTGTGCAAGGGGACTCACTAAGAAACTGGGTGAACTAAATGAATGTCTCTAGTGCGATCACATGATCGATATTGAAATGCGGACAATTTGTGTGTTGATATCGACATGTAGCTAATGGACAAATGTGAACATGTGCCACTACTGCTGGGACACCGTCCCACGTGGGAAAAATAGGAAAATAACTAATCGGGTTCTGAATCTGAGGCCGTGGGCTCTCAGTAGGATTGGAAACTGCGATCACGCGAGCGAAAGCGAGCGCTCTAGCACTGAGGCTCGAGGGAGCCTGACTTTCTCTGTATACATTTCTTTGAGGAGTACCCACTTTCTTTGGCAAGCGCTCTTTTACAGCCTCCCGACATGCTTGTGTGTTACATTTTGTTACTCCTGCTGCACAGTTGTAAACAATCAGAGCTTTAAGACGTTTTTTTTCAATTTCTCATGTCGTTTTATTTTCCATATGTATGGTGTTCCAGCTGTAGTGTTACATGTGCCAAATTGTTCATTTTCGTCTTTGTCTTGGCATGTGTACTGTGTCTAAGATACATATTTCTGGAGGTATTTTGATATCGAGTACGTCATATGTCCCAGAAGACGTGATACATGATACAAGTTTGTTATTTTCACGGTCTATCACAATTTGAACCATAGATTAAGAAATTTCTTTTCATATGTGTCGACTTGGGACAATGTCCCAAACAAAGTGGGACATTGATACAATCTTGTTCTTGTTGCGTTCTACCAAAAAGTGCACCAGATGTAATAGCAGAATGTACAAGGTTATTTTCCTAGTTTTCGCATGTGAGACGGTGTCCCAGCAGTAGTGGCACATGTTCACATTTGTCCATTAACTATATGTCGATATCAACACAAACATTGACCACATTTCAATATCGATCATGCGATCCCACTAGAGACATTCATTTAGCTTACACAGTTTCTTAGTGAGTCCCTTTGCACAATTTCAACTTGGCCTCAGTTGTTGCATCCTTATTGGTATGCAACCGTGCACATCATATTGCATCGGTTTGAGGGAATATTATTGGTGAATTGACTTTCATGTTCTTGACGCTAATCCTTACATTTCCGACGCTTTGAACTCACGTTTACTGAGTATGAGTGCATTTCTGTGTCTTTTTCGTTACGTGTTTCCACACATGTGAATCACCCTGCTCCATCTGTTGTGCTCTACCGACACTCCAGATATCTTTCTTGAGCTTCTGAGTACAAATACGCTACACTTAATACTCAGAACTTCACTGTTGGCCAGCATCCGTACCTGGCGATTATGCAACCACACACAACGGACATGAGTGTCCGCCATTTTGTATTTGTTCTAGATCGACTTAATGCAGACGAATTAACGTTGCCTGGTAGAAACCCCATCAATTAATATCCATTTAGACCAACTTTCATTTAGCAGATTATCCGGGACTCCCTACGTTCCTTTGGGGAATCCCTTGCGCGTGCATGGTAGGATTGTGAAACATGCAAAATTCAATACAGCAGGTATGACTTCTTCAGTGAATTTTTTATCCGCCCTCTTTACGTTGGATAGTTTCCGAACTATTGGCGTCCGAAAGTCATTTTCCCACGCTTTCGGGACCTTGTAGATCTGAAACTATGTCCGATAGCCGGAAGTTCAAGAGAACTTTTTTTCTTGTCTCAGTGGCAGGATTCACCTCCCAAGAGTTGTAACACTTATTTTGCAACACCCGATATATGCAACACGTGCATTTGCATGGAGCGTAAAGTTTTGAGGGTCCGGCAAAATCTGTCATAACTATATTATTTAAATTAAATATTTCTTGTTGGAAACAGACTTCATAATGATGGCAGTTACATTTACTAAGCTGAAATATTTGAATACTATATTCATAAATTATGTTTAGGTTGCATTAGTTTAAGGTCGCATGGACAACGCTAAAGCAAATGGTCGAATAAATCCGAACAGAAATTGCTTGATTGTAGTCAAATGCAAGAATTCAATTCTAGAATAGTAGCGAATATCTCTTTCATTTAGTAAGTTATCACAGTTTTCATATGACAACTAGTCTTGTTTTTGTCAGAAACAAGTTCCTTATCATTGAAGATAGAAACAAGTTTTTTTTAAAAAAAATGTTAACAGCTGTAGAAGAAAAATCAAGAAATAAAGATAAAAGACCTACTTGCACTGGAATTGCAAACTGATACGTTGAGATTGAAGCTTGATATTGAATTCTATAAAAAGGATTACCAACTTTCGTCTGCAGCTCTGTTTGCTTTATATTTCACTAACATAATAAATAAATATTTAAAGGAAAAAACAGATACAGCGGAATTGCATTTTTATTAACTATTTAAGCCTTTCTGAGCGTGACTGCACTTACCCTCCCCTTCGTTGTTCATGCTGGAGTAGCATACTTTAAATCATGTCTTTTAAGATTTGTTTATTTTTCTGGAGAAAGGGGGAGGCGGCAAATTATGCCATTGCACGGGGCCACAAATTGCCTAGGGCCGGCCCTGATGATATGTATATACAAGACTTAAATATAGGATGACAATTTGAAGTAATGCAGGTTGTTCAAAATCAATATTAGGGTTTTGAAACTTTATAGTATCCATTGCAATTAACTTACAATTATAAATGTTATATCAAATGAAAGAGCAACTCAAAAAGTTTTGTACGCACGCATGTACATGCATTGTTTCCTCTGTCTGTCGTTAGAAAGAGCAAGTAGCAAAGATGGAGACTAGATAGCAGAAAACTTTTTGTTCTAATACACACTGAATCTGCACAGTGCAACCGTCTGTGTGGAGAATATTAAGGAGACGCTTGCAACTACGTCCTTATCGTTTGCAGTTGCTACAGGTCTAAAGCCTACAGACTACAGTTTACGTGCCAATTTCACAAGTGAAATGTTGCTGCATAACAATGAAGATTTTCTGGATCGGGTCCTCTTCAGCGATAAATCGACATTTCATCTAAGAGCTAATATGAACACTCAATGTTTGCATCCGGCCGTCAGCAAATGCTCAGGAGGTGGTATACTTGAAACGAGCCTCCCCTAAATTGAATCAGTTTTGTGCCATATGGCGGAAAGTTTATGGGCCTTTCTCGCCTATCGACTAGATGTGTGCCGTGTCACGAATGAATCTCATATCGAACACTTGTAGCAAAGACTGTTTGAGGTGCTCTTTTACTTGATGAATTGCTTATAATTGTACGTAAAATGTAATAGGTACTACGAAGACTTAAAACCCCAATATTCACTCTGAAACACCCTGCATTTCTCACCAACAGTGTTGGAACTAAGATGTAAAAAGGAGAAAAATTTTCCTTATAGTGTTATTGTTTACAACAACGATATTATTAATAGTCGAGACTATAACTACAACAACCACACGGATTAGTAGTCAAAAACATGCAATCAAATGCATACACTCGGTGACCCCGGTGGCCAAAGTGGCACACACGGATTTGTCACTTCTTTAATCCACTCCTGTGTGGACACTAATTAAGATATCGGGATATTATTCTTGCCAAATATTGTTGGACCATAGTTTATCATATTAAACACGGTTCCGAGTTCGATTCCCGGTGGCGGTAATGTTCAACGACCGAAGTTTTTCGGATTCCACTATGATCAGTAACTCCACGTCTCCTTTAGCCGCCCTAGCATAATCGTGAGACGTTAAACTAAAACAAAACAAACCAAAAATCAACACAATGTGTATTACTAACTGTAAGTCTTTGAATGATTGCATATAGCTATATGATATGGATCGAGTTTGAGGTGGTCGGTGGTCAAACTATAACAAATGAAATGCAGTTAGGGTGTAATTAAAATTTTAATAAAGCAGTGTTTTAATCTAAAACATACACCAGGCCTAAGGCTTAGGGAGAACAACTAGTGCTACTGAAAAGTTGTCAGTTACGTTTAATTTCAGTTACAATTTGCTTTTACGTGTATTGCTGGAACGAAAACTTTGACATTAACATTATAAATAGCCCAAAGACTATGAAAAACTTCGTGTTTTGAAAACATTCTTGCACCATAAAACAAATTACGAGTAATTTTAAAATATTTTGCACTTTAGCTATGTTATTTGCACTATATTTATAATAATATTTAGCAATTTATTTAAGTTCGCAACACTGCTTAAAATAATGTAAGTGCGACTTGTTGTAATTAAAACTACTGAACACTAATGTTATAATGTTCATGCCATTTGAGTTATTAGAGATCTCCAAATTGTTGATTTTAGTGATATGTATTGTCCTTTGTTACACTGAATAATATATGTGCTTGCGTGGTTTAATTTAATATCTAAATTAGAAATATGTAGAGCTCTTTCGTGGCTAAGCAGTTAGCCTATGGCGTGAGAGACCCGGGTTAGATTCCCGGCGGGAGCTCATGTGGTTTAGATTCAACGTTAATCAGCACGTTCAGTCTCATATAACCTCGCTGCTGAAAGAGGCGTTAAACTCAATTAAAAAATGAAATGAAATTTTGGAGTTTTACGTCCCACGGTTATGCCGATTAGGCAAAAGGAGACTGTGATGATGAGAGATGAATGAAATGGTGGAATGAAGAAAGTGGAAGGAAACGGGAGAACCCCGAGAAAACTCATGCACTAAACTAAATTAACTGAACAGAAATGTGTAATATCAAACGTAGTGCAATTTGAGAAATTACAACTTTATGTTGCGTTGGCAACATTGCTTGTTTATCTAGTGGTATTGCAGAGTATCTGGAAGAATTTCCCCTTCCATATTTCACACAGAATGATAAAAAAAATTCAGCATTTTTAATATATATGACTATTATATATAACTAGATGAAATACCTATTTTTCGCATGGGACCAGTATTTGGAAGTCAAGACCTGTGGGAGTATCACTATCTCAGCAACCGCGAAAACTATGTATTTGACACTAATATCGGTCATTTTGTATTATTTTTACATGAATTGGTACCCTCTCCCCAGCAGGTGAACCCCGGCCCGCATGCAATGGTAGCTGAATTTGAAAGTCATCGCTAATGGAAGTGACACCATTGATCTCAGCGACCGCAAAAACTATACATTTGACACTAATATCGGCCATTTTGGATTACTTTTACATGTCTCGGTATCCCTCCTGTGAACTCCGGCCCGCAGCTGAATGGGGTGAATATGGAGGTTAATGCAATCGGAGTTTCACCATTGATCTCAGAAAACGCGAAAACTATTTCACACTAATATCGGTCATTTTGTATTATTTTTTAGTCTCGGTACTCCCCTCCCCCGCAAGTGAATCACGGCCCGCATGCACTGGTAGCTGACTTTGAAAGTTATCGCTAATGGAAATATCATCATTGATCTCAACGACTGCGAAAATTATGTATTCGACATTAATATCGGTCATTTTCTACTACTTTTGCATGTCTCGGTAAACGCCCCTCCTGATTCAAAATTTAAAAAAAAAAAACGCTTCTTCTTGGTCTGAGGCCTGGGACATGATACTTGTCACTCAAATTTCGTAACTCTTGGACTCTCGTCTAGTCCCCACGCCGCACACAGGCAATCAGAAAGACATACACGCAGACACACAGACAAACAAACTCTTCCTTTTACTTATATTAGATATGATATACAGGCGAGGATCCAAGGGGAGTGTTAAAGGGGTTATACCTCCCCTTGACGCTCAGGTATACACTGTATAAAATGGGCTGCAATCCTACTTCTTTCTTTACATTGGGTAAAATATCAAACTATGCTTTAGCCCCTCCCTCGATCATATCCTGGATCCGCTAGTATATATATATATATATATATGTTGAGAGAGGGAGAGAGAGACAGAGATGACTATGCACATCAGCAGTGGATTTTGTTTCGGGAGAGGCTTGAGAACGAGTAAGAAATATTTGTGTTGTACGTGCAATGCGAAGAAATGATCACAAATCTATTTCGGGAGGGGCTTCAGTCCGATAGCCATCCCCTAAATACGCCACTGAACATTAGTCAACCGTTCCCATATTACCTAATACAGCAACGAAAGAAATTTTGAGTAAAGGTCAATCTTAATAGTTGTCTATATCAATATTCGAGACGAGACCGAGACTTTCGAGACTGAGCTAAGTCTCGTCTCGGTCTCGTCTCGATTTATAAAGGTCCGTCTCGGTCTCGGTCTCGTCTCGGTAGATTAAAGGCCGTCTCGGTCTCGGTCTCGTCTCGGTATATAAAAGTCCGTCTCGGTTTCGGTACCATCCCTATCTCATATAGCAGCAATGGTGCTAGATACAAAAAATTTTGAAATTCGATTAGGGATTTTTTTGTAAATGTTCACCCCTACATTTCCCTCAATAATTTCCCACCCGTTGGCAACGCTGTAATGCAACTTACACCAATAAATAGCCACATCGATTTTCTAAACACAAGGCCTTAACCATATCAATCGAATGAATGGTTTTTGAGCAATAAGTCAATAACTGAAAATGTAGAAAAACGCCAAAAGTGACCTGAGTCCGAAAGGAATAATCACATAGTGTCGCTCGTATAGGTACAAAGAAACAAACAATTTGTAAGTTACGAGGACTTCGACTCAAGTTCTGTTGATTATTTCAATAATCTGCACCATAAATCAATAAATAATTGCTGCCAGAAACAAAAAAAAAAAAAAAAAAAAACATGAAAAATATCAATGTTTTTATTGAAAAAATCACAGAAAAAATGATTTTTTACAACACTAATCATATTTAACCCTTAATTGGTGACGTGATGTCCCACGGACACCGAACACCTTTTTTCTTCTTCTCAATCTAGCAGACGATTGACTTTGAATACCTGCCACTCCTAGTACCTTTCTCGTTCGCAATTGGTTATAAGTACCTGTAGAGTTCCAATGTCAAAGCGTCACTGTTACGTTTCCTTGCAGTTAGTAGAGTCCCCGGGACCACACGTCACTAATTGTGTTACTATTTTGTTTTCGGGCAGTGTTCATGAGTTGAGTTGATATTGAGTTTTAACGTCCCCTTGAGCAGCGAGGCTATATGAGAAGGGACCTACTGATCCTCGTGGAATCTGAACCATATGAGCTTCTGTCGGGAATCGTACTCAGCTCTCCGACGCCAAAGGCGTGTACGCTAACCGTTTAGCCAAGAAGGAACTCGGCAGTGGTCACATTCTATACATTTTGAGAAAAAATATATTCACTTTTTCTCGTGCAATATGGTTGACAAACCTGGCCCATCTAATGTGAATATATATAATTCTGAATTTACAGGAAAAAAAAATTAATTGCATGTTACATGTTTCATGTCAGAAAGTGACAGTGATGTAGTTTTAAGTATTTCGTTTATTTTAATTCCCTTATCAGTGTCAGTGTCGCCATATATAAAGGTATCTTTATTTACATTAGAAAACTTATACCAGACTGGTTTGAGCATGTTATATCCATGCATATTGCTATATTTCTTTATTATATCTATAGTGCGTTATGTCCTATAGCTAAATGTATAATTAAAACAAGCTTATCTCTCAAAAGGAATTGTGCTTCTTTTTATATTTAATAATGAATAAGGGTCCCAGGGATCTCACGTCACTAACTATGCAGTAAAAATCACTACACCAGTTGAAGGTTAAAGTAAGTAGAACATCCTGTATTTGTAGTTCTATTTGAATATTGTAAAGAGAGTATACTTTACAATATTGTCTACGGAATATACTATATTTCACTATGCTAGCAATAGTTTCTTTTAAACACAATGGCTGTTTAGGCCGATCAGGGGATGTGAATTTTAAGTTTTTTTTTTTTTTTTTTTTTTAACGTGCACCACATGCTAATTTTAATGACATTAACTGAATAATATTCGGACTTTTCCGTAGTTGCTATAACGTATCTAGGAAAATGAAGAATCGTTTATGAAATTGAAAATGCAAGAGCCATCTGAGAAAATAACTAAAGGTAAATATTTCAAACTGGATTCAGCACACATGCTTAGGAATTACTGCTATCGCCGAACCACACGAAAATCGAAAAAAAAAAAAAGTATTTATTAATTTCTCCCCCTACTAGTTTGTAACCCTGACTCACTTGGTAGATATTATTGTTCGAAATACAGTGTGGATATATGGTTAAAAAACAGTGCATAAAATACGAACCAACCTGTGGCCACTATAAAGCTCGAGTCCTGTGTAACCGAATCAGGGTAGGAGTGTAGCAGAAGACCCGAATTGTAGCGAGGGGGTGTGTCCGTAGTGAGCAGGCGCATCAGCGACGGTAGAAGAAAAACAGCTTATATGTCATAAAATGCATGACTTACGAGGAAGGTCCATAAACCGAGAGAGTTGAATTTTGATGAAAATTTGTGACAAGATTCAGTTCGAGTTGCTAAGTAACGTAGTAATAGTCACTCGATACGCAAATGCTTCGTTGCTGCTACACCGACGCCATCTTGAAATCCAGTAGGCAATGTCCAAGAATACCCTTTTGGCACAAAAATGAAAAAGCTTTAGATAGATCAGACTTCAGTATTGTAAACCAAGGTAGAGCATCTATGTGTAGGAGTACTTCCAGTGCATGATCGCCATTTTGAAAGGCGCCATATTGAATCGTGGTCAAATATGATAAATGGCAAGGGGGACATGTAGGATATCAAATAGCATTGGAATTTACTCCTAAATCCATTTCCGCAACCAAAGTTTACATATCTGTTTTCACTTCAAAGTTAAGAGCTCTCTTACCTACAGGAACATATAAAAACTGTGTGAGTTAGACTTGTGTTATGAAACATGGTCGTGCGAGCAGTTGCAAGTTTTTAACTAATGCAGTAGTTAATGCAGTACAATAGCCACTATACCAATCAGATCTTGAGACTAGTGAGAGAAATCGTTAATTAAATTGAAATTCCTGTAGTGAGAAATGGAATAGCATCATGCTAAAAGTTATACATATTTAAAAGTGCGATGGAATAGACTGCTCGTCAATGAAACACATGCTTAATAGTACTGACGAGCAGAAAATACCAAAGGGATTGTTCGGATATATATTAGAAAAATGATATAAACTGGTGAATATTAGTTGAACAACCAAAATTGTTCGGATTCTACTATAATCAGTAGGTCCACGTCTCCTTTAGCGTAGCAGGCATAAGTGTGGGACGTTGGACTGAAATCTTTTTTAGGCAATTTTACGTGGTCCGTTATAGTGTTAAGTTTTCTTCTCCAATCTTGAAACCTTACGTCCTTATTGTTGCAGAATATTGCGTTCTTTTCCAAAACTCATGCTTGGCAACCTGTAATTTACCGTGCATATTACGAAGTTAAAATACTTTAATGTATTTATTGCCAGTTGTCTAAATACAATCGATTTATTGCTGACGCATTGAACAATTAAGGGGATTCAAATTATCAGTTCACAGCCTTTCTTAGAAGAAGATACAACTGGAAACTTAGAATTCACTTTTCTTGTGTCTGTTGTGCTATTAGTGATAAGATGAAGCATACACACCTGCTAAGAATAGATGGCAATAAAGATTATTACAAGATTCGATACCTAGTTGCAATCCATAAAACAAGCCTATTTCTTGGTTTTTCCTTCAATATTAAATAATTAAATATCTGCAACTTTCCACCTTTAACGATAAAACACTTGCTTATAATAAGGGTAAGACTAGTTTTCATATCAAAACTGTGATAAGTAACTAATTGTAGCAGGTGTTCACTTGTTCGGTGTACAAGTTAAATGGCAGAATTTTCATAATGAAAATGCATTCTGTTGTGTATCGTCAATTTTGTCGGCCAGTCCTAAACGACATGCTTGTATATGCATGGCAGAAATGTGGGTACATCACAGGAGCAATATTTGGTTCATTTACAAATGTTCTGGAGCAGTGCCGAATTTACGTATAAGCTAAACAAGCTATAGCTTATGGCCCCATACCCTTGGGGGCCCAAAAGTCAAGGAAAAAAATTGAATGTACATTTTCAAAATATAAGAAAAACAATAAATAAAGTAACATCTAGGGGTTCTATATATAGCAACAATGCTTCGTTAGTGCTGGCCCCTATGATATATGTAATGGGGCCCCTTCTGCTAGTCTGCTTCGTAAAATATCACTGGTTTCTTCATTTCTGTATATAGGGACCTACGTTCATCTGGACACATAAAGGGCCCCATTATCTTCAGTAACTTAGGGCCTTACCAAACCTAAATCCAGCTCTGTTCTTGAGACTAGCAGAATATAGTGTCTGTGGTCATGAAGATTGTGACGAAAGTGCATTTGTTAAGTGTTTATACTGCTCCACGATGCTGTGTGCTAATCTCTTCGTTTTTGATCTCCATCATCACAACTGAAGAGAAAAAAGTTAGTAGGTTAATATTCGCTTTTGTGCATCATTTTTATATTATTTTTCTAATAATGTTTCTGTTAATTTTCTAATAACTTCAAGACATACTCTTGTAAAGTCATATCTGCCGTTGCACCTAACTTATATTACAGCATTAAATGCTATGCATAATCGCAACACACATAGATCATATATATATAGTACACTTAAAAATAGGTATAAATTCTTAAAGCGCTCCTATTCCATTTTTCACTACAGGAATTTCAATTTAATTACCGATTTCTCTCACTAGTCTCAATATCTGATTGGTATAGTGGCTATTGTAGATCAAGCCTACTACTGCATTAGTTTAAAACCTGCAAGTACTCGCACGACTGCATTTCATAACACAAATTTTACTTGCACGGTTTTTATATGTTCCTGTGAGCGAGAGAGTTCTTAACTCTGAAGTGAAAACAGATATGCAAACTTTGCTTACAGAACTGGATTCAGGAGTAAATTCCAGTGCTATTTGATACCCCACATGTACCCTTTACCATTTATCATATTTGACCGCGATTCAATATGGCGCCTTTCAAAATGGCGATCATGCACTGGAAGTACTCCCACATATAGATGTTCTACCTTGGTTTACAATACTGAAGTCAGATATATCAAAAGCTTTTTCATTTTTGTGCCAAAAGAGTATTCTTGGACGTTGCATACTGGATTTCAAGATGGCGTCGGTGTAGCAGCTCAACGAAGCATTTGCGCATTGAGTGACTATTACTACGTTACTTAGCAACTCAAACTGAATCTTGCACAAATTTTCATCAAAATTCAACTCTCACGGTTTATGGACTTTCCTCGTTAGTGTTGCACAGCGTCACACGACTTGTGGATATTTTTAAATTTATCTTTTTGGTTTAAACCATTTTAATAAAACGCCAGGTTTAAACGAGGGTTCAGGCAACATTGCTGGATTCAGGTTCATTGCAGGTTATCAGCTTTATAGAAGACGCGAGCTTCGAAAACGTTATCTCAGCTGACAAGCTCTGAATTAGGGGTGTAGCCAGCAGGTTTATCTAGGAGGTCCCTGTCATTTTTTTAGGGGAGGACAGCTACAACTTACAAAACCAAAATATGTGTTACGGTTACTGATTTGGAGGCCTGAAAAAACGGAAATTTTTGGTTTTCGTCCGGAAAACTAAAAACACCTTTTTCATTAGCTTTTGTTTCTGCTTTCTGTTTATAAATATTATGTACCAGGTAGATTTTTATTATACTTAACCAAGAACTACAGCTCCGGACGAAACGTTGTTCCCTTGTGCATAACTATTACAATTTAAACTCTTGTACACAGAACCTATCTAATAAGACTGATTTTCTTTGAAATTTCACTTAATTTCTTTGAGATTTCCTGACAAAAATATTTATTTATTATTCATGACTAAAACACCATATAAATTCTCGTATTGGCATAAATTCACAATTATTCTAAAATAGGTCTATATAAAATATTTTCAAGGTTCATATTGGACATGATCCGCACAGGAGCACTAGATCAATCAACTGTAGCAAGCTGTGTATTTGGTCATTCGTTACATGGAAGAGATACCATGCTATTGTTCGATCGGTAAGGAGCGGTAAATAATTAACGATTACACTGGTCGGCTAAACGAAACTTTTTTCGCTCCCACGAACGAAAATAGGTGATTCCTATAGGTTTCGAGCTCCTGAGTTCGAATCCGTAACCCGTTTCTCTCAGGACGTACCAGTTCTCAGGGAGGAGGGGTGTTTCAATATCCGCCCAAAGATGCCATTATCCACCCATAATAATTTGCACATTATAATTTAAATATAAATAAAAATTATGCAGATAAAATTGCATAAAAAGTTAATGCTTACACTTACGTGTCACGATTCCAACAGAAGTCTGCCAACATATCCACACTCTATTTACCACTGTAGCGCCTCTCCATGGTAGCTATTTGCTGGTGAAACCTTTCCCCGTGTTCGTCAGAGACCTCCCCAAGCTGTACATTTCAGGGAAGAAGTCCAGGTGTCAATGTAGGAAGTGTAACTTCAGGGACACATTACATCCCATGTTACGAAATGAAGTAATTAACCTGCCCACAATGTCTTTGTAATCAGGTGACTTATGATTCCTTAGAACGTTACTGCACACTTTTCAAAAGGCCTCCCAAGCCTCACTTTCCACTTCATTAAGCTTAGAAAAAAATGTAGTATCATTAAAAACGTCTCTGATTTGAGTTCCCGTAAAAACACCTTCTTTCACCTTGGCCTCGCTGTATCTTGGGAATAGTTTTCTGAGATGATTAAATGCTTCACCATCCGGTTCAGGGCCTTGACGAAGACCTTCATGAGCCCTAATTTGATATGAAGGGGTGGTAAGAATATTTTCTCCGGATCCACAAGACGTTCATTAGCCACGTTCGTCTCCCCTGGGACCAGTTGCTTCCTTGGCGGCCATTTTGTGATGGTTTACTTATCTTTGGCTCGACTATCCCAATGACACAAGAAGCAGCAGTGCTTTGTGTAACATCCTTGTAAACCGGTGAGGATGGCAATAACCTTAAGGTCAGCGCATACAGACCACTGGAACTGTTCGTACTTTATTTTCTGCAATAGGTTTCGCGTGATCTCGTATGTTTCTTTTATATGTGCAGCATGAGCAATAGGGCTTGCTGTCTTTTCATTGCCGTTGTGTAGTAACACTGCCTTGAGACTTATCATAGAGGAATCTACGAATAACATCCAATCTTCAGTGTTGTAGTTCAACTTCAGTTGCCCCATAAGCGATGGAATGTCACTGCAACAGCTATACCAAATCACCATCCTTTGTAAAATTAGGAACTAGGCTCACCTCTCTTTTCCTATACATCGATATATTTACATCTTGGTTTAGTAGATTACATTGTTGAAGTCATGATGCATGCAACAGGGCCTTAGACTTGGGAAGGTTTAAGTCTCTGATCATATCATTAAGCTCTTCCTAACTTATCACATGTGGTTCATTAGTGTCAGGCACTGGTGCGTAATTGGAATCTGACTGTGTACTCTAAGATTGTGCAACACCCTCACAAGCAGCAGGTTCTTCATCGGATGAAACACTGCACAGGGTGTTTGATTCTGGTGGTACGGGTACAGGCAGACAAACATCATGTTTCACAGACCTCCTCACGGAATCCAAGTTAGGATACTGTATTTGATGCTTCATGTTTTTGAGAAACATTTTATATTAGTCAGACAGAAGTAACAGTCTGAAACATGATCACGGGGCTCGCGCCAAACCATAGGTGCGGCGAACGGCATCGATTTATGCGTAACTGTCACTCGTATATTTTTTCAGGTCAAATAACTTATGCCATATTGCCAGGTTATTCATGAAATACTTATTTATGAAATACGAATAAAATAGGCTGAGCCGTTTTTGAGAAAAGCATCGATAAAAGGCTCAACCCCAAGAATAAACTACCCCTCGCAGATTTTTCCCGGGGAAATGTCTTATACCACAATATAGGGTTCTTAATTAAATATTGATTTATGAAACAAAAAAAATGTTGGAGAAATTTTTTAGAAAATCGTGTTTTTTTTGGGGGGGGGGCGAATGGAGAGTCATCTGCAAAGGAATTGAGCGCTACGTGAGAGAAGCACTTGTGTTTTGTGTGGAAGCAGACGATGTTGCGAGATGCGGAGATTAAATAAAATAAACAAATAAAAATAAAAATAAAGATGGAAATATATGTTGATGCGTTAATAAATTGTGTTTTTGATAAATTTCCTTGTGGAACCAAGCACATCCAGATTACCACAAACGGCACATCGTGAACAAATTATGGGAAGATGTGAGCAAGGAACTTGGAGTGGAAGGTATGCCAATTGGTATGACGAACCGCGAATTTTTATTCAACTTATATTTCCTCTCTGTTCCTCAAATAATGATTTTATGAATACATGTAATTTTGACAAATATTTACAAATTGACAACTGACAAATATGGACAAATATTTGATATAGCAAAAATGGGTTTCTTTTACTCATGGAGAAAAGTTTCTTAAAAGTGAGTTGATTCAGGGGCGGATCCAGGAGGCGATCGTCCACCCTTCAGAAGAGGAAGCTTTGTTATTTTATATAATAATAAAACCCATCCCACAGTTAGGAGCTGTTAAATGTAGCTAAGTAGCGAATTACAACCCTCCACCCCTCCCAGAAGTCCGTTCTGGACCCACCTCTGGGTTGATTCTGTAATCTCTAATTTTATTAAGTTAACTTATTTTAAAGTGAAAATAGTAGCGGTTACCACGGAAGCATAATAATAACGGAAACTACATACACTCTATTTTGCACACATAGGAATTTTATTTTATTTTATGTAAATTGTTATTTCTTAAAGAATCGAAAAGAGGACTAGAATGGAAATTGATACATATTATTACTATTTAGGCTTCAAAGAACGTTTTAAAACACACTTTCATACCGTTTCAGATTTATTGAAGATTCAATTATGGTGCCATTTTACACACTTGAGTAAGTGCAACCTAGAGCATGTGAAATGTAAAATTCAATGACTCGAAGTATTTTAGTATATTGTTTTCCCTTATGTATAATCTCTATTCTTTTGCTGGAAGTCAGTAGTAATTAAGATTTTCCCCGGGAAAGGGACGTACGGAGGTAGTGAATCCCTCGAAATCCCGACTTTTCTTGAAATTTTGCCTAATTTTACACATTTATATACAATTTGTTCTCATACTGAATTTAGATTCCTTCTGGAATAAATTTCTGCATTCATGCCTGATCGGAGGGATGCAGATCTTTTAAAAAAATGTTTCTACCTTTCTAAAAAGAGTAATATACTTATGAAATAAAATATTAACTTTAATTCATCTTTACAGTTGTGAAAAAGTGCAATACTCGTTGACAACACCCTTTATTCTTAATTAATGTTGAAACTAAAATTCGCATTCATTTCAATATTTAATAAGTACTAATTGACTACAAACAAGGTACGTCGTCTTGTAGAAAATTTAAAAACAAATCAAAGCATTGAATATCTGAAAGGGGCAAGCACCCATTCGTCCCCCGTTATATCCACCCTGAACACTATAGTTGTAACAGTTATAGATTTGGTTTGTATGTTATGATCTTATATCGAAATTCGAATTTATTCAACACTCATTTGCTGGGGTATCCTTTCCTGATTATTGAAGTAAATTGTAAGTTCCTTTTGAATGTTGTGTGCTGCAATAGTTCCTCTGTTTTGGCCAATTGAAGCCTATCGAACTATAGAGACTGCTCTGGTCTAGGAGTTTGTGCTGATACTGCATCTTGCACATGAAGTAGTAGCAGGGCGAACACCTTCTTTATCAATTATAATATTATGAAGTACACAAACACATTTCAATATATAATCTGCATGTTCTGGTGTTGTTTCTATTGCCTTTGTTAAGATTCTCCATTCGCTTCTCTTAATGCCGAAGGCACACTCGACAACACATCTTGCGCGTGACAAATGATAATTGTAAATTCTTTGCTCACGTTGTAAATTTCTGTTTGGGTAAGGTTCCATCCCTCTTCCCCTAAAAGGAAATACGGCATGTAGTATTTGTTCCGGGTAGCTCTTTTTCCCTCCTAATACCAAAAGCACCAGTTTCTATCAAGTGATAAAGACTGGAATTACAAAATATTCTACCATCGCTTTCTTTTCCATAATGCCTAGCATCAATAAATAAGAATCTGTAATGAGAATCAGCTACGGCTTGAAGGACAATGAAATAGAAACGCTTATAATTGTAATACATGCTTCCAGAATTTGATGAACATTGCAAGCGGATATGCTTCCCATCAATGGAACCGTAAAATTAGGGAAGTTCCATTTTTCAAAGAAATTGTTCGACACCTCTTCCAAATAATCTATAGAAGGTTAATGATCCTTTTCGAAGTAATTATAAATAACTTTACATGTTTCATGAAAATCTCTTCCTACTGTGGTATTGGAAACTCGAAAACAAAATGGCAATGCACGAAATGATATTCCAGTAGCGAAAAGGATATATACAATATTTTTACTACAATAAAATATGTTTACTTAAAAACGAAAAGAAATATTTGTTCAGTTTTACGTCCTACTTTATGTTCTGTAGGCTAAATGAGACAGATGATTAGCTAATTATTATGAAAGAAATTGGCGGAATGAGAATATGAGAGGAATATGGAGGACCCCGAGAAAACCAACGGACAACATGATGTTCACCATTAACTCACACGGCCTGGGATCAAACTAGGGGCTCCTAGCCCCATAGTTAAGCACTTTACCAGTAAATCACTATATCCCCTTATTTTCCTTTAAATGTGATAACTAACGTTGAAGATATATCCCTTACGTAACAACAACAACAACAACAAAAAGGGCAAAACGTTTATAATGCCAGTTGGTACAGGTTTATATTAAATAAGGGGTACATTTACAAACTCGACTAACTTCTCTGTGATGGCCTGTTCAGTACTTTTGATTTATTTTAAAGTATTTTTTAATCTCTCATTCATGGTTACATATTTTTTTGGTCTTAAAATACTGTTACAATTTAATTTTTAAAATATGGGGGAAATGTCCCCAAGTCCCTCCTTTTCAGCTGACGCCTCTATTATTACCGGTACATAGTACTCATACATATGAATATTCTATAATTTGCGAGAAGACGAAATTATAATGGAAATCAAAATAACGCAAAGAAATTTCTACACTGCAACATGTTTAAAAATTAAACATTCGGACTGGAAACTGCAAGACAGAAATAGCGCTTTAACCATCTTCGAGGATTGCCTTTTAAAGAAGGAATGAGAGAGAGAGAGAAAGAAAAGAAAATTCCATTAGCTCCGTCAGCAAATTCTACTAGATAGCATGAATGGTATGGTGACATCATATTGACTGCATACTTGTATATTGTTTTGACTATGCTCACGTTCCTTCGTCGAATTATGACGTAAGCACGACACAATCAGAGGTGATATACGTACAATAATCAGAACAGTGAATTTGCATGTTCTGTTGCGTTTTTCTAATCATATTGCAACTTCTTTGATTAATGTATCAGTCTCAGAATATAAATAATATTTTATTGTGTCCAGTTTCCAGTTGATGAATTCTTAAAGTGATGTGGCGGTTGCTATAGACATAGACTAATTGAATGCTCATATGCCAGAGTAGTCTATCTACCTTTTTCACCAATTTTTAGTTAATGAATGCTTGTTACATTTAAAAAAAATGCTCTTTTTCTTATGCCAGAATGAACCAGGCAATGTTAACATTAATTTCAAAATAAAAGGGCCACTATCTCTTTCTGGTATAAGAAAAAGCACATTTTTTATGTAACAAACATTCATTAACTCAAAATTGGTGAAAAAGGTGGATAGACTACTCTGGCATATATATGACTATCCAATTATATTAATTAATATATGTGCTATAGAGCACTAACCTCTAAGGTTTCTGGTTCGATTCCAGATCATGTGAGTTTGTGAAGACAACATTTCTTAAAATTCTCCTATTTCCTCTTACATTGTTATTCCATCATTTCTTTCCCTTCCATTATTCATCCATTTCCTTTAGCCAAAGAGCATAATTGTGGGACGTAAAACTAAAAACAAAAGATATTCTTAAACAGTGAATTAATAAATCTAAAACTACTTTTTAAAAAATGTTGAAGAATCCTTACTGTATTAAATAGTTAGTGGACATGCCTGTATGCAGGGTCTTGTGTTCGATGTCTAGTAGAGGAGCAAAATTTTCGTTGAACGTTCAGCATCTGGTTCGCCATAGCCCTGCTTCCTGCATGAGACTCAATTTATATCTGTACGCGTATGGAAAAGGAATCCTAAATTTAAGTACCAGTATAGATATAAATGGTTTTGTAGCCCAAGGTCAATGTTTCAAATGTCGCTGTGCCGCGCCAAACAAAATTAATATATAATATGTAAACATGACTGGCCACTGATTTTACCTTATGTGTTAAAAGAAAATCTTACGTGGCATTTCCCAGATAGCAAAAATGGCTTGCAACAAACCTCCAGCAGATTTGCAATTCAAGTCTGGCAAACTTGCAGCAGACTTGTGATGGAAGTCTGCAAAATTGATGCAAGTTTAATGCAAACTTCCTAGTTGACGCTCTTCGAACTTGCAGCACGCCTGCAGTGCAAGTGTATGGTAAGTTTGCAAAGCAAGTTTCTGCAAGGGGTTTACTTGCACAGTAAGCCTACTACAAGTTTCCACTTGCACTGCAGGTGCACAGCAAGTCGGCAGCAAGTTAGTGCAAGTATGACGCAAGTCTTTGCAAAGATACCACTTACACTGCAAGTCTACAGCAAGTTTGTAGTAAGTCTTCTGCGAGTATATACTTGCATTGCAAGTCTACAGCAGGTCTTCAGCAAATGAATGAAGTAAGTTTTCTACAGGTATATACTTGCATTGCATTGCATGCCTTTTACAAACCGAACATTTACTGTATACGAACAATCACACAGTATATTTTGCTCAACAACTTTGTCAAACAATACACGTTTAAAATATAAATTATCTCTACATACTGGATACTTACATAATTATCTTAATTATCCATTTGTTTTAATGCTTCACACTTCGCACCTACTACAAATGGCGGCCTGGCGGGGAGATTTCTAAGATTAGACTTTTGTGCCACCTGTTGGTAGAAACTAGAACTGACACACTTGCTACAAAGTTGCTGCAAACCTCCGAGATAAGTAAAATCTAGCAAGTGAAAATAGGACTAGCTCGGGAGAGTAATGCTCCCGGAAGTAGAAACGAGAAACACATTTCTGATTGGTTGGCGTTATCCACTTCTTGCCACGTTGCATTCAAATAGCAGACAACAAACGCTTGTTGTTGTCGGCCTCAGTGGCCGAGTGGGCTAGCGCTATACGCTAGTAATAAAATCCTCTTTTACCGCGAGTTCAAACCCCGCCCGAGGAAAGTTTTTTTTACATTTTTTTTTACATTTTTATAACACTTATTAAATTAAAATAATATGAAAATAATACTTAAAAGAGTGATTTATTTATTTTTATGCAGATAAGTAGTTGTAGTACTTATGCCCTTGTACTCCATGACATAGGGCCATTTTGTTCCCCTTGTACTTCATGATATAACTTTTGTGACCAACTTAAAACAACTGGCTAGGATAGCGCGTAAAACAGATGTCTAGAGTAGCGCGCGGAAAAACGTACTTCCGGGAGTATTACTCTCCCGAGCGGGTCGTGTGAAAATCAAATTACGACATTTGCGGGTAACTCTTTCAAAACGCCTGCAGCAGGTGTACAGTGCACGGAAAGTCTAGCAAGTTAAAATCAAATATAGTGAGAGACTTGCTGCAAACCAACATGCTATTAGGGTTATGTCCAGCCAGACTTGCAAATAATCTATTTAATAGGTTGATTGCTTTTACCAGTGACAACGCAAGAGAGGAGCAAAACTCCCCCACTTCCTTCCAGATAGGTTGTATTATCATATAACTGAAGTAATGTAAAAATATTTTCGGTATACAAAGAAACAACTGTCTCCCATAAAAAAGTCTCTGCCCGTCCCTTTTTCCACAAGAAAGTTAAGCTAGTGACGTCATCGCCGGTTTTTAATCTTTCTTTTAATACAAATTAGAGATACAAAGTTTATAAATTTACTTGAGTGTTATGCTTCATTATTTGAGACACTAAAAATACTAAATATTACGGGCCTTATGCAGAATCGTTTTGATGCTTCATTAGTGCCATACTAAAGAATTCGACTAACATACCTGCATTAGTCAGTTCTTTAGTATGACGCTAATCATACGTCAAAACACTCTGCATAAGGCGGAATATGTTTAATATTTCCAGAGAAGTTGAGAGTCAGATGGAGACATGGGCTCCGATCCTGGGGGGCCAAGGGGACCCGGACCCCCTAAAGCTCATGTGGTCATCCTTATTATATTTAAGAATATACAATATTTGGCATAATTTGAAAGCAATTTGTCTTAAAATCCTCATAAATGCCTACTGCATCCGATTACCCCCCTCCCTCCAAATTTATACAGAAATAGGCGCTCTTGGATGGAGAGGATTAGGGACACATTTAGGAAGGAATTAAAGAGATTGAAGTCAGGTCGTTCGGGTGGCTTAGCTAGTTCACAATCTTCCCTTTTAAATCTTTAATATTTCTCTCTCAAACAATGATACCAAGAGCTTTCTCAGGGAATATTCCCTCGGAACATGTACAAATGTTACCGCCTTCGGAGGTACAGCAGGCAATTGCCACCACAGATGAGATTGTTCCAGACATATTACTGTTACCGGGACCATCCCATGAAAATACTAATGTAGCAACTGGGACCGACTGCTTTAAGAAGTCAGTTTTCAAACAAATTTCATCCGACTTCAGTGAAAAACTATTAGCGTTGAAAGAAAAAAACATGTTGTATCTTTTGAAATTAAAACTATGCACAATGACAGTGCTTACCAGTCTTTAATGAGTTTGCACCCATTTTAAAAATCAGTCCCAAAACATAGGAAGCTCGCCGTCCACTCCAAGTTTGAACAAGTTTTTATTGATGAAGAACAATTGGAGGAAACAGTTTCCTCAATACCGCCATCACGTTCTACATCTGCATCGCCAAGCGAGCTATCTCATACGTCAGAAGGACTGATCTATCAAACTGATGAGACAGGTTAAACATATTATGTAACATTGAGCTAGTGGTTTCAGAATACAAAAACATCAAATATCATCACTCGAAATTTTTCTTAATTACTATGGTTTTCTTTATTTAAATACAAATTTCAGAAAAAGTGAAAAATTACATTGTTATTCCATTGTCTACTACTTCATCTTAGGTTGCTGATAAATTTGTATGCATTTTTAAGAGGAAATGGTTTCAAAAGTACAAAGCAGACAATATAATAATTCAGGGAATCAGTACAAAGTGGTCTAACAAACATTTTCTCTTAAAAATGGAGAAAAACCAAGTTACACATGTGTTTCTTTTACAATATATGTACGAACAATGTATGACTCATTCAACCACTTGTGCATGCGTTTGGTATATTGTATCGTGTCGGTGGCGACTGCTTTGAAACAAATGTAAACTATGAGAATTAATCAGTCATATCAGTAATTTCGTGTGGAGAAGAAACAAACTTCTAAACGTTTAGAAATTAAGAAAAGTAATATACAACATCCAATCGGAGGCAAAGAAATCTAATGTAACCACACTAAAGACAAATCATTTACCGTAGTGATCATGGTTCAGTGGTCAAGGCGCTCGACCAGTAATCCGGACATTCTTGGTTCGAATTCACGTCGCACATTCATTTTTTTGCTTTAGGATTTTTGATCGGCGATGACATACGTTTTATTATATTCAGATATTTGAATACTCAGATGTTTCAATATTTGAAATATCAAATCTTCAGGAATAATAATAATTATAATTACCTCGTAGAAGATTAAAAGCTAGGAGCTTATTATCGCTTAGGTCATACCATACCATGTCACAAGCAGAAACATGACATTTGGCAAGAATATTTCGCTTTTGTTTGATGTTGTCCATGAGAACAGGAATTTCTCATCTCCTTCTAAAACAAATAAAATAATATGAGAATTTACATTTTACGAACGAAACGAAACAAGGCTAACTCAAATTATCGTATCGCTTTGGAAATGAAAATCGAGACGACACGACAAGCATCGTAAACATTTCTCGTCTTTTCTCGTTTCTCGAAATACTGTATGTCCAGTCTTCAAGTAACAATTGCTCTGTAGACTGAATCTTATAGGCTATTTTGTTACTTTGTATTTCAGGGCTCGTTGAATAATGGTTTGTAGTGTAGTTTTGTAGCAAAGCTTTTATAATTACCTCTGCATATATTAAAAATTAGTTTATTATATGCCTTACTGTTGCGTGATATTCATTTATTTTTATTACAGTTATTTTCCTTAAAACATACATTAGAACACTTGCTACATGAAACTGTAGTGGAACGCTTTAGTATAAAATTTGGGTAGTTGCAGAGGTGTGTCTTAAAGGTACGTAACCCCTTCCCCGAAGTCTCTACTTTTAAGTAAGTTTTGCCAAATTTAGGGCAACTTTAAAACTTTTAATATTATTATTATTATTATTATTATTATTATTATTATTATTATTATTATTATTATTATTATTATTATTATTATTATTACTGAAGTGTTGTCACTTTAATGGATCACCCTGTTACACCCAGCTTCTGCATAGTAGGCATTGCGCTGGACAAACACCGTACGTGTAGGTTTTCTCGGGGTTTCGCTTCCTTCCAATTTCTTTATTCCTAAATTTCTTTTATTCTCATTGTCGACACTTCTGTAGCTTAGCTGGCATAACCATTACTTAAAAACAAATTTTCCTATGGCTGATGTGAGTTCAGTATCCCTTCTTTTTACATGAAATTTGCCTGGAAACATTCGGTTAACATTTAGCTAGTTGTAGTGACGTATGCAGAGTATATGTCCCGATGGTCCTGGCACTTCTCTGCAATCGCGACAATTTTCTCACTTTTGCCTAACGCTAGGGCGATTTTAACGATTTTAATACAATCTCTCCTCATATGGAATTTATCTTCTATATTATTATTATTATTATTATTATTATTATTATTATTAATATTATTATTATTATTATTATTATTATTATTATTATTATTATTATTATTATTATTATTATTATTATTATTATTATTATTACTGAATATTTGAGACCTCAATATTGCGCCCTATTAAAATGCAAATAAGCATACTGACGTTAAGAAAAATTAAAGGAATTGTTTTGGACCATCTATACGAATGAATTGCCTTATAAGAGATACTTTAAAAGGAAAAGAAAGGGGAAAAGGTGTCAGCTCTTGGACAATACGTCAATCGAACCTTCGGATGCCTTAACAGAAACTAAGTACAATAGGTCTTCATAACAATACATAGTAACGCCCTTTCTTTCGGTAAACAACTTTGGATTATGTATGCGTTATATTAATATTTTAACAAAGTATACATACAAATATAAAAAAAAATAATTGTTCCTGTTTACAAATTGTGCTTGAACATATATATGGAACGTGTTGGAAAAGGTGAACGAAAATATTATTAATATTTCTAGTAAGAGAGGAGGAACTTAAAAACAATTCCGCAATGAAACAATGTTTCAGACACATTTGTGACTCATACCTTATGTATTCCTGAATTATTTGCAAAACACGCTAAGTTTTCAGAGAATACGAATCGAGATTGTAAACTGTGACGTCATGTTGTCAAAGAACGAGTGAAATTGACTATTTTTCATGATATTATACGTCAGAAATATCAACACTGTAAATTATAAAATATTTCTTAATTTTCTCGGCGAGAATCGAACCGTGGACCACTAAATTACGAAACGAATTCTCAATCCACTACCCTAAGCCTACTTTATCAAGTAAGAGTCAAGAAACATTCGTGTATGTAGCAAATAGCAAACGTTTCCGATTCCAATATGTTATTAACGATGAAACATGATAAAAATACTATAGGCCAGAGAATTCAAATTTAAATAATAAAAAAAGACTTACGAACTAGCAAGAAGAGAAAGAACAACGTGGTCTTAAGAGTAATTCAAATCACTAACTTGAGCCTGGTGCCTCAGACCAATCTTTTTTCTGATTCACCGAAAGTATCTCCATAACTTATCTCTATTATATTCGGTTATTCTCGTTTTACACTTATTTCCAATAACCTTGAACGACAGGGACACGAACACAGATACATTGAGAACATTTAATATTTAAGATGCTCTCCCACTGGGAATTGAAGCTGAGATTCCTCCTACTAAACTATCTGATGGTTGGGGTACCTATTACGTTCCCAAGGCAAGTAAGCTTGAGACGGACAATATCATGCTCGTGGGTTTTCTCAGGACACCTCCACTTTCTCATTCCACCAATTCGTCCATCATAATTCAATTGGTTTAATCATAGTTCTCTTCAACCTAACGGCATAATCATGGGACATTAAACGTAAAGATTAAATTTTCAAGCTGTTAACCCAAACCAATCCAAACTGAAATACAGTTTTATTTTCTATCTGTGGTCACATAGGTCCCCCACTTCGTGTTCATGTCAGAACTTTGAGCTTGGCTGTGCGAGGGTTAAAGGTTCAATCTTACATAAATGTAATCTGCTTGTTAACTTCTGCTATCTCATCATGGCACATTTGAAAAGCTTGCATTATCTCTGGTAACGTTTCTGCTATAGGTTTCATTATCTTATGCAGAGATCCCTCGTGCCTATATGGATAACGTACGTGAATTTGGTGTGGGGGATCCGGGTTCGATTACCAGAGGAAATTCATGTTGTTCAGATTCCATGTTAAGCTGTAACTCCAGGTCTTGTATAGTATTTTGCTGAACGAGATGCTTAACTCAAATCCACTTCAATTCGTGCTCTGTCCATCTTGTTTCAGGAAGGCTATGAAGGGATTGCCACCCTGTGTATTTTAATAATATTTATAGTTTTTTTTTCAGTTACCTCCCTTACTGGAGATTTATAAAGGAAGTCCTAGAATTAGGGCCTTGTGGACTACGTCACTATATTTGTTTTAATTATAAATTGTTTGAAATAAGTAAATGTACTAAAATAGCACGAGCCGAGATGGCCGCATTTGCCTGTTTTAAATAAAATTGTTTATCACACTATTCATGTAATAATACAGAAGGATAAGCGGCGCATGAACATATTGAAAATGAAATTTAGTATATGAAAATTGTAACAAATAATAACATTGTCCAAAGTAATGAATTGTAAAGAGTTAAAATTGAATAAAAAATGAGGGCAAAGCTCCCCAATACTTAGTGTTTACAGCGCCATCTCTTATTCTCCAATAATATTTATAACAATCTCTGGAGGCTTGAAAATAGCCCAGTAACAATACAACAATCACTAAAAATTGTATTACCAATAGACAAACTTTCCTTCCTCTCAACAAGGGTATTTGAAAGATTGTTAAATGCATATATTTAAGTCTATTTTTTTTTAACCTCCAGGAAAGTTATGAACTAATAAAATAAAAAATACGCCCCTTTCGAAGTTCTGGGTCCCCATTTGTTTGGATTGCAACCTCTCCTTTATCGGTGGTCTTTATGCCTAGGTTCAATGTTGTCTACAAATTCAAACACACGCAAATTGTATGTCATATCCAATTTGAAAATGCATTTAGGGAGTCCTAAGCACACAAATAAATACCTCGGGTGCTTGAACTCAAATAAATTTAACCGTGGCGTTAACAGCCGATAGCACAGGGACTCAATAACGTGGTTGGAAAGTTGGTATTGTATTCTATGTATTCTGTTTTTAAATATAAAAGATTTGATTGTTATAATATTGTCGTCTGGCAACCTCAGCTTATGAGTCGATTTTGTATAAATTTTCCCGATTATGATATAAGATAAATCGTAGTGAACAGTAGCGTGGTAAACTACACCGTGGTAAACATTACGTAATAGTAAAACTTAATGTGATTTAAACAAAAAGCTACCTGCAGAGACATGGAAAATTCATTGACTCAGTTGCAAGAAAGCCGTTTGACATTGTAGCTGAAACGAAGATAAAACAAACTTACTTCGGTTTAGTATCAAGTCACTTCACAACAAAATTTTACTCAATTTTCCAGTTGTTCACCTCCAACATGCAATGGCTTGCAGTCAAAGGCGGCTTTAGGATTTTAATTTTGGGTAGACCCGCTCCTCGCGTGTGGATACATATGCACATTTGATTGATTAGTGACAATAGAAAATTACTTTTACAGTAGTGGTTGATGCTGTTTATTAAATAATTATTTTTCATGGATATAAAAAGTGGTAAATATATTTACTCTTTATTGTATCTTTTAGTGCTTATATAGCTATTTTTCCAAATTTTTGGGTAGGACTACCAGCTAAAAATGCCATTGCTCGCCGTACGTAAAAGGTGCCTCAATTCATATCCTCAAAACGTTTTTCCATACATTAAGCAAACAATACAAAATGATCCGTAAGACAGCCCTTATCCCCGATTATTTTAACTTTTGATTTGTTTGAAATTACAAAAAACATAAAGGTATTTCAATATTGATATTTATATTTTGTATTGCTGCTATTTACATTGAAAATATAAATATAAAAATAGTAGTATATATGATATTCCATATAGTATAGAATTATGTATATAAGACAAATCAGCTGATAAGGTGGCGCCGAAAAAGGAGTTGTGATGTAGAACACTAATATTCTTTCTTAAGAGTCGGCTTATGCATCCACTTGCATTGTTTACTTACGAGGCACGTCCAGAAAGTAAGTTCCGTTGGTAATAAAATTAAATTGTTTACAGATACAGAAAAATTATTTATTGCACAAAATTCTACAACGCTTAAACAATTTTTGCACATAACTGCCGAAATTTTGCAGGCATTTATCATACCGTGGCATAAGGTCTTGTATACCTTATTCATAGAAGTTTGCCGCCTGTGTGTTCAACCAGTTGGAAACAGTTTCTTTCAGGTCGTCGACGTTGTTGAAGTGTTGACCGCCAAGGAAAGACTTGAGATGTAAGAACAGATGAAAGTCGCTAGGAGCGAGGTCAGGCATTCAGCGCATTCAGAAAACGAATCACCGCTCTGATGTCACAAGCGGCGGGAGTTTCAATAAACACCGACATTGTAAACAAGCACAAGAAAGCGTACGTGACTGACAGCTATCTCCAAATGGTGCACATTTCTTCTCCTTGATACAGAGCGTCTACCGCGCATGTGCGGAACTGCGATCGCAGCGCTGCAGCGGAGATAAATTGAAACGGAACTTACTTTCTGGACGAGCTATGTAATATATGGTCAAACAGGTATTGAGCATGTGAACTCCGGCACCTTCTACCTATTGCGACTGTTATCATGTTAGAGATAAACTACTGAAAAAGTGAATAAAATCTTGATGTGAGATAATTTGATATTATATTGAATTAAGTTTATTTTGTGTTCGTTTCAATTACAATGTTATGCTTGGGGTCCCGGGTTCGATCCCAGCCCCCGCCAAGTGAACTTTGTGGTGGACAAACACGGTGTGCGTGGGTTTTCTCGGGGTTCTCCCGTTTCCTCCCACTTTCTTCATTCCACCATTTCATTCATTTCTCATAATCACCGTCTCCTTTAGCCTAACCTGCATAAGCGTGGAACGTAAAACTCAAAGATTTCATTTCATTTCAATTACAATGCCAAACGCCTTTTTGCAACTGAATCAATTAATTTTCCATTTGCCAGATATTAAAAAAAAAATCACATTGATCTTTACCAAAGTAGATGTGACTAACACTGCTGATAAAGAACTGTATCCATGTCATTTTTCGGAGAAGACCAAGAAGAATAAAATCTAAAATTTATGATGAAACTTGAAGCGGTAGTTATTCTTCTTACTTCCTCTTTTAGAATTATCAAATAGTTTATTACGAATGCAACACAAAATTCAAGAGAACAAATCAAAAGGAAAATTCAGACAAAACGGACTAAATTCAAGCGGCAGAGTCATAGGCGCAAATTAAGAAAATTATCATTATTTTTTCTTCAACTGTTATGCATCTGAATTTCTTCGTTTTACGGAAATAACATTAAAAATGCTGGAAACGCAATGAAAGACGTAATACTGTTATAGTAAATATATGTTTCACATTTTGATCTTTGCTAAAAAAATCTTGATCAGTATTTCAGAATTAAAATAAATATTTATACATTACTCAAAATAAAAGAATGCTAGATGCTACCACAAAGAACGACTTTTCGAAAATCAAATAGCATCACAGTTATTTTTCATAATTAAAACGAATGGTCTTACTGTAATATGCTAAACATATTTCAAATGTGTTAAAGGTATAATAAATAGGAATACCCAGAATGAATACCAAATATATTAGATTGTGTGAAAGTAATTAAAGCTAATCTGCCCTTTTACTATAACATTTTTACACATTTTACGAGTTTTCAGCAATTTAAAAGATAAAAAAGTTGTTTTTTTTCACTTGAAAAAATAAAGATAACATTTTAGAATATATGACAATTGAATAGAAAAAATAATCATATAGAGTGTGCAGTGGTACATACAATATATGGCTCATCTTAGTGAATAACCGGTCAAGTCGGGAATTGTTAATTTTACAGGAGAGAAGTTTGAAAGTTCTACTGGTCCCTGTGAGTATGAATATAGCCAAATCAACTGAATTTTTTGACGATATAGTTATGTCATTAGGATGTGTTATGTTGCAAAATCTCATCCAGAATATGCAACAATGAAGTGTGATTTTGCACTGTTTTATTCAGTTGCCTGCTTATGCACTGCGAAATTGACCTACTTATCTGGTTATGCACGGGTATACTATATAGTAAAAACCTGTGAAATATTAAAAATGTGAATAGTAAATGTTACCAAAACAGTTTTATTACATATTTCGTACTGAATAGTTACTCCTAAAATTGACAGTTCTTTCAATACTGCTCACTAAGTTTAAAACAGTGAAAGTTATCTGAATAATAATTCCTTTGAATCATGAACTGTTCAGACACAATACTTAAACTTTTTTTTTTAACTTGCCAGTTTCATATAAAAAAAAATGTAATGGTTAAACACTGTTCACACAATGGAATTCAAAAAGAAAACACGTGCTTGTAATGAATACAGTAAGTTCAAGGGTCCGGACCAAATTCTTCTAAGCCTGGATCGATTTCGGATATCTCATCAGATGTTCGTAAATTTCTTTAACTCATGGAGCACAGGATCTATCAATGGAAGCAAATCCAAAAGGCCCTTCTTCTTTTCCTTACTGATGGGTACGGGATCTTCATGGATCAAGGACAATGATGACATTTCTGAATCCTTTTGCCGTCGTCTCAAATTCAGCATCGGGAACGGATCTTCGTCTTTTAATGAGTGCTTGTATTTAAACTGGAAGGAATGCGTCTCATACTGAAGCCACTGCACAGGGTGCCAGAGAAAATTTTCCCTGTTTTCATTTAGCTTTCGCAATACGAAGGGACCGTCACCTTTACACAAACTGCTAAAATAAAGAAAAAAAAAAGTTCTTCTTTCTCATGGAAATCACATTGAAAGGTAACTTCCTGTTACTTGTGCGTACAAGCTGCATCCAGTTATGAGGGTGATGGATCTTCATGCCAGATCGTTTCTTTTCCCTTTCTATTATTGAGTGATCGGTATCACATTCCATATGTGTATGGCCACTTACTAGAAACTTGTGGTTTATTACTTGCAACTCTGCTTTCTTGTGAAGGGCATACATAAACATTAATGCTACATGACTATTCTTATTTTGCCTTCCACAAGTATCAGAATAGAAAGTCACTTCTTGAACATGAGATGATAGGTTCAGTATGTGTTGGTAAAGACATGATGCTATTTGGTTACCTCCTCTTCCAGACACAGATTCATCCCACATGTAACACGCAGCTTCATCTGAAGCGGGATTGTGAATTGTTAGATTAAAGGTCCACAGTAATCGTTTGTAAAATGACACAGATGATGTTAAATAAGGAATAGGGAGGCATTGCTGGAGGTCAAAAGCAAAAGTCATCTTTCTGTTATCTTCTTTAGAGATTTCCTTGTCCTTTCGCTTAGCGCTGTACGCTTCTTCGGCGAGTGCGTGATGTTCGGTACGTACACTAATAACCTCTTCCAAGTTACCTTCTTCGGACGCTCTAATTTTAGCTTCCAATAAATCACATTTGTGGCAAATATCTTTTTTGGTTTTTTGAATGCAAGATTCAACTCATGAAAGTACTTAGAATATATAAAGAGTGAAATAGGGTTGTTTCTTCCTTCTGTATACAATCGGTACATCTTAAGAACTTTTTGGATGTTCTTTTGCGACAATAGTGACTTTCGTAACTTGGAAAAGACAATATGTAATTCTTCGCATCTTGGACTTTCTCTTCTGGTACTGTTTTTGATGATTTTTTCCTCTCAAGTCTTCAGGAACCCCTCCAGCATGTGACTGCTTTTTCTTTTGAAGAACGCACTCAAAAATCATTTAGTTTCTACAAGAGTTTTTAGAAGGCATGTATTACAAATTAGATGTCAGTCATTTTTCACAATGAGACTATACGTACAGTGACACTCACGTGTCTTCTTTTTTCCTACCGGACATTTTTTCTGTTTTCTTCTCTTTGATAGTGATTAAAGAACTCACGTATTTAGCACGATTATCACGAGAACCTAGTTTCCAGTACTCATTGAAACACAATTGGCGATCACTATCTGTGAATCCACTAGCACACTTCATTCTACACTCAGTAAGTTTACTCATCTTTCTTACCGGAACTTCCTTCCCCTTTTCTGTGATATATGCATGCCTTTTATTCCTTAGTATTTTGCTTCTTTCTCTCTCTTTTCTACTACGTGGTTTTATTTCCCTTTGGATCACTTTCTCAGGTAACGGATTCAAAGTTTCACTATTTTTTTTGCACGCACTGCGGTAGATTTATGGAAATCACTCCACACTCTAACTTTGCGTTTCCG
The DNA here is from genome assembly GCF_964235325.1 of Thermobia domestica. NCBI lineage: Eukaryota > Metazoa > Arthropoda > Insecta > Zygentoma > Lepismatidae > Thermobia > Thermobia domestica. The sequence continues at coordinate 306,916,238 of NC_137458.1, forward strand.
GTTTGTGTGCAGACTGTATCAACTACAGAACTCGAAGAAGCGAAATTCTCCAAATTAAAGTATTTGGGAGCACCTACATCTTTTGTTTTTTCCTTCTTACGACCAACTTGTTTTCTGGACGTTATCTTTTGTTCGTCGCTACTTGACGAATAGCTTACATGAAAATCTGGATCTCTTGTGCTGTCATCAGAGTCTAAGTCACAATTCGATCAAGAGTCATCACAAACAGTTTCTGTATGGGTGGATATCAGTTTCCTAGTCTTCCTCAGGCTTCTAGAATCTGAAAACAAAGAAAAATATGTTGTATTAATCAAAAGAAAATCAGCATTTATAACAGTAACAAATATTAAGGTTCTTTGAACAGTTGACTTCGCAATAACCCTGTGATAGTCTCATTCGGATTAGTTGGTACTCATTTTAGTGCAGCAACTATTATTATTATTATTATTATTATTATTATTATTATTATTATTATTATTATTATTATTATTATTATTGTTATTAACTTTTACATTCATTAATCCATTACTTAAAACAGCTTTATTTCAGTAATAGAATTGGCTAGTATTGAAGCATTGCGTTCCCACGCAAAGCATTGGTTTCGTATTCGAGAGATCTTGAGTTCGATCCCCACCACTGAAAATCCTGAAAAGAATTTTCTGAAATTTCCTGCTTTACCAAACAAATCTCAAGATGGTACCACAGCCGACCCTTAATCCTTCAAACATATTATTTATTAACTGGAAGATGTGAATGATAATTACATATTTCTCTTTTTCCTAAGACTTTACAGTTTCTTATGTAACATGAGTAATTTAAAGAAATATGCTTACCTTCATATTGTAAGTTATATTCACCAGAATCGAACGTGTTTTCTTTTTAAAAATAAGCTCTCTTTGCAAGCCGTAGTGCTTCCTGTGCTCGAGACATCTTGGAGTACGAAACTTCACACTCTGCCCAATACGCTGGAATGAATGTTTCTGCTTGCATTTCTACAAGCAACACATCAAGAATCTGATCGGCGCCCTTGATAGCTGCAATAATATTTGCAGCATATCGGCTTTCGCTTCTTTAGAAAGTAAACAAAGGCATCAAAGGAAAGCGAAATGTGACACACAAAGTCTCCGCTTTTAGTTAACATAAAAGGTTAAATCTACATGAGAACAACGCAATATGTATTATACGAATTTATTATAACAGGTCATCTCGATTTAACCGCTTATTCACGCTCAGTGCAAAGTTCATTACAACGGATACAAACAGGTAAAATGACTTATCTTGTTATTCACGAAACAAATATTTCCATTAATAAGGAGTTAACTCGAGTTACCCTGTCAATTTTGAAGTAACTGGTTATACACATGCTGTAACTTCGTCAATTTTAGGAATTCGACTTAACCGTTTCTACACTATGGAGAACTCGCCAATAGAAGCTTATATCTTTAAAATCTCAATTTTGAAAAAAAGTCGACTTAACCGGTTATTCACTAAGAGGAGCCATATATTCCTGTGATTTTGTGATCGTCAGAATTTTCCTTGCATTTTGACCGCTTATATTTAGTTCCTTCGCTCGTTACTACAGCCATTTTATACGCTTCATGAGTTGCGATCTGCATACAAACACGCTAGGAGTTAAGCTTTTCGGTGCTGCGTTTCCCTTAAAATTTCGTCCTTGTATAAAATTCTCTGTCTCCAAAAATTAGACAACCGTAGTTCCCGTTCTGCCTAAAAATAAGATCATTTAAAATATTTTCTACAAGGTCTTGGACGGCTTTAGGCAGAACGAGAATGAATGTTTTTAATGTTTCATCTCCTAGTTCGGGGGTGTAAGAAATTTATTTCCGGGGGTGTCCTAAAATTTTAGGGGGTGTGGGGGTTTGTTATGGGTGCAGATAAATCACTGTGTATAAGTATCTAAAATATTTGTAATGATAAAGAATTACAAATGACCTTTAATGTATTTATTACTACGTTGCATTTTTATACAGTAAGTGTATTAATTGTTTTACCTTTTTTCCTTTCACTATACTACTAAATTTATTTGTAGTTTACAGTAAAAAGCTGCAATATAAAATGACTCACTGAAGGTTTGACAAGGTCCTGGAGGGCCTTAGGCAGAACGAGAATGAATCTTTTTATTATTTCACCCCTAGTTGCGGGTGTAAGGAATTTATTTCCGGGGGTGGCCGAAAATTTTAGGGGGTACTCGGAGTTTGTTGGGGAATGTAGATAAATCACTGTGTATATGTATCTAAAATATTTGAAATGATAAAGAATTACAAATGACCTTTAATGTATTTATTACCACGTTACATTTTTATACAGTAAGTGTGTTACTTATTTTGTCACTTTTCCTTTCACTATTATACTAAACTTATTTGTGATTTACAGTAAGAAACTGCAATATGAAAAGACTCAGTGAAGCTTCGAATGCGACTCACACACTGATTCCATTTTTGTGACGTCACACTAAAACCCCCTCTTTTCGTTTGCCGTCACGTAAACAGCTGATTTTTGCAATCTTTGAAGCGTTGTATCTCCATAACGAAGAAATCTTTTTCTGAGATTTTTGTTATGTTGTATATTGAACACTAATTCTACACGATGATGTATTTAAATTACAATGTTTGTCAAAAACCAAATGTCCATTCTTCCATTGTCACTAATATTAATTAACTTAGACCTATCACACCATAAATACATCCCTCAGAAATGAATAAGTTAATTATAATTCTATTTCGTAATTTTTGATGAAGTTGATATGCCAAATCACAAAGAATACATTTCTGATTTTGTATTTAATATATTTTGAATTTTACAGACTACGCATGTGCTAATTTCGTTTTCCGTAGTTGCCATATTTATTTTTCTCATCCGATGTATTGGAGTATTATTAGTTAATGATACTAAAATTAAAATTATTAGCTGACTGAACATCAAAAAGTACACTCTTCTTAGTACAGCCTAATATGATACTAATTAATTGTGTGACGAACGCTGGACTAACGAATTCTCATTGAATACCACCCATTTTATTAAGTTTGGTAAAGTATTTCATTCTAAATTACTTACGCCGGAGGCTAATTACGAAATAATTTATTGATATCGAAGTGTCATATTCTAGATATGCAATGTAAGAGACTTTCAATCATATACTGAAACTCATACGGAAAGGTTAGTGCGGTTATCTTATTCAATCTATCCGGTTTTAAATTCAATTATTGTTCCTAAATTTGTTGATCTAATATATTCGTATATTGATTTACAGATCGCATTTGCTTGCGTATTTGGGAAGATGTGATTGTCTACATTTGAATTATTCCTTCTGAGAGCTTTGTGTTCTAAAATCATTGGCCTTATGCGGAGTCGTTTGCAAGTATGACTAGAGTCATACTAAAGATCTGACTACTGCAGGAAACAAACGTTAGTCGAACTTTAACCCTTTGCCCTGTTCAACTTGGCATTCAACCTTCTATCACTGTCTGAACCTCTTTCCAGATTTTGACCTTTTTCCCGATTGTATCCTTTCTTTCCAAATGTGTCCTGTATTTTATTCAATTTCGTTCCTGAACCAAAAATCCTCCGTGTGAGGTACACATTTTACCATTATGAAATCGTAGCACATACGCCTGTCGAGCTGGTGCACCATTCTATTTGACCGGTAATGGTCTACGACAAAACTAGACCAGTGTTGTCAGATGGCGGGAAATTTCCCGCAAAAGGGAAATTCTATCATTAGCGGGAATGCGGAAAATTATGTTTGAAAACGGGGAAATTCTGTCAACTTCCTTTTCATGTCTTCTCTTCCTCGCTCCTTGTCTTCATCTCTTTATACATGGAGTAGTACATGGATTCGAAGCGTCTTTTAAGGTCAAAAGAACAAGAACAGCAAGAGAGGTTTATAAACCGATCCAAATGGAACTGAGTATTAATCGCGCCAATATCCATTTTCTCGAGAAGAATGAAGGGAGAGAAGCTTTACGGCCGTCTGCTTAGTATATCTGTTATAGCGAGTCATTCAGTAATGTTAGGGTGAATAGAGGGAAAAGAGAAAAGAATATAATGTTTGAAGTAGCACACACACAAACACAATTTATATTTCTTTCTATATGAAATAAATTACTGATAGAAAATAGAAGGATGGCCCTATAATAGATTTCTCCTCCCACACGAAAACATGTACTTCTGATTCATTATTCATAGTTATTTGATTTTAATTTAAAATTATCAATGTAATTATTAATTAATTAATCATTAATATTAATGAAATACTAATTAACGAATAATATTCTTTCATGGCGGGAAAATTTGCAAGCGATCGGGAAATTTGAGGGCTTTGGGCGGGAAGTCTGTTTTTCTGAATCTGACAACACCGGACTGGACAAGAGGAAGTTTGAAGAGTCACAATTTCAAGACAGTTTGAACTCCCATGGTAATTACGTAGGTAAATTACTTTAGCTTCATGTTTTATAGGTAAACATTACAACGCCCGCTCCGGCAGGTATACTCACTTAGAAACGAGAAATTACACACTAATAATTTTATGAAAATGGATGAAAGATTACTTAACCTTAAGCTAGCCCGTTCCTAACCCCTACCCTACTTCTTTCTATCTCACTCTACTCTACCTTACCCTACTGTACTATACTTTTTAAAAGGGCCCTACTTATCGATCCGCAGCTAGAGCGCGTTTGGTAAAGTTTACCCTGTTTGATTGTTGGTATCGCGTAAAACCCTGTTCAATTTCTAAGATGTCGTGCATCTGGATTATTATTATTATTATTTATGAGTGTACTGTATTTCAATTTTATTAAGATTTATTCCTACTGTTCTTGAGAGAAGAATGTGGATAGCTCTATGTAATGTCCATAAACATAGTATTTTATGGTTATGAAAGCATATATACAAACCTTCCGTGGTAGCAAATTAATATGGTTAAGTTGCGTTGTTGGTCATCCGTTTCTTACTAAATTCTGAAAACCTACTGGAAACAAATGGACAATTTGTTCGTTTGTTTCCTTAATAATATGCAAGGAAAACGGATATTGTGTACGTTTTTCTTTATAAGTGTTTGTAAACATGATACTATTTGGCAAGTGGAGGGGACTACTTTAAACAAAATTTCCTCATGCCTGGATTGCGGGAAGATTACTGGCATCTGTATTCTGAACATGGCTGCAGGTGTACAGAGACTCACCAGTTGTTATCCTCACGCAAAGGCGAAAAGTTACAGTTCTTTTTTGTAACAAATTTGATCCAAACTTACCTAAATTTAAGCTAACTCGATCCTACCCTACTCGACCATCTCTACTTTATCATACCATTTTAACCCGTTTTTGCCCGAATTTTTTTACTTTCGAATTTTTTGAAAATTTGTGTTTTTCTGAATGAGAGGCTTCTATTTGTACGATTAATATTAAATTCTGCCACTTTTCGCCTGTTAATTCGGCTGTTTGGGCATGTTCCAATATTGGAACACCAGGAACGAACGGTACCAGTAAGATTTTTTTCTAAACTCTCACATTACTAACGAACGTGACAGTAATGTTTGTTATATATGTTATTTACTCTACAAATAGAACACCTCTCTATACCTCTACTTTTCCTAGATAAAAATTTCTTTATAAAACAACCGATCAATTTTCGTATTTTTATTTTGCAAATATACTTTGTACGAATATTATAGTATGAAATACAGGACGAACAGTATAAAATATAAATGTTTACTACAGAATATGAATATAAATATTCTTTAATAATTCTAAACTATGTATCCTATATTTCTTATAGGTCGGTATAGGAATAAAATAATAACACGTTTGATTTTCTTTCCGACAAATCTGACCCATTCAACAACTAAAATTACATAATTTCAAGCCAGAAAATGGTGCTGGCCTGCTTTTGCGTTTTGTATTGATTTCCCTTTCCACAATGTTTGGCAAAGAGTGTGGTAAGGTGTGAAGACCTTTACGGATGCGTGACAGAAATTCCTTGCTTGTTTTCGCCCTTCCGCTTAAAGATGGTAGAGAACTATATTTCTGCAAATATATTTCGACTATACTTCTTATGAAGTCGAGATAATCTATTGATGGGTTTGTTTCTGTTTTTCTGTAGAGTTGCCAAACATTGTGGAAAGGGATATCAATAGAGAACGCAAAAGCAGGCCACCACCATTTACTGGATCTGCTTGAAATTATGTAATTTTCAATGTTTTCATTCATCCTATCCACTCTTCCCATGAACTTGTTGTACTTTGAAACAGAATTAGGTTGTGGAACTGGTAATTTCTTCTCCCTAGCAATCCATCTCTTTGCAGGCTCCACAGCATTGCATATAGTTACCAAATGAACTATGCGATTGTCATTCCATTCCACCATCATGCATTTGCTAGCTCCGTCGGATTTGAAACAAATGCCCCCCCTTCTTTCTTTTGTTCCTGTAGATCTTTTAGTGGGCAACTCTCTGTTCGGTTCTTCATAACAGTTCCAGTAAAACCAATACCCAATTCGGCTAACTCACTTGCTAATGAAAGTGATGAAAATAGTCTACCGCGTATATCTTGAAATGCTTATCTTTTGGAATTCAATTTGTCAACTGTACTACAACGTATTCTCCCAAGCCAGTGTCTTTAGGTGTATTTACATCTCGTCCAACGTGTGGCTGAAACTGTACTAGGTATCCTCGAGGTTCACATATACACCACACAAATAAGAAATGAATTGTTAGATAATAATAATAATAATAATAATAATAATCTTTTGTGACTAAATGGTTAACGTTCTCGCATCTGTTGGAAGAGACCCAAATTCGATTCCTGGCAATTAAAAAACATCATAGAACCATCAGGTATCTCTGTAGAATGTACAACCCTACTACAAAGGGAATTGAACCTCGGACTCAGTGCACCAAATACATGCGTGATACTAACTAGTTCAGTGAAGAATTATACATCCAGTATACATCAATGCTCCATACCTTTTCAGAAAATAATTTATAATATTATATAGTGCAATAGTATAATATTACAACCAAATAATATTATGAGCTATCTTCGACACTTTTAGAATGATATGAGTGCTTGCGCGCCGCTAGAAACAAAGTAAATATAAACAGAGAAATCGTACGGAAAGCAAGAATCATTTATATTTTAATAAAAAAGTAATATACATTCCAAGTTGTGAGACAGAAATGAAATTTTACAATAATGAAAATAATGGACCCATTCGTTCCTGGTGTTCCATTATTGGAACATTGTACTTTAGATCACACTGTACAAGTTATAATTATTACTTGCTTTATATATCTTTAATATGACTTGAAACAACTATTAATCAAGGTATCTGAGGCAATAAACGGACAGAATTATAAAAATAAAGGAATATTTTCTTACTTTCTTTCCTTCACGGTGTATGTAAAATTTTCTTTGACAATGACGTTACCACCGCGAGGTGCAAAAGCTAATAGAGCAGGAAACAAGTACATCACCTCTTCATTCCATCGCTTGTGAATGCAGTTGGTACGTTCTGAACTAATGGCGATACAATGTAGCCAGCTGAGCAGGTATTTGCGCCATTTTTAAAAGTGTTCCAATATTGGAACACCGGGAAAAAACGGGTTAAAGCGTTTCTTAAATTAATCCGCCTTATGCAGAGTCGTTTTGACGTATGATTAGCATCATACTAAAGGTCTGACTACTGTATCTCCTTAGTATGGCACTAATCACTTGTCATTACGACTGTGCGTAAGGCCCAATGATTTTTAAAATTTCGTGTATGCTGTTTGTCGAAAACCAAGCAAATGACCAACTTCGGAATAAATGCCAATTAATAATATACTGTGTTTCAGGTGAGCAGTAATGATTGCTGAAGATACATTACAGACGGAGGTACAGCTAAACTTCCGTACATGGGGTCTTCGATTTAACACACAAATAGAAACTTGTATTGTTATTCATTTGAGTTACTTTAATATATCTAATCTATAATTACTTCTCTTTCATTTCAATCGTACTCTCCTAACTCTTAATCACATATATTTCTTAATATCATGCTTTCTTTGCCTTATTTAGATACATATTTATGTGTTGGGGTTAAGTTCCAAAGTTGGTCGTCCGTTTATAGCAAAATTTTGAAAATTTATCTGGAAGAAATGAACAAATTTCTTGTTTGTGTGCTTGGTAATATATAAGGAGAGTGTAAGTTGTATTTATTTTATTATATAAGTGATTCTAAACATGCAACTATCTGGCAAGCAGAGGGAACTACTTGGAGGCAGCTTACTGCATGGTAGGATTTTGGGAATGTAATGAACATTTGTTTTGAAATCAGGATAGAGACGCGTCCCTGGATACGAGGTAAAATTATTACATTTTGTGACACAATAAGGTGGTGATCAGAGAAATCTATTATAAGTAAGTAAAAAGAAAGCCTTACTAAATCTAAAAATAAATTGTAGGAGATGTGCTAAGCAAATAACTGTAAAGAAACGTGGAGAAAGTTATACTTTTCAATGTAACGTTAACATAACAAATATGGCATCAAGGTTCTCGTACACAGGTCCCCCTTTCCATTTAGCTGTAATAATGACAAAAAACACCGTGTTCTGCGGGGTTCTACCCTGCATTCACTCGCTAACGCTCGCTCGGCAATACTATGTGAATTACATGTAAAATTGGTGCAAAAAAAAACCAATTATTATGCTTTGAGACAAAAACTAGGCGACAAACACCGTGTGCGTGGGTTTTCTCGGGGCTCTCCCGTTTCCTCCCACTTTCTTCATTCCCCATTTCATTCACTACTTATCATCACCGTCTCTTTTAGCCTATCCGGCATAATCGTGGGACGTAAATCTCAAAGATTTCAAAAACTAGGCGCACCGCCAGCTTCGGAATAAATGCCATGTGTTGTATAACAATGAGCAAAATTAATACTTCCATCTCCTAAGTGTTGCAAAACCTGCGCTATTCGGGAATAATGATAATACTCAATACTTACATTTTTTATTTCCGAATCATCAATATAGAAATCCTTACTAGCGTTTTATGAATAAAATTTGTAAGGGAAATTAGAAGCCAAGCCAGTTATCAAATACACGTCCCTGACTCGTGAAATATTTCAAACCGCATAGATAAAATCTTCTTTTCTATGCAAGATTGATACAGAAGGGGATACTTATATTAATGAAATATGAATTTCACGTAGAATGAAATGCACTCTTACTGCCTTAGAAAGTGATTTTTTATGGACAAGTTGCATTAATAGGTGCAAACTGACTTTAAGAGAGCTCCGTACAAGTACAGCATGTGCACATATAGCATCAAAAGTGCATTTTACGTCTGTTTACGTGAGTGCCTTTCCCCGAAAGAACTTGCCAAAATTCTCTAAAATTATATTGGTTGGAAAGAATTGCATATCCATTCTGTTTCCTTACACAACAGTTTCTATTGTCTCATTTATATTTCGAATGCCATCTGTTTGAGTCTAGCACTCAACTTTAATGTTGGAATTAACACAATCTTTACAGATCACTCCAGTTCTTGTCTGCCCGCACGCACCAATTACTACTACCAGCATTATATTACTTATTGGGGATGGTAAGCTCCAAAAGCGGACACACGCTTAAAGTAAAGTTTCACTTGTTGCAACTTCCTAACATACCCATTCCAGAGGTCGGGAAGATGTACCCCTTAAATAATTCCATACTAAGGAAGAACTACTATGTAATGTAGAAGTGGCATAATCAGTGGTGCTATTCAGCCGATTCGCTAGAACCGGTGTTAAAATATTTCGAGCTCGCAGAATCGTTTGTTAAACTCAGACATAAAAACAATTATGCAAACATACGCATGACTTAACCAAGAATGAAAGAAAGAAGCCAAACAAATTTGAGAAAACATCTCTGTAATTTTCATACTCGCTTGCATAGTTGTGAAATAAGCAACTTCGAATTGCTTTAACGGGCAGAGAGAAATTTGAATGGATAGACGCAAATAAATATATCATAAGTGACTTATGAAGTCTCCCAGTTATGTAAATAAAAGATTTCCAGGTCTTAATCGTTAATTCTTCTGAGTGCTCTATGTTTCTATTGGTAAGAACAAATAACTGAAACTTTCAGTCAACAAGGACTGGTTTTGGTAAAGTTTTGAAGCTATTCACTTAATTTCACTAACAAAAATACATTATTGTATATTCTGTTACATGATTTCCCCTTCTTTGCGTTGGTTTTGTTTGAACGTGGTGCTACGAAGTATAATGGAAACAGTTATTAGGCCAAACCCAAGATGATAAAATTGACATTACGTTCTAAAGTGTAATATCTCTTGTATATAGCTTGTATGGTATGTTTCTTTAGACAATTATATCTATTTATTTATCTATGCGTGTAATAAAAGTAACCAAGAAAGTTGTGTCGTTTTTTGGAGGTCTGTTTTCCATTGGCCCTCACCCCGTGATTTTAATGCAAATGGAGATAAGTTGAAGATCAGTTGTTGGTGTGGGTACATCCAACATACTACTGGTACCTGGTTGTGGCAGTTCAGTTACACCGTGAACGTGCGTAAGGACATATTACATATGGGACCTCCAGAGAGCGTCATAAGGGCATGTATGCTGCGAGTTCAAACTGGGGTCAAACGCTGATCCAGCAAGGCGGAAAATATGCCAGCCCTTTGATGAAGTCGTGACTACGCGGACAGTGCAGCGGTGATTTACCATGTTTAAGAACGGTGACGAAACACTCGAAGATGCCTCACGTGCCGGAAGACCAACGTATGTACAAAATGAAGACCTTCGGGCGGAAATTGGGGCGAACAGTGGCAAGACATGTGTGGGCTTGGGACTACATTTCAGTGTGAGTGAAGAAACCATTCGGCAGCATCTCCACTAACTTGGGGAGCACTACTAGTTGAGCCGATGGGTCTCATGTGATTGGACTCCGGTCCAGAAGGCTACGCGAGCTGACGCTTATGTTTCTTTGCTGTCTCGCCTGAGGAAGTAGACACTTTTGGACAAGGTTTTGACATGTGATGGGAAGTGGATCCTGTACGAAGCTCCATGGCGTAGTCGTCATTGCTTAGCATACCATGAACCAGTTCCAAAACGGCAGAAACCCACACTGCACCAGAAGAAGATCCTTGTGAGTGTTTGGTGGACTGCTCGCTGCGTCGAGCATCGGGAACTGCTACGAGCTGTCAGAGCATCAAATCAACTGTGTACTGTCAGTAGTTTAACCGTGTTCAAAACAAACTCAAAACTCTGGAGACAGCACTTCTGAATCCAAAGGCGTCCTCTTGTTACAGGACAACGCTAAGACCCTCGTAGCTAGGATGACCCGGGTCACCATTCTACGCCTTGAGTGTGTAAAGCCATTGCACCGTCGGATTTTCTCTTGTTCCATTCCTTGGACAATCATCTTAGAGGACATCAACTGAAATTCCGAGTAGAGGTGCAAAATGCACTTGATATATTCTTCACTTGACGACTTAAAAAGTTCTACCGCGATGGAATCCATGGCCTTCCAGAACGTTGGCATAATGTTGTTGATGCTGATGTTGACTATTTTAGATTTTCCGTGTTCGCCTTAGCTGACATATCGATGTTCGAACGTGGTGGGTGTGTGTGTGTGTGAGAGAGAGAGACGGTTTAAAAAAATAGAATAGCACCACTGGGCATAATTCTTACTCAAAATGCCTTATAACTTCATACACGAATCACTTTCGTTTTACGTGTTTTTTCGTCGATCAGGTGTAACAAACTTTTGCATTATTTATTAACTTACTTTTTGCCCACTAATTACGCGAGACGAACGACTGACAAGATGCCTGTTAACACTTCAAAATTCGCTCGAATGAGTTCGTAGGCGATGAAAATGTAACTTCTACTTAGTAAATACATTAATCAGACAACTATTGTTCTTGCCTAAATCGGAATGATTCATTTTTCTCGAAGGATTGCGCAGTTTTTTGGGAAATGAGTTGGCACATTATTTTTGTCGACATTCATTATGAATCATTTAACAGCCGACATTTTTAAGTAATTGTTTAACGTATCATATACTGAAAAAAGAAAACTTAAGTCGCCACTAGATATTATTTCCCTTTTTTCCTTTATATTTTTTAGAACTTCGGATTTAATTTGCATTTAAGGCTATACATTTCCATTTGTTCTTTTTTATAATGTTACATTTCTACAAGCTATGAATCTCGCACTCACACATACATAGACTTTTACACTTTTCGTTTTCCTCTCCACACGCCAGGCGCAAAGTTTCAAATTATTATTTTCTATGGTACCAGATTTATATAAAAAAGTACACATCATTTATATAGGCATAAACTACACTGTTGTAATAATTATATAAGGTTGAAATCTGATGTCTACCAATTAATTTAATACAAACGTACCTGTGCTGGGTGCTACTAAATCACAAATTCTGTCTAACAAAGTAAGAATAGGAGCACAGCACGCTGGCTAAAGCCGAAGTGAGGGGTGCGTCCGTGCAGAAAAAGCGCGTCAGGAACGTTGGTTATACACATAAACGAAAATTGGAAAACATATCGTATGGCATAAAAGCGTGCTTTTTGCACTGAATTGAATTACTAATTATTTCAGTGGGCGATGTTCAAGCGGAGGCTACTCTGCCACCTAACCCTTGTCATCATTACAAAGAAAAGAAAGAAAAAAATATATAAATAAGAACATAAAATGATACATTTATTAATACTAACGATAAACAAAACATTCAGTCCAATTTCATACTGTAGTAAATCTTTCGTGTGTGCCAATGCTTTGTTTCTGATCCCTAAATAATAATGTTTGGAGTGATGATTTAAATGAATTGTACGGTTTGTCAGTGATTATCTTTGGTAGGGAGTTCCAGATACTTGCTGTCGAAATTAAATATTCCTTCTCTGTTATTTTTAAAGGATGCCGCGGCGTATTCAGTTTATTACTTCCTCGTGTATTGTAACGGTGAATTTCTCATGTACATGTTAATGTATGATGCAAATGTGGTGGTGTTTTTTGTGAATGTATTTTATGTAGTAAACAACAGTAGCGAAGATATCGTCTTGGGGACATGGTTAGGCTTTTTCTGTGGCTCTGCCTTGTGTGATCACTTTGTACGCCGCCTTCACATAGCAATACACATAATGTATCTTTATGTAATATTACGCTGTAAACGGCAGAATTTCTATCTAATATTTCTACTTCATTATACATGTATATCAGATCCCTATTTATTTTCATTACTTGTACAATCCTTTTGTGTTAGTATTTTTTCCGCTGATTTTACAAGAGCATACCAACAGAACGTGGGATAATACCAAAAATTTTGTCCTTTTTCACTATATAATTTGGATACAACTCCACTATATAATTTTGATGCAACTCCTTTTCATTTATTTCCCCTCTAAATTTATGTTTATCTTACCGTAGGTTTCAAACATTGCCTTGTTATGAATATTTACGTTTTTACCCAATATCGCATCAATACACGAACTCATAGTGCAAAATTTAACTTCGTTCTTTTTCTTAATTAAACACTAAGCACTGATTATCTTTATTACCATTTTTTCTTGCTTCCATACTGAAATTTCGTCCGATTTTGTTCATTTTTCCGTAACTTTTGTATTTCGGGGCCGACGTCCGCGGAAGCTACCCTGGACTTGTTTAATAAATAGAACTGGGACAAAAGTAATACTGAGCAAATAATACTCTCCTAGGGCGAAGCTGATAATAGAAATTGCTTCTTGTAATTTCTTTGTTTGGGGGATATCTTGCGCGCGCTGAACACCTAAGAAATATTTACACTAGATCGTGATATAAATCGCAAATTTACTGTTAAAACAACCTAGGGCGGGTGAAATAAAACTGTCTTAGTTAGTGATGTGCGAACTGTTTTTTTTAGAAATGTGTCAAATTGTAAAAAAAAAATGGATAGACGGGGCAATATAATTTATTGAAGTCAACAATGGTATATTTTGCTAATGTTCCTAATAGTAAGCTATATTGATGATTAAAATGTTCTGCAAGTGAAAGTGAATAATGAACTCGTGAGTGGACTTTTAATAGTATTTCACAACGATTCGACCAGGGATCATTAGTTTTCGAAAGTAACCTTTATTAGCCGAAATATAAATCATGTCGCGGGCGCGATAGACGCTTTCAGTTGTGTTAATTTCATTTTCGCCGATCCCAAGAGTTTCATCTAATACATGGCTTAGTTGACACTTTTATTAGGTCAATAAAATGATGATGTATGTACACTATGATGAAGCGATGAGGTTTTGAGATCAACTTACTGTCTTTATGCTAAATGATTCCTGTCTATGTCTGTTTTTCAGTATTTACATATTTGTGTGTGTGTGACAGAGATAGACAGAGGAAAATTATTAATGCCACTAAATGTTAAATGTAAGCCGTTTCTTGATCTTGTATGTGTTACAGAATATTGTACTTAAATGAATAGACCAGACGAACACCAAACAAACACGAATATTTAGAGGAGAGACGCGGAAAATATATATTCTTGCTTCTAAATAAATATATTGGGTTGGAAACCAATACATGAAATCACTGGAAAAATGCAAAAAAAATAAATAAATAAATAATATAAAATAAAATAAAATAAACATTTTAAAGGGTCTGTATTTTGGAGGGGCATATTGTCAGAGATTTATAAGTTTTGTACGGAATACTATTGCTTATGAAGAGTCTGCAGAGATATCTACATCTATGATACTACTGGCACCATAGATTTATGTGGGTCCGAATGTTGAAGTTTCTTATATTGATGCTATTTTAGGGGAATAATATCTCTGGAGGGCAAAGTGCTAAAAATTGCGGCTTAGGCCACAGAGTAATTCTATATGTGGATAAACTATTGCAAGAAAATCATTACGGACATTACATGGAGAAGAAAGTAAACATGTAGAAATGCGAAGAAAGCACGCCCGTGACGATGGCTGTAGCTCTGAAAAATTTAAATGTTTTTATATATTTCATGCTAAGTCTCAAAAACTACGCATGGTTCAGAAATTTGGCATGCTTTTGTTTGTGCTGAGTTGTGCAAAATCTTCCGAGTGGTGTTTGTTCCATCTTTCTAGCTCCGTGATCATTGTCACGTCTAGACAATGGACAATTTATCTTGACCATCCGCTATAAAGGACAGATCAAAAGAGAGAAAAGCGAAAGTTTGCACGAATCAACTAGTGGAGGGTGACATCTTTGTACGTATAAAAAAGAAAGAGCTCACAAACAGAGTTGACAACCCAATATGAAGTTATGTTTTTTTTAAATAACACTACGTCAGATTATTACATACTTGAAATCAACGTGTCATACGCAACCTTAAAATACTGCTTTTATTACTCAGTGTTGCGAACTAAGGATGTTACAGTATCTTAAACATCCAAAGTTTCGAAGCCTCTGACGCAAATACAGCATAACGGAGATGCACAGGATAATGCACATCGAGAGTATTTCAGTGTTCGATACCATGGTCGTGGTATGGCTTGTTTCGAGTGAATATGAACGAAAATACTAGGACGAATTTTGTTGAAATCTTTTATTTAAAAAAATGGTTAAATAAGTATCCTACATTTGTATGATTTGTAATGGACTTCTAAATTGTTTTGCCGTTTCCAGCTCTTCGATATCTCAAATCGTTCCTTAGATATAATGAAAACTGCTGAAGTTTGTAACACTGTTTAAATCGTGTAATTGCAAGAAGTTGTTTTACAGCTACTTAAAGCTATTGCTGTAATGCTATAGAAGAGAATGAAAACAATATTCTTTTTAAATATTTTCCACATATATGCCATTTTCAGCAGGATAAGGTAGATAGGTGTAACGCAAACTTGTGAAGACATTAACTTCTGTAACTTGGATTGGATTTAAATGACACTGCTAATACCTTAAGTTCCTTAATACCGTGGCCCATTTCGTCAGTGGGTGTCGCGGGTGCAAGGGAGAGGTAACCCCTTTACCATATAGACACGGCAATGATCATGGAGCTAGAAAGATAGAACAAACGCCACTCGGAAGCTTTTGCACCACTGAACACAAACAAATGCGTACCTAAGTGCTGAACCATACGAAGTTTTTGAGATGTAGCATGAAACGTATCAAAACATATAAAATTTCCCACGCTGTAACCATCGTCAGACACGTGATTTCTTTGCGATTTTACCATGTCATTACCTTTACCTCCACGTAATATCAATCACGATTTTTTTTTGCAATAGTTTATTTACATACAGAATTAATTTGTTCCCTAAGCAGCAATTTTAGCACTATGCCCTCCTGAAATGTTTCGCCCTAAACATGGCAAAAGCACGAACTTCAATTTTCGGACCCCCATAAATCTATGCTACCAGTAGTATCATAGCTGTAGACCTTTTTGCAGACTCTTTACATTAAATAGTATTCAGCACAAATCTCATGAACCCCTTCACTTTATGCCATTCCAAAATAGAGCACCTTTAAAAGTGTAGTTTTCTGTACTTTTTCCAGTGATTTCATATATTGGTTTGCAACCCTGTATATTTATTTAGAAGCAGGAGCATATATTCTCTGTGTACCTCAGGCCCTCCTCTAAACATTCGTTTTTGTTCGGTGTTCATCTGGTCCATACATCCTCTGCAATTGTAGTTTTAGTAAATGATTGCAAATGCTAAAAGTGGCACTTCACCGACAACAAAGATGGCTGCCATTCAGGAACACTTGTACATACGACAACGTGAATGATGTTATTGACCTACTCATACACAAGTTTCATAACACTCCAATTTCTATAATTTTCGAAGGTGTTCGAGCAACCACTTTCACCAGCTCTGGACCACTGCCGGCAACAAATCTCGAGCAATCTCAACCTTAACCGAATTGTTTGCCGGAGTTTCTGTATTCGTTCCCTGATTCATTTTGCTGTTTAGCCTAGTATTATATTTATGTGAAAATCTTGTTTGCGTTTGCGCTGACTTTTTCTTTAATTTCACTACATGTAAATGTATGTCATCTAACAATTCTGTTAACTCATCAATGGGCATGAGCAAAATAAGGCAAGAAAAATAATCTTTTAACTTAAATAACTAATATAACATTGTACTCTATGTAATATAACCTTAAATTGCTAAACCACCTTAAATACAACCTTAGCACTTAAATTCTAAAACGTTTAAATACACTTTGAAATATGATTGCACACTCCCGCTCTTGGTGAAACATTACGATACCGAAATCAATTTGAACAGTGAATTTCAACATACAAAATAGCTTGTAACACTATCCAAAAGACCGCGCACTCCACAATGCTAAAACCTTAAAAATAGGTTTGCAATCTACCTCAAACGTGACCGGTTTTGTGACGTAAAAGGCAGTTAGAAACTTCTGGAGGCATGTCGAACGGAGACCTCTTGTCTGGGTCGCAAACCCCAAACAATTCTCATACATGAAAACTACTGAATGGCCTTAACATCCACCCAGTTCCTCCAAGAAGTAATTTAAACTAATGCAAGTCTTGGGGGCGTAGATAGCGTAGCTCAGAATTAGAAACATGGGAGTAGAATTTCAAAGATAAAATTCGACAACACAGAAATAATTTAGAACAAGAATTTAATGAACTGATCTTGAATGACTGAAAAACTACAGAGCATGATGTGGACTGGTATTACTTAAAGACTAGAGAAGACAATGCATAATCACTTACTTTTGGTAACGATGACGAGCAGAACTTCTGATGGACAGAATGACGGAGTGACAAAAACTAATTACGAATGATTTGACTCGCAGAGTTTCGACGTCAAAATAGAACTTTCCTACCCGGAAGAGAATCCGGTAGTATTTATATGATTTTTCCGTCATGTCAACATTCTTGCACATTCTTTCTGAGTCTTCCTAGTTCTAGAAGTCATCGCCGGTCATTTGCATTGTAGAAGTCAAGGCACTCTAAATTTTCCATTGGATTATGAATCCTAAAGAATATTCAAACTGCCTTCACTTCATACATTGCCTGTTTTATACAAATTTTAAAATCCAATTAAATTTTATGTTTCTTTACATTGTGGTACACAATAGTATTTTTGGTCTAATTATACATTATATACTCGAATTTGTTACCCTACACCTCGAATAATAGGAGGTTTCTGTACAAGTTCTGCACAAGTGCTAGTTTCCAGAAAAAATAGTATGTTTAAACAAGGTTACACGAAGTTCTTTGGTATATGTTCATGTCAATGTCATGAACCTTTCATGCGTTCATATGAATTTAGAAAGAAAGGAGGAGTGTACATTTCTGCAAGATTAGAGAACAACAAGAGTAGGCAAAATGGAGGGAGTTGACTATGAGGAAATCACGAGAGCCCCGCCAGCAGTCTTCTTACATACCATAAATGAGTACTTCTAATGAACATCTTCTGATGACGATGAGTCAAAGTTTAATAATTGCTTTGCGAAGCAACAGGATATTTGATAAAAATGAAGCAAGCAGCAACGACATGGCCTTGGATCTCTCGTTATGCTGGCAGACCAATTTGGAACATCTGACCGTGTAACTACTTTGATAGCAATAGCTATATTGCAATCTTTTGAAATATTTGATCCAAAGAATGCTGGCCAGATGATAGACCGCTCAAAAGTCCGGCGAGAAAGGGAAGAGATACGACAAAAGGAAGTGTTAATGGCCAAAGAAAAGGTTCTTAGAGGCTTGTACCTCTATGCACGAAAGAGACTGGAGGTCGCTGGTTTTCAGTAAAAAGATACTCTACTTGTAAAGGTGGAGAAAAAAACACGTGTGACTAATGAGAACTTCCTCAAGATACATACCACAAAAGAAGGGCAAATGGTTCAACAAGTGATTCAAAATATCTGTTATTTCGCAAACCCAGAGAATATATTGCTTTCTATGGTTGACGGTGAAAGACTTCAGGCATGGAGGAAGATAGTCAACGCAAGGGAAAAGACTAGGAAGACAAAACGAAGAAGACTAACTAAAGTAGGCAATGAGTCAAATGTAAACAATTTATGCTACCAAAGCTCAGTTTCAATGCAAACGATTACACAGACCTTATTAATTGGGAATCAGTTTAAATGATGCATTCTCCAGCGCTGTCCTGTTTTCCAACAAAGAACTTGAAATCCACAGTAATAACCGTGAACATCTAGGCATAAAGGGAACTTTGAAATATTCCTGTCATATTAACTGTAGAGAACGCTGGGTAAAACTTGTAACAAGCATCTGCAGCAGTTTCTGGCAGAGATTGTTTTACCAGACTAAAATCCCAATCTGTAATCTTAAAAGTAGAAACAAGGGCAAACTATGTTCTCCAAAGGACCAAAGATCTAATTTTGAACATACGAGTATGGATAGTAGGGTGGGCATAAAAGGAATCCGATTTGCACCCGCTGTCTCGTCTTGGGTTGTTTCATTGAAACAAGCAGAAAGGTGCAAAAAATATGTATGTATTTTGTATGAAGTAGATTGTAATTGTAATGAAATTGGCTATTATGTGATTCCAAATGTACCTAGATCATGCAGAAAATATTTCTTAAATTTTATATATTACTTAAGAAATGTAGGTAATACTTTTGTTCATTTACCGTAGAAACACAAGAATGATATGCACAGCGGGTTTGCATGCCGTATGAAGACAAAATCTTTTTTGGGGATTCGCTACCCGAAGATAGTCGATTTCAGAGACGAAATTTTTACAGTATTTTATCAACATCAATTGACAACTTTTCCGCATTATTGCGTTTTCGATATACAAAAAAGTGATTTTTCCCTCCACCATACTATACATTTAAAAGTAAATTGTTTAATAGAAAACTTATAAACAATTGTTATTACACTTTCAAATTAATGAGGTTTCTCCGGCAAAGATTATAAATGCTAACACTTAAAAATCTTAATATTGTGCGTCAAATCATATTGTAGTACATATAGAAAATATGAAGGTAATTTTCTAAAGGTAATGTACGACATGAAAAATAATAATCTTTGTTAGTGATCATCATCATTTGTATGCTGTGCAATAATTAATAATATCTTTATTTACGTTTTCAGAATATCTCATTTCATTGAATCACTGAGCCTACACGTATCAAATCTCTTACGTGAACAATTCCTAAGTTAAGGAAAGGTATTTCGGTTTGTTCAAGATGGCTACGATTAATGTTGAAATCAAAACAGGAGATGGTGCTGAAGAAGATTGCAATTATGAAATTGACAACACTAACGAATTTAAAGACAAATATTCTCTCAAAATATATTCTACATCAAAATTAGAATGTAAGGGACCTGAAATTGGGACGGAGCCACTCAGTGATATTAACTTTTCTATGGTAAAAGATCCTTTAGTGTCTAAATTCAAAAGTGCTTTGAAAACTACTGAGGAAGATGTAAAAGATTGGAAACTCACTTCGAAACCGATATGTTTGGTCAGTCGTTTATCAATACCAAATTTACCAGCTGATGCTAAACAATTTCTTAACATGAAATTTCTGAAGAGAAATTCAAGTGATTTACCATATATAGCGCAAGAGTCTAGGCATGAAACCTCTGAGATTATTAAAGATAAGACAGGGGAAATTATTCAGCAAAGTGATAGTCGTGGAATAGATGTCTATTCTCAGGAATTCAGGTAAGTTTCTGCACCTCTTGAAAGTTACATTAAAACTGTAATTTCCAAAACTTTTCATACTTGCATTGTTTTTTTTTTTTTTTGAGTTTGGATAAGTCAGTGGAAGTGCAACGAATATTTAGTCGAGAAAAGAAGTGGACTTAGCAGTTTACATAGCTTTAATAACTCTTACTGCGCATGTAATATAATTCGTTCCTAACACTAGCACTCATGATAAATGTGAGATCCGTACTTGGAAATTACATAAGTAAGTGAGAGTCTAGTATTAGGTTTTTGTAATGTATGTTACATTACATTTACTAGTTAAATTTTTGTGTTTAATAATTGAAATTTAGAATTAGAATAATGTTAGTAGAGTAATATACTGTAAAATATTTTCCTTTTTTTACCTTGGTTATTCCTCTATGCATGTGCAAACAGGCGACTAAGAGTGGTCCTGCAGCTTGGGGTTTAGGTAAGGCTATCAACCTCATCCTGTAAAAAAGGCACTTGTTCAGAAACCTTTACAAAAGCCTCTGATAACGACTGATAACTTGGCACGACTTCAGCAAAAGAAAATGCACATGAGATTTAGAACATGAAATATTAGAAGTCTTTGTAGGGCAGGCGCCTTAAAATCCGTAACGAGTGAGTTAGAGGAATACAGGATGGACGTAGTAAAAGTTCAAGAAGTTAGTTGGGAAGGAAATGGATCTGTGAATTCCGGAAATTTTACCTTCTTTTGCGGGGAAGGAAATAAAAATCACCAGTTAGGAACAGGGTTTTTCGTTCACAAACGAATATTACCAGCGATTAAACGGGTTGAATTTGTTACTGACAGACTTTCTTTTATTACTCTTAAGAGACGGTGGTGTGATATTATTGTTCTAAATGTACATGCTCCAACTGAAGATAAGGGTGACTATAAAAAAGATAGTAAAAGATAGTCACCCTTACGAAGAAGTGGAACGGATATTAGACCAACTCCCGCGATACCATATGAAAATTCTATTAGGGGATTTCAATGCGAAGGTGGGACGAGAGGATATTTTCAAACCGATTATAGGGAACGAAAGTCTGCATAAGGAAAGTATTAGACTCGTGAACTTTGCAAAATCCAAAAACCTAATCATGAAGTGTACAAAATTCCCACATCGCGACGTTCATAAATACACTTGGACATCACCAGACGGAAAAACACATAAGCAAATTGGTCACGTTTTAGTAGATAGAAGAAGGCAATCTAGCATAATTGATGTCCGGTCGTTTAGAGGGGCTGATTGTGATATTGATCACTACCGGGTAGTAGCGTAAATACGAGAGTGATTATCGTTCAATAAAGGTAATATTCAATGTCCGAAAACGGACAGATTTAATTTAAAATTAGAAGAGAGCCCGGTAAGAGAGGAATATCATATTAAACTTTCGAGTAGATTCTTGGTTATAGAAGACTCGGGGTGCACTAGTATTGAGGATACTTGGATGGAAATTAGAGATAGCATTAAAAGTTCAGCAATAGAAAAATTGGGACACGCGGAAATACGTAGGAACAAAACATGGTTCGAACAGGTATGCTTTACTCTAGCAGGGAAGAGAAAACAGGCGAAATTACGCAGGCTACAAAATCCGAATGAAATAACTACACAAAATTTCGCAGATATCAGGCGGGAAAATTCTAAAACTATTAGAACAAAGAAACGCGATTTTTTGAAAGCTAAAATTGAGAAACTCGAAGTTAATAGTAAAAATAAAAATATTGGGGACATGTATAAGGGGATCAGCGAATTTAAGAAAGGCTATCAACCTCGTGCTTATATATTAAAGAAAGCTGACGGAACAGTTCTCAGTGATACGGATAGCATCTTAAATAGATGGAAATATTTCTTTGACGATTTGCTGAACACGGAGCCAAAAACTAACGTGCGTGGAGAAAAGGAGATACAAACCGCAGAGCCGTGTATTCCAAAACCCAACCGAATAGAAGTAGAAACCGCTATAACGAAATTCAACAAACACAAGTCTCCGGATGTATATGGAAATCCGGCTGAGTTAATTTTAGCTGGAGGCGAAAAGTTGTTGAATAAGATATAAAAACTCATTTTCCTTATATGGAACAAGGAAGAATTGCCACAAGAGTGAAAAGAATCAATCATTATTCCAATTCAGAAGAAAGGCGACAAAACTTACTGAAATAATTATCGAGGCATTTCCCTTCTGTCAACATCCTATAAAATCCTTTCAAATATTCTATTAGCAAGATTGACCCTACACGCAGATGAAATTATTGGAGATTATCAGTGCGGATTTAGACGAAATCGATCAAGTATGTACCAAATATTTACCATTCGCCAAATACTCAAAAAGAAATGGGAATACAATACACCGGTACATCAATTATTTATTGATTTTAGAAACGCGTACGACACGTTCAGGAGAGAAACATTACATAACGTTCTTACAGAACTTGGAATACCGAGAAAGCTTATTAGATTAATTAAGGTATGTTAAATGAATCCCAAAGTAATGTCTGGATAGGAAAATTTTTGTCCACGAGCTTTCACTTCGATAAATGGCCTGAAACAAGGAGATGCGTTGTCGCCATTATTATTTAACTTTGTTCTGGAATACGCCATAAGGAAAATCAAACATAGCAACCAGAGCATAGAGTTGAACGGTATTCACCAGGTTATGACATGCTGATGATGTAAATTTAGTAGGGGATGATAGGAGAACAATAGAAAGATTTGCAGAGATCTTATTAGACGCTTGCAGGGACATGGGTTTAGAAGTAAATGCAGAGAAAACTAAATACATGGAGGTGCGTCGGGACCGTAATACGACAAATTGTGGATGCGTTAAAGTATTCAATAATACTTTTTACAAAGTGGATAGTTTCAAATATTTAGGATCGATATTAACAGACGAAGATCATATTCACGAAGAAATTAAATGTCGACTAAAAGCAGGGAATTCGTGTTACTATTCTGTTCAAAATCCTTTGTCCACGCGAGTTCTGTAGAAGAATTTGAAGCTTAAAATACATAAAACGATAATCATGCCTGTTCTGTATGGTTGCGAAACATGGTCGCTTACTCTGAGGGAAGAACAGACTGAAAGTATTTGAGAACAAGATCCTGAGAATATTCGGACCTAAGAGGAACGGGAATGGGGAATGGCGGAAACTTCATAACGAGGAACTTCATAATTTATACGGTTTACCCAACATTGTTAGGGTCATCAAGTCTAGGAGGCTTAGGTGGCAGCTCATGTAGCTAGAAAGGAAGAAAGTAGAAATGCTTTCAAAGTCTTCACTGGAAGTCCCATCGGAAAACGACCATATTAACATAGATCTCACAGAGATAGGAATACAAAGTAGAAACTGGTTCCAATTGGCTAGGGATAGAAGTCAGTGGAGAGCTTTTGTGATCGCGGCATTGAACCTCCGGGTTCAAGAAGCCATAGAGTTAGTTAGTTAGCATGCGGAAACAAAATATCTCGAGCCAGATCTGGTGAAATATGAATCCCAAGCTAGAGTATGTATGTCCAGCGTCTTTATTTGCTCTCCAACCACCTTAGAACATGCGGCCAACACTGATACTCTTATAGCCTAATCAGCACTGATCATATTGAACGCTGTACAAAACTATACCTGATAATTAAATACTTTTGCTTGGCTGTTATTGGTCTGATTTTAGCACTATCATAAGGATAGAACTGTTAAATAATGAATTTTTTTCAATTAAAATGAGAATCGGCTGTTGGGTTTAGTATGTGCACACTTATCTTCCAGTTGTGAAAGAATAAGTATTCGATTTAAGAAAAATGTGTTATAAGTGCAATCCTGAAGTAATTGAATAAAACTATAGCAGAATCATAATTTCGACTGGTAATGTATCTTGATATTTTATATCAATATGTAAGCTACAGAAACCTCACAGGCGGGGTATAGGATTAGTGTGCCCATGAGTATATTAAAGCTGACAATTTTTTGTTGAAAATTGTTCAATCACTCTGGATAATAGTAAAAGTCGTAATTTTAGTTGATAAATGACGAACTGATGTTCTGTTTATAAGGCGTTGACGGAATGGGAACCCTTAGTAAGTTATATCTGTTGAATGAGTAGAAATGCTTACAGCGCATTCCTAAAAGGATGACCACATCGATTATGCCTGTTTTGAGCTGAAAATTTTCCAAGGGAAATTTAGTTATATTCGAAAAAAGTAAATCAAAAGTATCAGATTTGACCCCACAAACCAACTATTGCAACCAGGAAAATTGTACAGATGTATTTTTCTTCTTTTAACTGTAATAAGATATGCTAAAATGTTGAATGTAGAAAAAATACATATTACATTGAAATACGTAATAATACTATATTGTGAATCTAGATACACATGTGAGCACATGCTGACTTTGATACCTATATTTACATACGTACAAAAACATTTCCAGTTTAACGAAAAACAGCTAGCATTGTCCTTGCATCCATAAGGGAACAAAAAACACAAAGGGAAAAGCAATAGCATTTCCGATAAATTTATGCTATCGTCTTGAAACTTCGTTAGAAGGAGATATGCAGGAGAGTTCATGTTAGATCCGTGGTAAGTCACCGGACTTGTAACCTTAATTTCTTCAATTCAGTTTCCGTTTGGGAGAAACATTTTTGTTTGTAATGCTGTTTTCATCAATACATGAATATTTATATAAAATAATTACAATAAAATAAACCAGTTATATATATATTTATATAAACATTTCAGAGGATAAGTAATTATTATCTTCACAATATATCTGAGGTGTGGTGGGTATTAACGAAGCGTCGGTTCATTGTATGTGAACGTTAAATACAAGTTAAGTAAAACGATTAATTGCAGTACTCAAATGTGTCTTGAGGGTTTGCAATTTCTTATTTTCATATAGAAGTTACTTCTCAATATTGTCGCTACAGCATGAGACTTATGTCCTTATAGGTGGTATTGTAATCGCTAAATACGAGACATTTGCATCTGGCCTTTATCTAATTCAGAGCTAAATTTTTGTACTATTACACATGCTCTTATTCGTTTAACTCATGACCTGAGTTATTTTTTTATTGTGTGAATTAAGTAGATGGGTTCTAGCCTTGAAATTATTAGCATTTCACCTCACATTTTATGTGAGATACGGAAAAATATATAATTGTATTTCGTTAAATTTCCAGACTGAAGTTTTGCGATATATGTTTCATAAGATCTAACGCAGATCAATAGCAGCTGCAGTGATCAAATTTACAAATTCAAGAATGTTGAAATTTAGTAATTCAGGAATTTTACAGTTGTAGAAAATGCAAATTCCTTAACCAAAAATAAAACTTGACTCAAACAACTTTATAGGTTTGTAGAAAAGAATCATGTACATCCACACACTTACTAATTGAGTATGGCAGAAAATTTCAATTACGTACAGACTCCGGATTTCACTATATCCCAAGTCTAGTACATTTACAACGAATATGAGTATCGTTGTCATCGAAAACCGGAAACTCAAAGTAATATTTCTTCTTAACAGGTTTGTAAGTGTGTTCGTGTTAGTGGTTGAGAGCGGGATTCCCAATTTTCTTGTCTTTATCTTAAATCCCACAAACCTTTTTCTTTATTGTATAGTATTTAGTGTATAGTAAATATTATACATTATACACGGTTAATGTCGAACAGTGATTGAAATTAACAATAAAGCATAATTTGGAAAAAATACAGCTTAATTAAATTAAAATAAAGGATAATGTGGTTGCTCTACTTATTAGGGACAGTGGGTTCTAGTATAGTTTAATTTAGTATCGTATTTAGAGATTAACGAGGGCGTGATTCCAACGCATTTAAAAACCCATTAGTACAGTTAGCACGGATTTATATCAAGGTAATCAGCTACGACGGTTCCGTAGAGACTTAACTCATTTAAAAAATCAAGGTAAGAAGTAAAAGAGAGTCGTGGCTGTGTGGAAACATATTAATGGTTTGTAACTTAATTAATATGTTTCTAAATACGGCAGTTACCATCTCGCCTTAGTCAAATTTGTAATACCACAATAAAGACGACTCTCAATAAGAGCTTGTACCTCTGACGGGCTAGTGCTCTACTCTGTGATATCGTGTGTTTTTACAGTTAAATGTTTATGGAAAGTTATCAAGCTCCGGGCCTTTCATCCCAATGCTAATCTCTTTCCAACAACTTTAAGGAATTGCTACTTCTTCAGATTAAAGCCCTTTTCTAAAAGAATAAAGACAACATTTCCCTATTTATAAATTTTTAAAGGCATTTTACCGCTACTTTTAGCATGCAAAAAGCATATATTTTGCCTTACTCCTATCTAACTCCGATTGGTGTCCCTCAGCTTTATCATTTGTTCTGCATACAACCTTCAATTTCAGTTTTTGCTATGACCGTTTGTTTCTATACAAATCGGGGAATAATAGCTTTCAACAATTCTTTACAACATTAAGCGAGTAAATAAAATCACACCTTTGTGTTTCCCAAAAGGGAATTTAGTTTCGTGAAGAGTGCAATTTTAGTCCTTCTCAGCAGTAATACAATTTCAGCGTTTTAAAAATGTCTTTATGGGTCACATACCACACCAACAAAAGACTCAAAACTATCTAGAATAATAAAGTTCAGCCCTTTTGCGTATAATTATCTTTGTAACTGTTCTGTTTAAGGTTGCCATACCTGCTTATGATATATTCCATCAGTTCGTATCTACGTAGAACAGTAAAATAGTACTAACACTATTAATAAAATGTTGACACTGATTATAAAGATTAACGGAATCGTAGATTATTTAACAATTTTCACTTTTTGTTCGTAAATTTAGTACAGTAGATTGTATGAATTTGCGAAATATACATTATTCAAATGTATTAATTAGCATTTACCCAAAAAGAGAATTATCATT
Source organism: Thermobia domestica (assembly GCF_964235325.1). Taxonomy (NCBI): domain Eukaryota; kingdom Metazoa; phylum Arthropoda; class Insecta; order Zygentoma; family Lepismatidae; genus Thermobia; species Thermobia domestica. Next base: position 306,943,784 of record NC_137458.1, read on the forward strand.
AAAAAAAATAAACACTGATTTACATATATTGCTTTGGTTAAACAGCTAAAAAATATACTGCCGATAAAACAATGTTACTATTCCAATGAAAATTTTGCTTTTAAATGTGAAGGTACTGCCGATAAAACGATGTTACTATTCCAACGAAAATTTTACTTTTAAATGTGAAGGTAAACTCAAGTGTTTGCCGATTTTAGTTTTTCCCTGATAAACATGCATTTTTAATTTGTAGTAAGAATAAACCCTTCATGTTTTTCTAGATTACTTGAATTTCATGAAAATTAAGACACCGTGTGTAAAACCTCATGCTAAGTCTACTACATTTATTCGTATTCTTTTATGAATAATTTAGAATCACCTTTTATACTTGTCTACATTTTCGCTATTCTTTTATATCTGATTGTGCCATATTAGTTATCTCGTCTTTTATAAACAGTTTTCTTTTTCATTTCCTAACTATTAAATTTTATTATATCGCTCGGAGGTTTCAGTTTTCTACTAAAGCTAAAAGGAGATCAAAATTTTTAAAAAGTGGTATATAGCATGGTTAACATAAGCAACGAATGAATGTATGTAAAAATGTCAATAATTTCTTGAGCAAATAAATATAAAATTCTTTCCCATTCTGTATTATTAACTAGATTTAAATGTAATTGGTCTATAATTGAATTGATTTCTATTTTTCGGTACCTACATTTTTTTATATAAATTTCGAATTTACATAGATGAGTCTATGTTCCTATGTTATATAACAAGTTTATTATTTTGGTTGGTGTGGGTAATCTTGAAAACAGTAAGGAGTAAATCCATGAAGTTTCGTAGAAGGTTACTGCTATCAGGTTGTATACACGGTAAACCAATTTGTTTTGATACGCCTTAAAATAACGGACAAATCTAAAAATCTGTAGTTCTCAAGTATGATCAGGGAAACATCGTTTGCAATATTGTGAGATACCTAAATTTAACAGTCCAACAGTTTCATTTTTCAAACTTCGCTACGTCAGATTATTACATATTTCAAATTCACAAGAAAAATTTCCGTACAACGCTTGTCAATCAGTATTGCGAGCACATGACGCTATAGCGTCACAAACATCAAAAACAAGAGAATTATATAGCGGTCTACAATAGTAACAACGTTACTGGGACAAATGGAATCCAAAACTTATATGTGTCGCATGCTATTGTCACCGTATAACATAATTAGAAAGAGTTGAAATATGGTTACAAAAAATTGAAAATTTGTCATTTGTTTCAATGGACTTCATTTCAAGGAAGTGCCTAAATATGTATCTTACCGATTTCTGTAGATGGTATCATCATTTGTGATTTTGCATGCCAAGCCGTTAGATGGTTAGGGGAAAATTATCAACTTTGATATATTGTTTAAAATTGCGTATCTGTGGAAGCATTTAAAAGGCTCTTTTATATTTTAACTTATATATATTCTTACAATACTTTCCGGTAGGTGTAATTACGACATATTCTTCAAATATTACATAATTTAAGTAATGTTGCAATGTATAAAATATCTTCAAAATCATTTGTGATATCAGATTACTATAAACTTAAGATTGATTTTCACATCTATTGAAACACATGAATGCAATTATATGAGGCACTTATCTATAGAGCTTTTCGAAACAAAAGCTTTTGGACAACTCAAATTTAATCGGAAAGGACATGAATCCCTTGTAAGATTGTTTAATTTTAATTGAAATTCATCACAGTGATCATAATATTAGATCCTGAAATGCTTTCCATGTATGGTTGCTAGTTTGCCTTGTTATTACACTCTTGAAGTCTAAAAAATCTCCATGATTCTATCACTCGAAACAATAAATGCAACATCGAATATTTCACTTTACCTATCTATAGATATGGAATATGGAAGATCTTCACCTTCTGACATTGGAAAAGATGTTTCTTTGATAATATTTTTTACCAATGGTACAAGTCTGTTTCGCAATCACATGCCCGTAACGACATTTAAATGGTGCAATTCTTTTCAGCGTCCGTTGCGTTCTTTGACTATTAACTAAAAAAATACGCAGATGTATGAAGATAAATGAACTAATGCGTATACATAATGTAATAATCTCGAATGTTTTTGTAACTGAAATAATAAAATTGTTTATTATTTCGAAGACTTTACTCGTTGCTGTCTTAGTCAGCAACAAATGTTCTTTCCGGTGTTTTAGTCAGCAACAAATGTTCCTTATGTACACTGATTATATTCTGCTGGTCGAAAAATTAGGACTACACTCCATAATCTTAAGTCCAAAAAGTTTAACCAATATCCTTACATTCCTCGAAAGTGGTTAATATTGCAATTTGTTTCTCGCCATTCAATGACAAAGCGACAGACTTATACTCTTAATAGAAATAGATTTTTTGTCCATAGCCTTAAAGTAAATATTTAATGCCATATTTAAAAAAACAAAATATCATAAAATATGACAAAAAAGTCAAAAACTCACACATTATTTGCACAAGGTGTAAGTCTTCTGAAAGTACTCCGTCCGCACAAACCTAACAAAAAAGAATAGGCTATTAGTATCGCACTCTTTGTCTAGTTTACAACGTAACGGATTCGCGTGCTCATGTCTATTTTGACGAATTCGAATCTTGTCTGCAGAACCTGTTGTCCACACTGGGCTTTCCTTGACTTAAGGAAGGATGTTAAGATATCATTGAAATTATCTTTCGAACCTAAGACCTTTCTTTTATTATTTCAAACTTTTTCTTCCTTTATATTAGTTAGTACTTTATTTTACGAATTACATACTTACGTACCCCATCGAAAAATGGAAAACTATATTATATATGTATTTTATATAATTTAAGACTTAAGCTTTCTTATGGAATCATTCAAGAAAAATAGTTTTTATTTCAAAATAATCTATAATGTTTTTATATTATAGAAACATGAAAGTTCGTAACTCTTAATTCCCATAGCTTACTAAATTTTTCATTCATTTTTCAGGAGAATGCAGGGTTCTTTCCTTACAGAGAAGCTTGTACATTCGTGCCGAGAGTGTGGAAGGGAGTTCAATAAGAGATTCCAATTAAAGCTTCATAGTCTCGCACATACCAATAGAAAATCATATTTCTGTTCCGATTGTGGAAGGGAATTCAAATATATTAACCATTTAAGGAGGCACGAAATCATTCATGGTCCTCAGAAAATATTTTCGTGCGGTGATTGTGGAAAAATATTCAAACAGAAAGGCTTCTTGGAAAGGCATGTATACACTCATACAAGAGTAAAAACTTTTCACTGCAGGAAGTGTGGAAAGACATTTAGTGCATCACATAATTACTCACGGCACATGAGGATGCATGAAGCACCAATGCTTTACTGTTGCCCACTTTGCGATAAATCGTTCAGACATGAAATATCTTTGAGACTGCACTTGATGAATCATAAAGGTGAAAAACCATTTTATTGTGAGAAATGCAGAAAAGGCTTTACTTCAAAATATCTAATGAGAAACCACATGTTAAGTCATATAAAGGAAAGACCGTTTACGTGCAAAATATGTGCAAAAGAATTCATTCATATAGATAGTATAAGACGTCACCTTGCAGCGCATACTGATAAAAAATCATATCAATGCCAGGAATGTGGAAAGAGCTTTTCTTCAAAGACATATTTAAGATTTCACATTGTCAGCCACTTGGTTCAAGGGTCTCTCTGTTGCCAAAAATGTGGGATAAAAGTTAGTACGGAAGCAAGTTTGAAGAAACACAGCCGCCTTCATTTGAACAAACAAATTTACCGCTGCCAAATATGTACCAAAATTCTAACCTCAGAGCAAGGTCTGAAAAGACACATTTCAATTCATGCCGATCAGAAATCTTTCCATTGCGAAGAGTGTGGAAAATGTTTCCATTTAAAAGCATCTCTGAAAAGTCACCTTGCTATTCATACAGGTGAGAGAGCATACGACTGTGATGAGTGTGGAAAAAAGTTTAGAAGTAAACTACATATAAGAAGACATATGTTCACTCATACAAATGAGAAACCTTATCATTGTCCTGAATGTGGAAAGGGATTCATTGGAAAGGTAGGCTTGGAGAGTCATCTGTACTCTCACGGGAAAAGGGCCCCACATTGTTGTAAAGATTGTGGAAGAAAGTTCAGTTGTGAACTGTACTTGAAAAAACACATGTTCAACCACATGATAGACAAGCCTTTTAATTGTCAGACGTGTGGAAGAGGTTTTCCTGTGAAATCAAGATTAGAATACCACATGTTTACTCACAGCAATGAAAAACCTCATGTATGTGACGAGTGTGGTAAGGGGTTTAGTATTAAATACCAACTGAAAAATCACAAACTTCTTCATAGTAAGTAGACAGTCATGGATAGTTTGTCTGATCTATTTGATTGAAGACAAAATGTATAATCTTTATCGCCCTTAATAAATTTCTGTGTTGTTGAAGGCCAGTAGTAGATACAATTAGTTATCAAACTACGAACCTCACCGTGCTATAATGTTGGCTGCATTGAGTTGAAGAAGAAATGTATTGTGTGAAGTTAAACTCTTATCTTTAATTAAAGTACTGTTTCTGCACAAACTTTTTTATGTAATCACAAATAAATCCTCAAATTCATGCAAGTAGATGAGTTTTTTTTTTTTGTTAGGGAATGAAGTGTACTTATTGGTTTGCATATTTGAAAGAGTTTTCGCCAACATACCTGGGGTACTTATTCAGGAAATAATTGTCGAGAAAAAAATGAAGAAAGGGTATATTTGGATGACAGCATGTTATATGAAGAGGTGTAATGTTTTATATTATGTAGAGGTGCCAGATATTTTAATGTAGAATCTATTTTAGAAATCATCGGGTACAATATGCAGTCTCAATTCCATACGTGAATTGTGTACAATAAGCTTCGGCAACATATCACCAATGGAGCAGAACACAACTCATCATGCTTTTTAATATATCAAACTGTTTTACGACGTAGTGGAATATTACGTTTAAAAAATGCACTTTCAGAAATTCAAGACCTAAACTTGAAAGAGGATGTATATTTTTAATGTTATCTATTCTTTTAGAAAATAAAATCTTTCCATGTAACATGCCATGGCTACGTAGTGATGGGCAGTGGGAATATTCCCGTTCTTTCCCTGGCATATAAATTTCCGGGAAGAAATTTATTTTCGTTTCTTTGTTTTCAAAATTATCAGAAACATGACTAATTACTTTATTTTCATTTATTATCATTTACGTTTATTTTTTAAAAATAATTTTCAGGTTAAAAAAAAAATTCGTTGACTGTATTTTATGTAACTAATCAGACGATTTTTTATGTATCATTTCTATTTGCACTAAAAATTAGCAAAGTACTAATTTGCAAATGAGAACAAGGGACAACTTTGTGAAGTAGTGTAGAAATTATGTACAAATATAGATGAAGTACTATCAATACACCATGAAACGCTGTTAGCACTAGACGTGTCAGTCCGTCTCCTGTCTCTGATTCAAATTTCTTATCAGGTACTCGGACTTCTTTTACATGTGAATTAACAAAAAACATTTTCAGAAATAATTAGGAAGAAAGGTTGTGTGTGGCATTCCTAACTTGCAAAATTATAAAGATAAGTCAGTGCCTTGCAAATATTGTGAAGCTAAATATGTATGCGCAGACGTTGAAAAATGACTAGACATATGTTTTCTGGCAGTTACTCAAACGAATTTACTTAAACATTTAAAAATTTAATATGTTTTATCATAAAGAGTGTCATGTTTAGAAAATCCACTTCCATATAAATTTAAAGTATTTAGAGGTGGAAAGGTATGTCGACTTACTTTACAACTTTTTCCTTAGAATTATTTCCATAGAACCCTGTATACATTTATACGTCCCTCTAAATATTAATAATATAATACTGTTCAGAATATAAATTTCAAAGAAACCTCTGAAGACAACAATAATAATATACTAATAAGAAAGAAAAGCCAATTTAACTTTGAAATCAAAATAGAGTAATGGAATGCAATTTTCTTTGCGATTTACATAAATTCCCGGAATATTCCCGAAAAATATCTTCCCGGAAATTTCCATCACTTTAAGTTACGCCCTTTAGGCAAATTGGGACGAAGATGGAAGAATTATTGAAATGGCAATATGGGAGGAAACAATTAGCCCAGGAAAACCAATGGACACGTCCACGACAAACTTATTTGTTCTTGATAGCACATGGAGCCACACAACAGAAGCAAGTGCACAGCCACTTTCCCCCTCCATTGATTTTTGGATTCAATGCTCTTGAATTTTTTGAATTACGTTTCGCTACATTATAATTCCTCTGATGATTCTTTCGTTCAGTTACACACAAGCGGATATATGTTTAAATCCAAAGTAAGAATAAGAAATATCACACTTTTACATTCTTTATCCTTATAATTTTATCCAATTTAATTGTTTCTGAAACCAAGTCATTACTTCAATTTATTCAGATGACTTTCCTAACCTTCCCGGAAAGAAATTGAGAGTTACAATGTTGAGGAAATCTTTACAGCCATAACTTTTTCAACACTTCTCTTTTGTAGCGAAGAGTGGGGTACTGTTTTATAAGGTCTGAACATTTGATTCCAAAACATGATTGTTACTTTTGATAACCAGCCTCATTTCTTCTTGGTATGGTGTGCTTCCTGAGACGACTGCTTCATGTCCTGCCTATTTGAGAGGGGTGTGTCTATTCAGATTACTCACTTCATCACATATAAAACAAAAACAAACAATGCAATTAATTCAATAGTTCGTTTCATATCCCTTTAAACAAATGACGTATTAAGGGCCACAAATAATATCCTCCGATCACGACTAAGAAATCATGAAAGTTCTCTCTTAATATATTAGATCTTTCTGCTGGGTTTCTAGACTGTGTATTAAAAATCTACCAGCGGACTTGATGGGTAAAATAAAATGTTGTCTTCAGCTAATATTAGAATATACATCTTCCTAGTTTTGTAACTGGCTGTTTATTTAAATTCGAAGACTGAACCTACTTAAAATTTGCAATCAGTTCGCCTTAACATTTTAATCACAAGTTTGTGAAAATATCATTTAATAATTTGCAGTGTGTAGTAAAGTTTTCCGCAGAGCACCAGGAATTCGCTCCCGAAACTTTGTGAATTATTGATATAAACAGTCGGGTAGAGTAATGATGGTTATACACCTTGTGTGTTCAAAAGAAACAAAAAAGTGTTAAATACAAAATGAGAGTTAAACTGTCTTACACAATTTCTGATTGTATCAAAATGAAGACAATGAACATTTTAACGTATCTGGGTAACAATTTAGAGGAATCTAGTGTGTTTTATTAAAAGAGAAAAATCTTTATCAGAGGCACACTACACAACACAGTTAAAAAATAGCATTCAAATTGGAGTTTAGATTTAATCAAACCGAATTTTACTCAAACGCAATCTTAATTGATAATAATTTTAACCGCTTGTTGGGGAGTAATATAGTTTTGTAGCAACTTAGCAGCTGTTACTTGGAAATGGTTAGCTAGTGACAATATCTAGAAGACAGTTTTCTGTCTGATTCGCAGTATTTTTCTGTAAATTCATCGAAGTTACGCTTTAAATAATGACTGTCCGTTTTTTTTAATATGGTGGAAAGCAAACGGTGATGATTTAGGTCTTTTCTGAAACATAATTTCTTCTGAAAAAAGAAGGTAGGAAGGAATCATAAAATAAAAAAAATAATAAATCATGAATAGTGAAAATCTTCTAGATCACACAGTAGGATTCGAACGAGATTTAAAAAGTTTTTCTTGCCCCACAAAGAAATAATAACATCAATGGCTATTAAGAGAACTGTAAATGAGTCTTCAGTGGAATGCACAGGCAAGAGAGAAGTTCCTGTTTAAAATTGTTTTAACAATATTGTCCTGTATTAGTTCGAAAAGAGTTTTCTTTATGACAAAATTCTGCATATTTTTGAAGTAACTACTTCGTTACGAACGTAACATTTCATTAATCAACAAAATAGGAACTGAAAATTTCAATTAAAAAATAACCAACGGAATTGATAGTGTTTCACTTTACTTTTTCTTCTTTGCACTGTTCCCATTTTTAGGAAAATAGGAGAAAATTTAGCGCCCAATTTTTTCCTAGGAGTAGTTCTAATATGATAATCAGTTTATAATTAGCATGTTTGTAACACTCAAACAACGAAACTACCTTTTAGAAGAGATATTCATTTACATATGTTGGAAAATAATTTCTTCGAATTAAGAAAATGATTACTATGACTAACATCTAGAGAGGGCAACCTCAATGGAAATCTGTGATAGTGTGTTATTTTGATGAGAGTTAAGTACCAAGTTTATGTAATTCGGCTCAAATTCGGAGCATGATTGTAGCATCACTTCTGTAAAAATAATTGAATTTTTAGTTTCTCACTTTCTTGCCTGATACCTTAAAGTAAGCACCACTATATGGATAAATGAGAATGTAGATATTAAGTTTTAAAAATACTCTACAGTCTATTTGTTGGAACTTTAATCCATAGAATAAGTTGAGAGAAAAAGATATATAAATATATATATCTGTAATATATATTTAATTCATTAACAATATTTAATTCAGTAACAACAAAATTCGAGTTGGAATTAAGGTAATAGAGAAGCAGGCAGATCTAAAAATCTTATTTTAAAAATGTTTTTAGAGAGGCGCAAATGTGAATAAATTTTCTAATAATGTAATTTATCTCTCTTTTGTTAATTTTTTATATACTTAATCTAATTTTTGTAATCTCGATCGTCCTAATGTCTACAGTCAGGATAATGATAAAAATAACTCCCCCATTTTAAGGTTTAAATCAGATAAAAGTGCAGTGCTTCCCGATCTGCGTCCGATACGAACTCACGATCTCTTCGCTATTATTCCAACACCTTACCGCTCGGCTAACAACAACTCTCTTCTCTCTGTTGACAGTAATGTTTTCCTTTGATTAAATACCGATTATTTCTGTCAGTTGCAGTTGTTAATGTTCAAACCTAACTAAGAGCTTATTCTACAATACCGTATGTTTAAAGTTAATATTTTCGTCCTTCATATCCGTGAGTTTTCTCTAAGTTTTTCCGTTTCCTTCAACATTTCCGCCGTATCATTTGTTCGTAATCTTTTTCTTTCATTAATTATCTGTCTAATTTAGCTTGAAAAGCATAAACGTTGTACGTAAAACGAAGTTTCATTTAGTTTTATCACTATAGATATCCAAACCATTTTCTTTAAACATTTTTAAGTAACTAAAAAAGGGATCATAAACATTGTTAAATACATGGGATCTAAGAAGGGGAAGATTTCGTTCCCACTCCTAACAACACAGGTACAAATATTGGAAAAGTGCGGTGAAAGAAAATTCGTGAACATCATTTACCACCTTCAGGAATCTATCCTAGACCCGTTACTACTGTAGTAGCGTACTAGCAAAAGAAAAGACGATGCACAGTGGGACCAAAACACTGCAATCTTGGTAAAAAGTAGGAATGCGCAATATGAAGCAGAAAATTGTAAGAAAACCAATAGTTCGGTGTTTGAAGTAGGCAAAATAATGTATTCAGTATGTAGAAGAGAGATTTATCATGAAATAAATTTGCAAGCAAACAAGAAAAAATACAATTTTTAGATGGCAGGTACCAAGATACACTATTTGACATGTCTTTTAAAGTAAAAGAAAACCTGTTAACTGAAATGTTCATGTTATTTAGACATTTTTTCACTCGGTGTCTTTCATTTGTATTTAGGGTTACCAGACGTCCGTATTTACCAGAACAAGTCCGTATTTTTAAGGCTTGTCCTAGCGTCTGTATTTATTTTTGGAAATTTGTAAAATGTTCGTATTTTTAGCTACAAGTGATATTCATATAATCTTAGCACGTATTTGAACTGAGCTTTGTTGTATATTCTGCTAATCGCAAGTGAAACACGTAACTCACGCACATACGGTATGTAAAGCAAACTTTATTCTTCAACATCGCTTCTGTGTGTTTTCATTTATACTGAGGTTTTTTGTTGGAACTGCAACTGGCCACATGGAAATTCTGATGGCAATTGAGTCGCGTTTTCGCGTATGAGCAAGAAAGTGTCAGTTGAGTGTATACATCAGAACTGAATTCTTTTGCTTTGTGCACTAAGCTGTAGTGCATTGTTTCGATTTACAGTAAACAATGGGGAAGAGGAAGTGCAAATTTACTGCAGAACAAGAGAGAAAGTACAAGTGCTTCAAGAAAGGACGTACTGATGATGCTGAATGTTTAGTGTGCAACGCCGGGACGACCGGTTCTGTTGCTAACCGAGGTGTGCTGGTCCTGGAAAATCACATTTCTATAACGAAGCATAAAATAGTACACAGGGTACATCTCGTCATCCAAAATAACTGACAAATTCGCTATTGACCGACAAAATACGTGCTGCAGAAGGAACGTTAGCCTATCATACGATTGTACATCACAATAGTTACAATACAATGGATTGTGTTTCGAAATTACCAGAAAAAATATTTCCAGATTGTGAATTAGCAAAAAAATGTGTGCGTGAAGAAAGTGCGAGGCCATTATTAACAGTATGATTGGTCCTGAGTCTGTGGAGAGTTGTGTGAGAGAAACCGAGAACGTGTCTTGCATTGGCGTCAGTACAGATGGGAGTAATCATGGGAACATAAAAATGTTTGTTATAGCTATTCAGTATTTCAATTTCAAACAAGGTGGATTGCAAACGAAACTCTGTGATCTAAAAAATGCAACAAACGAAAAAGCCGAAACAATTTCTTCCTTAATTAAGGATAAGTTGTCTCAGAAGGAGATTGAAAGTAAGTGTGTTGCATTTGGAGGTAATAATTGCAATACGAATTTTAGTGGAATAAGAAGAAGGTAACAGTGTGTTCTTAAATTTGAAGTCCCAAGCCAATGAAAATTCGATAGATCTCCAACACAAATTTTACACAACAGCATTCAAAATGATGTCGATTTATTGCCAATTAACATTGATAGTATTATTCTAAAAGTTTTCAACTATTTTTCCCTTTATTCATTCTGAAATGAAACACTGAAAGAGTTCTGTGAGTTTGTAAATATTAATTACAAGACATTATTGAGTCACTCCAAGACGCGGTGCTTGAGTCTTTTTCCAGCCATTGAGCGGGTGCTGGAAATATACCCAGCACTAAAATCCTATTTTCTTGGAGGTTTGAGGTTGGAGGTTTTGGAGGTTTTAACAGCAATGTCAGAATGGAAGACATGTCGTCCTACGGGCTCCATCTCCATCTACGAAGGACTAGGTATCCGTGGCCCAGTGGATACGCCACCCGCTTTTTCTAAAATATGGGAAATCATCGATTCGCGGTAATGACGCAAATGGATGAGAAAGTTGTATATAATCCTCACTTAACATACCTTATAAAATTGTATACATTAGCAAATGATCCTAAATAAGACTGATTATCGAAGATATATTACAAATCCAAAATAACTGGTAGACACAGAAATATTTATGTTATATGTAACACAATCGCTGAGATCAGACAATAATAACAATAGACGTTCGAATAATACAGTTTTTCAACTTAGACATTTTTGTATTCTGATTCGCCGTAAAATAGAAACAGCAACAAGTCATACTTAACATAATACTCGCTGTACGCAAAGAAATATAGAAATACTGAATATCGTTTTTTAGTAGTAAGTATCGTATTTAATTTATAGTGCAATTTTGTGAAATCTTAGCCAAAAATAACTAATATGATTTTGTATACACAACTCCAAAAGTGCATTACCGTCTGTAATTCTCCTTTTCGTGCAATAGCAGGCCATCCAAAACGCACAGTTGTTGGGTTGGTTGAGAGAAAGGTATTTTACAAAACCACAATTTTGTTACAAATATATCAGTGTGGCAACTGCACATAGGAGAATAAAATAAATTGTTAAGAATGACGGTTTTATTATTGAGAGGGAAATGGATGACAAAAGTTACAAATTACAAAATGATCTTACGTAAGCAGTCCAAACAGGACGAACGGTAAGGAATAGATATTAGAGGAAAGAAGTTCCCTTAAATGTTACATAATGTGAAGGTTTATTATAAAAGCCTAACAGCACAACAACAAACTTCCACAAGAAACGCAGAGACAAACACAGACAAAGGGACACCATTGGCGTATGCAGGCTTGCTTCCTACCCATGCAAGATGGGACCCTAGTTAAGAATCAAAATACTTTAATAAAAATAACAATAATGATAATAATTATTATTATTACTGAAAACTCGTTTCCTTTCCAAATCTCTGACTCTGCTTAAGATCATGTCAGCATATAGCAGTCATGCGTGCAGTTTTTGTCAATGAGCGGTCTCAGAGGCCAAATCGGATGGAAATCTTCAAGGGAGAGGTATAAAACATTCTTTTGATAAATTCTAGGTCAAAGTTTGAAGCACTTGCTTTTAAGAAGTGCTGTTTTCTTTCTTCTCTTCAGGAACAAATAGGTTTTGATGCCTAAGAAATTAATATATAATATTGCAAATTTGCAAGTGGACTTATTTACATTGCAATTTGTGGTAATAAACGAATTGTCATTTGAAGACATTATTGTGAAAATTGAGTTCTGTTTCTTCATCCATCACAAGTCTTAGGGGCCCCTATGCCTCGCACCCCAGCAAAATCGATATCGAAATTTAGGATATGGATATATCAATGTTGATATATTATTTGCGACATCGAATGTTGATATATGTTGATATGTGAGAATATCGATATATCTACATATTCCACAGGGTAAAATCCGAGAAATAATGCTTGAAATATAATGCAATCAATAATCGAAATCTAAATATGTTCTTGCACTTCGGTGCCCAAAGTTCAAGGGGAAGAGGGTGAACTCGAAAAAACATTTAAGACAAAAAGGTTGTTAAAATAAAAGTAGTCATAGTTCCCCCTTATTAGAAAAATCTTACCATTTATCTTTTAATCCTGTTTTTGATTGTGATTAGAAATCAGCGACAGTATAAATTCTTTACATAGTACACTAATATACTGTATAATTTTTCACAACTAAGTAAATCGGAAGATCAAATTCCTGTGATATTAAAATGGAATGTTCAAGTAAATAATCATAATTCATTGTTCTTATCTATGTCGGTATTTTTCACATAGACTCAGAACTACAATACTAATAGAACAAGAAATGGGTAATTTAATTATTTTTTCCTCTGAAACTAAATGACTGCATTTTGCTGAGATTGTCATTTTTGAAAATGTAAGTCCCCTATCCCGGGCTAACTTAATTCTGGCTATCGGGGTTTCGAGGAAATCGGTACCCGAAAGTAACAAATATGGGATTATAATAAATGTTATAAAGACAAAAGCTATAATGTTTGGAATGAAGCAGTCAGTCAAAAATAGAATTTGGAAAGGACAAAACGAGCAGGTGACTACTTTTCGATCCCTGTGTAGCATTTTAGTGAATATGAAATTAGAACTTGAAATAAAAGCACGGATGGGATTGTCAAAAGAAGTTTTTAGGAGAAAGAAAAGATTTTTTGTGCGACATTGAATAAATAATTGAGATAAAAACATACTTAAAATGCTTCGTGTGTAGTATTGAACTGTATGTTGCAGAAACATGTACTTTCCGCAAAAATGATGAAAAATGGCTGGAATCTTTCGAATTGTGGATATGGAGGAGAATGGAGAAAATTAACTCGATCGGGAGAATAACGAACGAGAAGGTGTTAGAAATGGTGGGGGAGAAAATAAAAATTTTATATATTAACTCATAATATCCCGAAATTATAAAACATCGACTTCACTCACAATTTTTTTATATTCCACAGCTATTTGTTACCAAATATATGAGAATTAATAAAAAATGGAACGTGTCCCTTTTTGGGACAGTTTAGGGACGTATGATAAATCATACGCTTGGATAAGAGAAGGAAACACACTGCGTAACATGACTTTTCTCTTCTAAAAGATAACCTAACCTAACCTTTTCCTGTACATGCTTCATTACAAACTAAGCTTTAGTTTTCTTGTCTTAACAGTTATAACATATTTATTATAATGGATCTTGTTTTCTCAATACATGCTTGAAATGAAAGGAGAACTCAATCAAATGTTGCACTTTAGGTATCGACACTTCTAACAACATCAACATTTTACTTCTTGTGGTGTAAAAGGAAGCGTTTTTTTTGAGTGTAATCCAATGCTGTACTGGAAAGATCAGAATTTGTACACTTTTCACACCTTCGCTGTTTTCTACTCATCAACGATATGGTCTATTTTGTCATACCGGAATTCTGTTGGAATGTTCCCAGATGAGTTTAGACGAACACCTCTTGGTCTATGTTGAGTGAAGACAGGAAAGCAAACTGGAAATATGTCGGATGAATTCTCCCAGAGGCAAATCTTTATTCAAGTGTCTGTAGAGTATCCGCAAGTTGAGAACAGCAGAGTTGATATAAAATCTTACAAACAGCCAATACCAGTTTTTTAATCTGATTCGAACTCTATACAAGGAATGAAGTTTATCAAAACGGTCGACTCCATCCATGTTCCGGTTATATTATTCAATGATCGATGAACGAGGAACAGCAACTTTCTTCTTGTCTTTTCTGCTATATCTGTAGCAGGTGCCTTCCTCAAGAACACCTTCATTGGTGACATTGGTTACTACTGTAACTTGGTTATTGGCATTCCACCTGACAAGAGTAAGACCACCAGACATATCCTGAAGAACATTAGAAGATCCCCGAGGCTGACTACTGAGTTCACGAAGTGGTGCCTTCTGTACGGCCTTTAGTAATTATACCAATATACTTTATACCTTCTGCTGAGAGTGCTTCCAAAACAACGAGTTGAAATAATTGTCAAAATCAATTTAAGTTCGCCTGGATTTCCGACTTCTGTGAAAAGATCTTGCTTCTCGTTATCATTCAGTTCGTCTAGCACATTTAAGATCTCCTCTGCATCCAGCAGTCTCTTGGAACTGAAAAATAAAAGTATTGTTTAGTAAGGTCAATATATTAGTAACTTTGTTATTCATTACTACAGAACATATTTGGATAGCCACTTGCTAGAACGAAGTAATCACCAAATCTGTAGTAATCGCTAGTAATACCGATAGTAATCGCGAGGCAATTGAATGGAATGTATGGTCGCTAATGGACGCGACATACAAACTCGTGCAATTCGTTGACAAACCTTTCAAGGTAATTCCCTGATTCGCTGTTACATAGAAGAAACTAATCCTGAACGAATATATTACATTATCTCAATTTACTGAAGACAGAGCTACTCCGTTCTGGCACGTACCTCTCGATATAGAATGTTTTACTCCTCTGGCCGTTAGAGATCGATGATCAGAATGGAATAGTGATCAGGATTGGGGAATGGGCCAGAGCTTCTTTTGAAGTACAATTCTATAGTACACATTCGCAAATTTAGCTAAAATTCTCTCCAATAGAAATTGAGACTTTAGGATTCGAATCCACGACTCTCCAAATGCAAGGCCAATGCCATATGTACTAAGCCAATGCTGCAGTCTGTATGATATTTGCTGCTATAGAGGCAATTATTAATATCAACCTAATGTTAAAATATTTAAAATCTGTATTTCATAATCATTTATTTACACTTGACAATTTTAGGTATATATAATTTTAAAAAACACATAAAATATATTGTATATATATATATATATATATATATATATATATATATATATATATATATATATATATATATATATATATTCTAACCTAACCCAAAGTTATTATTACAATAAAGCAGTGGCTCCAGTAGGTCGCTGTTTCACAGCACAGTATATAAGAACTTTTTCCACGTCCACTCAGAATCATAAACACCCCTAACACAGTTTCTAAATGTTATTTACTTAAATTAGAAAAAATATATTGCAAAAGGGTTCAATGCACTTGACGGTGCCGCGGTGCACACTTTGAGAAACAGTATACTGAAGTAAATATTACCGCTCTTTTTATCAGTAGCCCCTACGAATCTTAGACATGCTATCATTTCAGTGAAATAAATATGTAATTTGAAATGTATATAGACTAGAAAACTTATATTTTGTTCTTTTTTTGCCCAATATTTAATACATCAATTTTCAAAACGCTGTAGCTCGACATCTAATTATTAGATTTGAAATAAATTTCTCCTACTTTATTTTTGAAAACCTACATAGATATTGGTTAACTATTTTTGTGTATGATTTAGAAATACTCGAGAAATTGGAAAAATAAACTTACCTCTATGCCATTTTGAACACGTTTTAGAGAACATCAAAATTCTTCTGCTTTCCAGCGTTTCAATACATGTGCTGCGAGAACAAATTCTAAAAAGAAGTAAAAGTACAAGTATGAAGTCCCTGTAGCAACTGCTATTTCCTTCATAGCGGAGACAGCGTGTATTTAATGCAATTATATAATATCTGTTTTACGTATGAACAATCGTACGCTGGGATATAATGGATTAAAAGGAAAAAAAGAAACTGGTTGGGACATTGGCTGACAAGGCCCTGTATCAAGGGGAACGTGGTAGAGAGTATGGTGGAAGGAAAGAGAGGGAGAGTGCGAAGAATACTACAATTGACGGGCAATATAAAGACAAAAGTCATACGTGAAGAGGAAGAGATTTGAGGGAAACAGAGGAGATAGAAGTTTCCCATTGCTGTAAGTAAACTGCCTATAATGTGTAACGGACCGTCTCTACCGATCCGTTTACAGAGTAATATGTCATGAATTAATTTCTTAATGTTCATTTTTATTTCAGCTTTTCAATGTTGGCTGATTTAATTTTATTTGTTATTTGCCGACATTACATCAATCTGTACGTGTTTGTTAATTATCTTGTGTTTATGTACAATGAAATTCATATTCCATTTTGTTTATTACGTATCTCGTGATATGCGATGATATTCCTTATCTGCGCTTAGAATACTGCAGAGTGGACTTTCTAGCAGATATAAATTACCTTTGAAAGTTTTTGTAACCAAGATTGATATAAAATATATCTTGATACATTGTGTAGTCGTCATTGAAAAAAAAGGTAACAACAAATTATTCTCAAAGTAATCCTGTTTAATATTTTGGTTTAAGAATTTTCATGAAAATGGTGAATCTGTAAAATATATTTATCTCGGAATCCTAAAATTGACATTAGCTGTACGAAACAGATCGGATGTATTTTTCTTTTGATGTCATTAAACCAAGTAAGTTGCTCATAATATTTATTGCACAAAATGAGTCCTGAAGATAACGTGATCTTATGTTCTTCAAAATTAAGTTTGAGCAAAAGTACTAATCGCAATTAATTGATATTTAGTTTATTGGTCATAATAGAGCATCTAGCCTGCAATTTTGTTTAGTAAAATGGAACTGGAATTTGACTTACAAACATAGATGCATGTGTATATTCTTCGTTATGTACTATAAATGATTTTAAGATATTGATGGTATATTGAGTTACTACTGCAACAATTAATGGAAGTAGTTATTTCACTGTGCATGTATGAAGTTTTGTCAAATGCTCAATGTGCGAGTAAATGCTAATAATTGCAGAGCTGACATAATATGGTTTGCAACTCTCGAAATAAAATATGTATTAGTGACATATCATTAATTGCAATAATTTCCAGGTCTCGTTGAACATTTTAAGACTGCTACAACTTATCTAATTGTACAGTATACATCCGATTATATTCACCTTCTTCCGAGAGCCACAGCGTCGTGTTTCCGAACTTGCAATCTGAATAAAGTTCTAAATTTAAAGACAATTTGTTGTCCAAACAGCAGATCAGGACAAAATAACTAAGCTAGTTACACCTTTCAGCCTGCGCCTACATGGGGAGAAGAAGGTTTCACATCAAATGGCAGAATGACTATGATGATGGTTACGATGGTGATAGGTTCTGTTGGGCCATGTTATTTAGTTTAGTATTTTTCAATAGACTTTTGTATAATATTTCATTTCACAATGTTGCACTAGACAGAAAATTGTCAAATTGAGTGAACATTGATTTAAAAAGTCTAAGAATAGTCTTGGAAGTAAAATCATGGATTTGTCTTAAACAAATACCAAACTCATTATACTTTATATCAATGAAGAATGAGGATTCATTAGTCTGTAACTGCTTTTGATAAAACCACAGATCAGGGTCTTAAATGCTAAAATTACTCAATTAGTTTCGGATTCATGTTAGTATGCTCATTTCTTTAAACCATAGCATATGCTATGAGTTTCATTTCAGTGTTTAATTTTCTGTATTGTCGCACAAAGTAATAAATATTTTTCATATTTTTCTACTTATTAAATACCGGACTTTATTGTAGACTTTTGTGATATAAAATACAAAAAGTGAGAGATTTTATTGAAATTTTGTGCTGGTGACAGTTTTTTAAGCCGGAATACTTATATCTAATAGTTTTGAAGGCCATAAATAGCCGTAGTTTGCCCGTGGTGTGCATCTATAACCAGAAAAATATAAATTTTAATAAAGAAAAATGTAAATATGGGACAATATTTTAATTTTCATTTCAAGAGGGATTAATTGGACTGTAATTTGATTATATGATGTTTATGTAAGAATGTATGGTATAAATATACCGATGTTTATTAGTTATTGGAAATGCCTAGAATGTTCAGTTTACCAGAGTAATGTGGTGTTGGGCCACCTGGCACTCTCATAACATCTTTAGTACGAGGTAGAGTGGAGTCATAGGGGAGGTGAATATTAAGGAGTTTAATAATACAACCTTTTGTATACAGTGCTTGACTATGTTCTTTGAGAAAGAATGAAGGCTGAAATCTGACCTGGATTCGTTCTCCTAAATGAACCACAAATCTTCTGTTAGGTTCACATCCGGAAATACCTCAGTTCTTGGGAGGCATTTTACTTCATTCCGATGTTCCTCGAAACGTAGCAAAGACTCCACCTGTGTAAATGTGTGAATTCTCATTCTGTAATATTCAGTGCCATAGATCGTAAATAACATCTCAATCATAAAATGAACATGGCGATTAATCATGATAGTGATGCGACAGGTAAAATATATGGACAGAATAATCTTTTAACGAAACGTTTGAGCACTTATAAAAATAAGGTATCTATATAGAATGACAAAACATGGTGTGATGTTTGTTGGCAACTATATGACTTTTTTGCCTCGGTAGTTGGTCACACTGACAAAAATATACTAACAAAATTTGATATTGGCCTAATTACAAATTCTTTATTGGAAGGTTTCAAATCATAAGTTTGAAATCTGTGAGGCGTTTTTTGTTGACATGTACCGAGAAAATATCAAAGTTTTGGGTTTTCGGTTAATTTGTCAAAGACAACTTGCTGTCACACGACTCCATCAAACAACTAAATGACATAAAGCTTTTAAGTTCTAGCCCTAAAATTAACATCAACTTTCTAATCTTTAATTAATAATCAAATAATATAATTGGTTAGTGGAAATAAATACTCCATGAATTTTTGCTTTGTTTAAATAGAGAGTTAAAAGAAACTTTCCTAAAACTTATCATGTAGGCTATTGTACTATACACTCGAATAACAGTACCCATGATTTTGCACGAGGTACCGATGAAATAGCAGGTTATTCGCTGATGTACCTATGAAAGATCAATGTACCGAAGACTAGTGGGTACACACCGCATCCCAGCTCCTTACTCATTATTTAGTGGGTACAGGAAAGATTTATAGGTACAGAAAATTCGTACCGAAGAATGCACCCATGACAATAGTAGAAGGTTCACGATACCCATGAAAGCAACTGGACGGACGCCATATTGTGTGTTTTTTTGACGTTTTGTGTGTTTTGTTGACGTTTTATTTATTTTTAAACTTCAGATACGAGTCTTTCTAGTTCACTCATTTTTAGAACATAGTAAAATTTTTGAGTTTTCTGCCCTGTATTAAGTTTCTTTTAAAAGTAATTTGTGTGTCTATTATACATACACCCAATTTCAAGGAAAAGTTGGAAGAACAAACCAAACGGATCACATTTAATGTTGTATATACAAAAAAAAAAACGTTCGCATTTCTTCAGAAATGTAAGTTTTTTTTTTTAGAAAAAAATATTGCCTCTCGTTTTTTTCTAAATTTCGTTTTTATTCAAATAGTCATTTGTAATGCATCTTACGTCTATCTAAGTCTGAAATACTTTTATGCAGCTGTAATCAACGTAAAATGCAACATAAATTAAACGCTAGATACTGATACGTTACAAATATTTTACAATTTGCATGAAAACCATACCTATTAACAATTCGGGTTTCAGCAGTTTCCATCAATGTCAACTAAGAAATAAAAGTAGAAATGAAATTTTGTTTTTTCGTGAATGCAGGCCTCTAATAAGTACAAAAACAATGTCACTAACAGTATAAAATTCAAATAACTTGTCTAAAGGTAAAAACTAATACTAACTTGCCAAATACTATTTTCCTAAATATCATATATAAATAATTTGTCGACTAGATATATATGTTATGCAGAGCCGGCTCTACCATATATGCAAGACGTGCATTTGCATGGAGCGGCACGTTTGGAGGGTCCGGCAAAATCTGTCATAAGTATATTATATAAATTAAATATTTCTTGTTGGAAACAGACTTCATGATGATGGTAGTTACATCTACTAAGCTGAGCTATTTGAATACTACATTCATAAATTATGTTTAGGTAGCATTAATTTAAGGTCACATGAACAATGCTAAAGCAAATGGTCGAGTAAATCCGAGCAAAAATTGTTCGATTGTTGTCAAATGCAAGAATTCAATTCTCGAATAGTAGCGAATATCTGTTCCATTTAGTAAGTTATTACAGTTTTGATATGACAACTAGTCTTGTTTTTGTCAGAAACAAGTCCCTTATCATTGAAAATAGAAACAAGTTTTTAAAGGAATGTTAACAGATGTAGAAGAAAAATTAAGAAATAAAGATAAAAGAGCTAATTACACTGGAATTGCAATCAGATACATTGAGATTGAAGCTCGGTATTGAATTCTATGAAAAGGATTACCATCTTTCCTCTGCATGTGTGTTTGCTTTGTCTTTTACTAACATAATAGATTCATATTTAAAGAAAAAAACAGACACAACGGAATTGCATTTTTAGTAAGTATTTAAGCCTTTTAGAGCGAGACTGCACTTACCCTCCCCTTCGTTGTTCATGCTGGAGTAGTTTTTAAGATTTGTTCTTTCTGGAGAAAGGGGGAGGCGGAAAATTACGCGATTGCATCGGGCGACAAATTCCCTAGAGCAGGCCCTGATGATATGTATATACAAGATATAAATATAGGGTGACACAATTTGAAGTAATGCATGGTGTTTCAAAATTAATATTTGGGTTTTGAAACTTTATCAATTACAATTAACTTACAATTACAATCTATTACAATTTTTAGTATCTATTACAATTAACTTACAATTATAAATATTATATCAAATGAAACAGCAACTCAAAGAGTTTTGTACGCATGTATTATCTGTTAGGAAAGTAAATGTACACCTATTTTTCGAGTCTGGCATTCCTGCGCTCCATCCGTGGAGAGTATGAGAATTAAATCAATCAAATGTTTACTGAGGGGCAAAGAGAAAAGTTTAATCTGAATAAGACATTGCAGAGGAGCACAAGCTGTGAATACGAATAGTGCATAGTGTAAATAAAGGACGACACCGAAAGAGAAAGCCAGAAACAGCTGTTAAACTTAGAAAAAAGAGTAAAAATTGTCGAAGTGGGAACATAAAACACAAGTACAACAAATACGCCGACAACTAAACGTTCACCACGCCATTATCTTGGTGTAGTGGTTAAGGTGCTGGCTTACAAATGAAAAGGACGCAAGTTCGAATCCACGTCAAGGACGTTTTTAAAAATTTTGTTAATAATACATACAGCTCATGAGAGATGGTAAAAGAGGTCGTATTTAGTCTTTCGTAGCAATTATTATTGGTAATGTTTAGTACTGATAATACTTTTTGTCTTTGCGTATTGCTTTTATTCTCTTCTTAATTTTGAAAGAGAAGAATATCCGAACAAATGCCACCAAAATTCCTCATATTTTGAATGTAAACGCCATTTGCAATTAGTAAAGAATAAAAATTGAACGTTCCGATGTAGCTGCAAAAAGGAAAAAGAAAAACATGGAAGTGGAGTGTTCGAATCCATACTCATGGTTATTAAAAATACAATTTCTACATGTTTTACACCTCCCGACCACGTTTCTACGTTAGCAATTAAGAGGTTTGTGTTTAGGTTAGGCTGGTCAATACGTTTTGCAAAGGGGCCCGGTTTAGCTCTGACGCACCACAGGTGCGAGCAGGGAGCAAAACACCTTTTCTCTCTCCTTCTGTGTGTCTATTTACTATCTATCTGTATGTATATATATATAACGCTATTTGTGAATGCCATAACCACCCTAATTTTCAGCGGATTGAGACGAAACTTGGCACAAACATTAATTGTTGAAATATCTTGATGAGTTCGTTAATAAGAATAAACAGATGAAAATGTTCAAAATGGCGGCCCTTCAAACTCTTAAAAACTTCCAACGGAACCAAATTTCGCCCATAAATAGGTATTCAGAAAGTTTGAATAACTTTTCCTCTTTTACTGAAATATTTGTGTGCAGGGACTTATTGAAATATTGGACCCGATTAATCGCATAAAGAACGTTCACGCCCTTTCGCTACGGTCAGGCTTTTTTTTGGTTTGTTTGCAGGAGGGGGATTATTTTTCTATCGGAACAAGATGATTATTAGTGACGATATGGAATTACACATTAAAAGTGAAGTAACTTGTGAAACGTGTAATTTGAAAGAATAATATAATAATTTAAGAATAATATTCGCTTTCCCCTAACACAGAGAACTGTAAATCATGTATTTCAAGTTGGGGAGCGTGAATGGCGAGGAGTGTTACTTGATTTGCTTTTCAGTAACACATTGCATTGCAAATAATGGTAGGCAACATTAGTGGTAAGTAAAATATTATTATTATTATTATTATTATTATTAATATTTTTTGTTTGTGGCAAGGCAATATCTTTCTCAATTCTTCTTCAAACGTAATAATTGTAACGCCATATCTCCCTTACAAACAAAATATTAGCAATTTATATCGAGAGAACGGGAAATTGTAGAGTGATGGGGGCAACGTTGGCCAGTATACACTCATAGTAATCAGAAAAATAAGCGATTTCAATGCAAAATGAACGAAGAGTCATTGTCATGGGTAGTCATGGAGCCACGGCAGAGCCCTCTTTAGGCAAAATGTCGATAACTTATATCGAGAGAATAGGATGTGATAGTGAGATGGGACCAACGTTGGACACTGTGGACCCATAAGGCTCATCGAAAAAAAATTAGTGGGGGGGGGGGCGCCAGCCAGCCTTACTTATTTCCACATAATAATATAAAATTATATTGTCGAAATACACACACGAGTTAGCTAGTAATATTAGATATTATTATTATTATTATTATTATTATTATTATTATTATTATTATTATTATTATTATTATTATTATCGATAGCGTCTTTTCATTACGTGTGCATGTTTGACATGAAGCCAAAAAGAAGATCCATCATTCGTAGAAAGAATAAGAATAGTCAGTTACTTTAACTGTGAACGACAGCGAAAAATACGAAAAGAGTGATTAGCTGTAGCGTTCGTTAATGAGAGTAAACAGATGAAAATGTTCAAAATGGCGGCTCTTCAAACTCTTAAAAACTTCCAAGGGGACCAAATTTCGCCCATAAATAGGTATTCAGAAAGTTTGAAAAACTTTTCCTCTTTTACTGAAATATTTGTGTGCAGGGACTTATTGAAATATTGGACCCGATTAATCGCATAAAGAACGTTCACGCCCTTTCGCTACGGTCAGGCTTTTTTTTTTGTTTGTTTGCAGGAGAGGGGTTATTTTTCTATTGGAACAAGATGATTATTAGTGACGATATGGAATTACACATTAAAAGTGAAGTAACTTGTGAAACGTGTTATTTGAAAGAATAATATAATAAATGTGCTTTCCCCTAAGGCGTGCTATACACTATAAGATAGATCCGAGGAAATCTCTTACGATTTGTCCTAGAGTCAGAATCTCAACGTGTATGGCATTAAATCGCATGTCATTTCCTGTGTTCTGAACGATCCTATGAGATTGCTCTTGTTTGGAGCACGCTCTATTTCGGAAAGAAAATTCATAAGATTTCGACTTAAGCGATATCTGGTGAGAGAAAGAAAAAACAAAACAAGTGAAAACACAACTGATGAGGTATCTTCTGATCGTTCAGGTTTACTTTAGGTGTACCACTCGAAATAATTATTGAAAAACTATTATTTATCACTGTTTCCGAAATGATTTCCGTTGACCGACATGAAAATTATTCACATAGAATAGATAAAATCCCTCAAGGAGACCATCAAAAGCAATTATTGATAAACTATAATTCGTTTAGGATTTGCGTATAAACACGGGGTCCGGATTTAGAGAATAAAAACTATAGTACAAAAAACGCAAACCAAGTTGTGCTAGGTGGCCTCTGGAAAATACGAATGCTATCTTGCCGAGCCAGGACAGAGTCACGCCGGGGCCCGAGCGTCAGCCAGTGGGTGCGAGCGGAGGAAGCAGGCGCGTCAGTGAATGTAGTGAAAATGAGTGGGTTTCGGCAATGATACGAGTTTGAATAGCAATTGTCATGGTATCGTGGTACTAGTGCTCCACTTGTAAACAAACTATAGCTACTGTAAATTATACATAAATAAACCGGTGGTGGAAAATAGTATAATCGGTCATCTTTCATATGCACTCACTTAGGTATATGTTTCGCAGAAAGAGTCTAGAAGTAGGCAAAGCATACAAAATTTACCAGAGAAATTGAAGATGCAAGTACTTAGACCTAACACAACCTAACCAAATCTGACCTAATGAAATTAACTAACCTAATATTAGTAGAAGTAAGCGAAATTCTATCACTTTTGAAAATTAGCTGGAGTCATATACTAATATAATCTAACGTAACATAACCGTAACTAACCTGAACCAGCCTAAACTAAACTAATGTAAATAGAAACTACCTAAATTGTAACATTTCTTAGAAAAATTAGGTGGACACTTTCTTTTAAACATTGTCTCTCTCCTATTTTATCCGTCGTTAAAACATTTATAATGATTTTACACTAGCAACCCTACAATTGTAAACATAAAATACATCTGTATTACTTTGTATTTAATTCTGTTGTTTGCAGAAATTTGATCCTTATAAATATGTCTTTTCATGCAAAGTATTAAATTTTATTTGTAATCCTTTTAAAAAGTGGTGCGCCAAAAGTATACCAGCACCCTTCTGACTTATGTTTTTTTTAAGAGATATCCAATCTAACAATATAGCGCTTATTATTAATATCAGTGGGATGTGCAGTGTGGTTAGCATAGTAATTCTTCAACTTTGTACTTTTATTAAATAGAACTATTTCACAATGTTGATAAACGTTAGTCGGTCAGACAGGAAAATCTTCACGTGTATGGCACAAAGAGGTTAGGATTTCCTATAAGATATGTCATAACATTTTTCCGAAGATAAATCCTACGATATTTCCTAGGATTGATCTCGTAGTGTATAGCCCGCCTAACACACAGAACTGTAAATCATGTATTTCAAGTTCGGGAGCGTGAATGGCGAGGAGTGTTATTTGATTTGCTTTTTAGTAACACATTGCATTGCAAATAAAGGTAGGCAACATTAGTGGTAAGTAAAAAATTATTATTATCATTATTATTATTATCATTATTAATAATAGGTTTTGTTTGTGGCAAGGCAATATCTTCCTCAATTCTTCTTCAAACGTAATAATTGTAACGCCATATCTCCCTTACAACCAAATTTTAGCAATTTATATCGAGAGAACGGGAAATTGTAGAGTGATGGGAGCAACGATGGACAGTATGCACTCATAGTAATCAGAAAAATAAGCGATTTCAATGCAAAATGAACGAAGAGTCATTGTCATGGGTAGTCATGGAGCCACGGCAGAGCCCTCTTTAGGCAAAATGTCGATAACTTATATCGAGAGAACAGGAGGTGATAGTGAGATGGGACCAACGTTGGACACTGTGGACCCATAAGGCTCATCGAAAAAAAATAGTGGGGGGGTGCGCCAGCCAGCCTTACTTATTTCCACATAATAACATAAAATTATATTGTCGAAATACACACACGAGTTAGCTAGTAATATTTGACATTATATTATTATTATTATTATTATTATTATTATTATTATTGTTATTATTATTATTATTATTATTATTATTATTATTATTATTATTATTATTATTATTATTATTATCGACAGCGTCTTTTCATTACGTGTGCATGTTTGACATGAAGCCAAAGAGAAGATCCATCATTCGTAGAAAGAATAAGAATAGTCAGTTACTTTAACTGTGAACGACAGCGAAAAATACGAAAAGAATGATTAGCTGTAGCGAAAAGAAACAATACTTTCTCTCAAATGGATAAAAAACCAAGCCGAGATAAATTCGAACTCGCATGGACGGCGTGAAAAGTCAGTGCTTTGTCCACTTTTCTTTTAACTGACTCACCGAACGTGTTTCAGTAACTTACTTATTGCTAATTTTACGAGCTTCACTCGTTCAACTTGCTCTTTCTAATAATTTATAACGACAGAGATACTAACACAGAAACATTAGGAACAGTTAAAAAGCATAGATGCTCTCCCGCCGGGAATCCAACTCGGGACACCAGACACTAAAGTCGCACGTGCTGGCCACTAGGCCAGAGGGAGGGCACTGCTCATTTCTATGTAGTTAGGGATTTCAACCACTGTATTGCCAGCTATCACTTCTGTGGGTTGTATAATATGATCACATGTTTGTTTGCTGGAAGAGTTAAACCTACATTCTATGTAATACATGAGGTATTTAGACCTAGATGCTCTTCATATAATGTAATAAAAGGGTCGTGCTGGGAATAAGAAAAAGAACATTCCTTGGACAAAACGGAAACTATTGACATCAGAAATATTTATCTACGAGGCATGCGCAGTAGTATATTTCAGAATAGTTACTGTTTAGTTCAGTAAACGAAGAAAGGAGTGTAAAAAAGCAAATATGTCGCGTCAACGAGATCGATCAGAGTTCCTGCACAACGAGATCGATCAGAGTTCCGATCGAATTCCATAATTTTCCGAAATCCGGAAAGTGAAAGTTCCGCTTCCAAAAAATGAATTTATTTTGGTTAATATGAATCGTGGCGGAAATAAGTCTTTGACCAGGTAATGGCGACTACTTTGAAAGAAATGGGGTGTATGAGAATTCAATCTGTCATATTCGTAGTTTCGTGTGGAGAAAAAACAAACTTGTGAACCAGCGGTTTAAGAACAAATCAAGTTATTAATGTAAACTTTGCCAACATCATAAAAGAAATACGAAAGACATTTTGAATGGAAGAAATATAACATACAAGTTTGCAAGCGGAGAGAAAGGAACTTAACGTAACCAGACTAAAAACGAATCTTTTACCGCGTAGCGATCGCGGTTTAGTGGTCAAGGTGCTTGTGCGAATGCACATTGTATTTTTTTTACTTTAGGGTTTTTGATGGCGATTGATCGGCGATAACATACGTTTTATTATATTCAGATATTTGAATACTCGGATGTTTCAATACTTGAACTTTCAAATCTTCAGGAATAATAATAGTTATTATTATCTCGTAGAAGATTAAAAGCTAAGAGCTAATTATCGCTCAGGTCATACCATTACATGCAGAAACGTGACATTTGGAAAGAATATTTCGGTTTGGTTTAATGTTGCTCACGAGAAGAGGAGTTTCTCATCTCGTTTCTAAAACAAATAATATAACATGAGAATTAACATTTTACATTCGAGACGGGTCAAGGCTAACTCAAAATTTTCGTCTCTCTTTGGAGATGAGAATCGAGACGAGACGAAAAGTATGGTAAACATTTCCCGTCTTGTCTCGATTTTCGAAATAGTGTATGTCCATTCTTTAACTAACAATTGCTCTGTAGACTGAATCTCATAGGCTATTTCGTTACATTATATTTCAGAGCTCATTGAATTATGCTCTGTGTAGGTATTTTGTAGCAAAGCTTTTATATTTACCTCTGCATATCCTAAAAATTAGTTTATTATATGCCTTACTGTTGCGTGATATTCAGTTATATTTATTACAGTTATTTTCCTTAAAACATACAGTAGAATACTTTCTACATGAAACTTTAACGGAACGTTGTAGTTTAAAATGTTGGTAGTTGCAGAGGTGTGTCTTTAAGGTACAGAACCCTTTCCCCGAAATCTCTACTTTTTTTCGTATTTCTTTTATGATGTCGGCAAAGTTTACATTAATAACTTGAGTTGTTCTTAAACCACTGGTTCACAAGTTTGTTTTTTCTCCACACGAAACTACAAATATGACAGATTGAATTCTCATACACCCCATTTCTTTCAAAGCAGTCGCCATTACCTGGTCAAAGACTTATTTCCGCCACGATTCATATTAACCAAAATAAATTCATTTTTTGGAAGCGGAACGTTTACTTTCCGGATTTCGGAAAATTATGGAAATCAGTTAAACTCCCTAGTTCAGAAAAATTCCGGAACTCGGGAAGAATCCGGAATTTAGAAAATTCCGGAATTGAGAAAAACTCCGGATTTCGAAAAAATCCGGATTGTTCCGAATTCCGGAATGTTAACGAAATCAGAAATTTCTAAATTCCGGATTTTCCGAATTCCGGAATTATTCCAAAATCGGAATTTTCCGAATTCCGGAATTTGTCCAGTTTTACCTTCGGGAGTCCGGAAAGTAATAATTCCGGATTTGGCTATCCCTAGTTTATGCACAACCTTTCAGAACACTAAGCTAGTAGCTGTCTACAAACAAACAAATAATGCAAAGCATTTTGTATCCTGCAATACGTCATGTATTAAAATTCACAGCAGTTTCAGTATCTAACCAGAAATTGCATGTATCTAATTGCTGGATGCTGAGGTATGAAGAATTGTATTGTGTCTTATCTTTTTGTGTCTTATACAACCCTGCAAACCACTGAATATCTAAACGGATTTCGTTAAATCCAAGTTGTAGTACTCACAGTTACATCCATTTGTGTCTATATGATCGTGTTACTAAAGCTTACTATATGACAGCGTTAGTAACTCCTTCTCTGCTCTCCCGTAAAGTTGTGATACGATCTACTACAGAATAAACAACCAATTATCAATTTAACCAAGTTGTTGTATTACTACACATCTGCTTCCGCCTCTGTCAACACTGATCGATCTCGTTGACGCGACATATTTGCTTTTTTACACCCCTTTCTTCGTTTACTGAACTAAACAGTAACTATTCTGAAATATACTACTGCGCATGCCTCGTAGATAAATATTTCTGATGCCAATAGTTTCCGTTTTGTCCAAGGAATGTTCTTTTTCTTATTCCCAGCATGACCCTTTTATTACATTATATGAAGAGCATGTAGGTCTAAATACCTCGTGTATTACATAGAATGTAGGTTTAACTCTTCCAGCAAACAAGAAACATGTGATCATAGTATACAACCCACAGAAGTGATAGCTGGCAATACAGTGGTCGAAATTCCTAACGACACAGAGCGTGAGCAGTGCCCTCCCTCTGGTCTCGCGGCTAGCACGTGCGACTTTGGTGTCTGGTGTCCCGGGTTCGATTCCCGGCGGGAGAACGTCTATAATTTTTAACTGTTCCTTATGTTTCTGTGTTCGTGTCTCTGTCGTTATAAGTTATTAGAAAAAATCAAGTTGAACGAGTGAAGCAAGTAAAATTAGCAATAAGTAAGCTACTGAAACACGTTCGGTGAGTCAGTTAAAAAAAGTGAACAAAGCACTGACTTTTCACGCCGTCCATGCGAGTTCGAATCTATCTCGGCTTGGTTTTTTATCCATTTGAGAGAAAGTATTGTTTCTTTTCGCTAAAGCTAATCACTCTTTTCGTACTTTTCGCTGTCCTTCACAGTTAAAGTAACTGACTATCCTTATTCTTTCTACGAATGATGGATCTCTCTTTGGCTTCATGTCAAACATGCACACGTAATGAAAAGACACTGTCGATAATAATAATAATAATAATAATAATAATAATAATAATAATAATAATAATAATAATAATAATAATAATAATAATAATAATAATAATAATAAAATCAAATATTACTAGCTAACTCTTGTGTGTATTTCGACAATATAATTTTATATTATTATGTGGAAATAAGTAACGCTGGCTGGCGGCCCCCCCCCCACTATTTTTTTTCGATGAGCGTTATTGGTCCACAGTGTCCAACGTTGGTCCCATCTCACTATCACCTCCTGTTCTCTCGATATAAGTTATCAACATTTTGCCTAAAGAGGGCTCTGCCGTGGCTCCATGACTACCCATGACAATGACTCTTCGTTCATTTTGCATTGAAATCGCTTATTTTTCTGACTACTATGAGTGCATACAGTCCAACGTTGCTCCCATCACTCTACAATTTCCCGTTCTCTCGATATAAATTGCTAATATTTTGTTTGTAAGGGAGATATGGCGTTACAATTATTACGTTTGAAGAAGAATTGAGGAAGATATTGCCTTGCCACAAACAACACCTATTATTATTATTATTATTATTATTATTATTATTATTATTATTATTATTATTATTATTAATAATAATAATAATAATAATATTTTACTTACCACTAATGTTGCCTACCTTTATTTGCAATGCAATGTGTTACTAAAAAGCAAATCAAATAACACTCTTCGCCATTCACGCTCCCGAACTTGAAATACATGAATACACAGAGAAACACAGTTCTCTGTGTTAGGGAAAAGCACATTTATTATATTATTCTTTGAACTAACACGTTTCACAAGTTACTTCACTTTCAATGTGTAATTTCATATCATCACTAACAATCATCTTGTTCCGATACGAAAATAACTCCCTCCTGCAAAGAAAAAAGCCTAACCGTAGCGAAAGGGCGTGAACCTTCTTTATGCGATTAATCGGGTCCAATATTTCAATAAGTCCCTGCACACAAATATTTCAGTAAAAGAGGAAAAGTTATTCAAACTTTCTAAATACCTATTTATGTGCGAAATTTGGTTCCCTTGGAAGTTTTTAAGGATTTGAAGGGCCGCCATTTTGAACATTTTCATCTGTTTATTCTTGTTAACGAACTCATCAAGATATTTCAACAATTAATGTTTGTGCCAAGTTTCGTCTCAATCCGCTGAAAATTAGGGTGGTTATGACATTCACAAATTGCGTTATATATATACATACAGATAGATAGATAAATAGACACACAGAGGGAGAGAGAAAAGGTGTTTTGCTCCCTGCTCGCACCTGTGGTGCGTCAGAGCTAAACCGGGCCCCTTTGCAAAACGTATTGACCAGCCTAACCTAAACTCAAACCACTTAATTGCTAACGTAGAAACTTGGTCGGGAGGTGTAAAGCATGTAGAAATTGTATTTTTAATATCCATGAGTATGGATTCGAACACTCCACTTCTATGTTTTTTTTTTACTTCTTGCAGCTACATCGGAACGTTCAATTTTTATTCTTTACTAATTGAAAATGGCGTTTACATTCAACTATTACGAAAGACTAAATACGACCTCTTTTACCACCTCTCATGAGCTGTATGTATTATTAACAAAATTTTTAAAAACGTCCTTGACGTGGATTCGAACTCGCGTCCTTTTCATTTGTAAGCCAGCACCTTAACCACTACATCAAGATCATGGCGTGGTGAACGTTTAGTTGTCGGCGTATTTGTTGTACTTGTGTTTTATGTTCCCACTTCGACAATTTTTACTCTTTTTTCTAAGTTTAACAGCTGTTTCTGGCTTTCTCTTTTGGTGTCGTCCTTTATTTACACTATGCACTATTCGTATTCACGGCTTGTGCTCCTCTGCAATGTCTTATTCAGATTAAACTTTTCTCTTTGCCCCTCAGTAAACATTTGATTGATATAATTCTCCTACTCTCCACGGATGGAGCGCAGGAATGCCAGATTCGAAAAATAGGTGTACATTTACTTTCCTGACAGATAATACATGAATTGTTTCTTCTGTCTGCCGTTAGAAAGAGCAAGTAGCAAAGATGGAGACTAGAGAGCAGAAAGATTTTTGTGTTTTAATAAATACTGAATATGTACAGTGCAACCGACCGCTTGTGTGAAGAATATTAAGGAGACGCTTGCAACTACGTCCTTATCGTTTGCAGTTGCTTCAGGTCTAAAGCCTACAGACTACAGTTTACGTGCCAATTTCGCAAGTGAAATATTGCTGCATAACCATGAAGATTTTCTGGATCCGGTCGTCTTCAATGATAAATCGACATTTGACATAAGAGTTAATGTGAACACTCAATATTTGCATCTGGCCGTCAGCAAATTCTCAGGAGATGGTACAGTTGGAACGAGACTCCCCTAAATTGAATGTGTTTTGTGCCATATGGCGGAAGGTTTTTGGGCCTTTCTCTCTTATCGACTAGATGTGTGCCGTGTGACGAATGAATTCCACATCGAACACTTGTAGCAAAGACTGTTTGAGGTGCTCTTTTACTTGATGCATTACTTCTAATTGTACGCAAAATGTAATAAGTACTACGAAAACTTAAAACCCCGATATTCATTTTGAAACATCCTGCATGTCTCACAGTGTTGGAACGAAGATGTAAAAAGGAGAGAAAATTTTCCTTATAAAGTTATTTTTTACAACAACGATATTATTATTAGTCGAGACTATAACTACAACGACAACACGTGTTAGTAGTGAAAACATGGAATGAAATGCATACACTCGGTGGCCCAGGTGGCCAAACTGGAACACACGGGTGTGTCACTTTTCTAATCTACTCCTGTGTGCACACTAATTAAGATATCGGGATATTATTCTTGCCAAGTATGGTTGGACCATAGTTTATCATATTAATTTATTTTTCTTCTGGTGTCGAATTTCCTTCACAAATTTCACCCCAGTCAAAAATACGAGAATTTTCTAATTTCGAATTTCCTTTACTTCTTTTTTTCCCCTGTAGCTTCCTTCGTTGTAGAAAGACCTCCTTTAGACTTGCCAGGTAGATACCTCGGATGCATACCTAAATGTTGACATCAATTGCACTTCCCTGCGAGGACGTTTTTGCGACTGCGAATGCAATCAGTTTATTTGCCTTGGTATAGGAGGTACGCAAGGGAGTTTCTTAGCTTTGGAGTTCTTATCATGGAATAGTGCATGGATTGTACCCATCCTTCATTGAAACATGTACAAATAGGTAGGAAGAATCGTTTTAATTATTGTTTGAGTGTATGAAAGTATGTTCACTTATATTTCGAAATCTTCTCTTGGGATTTCTTCTACTGGGTTCTTGAGGCTTAAATTGTTATTATGGATACACGATTACGTGGTCCAATTTTGAGATTAAATAGTCTGAGGACTTAAAAGGTCTCGTCACGGCAAAATTAAGATACAGCTAATTTTACGGTAATTATGTGATATCTTCAAATTGATAAAAAGGTAATCGAAAAGTGGAACAAGAGCGCCTTAGACAATATTATTTTACATGAGATACCGTTATGACGATTCACTTATCTGCTTTCGATTTCCAGCCAAATCAGCATTTATTTTCGCGTTTCTAAATTGCTGGAAAGAGAAAGCTACTAGGTGACTTTTGATAATGGTACCTCATGCAAAACAATATTGTCTAGGGCGCTTTTGTTCCATATTTCGATTATCATTTATCTATTTGAAGGTATCACATAACTACTGTAAAATTAGCGATATTTTAATTTCGCAGTGATTAGGCCTCTTAACAAAAAATACCCCTTATGAGTGTGTTTACCGATGTTCCAAAACTTTGGATTTAGACTTCGGAAACTAGTTAAAAGGCATAATCAAATCTCAGCCTCAAACTACCGAAGAATCTGGAAAAGGCTTTAAACCAAATGATGATAAACGCACTCTTAGTGGCAAATACGAGGTGTTGTGCTCATGTGAAGCGACTTATATAGTGATGACTAACTGCAAGGGACGCGTTAGTATTAGGTTGAAGGAAAATCTTAAATGTATCACATGAGGACAAAGAACCTACTTTTAGGTTGTCAAGACACCCGCAAGAAAGTTTTCACTAGGTACAAGACGTGAAAGTACTGCACCGTGCTAACATGAACATGGAAAGAATGTATTTGAGGCCCTTAGGACAAAATATCCCAGATTTGAAATAGATAAAGGGAATTTAGATAGATATTGGGATGATATATCTAATGTCATTAATAAGATACAGTCTAAGTAATGAGTAAAAATATTTTTATTTCAATAACTGTACATTGATTTATTACTGGTATATACAAATTAATAATTTATTCGAAGTTTGATTTTAGAATTAGGCATGACTAGGCAACATTATACATTAAAGAATTGGAACACGGATGTCGGCCTAACTAGAATATTGTTATTCTGGAGCAAATATTCTGAAATCGCCATTGCGTACTTGCAATCTAATTCAATATTGTTTAGACCTATATTAAAATATGTATTATGATGCTAATAATACATATTGTTCGTAGTTTTGGAACCAACGATGAAAGGTGTTTCCTTGAAGACTCTACAATAAGAAACTAAACTCTCCGTCGTCTGCTCAATGTTACCATTCTTTATTCCCTTTGGAAATCTATCTGTTAGCGTTAACTTTATTTGGTTAGTTATTGAAATTTAGCGTCTCTTTTCACCACCGAGCCTCTATAAGACGTAGACCTACAATTTAAAGTGGAATGCCAACCACCAGAATCGTTCAAAATTTTCTAAAGCTTTCCACACCGCAAATCGAACCCGGAACCCTGTGAACCAGGTGCCCATACTACTCACTATAGACTAATGGGAGTTCAACTTTAACTTTGTTGATACGTGGTGACAAAAATCAACTAAGCATTCAATAAAGTACCAAATCCGGGAAATTGTATCCAAATCGCTTAATATTTAGAAGATTTACAAAAAGAAAGTTCCTAATGAGCCAATAAAAAAATACAATCTAAATTAAAAAATTAAGGGGACAAGTGCAGAGAAGTACCTAATAATATTAATAGGAAATATATTAAAAACAAAGATATAATTCATGTTTTATAAAATAAATGTTTAAAAATGTCTTAAATGAAACTAAATACCTTCCAACGTAAAATAAATTACTTTATTGTTGAAATATTCACTTATGATGTTTTATGCGTTCAATTACCGTAATTTTCCAAGCACTTGTTTCACAACGGTTCATTGCCGATAATGCAACTTTATTTAAGTCTGGTTATGATAGATTTCTGGGCTATCGACATATATAACCTTGTTAGCCCGTCACTATGAGGGATGACGTCCTTTGGCGAGCACATTATTCTAGTAACGGAAAGGAAGAAAGGATTAGGGAAGGAAGGAAGCGGCCTGGGAGCTGTATGTCAGGTATCATTCTGGTGTGAAAGAGAAAAACCCGGGAAAACATCATTCAGATAGCTGACCTCAAAAAGATTTTACACTAATTCAAGCGAGTTTCTCCACCGGGAATCGAGCCCAGGACCGTTTGCAACTTTATATACTGTACCTTGAGACTTTAAATATAAAGTTGCATATTTTTCTTCAAATGAGGCCGCGGTGCATGCAGTCCCTGGTTACCTCTGGTGCATGCAGTCCCTGGTTTGATCCCAACTCCCGCCAAGTGAGCTTTGTGGTGGACAAACACCGTGTGCGTGCGTTTCCTCCCACTCTCTTCATTTCACAATTTCATTCATTTCTCATCATCACCGTTTTCTTTAGCCCATAAGGCATAATCGTTGGACGTAAAATTCAAAGATTTCATTTACTTTACTTTAGATATAAGCATTATCCATACATAGGGTTGCCATATTTCAAAAATGAACATTCGGGACGCTACTAAATTACGAGAATCTTTGAAATGCTTAGAATGAAAAGAAGTATTATATACGAGTTTACTTTTTTCCATAAGATAGAGTTGTTCAACTATTACGTAATCACATTTTCAATCACTTTACAAGATCTTCTCCTCCCTAGTTAAGCAAACGTTAGTAGATGATTTACTCCCTCTCCCCTGGTAGGCAATTTCTTTTTCTTTTCTTTTTTTTTTAATCTCTCTGGATCTGATGTCTCGTAGCTTTCAGAGTCTGTTTTAGTTCATTCAAGGTATCATGTTTCCTTTGACATGTTTTGTCTGTTCGTGTTGTATCTTGTTTTTTTTTTTCATTTGATTCTATTAAAAATACTCCAAAATTTTCCCATTGTTATTAGCTGCTCAGTTTTGTTAATTAAAATAATATATTTTTCTTCTTGATTGGCCAGCGGAAAATTACCAAAACTTTCGGACAGGGATTATTGATTAACATATTTCAGAAGCAAGATGTACATTGAAACAGGGTACTAAAGATAACAATAAGATTGAGCAGTAAGACCTTTTGATCCTGGCCCAAGGAAACGAATGCTTCAGTCAATGTCAAAGTAGTTAATAAACTAGTTAGTGAACTTAATAAACACCACGTTTTATATATTCAAGTTTCTTTTTCAGCTTTTGAATTGCCACACTCAGAAGTTGTAGCGAATAAATACATACCCAATCCTGTGGAAAAAGCAAACTATAATATTCCCTTCCTTTCTTCTTCGCAGAAATTGGGGACATTTAAACGTTCCAAGAAATATTTTCGCAACCTGGAAGGCAGATCTCGATTCCGTGACGGTCCCGGATTATCCGGGGGAATGGCAACTCTATCCACACGCCAATTTGTTCTATAATTCTCTCAATCTCTTTTTTTATTCAATGCATTCAGAACACTGTACAAAGGTCCTAGAAAAAACTTAATTAGTATATGTTGAATGTTGTAGTATACCTGAACGTTAAGTAGATCTTAGTAGTAGATCTTAGTAGACTTAACTCTATAACTGAAAATACATGGTATCAGGTTGTGATTTGGTTTAAGGCTAATTGTTTCTTACTTAACGAGAATAAAACTCAACATATAACTTTTAGTCTAAAAGAAGTGCCTGCTGAGAATAACTCAACATGTGTGAAGTTCCTAGGTATATATATTGACAACAAGTTATCGTGGAAACAGCATATTAATTATATTTCTGGAAGATTCTCAAGAGTAATATATCTGCTAAAACAACTAAAACATCATGTTCCTGATAACTGTCAGATCTGCTTACTTTTTTTTTTTTTTGAGAGTATAATTTTGTATGGTATATTATTTTGGGGTAACAATTATCATGTAAATAGCATTCTTTTAATACAGAAAAAGGGCATCAAAATTATTTCAAACGTAGACAAATTAGCTCATCGCAGACCTTTGTTTATCAATCTTAAAATTATGACAATAATCAATCTATACATTTACACAGTACTCCTCTATACAAAAAGTAATCACCAAAATTTACAACTCAGGCAAGACATCCACTCGTATAATACTAGAAGCTGTAAATTCATAAATGTCCCATATCAACGACTGTCCAAATCATTAAATAGTTATGAGACAATTGGAATACAACTGTATAACAAGTTGCCTGCATCACTAAAAGATGAACATATAGATAGATTTAAAAGTAAGTTATACAATTGGTTAGTTACAACGCCCTTTTATTCTTTACAGGAGTATTTTAATTGTTCAATAGAAGTGTAACGTATTTTGTAATCTTGTGTTGAGCTTGTATTTAAAATGCATATTGTTATTGTAACTTATTTTGTAAAGTCATTTCATCATTAATTTAGTTATAGATCATTATTTATTTATACTTACGTATCAATATTGTATCACATTTTGAGGTTGTCTATTGCTATGTATAGCTTAACGACAATAAAATTCTTTATTATTATTATTATTATTATTATTATTATTATTATTATTATTATTATTATTATTATTATTATTATTATCTCTTCCTATTCCATTCGCAATTTCGGCTATGCTTGCAGTCAAAGTTTGAATTTGCACACATTCTTCGTCATTTTCCGCAGTCAGAGCAAGCCACAGTTTTTTTCCAGCATGATTTCAATGTGTGTGGCTTCAGTTCTTCCAATGATTCTTTTATGTTTACGATGCATTTTGCTACGTCAAATTTCTTTCAGCATGGCATAACATTCATATCAGGGTTACATTCCATTTTATCCAATGCAATTTTGAAGGTTCGTCTAATGTAATAAAGCTTAAAGGCCTGGATTATTCCTTGGTCTATAGGTTGAAGCAAAGCCGTCGTGTTGGGAGGTAAAAATGTCACTTTTATATTTGGATGCATAGTTTCAAGTTCGCGAGGATGACCTGGTGCATTGTCCAAAACTAGAACTGCTTTAAAGTCTAAATTCTGTTTTTTTTTAAATAAGTTTCAACTTCAGAAACAAAACAATTCCGGAACCAGTCACAAAAAAAAGCGCTTGTAACCCACGCTTTCTTATTAGCACGCCAAAACACTGGCAGGTCGTCCTTGTTTTGATTTTTTAAAGCCCGAGGATTTAACTATCTGTAAAGCATCAGTGGTTTAATGACACAATCTCCAGATGCATTAGAACATAGCAGCAGTGTAACTCTATCCTTTGCTGCCTTAAATCCAGGAGCAGACTTTTCGCTTTTAGAAATGAATGTTTTGTTTGACATTCTCTTCCAAAACAGTGCAGTTTCGTCTGTATTAAATACTTGCTCAGATTTGTATCCTCCATCAGCTACTAGGTTTACAAATTCTTCTGGATATCGTTCTGCTGCAGCTTCTCCAACGATTTTAATGTTATGCAATGATTATCTCACCTTAAATTTATTGAACCAACCTTCCGATGCTTGAAATCCTCCATCTGTACATTCACCACTACAACTACCATCAAGTTCTTTAAAATGAGCGTAAAGACGCTTTGCCTTCTCCCGGACCATTGGACCACTCATGTGCGATCTTTTTTGGTTGCGGTTTTCAAGCCATAATGACAACGTCACTTCCATTTTTTCTGTTGCTGGATCACGAACGATTTTCGCTGACAGTGAAGTTGATGCTACAGACGACCTTATTTTATCTTCGGATTTTTTTTATCGATCGTACAGTTGATTCGTTGACATTGAATGAGCGTAATATGGATGCAAACGACTCTCCAAGACGTAAACGATCAAACATTTCTATTTTCATTTTAAGCGGCAACACAGATTTTTTTTCGTGTCGAAACCCGTTTCTCTTTTTTTTTTTTTTTTTTTTTTTTTAGTTGACATTACTGTATAAATTAGGAAGACAGCGGTAGAAACGTATTACTCGATTGCATTTTTGTAACGAATGGACAGACGAAACAATAAAACACGCAAAGCGGCTCCTACCAAAGGACAGAACATCTAATAATGTGGCGAAATTTGAAAATATACTTTATTCATTGAGTAATAAGATTGCTTTCATTCTGTTTGTTTACATTCTCAAAAACACCGATCGCGGCGAAGGCGGCTTATGTCAAAGTCCGAACCAATACAGCGGCGATATCATTTAACAACATACTTTAGGCAAAGTTGTAATAAAGTCAATTTTACATTTTATTAGTTCATTTTACGGCGTTTACAAAGGATATTGAGTTGGATACCTATTGGAATCCTTTTTATTATTATATATGTACGTACTGATTAGATCCGCGAATAAAGAAAATGTAGCCGCGAATATAGGAATTTGGTCGAATTTTTTTAATCCGCGAATGGAGAAAACGCGAATGAAGTGCGAATAAGGAGCTTTTACTATATTGTAGTTACACTTACTTATTGCGTTAGTTGAATTGCATTACAATCAGCAAATTATGGGCGAACCTTTACGAAATGAGGCAATAGAAATCAAAAATTAGGAATATTGTCACTTGGAGAATATGTCGACTTTTATTTACTCTTGAAAACGTTGTCATTGATATCTACCAGGAAAATGAAATACT
This sequence comes from Thermobia domestica, assembly GCF_964235325.1. NCBI lineage: Eukaryota > Metazoa > Arthropoda > Insecta > Zygentoma > Lepismatidae > Thermobia > Thermobia domestica. The sequence goes on from NC_137458.1 coordinate 306,983,815, forward strand.
ACGAAGAAAATTGACAACTTTCATTTATGTTACAAGTAAACTGATTACAGTACGTTTGCTTGTAAGCTTAAAATCAGTGCAACAATGGATTTAAGGTCGAATATCAATATTACTATACATAATTCGTAATGCAATCTGATGAACGGAAAATAGCTCTTGATTTGTTTAAACACGAGAAAAATATTGCATGGTATAACCTGGCATTTCCTGTAACTATTTGCGTTAACGCAACTCTAAATTTGTGATTTAGGTTGTGATAATCGGTATAGCAATTATTACGACTTTCTGCATTTTTAATTGCTCTGTTGTACGCAAAATTTTGTAAAGACTGTTACGGAATGATAACTAATGTCAGTAACAGAGGCGGCTTTTGCCGGAAGTGACATTGGTAAAAATTAACTTTTTATGGATACAATCCACGACAAGTTAATTGCGCAGAGGTATGATGGCATTTCACTTGCGGTGGAAAAAATTAACAGTCTCGAAACAAAAGTTCAAACTAAAGACATCAACCACTATTTGTTCATTGCTGTGCATATTTTGTAAATTATATTATTATTATTATTATTATTATTATTATTATTATTATTATTAGTAGTAGTAGTAGTAGTAGTAGTAGTAGTAGTAGTAGTAGTAGTAGTAGTAGTAATAGTAATAATAATAATAATAATAATAATAATAATAATAATAATAATAATAATAATAATATACAAGGTCAGCGGTAGCCCATGCCATCAAACCAGTATACGCCACTGTTTGGTACGTAAAGAAGATAACTTGACTACTATAGCCTATAAACCTATATGAGGGGGGTCAGCGTTCTACACCCTAACGAATGTAGGATAAGGAAACCTAAGTTTATGATATACTTGTATTGGTGATAGTTTCTTCATCTCTCACGAACGCAACTGTGACTCGAATTACTTTGGATACAGGTAATAAATAGATGCTTCAGACATATTAGTTTCTAATCCTGCAGGTAGAACTGTCCTTTCTTTCAGTCACGGATTTGAAAGGAATAATTTAGTGATAGTGGTCGAATTGAGGAGCGAGTTTGTTGTTATCGGCAAGTAACATTAAGTTTTATATTATTCCAGAAGCATCTACTAATACAAATTGCATCAGTAAAGTATATTTTAATATCTCATGTGATGTTGTAAACAAACAATTCCACATATCAGTGTTTACAAACACCATCACGTGGTTCGACAAGAAGACTTCACACCAGATGGATCTACAATCACTTGCAGATGACGGCTTCTAGCCCCTCTCACGTAGCAGAAGACGACATCGGAGCAGCAGCGCCACCGCCACCCAAGGAACCCTATAAATTGGATGGACAAAGGCAATTCAGTACCAGTTTTCTGGTGACCCTCCTCTAGTCTGCTTCGGGACTTTAGGAGTAACCTAACCCCAGGGCCTCTAGTCTGCTTCGGGACTACGCCTATCCTTCCTTCTGGCTCAGCCTGCTTCGGGGCTCTGTTGGCTAACTAACCTACCCACTGAGCTTTAGGCACCTAATTCCACTCCGTTTAGCCTGCTTCGGGGCTCTGTAGAGATCCTGTCTGCGACAAAGACTACCTACACTAACCTTTGGTACTAGAGAGATTAATTTGTACAGTATTTTGTGAAAATACTTTTATAATGAAATTTTATAATAAAATTGGTAGTGGGAGATCGATTTCGGATACTCTTTTTATTAACACTCTACCTATACCTATATGGGACAAGGTATTACATGTTTCTTAGCACTTGCAGCACAAAATATTTAAAAAAAAAATGCTTTGAAGTCATATGAAGTCATAAAACTTGATCGTCATGTTATTTCCAAGAAAAAACTTGTTCCATTCGTAATGACTGAGCATTCAAGTCCACAGACAGCAGCTCCACCTATTGAGAGGGCACCCGAGCATCCAGATCTAGAGTCAACAATTGAAATACCACCAACTGCACAAAGGAGAGCCTCATCGTCTGCAGTAAATATTATCGTAAAACTTCTGCCACCGAACGTCAGAAAGAAGTCTACAAGAACGAGGACAATCGATAGAAAAGCTATTCTCCTAACTGATAGCCAGCTACGTCCGTCAGTAACTATGCCTAATACACAGTCAATAACCAAACGCAGCACAGTTCTTGATCAATATGGACCCAGGGATAAAGGTGAGGGGGAACGCGGAGACGTCGTGTCCTCACTTCCAGAAAATGTGTGACGTTCTCCCACTTTAGAAAGAGATACAATCGGCAAGGACAAGCAATGCGTGACGTCATGCGTCCACCTTCCTTTTCAGATCCACTTTTATCTCTGTCTAAATCTTCAGGAACACCCAACAAAGAAAACAATGCCATTCAGAAGAATATGATGATGAAGAATGCGGCAACTGCACTGGGCGTTTTTCGAGAGACAAAGTTCAATGAAAAGGAAAGAAATGATACAGTTTTCATTTTGCCTTACTCCACATTACGAAACGTGTCAGAGCCAACCACTCGTTAGCACGATTCACATGTGTGATATTTGTAGTTCTTACGGTGTTAGGCTTGCGAAACTTATTATATCATTATTTCCTTTTAATAATGTAGCTAATATTCAATATCTCGCCCTATCTTTAATGTTAGAAGCATTTAGGAATACATATTTTCATAGGTCTGCCTAAACCAAAGAAACTTTCTGAAGCTATTAGACCTGTTCGACATGTCTCATTTGAAAATATTATTCATTCATTTCATAATTTTAGATAATAAGGAGTGTTTGAATATAACTATATTTGAAACTTATTTTATAATGTTTATACCTTTATTATCGTAATGAGAATCCTTAAAATATAATTTATAATATTTCCATATTTTATGTCGCATATTTCCAATTTGTATAGGAATAAACACATTTCTATAGCTTCATTATTTTCAAATATCCAGTTTAATTATTGTATTTAGGTTGGGCTTATTTTCTAATAATGTCACTATAATTTAAAAAAAAAACTTGTCGTAACACCATTTTTTGGGCCTAAACTTGCTCTAGCGCCATCTGCTAGCGATCGCCTGAACTATGTTGAGCCTTGCGGCGAGCACGTGGTCACTGTGCAGCGACCCTGGCCCTATCAGACGCATCAGGAGCTTTCCACGTTTAGTGGCCGTTACTTCTTGTTTACATGTAACTCCCCAGTTTACGTCACGACGCTGAGATGACCCCGAAAATTTGGAACCACGGGTCAGGAATCGAGACCGGGACCACGTGGATATGAGTCCAACGCTCTAACCACTACACTACGGTGACCCATATATCATTATAGTTACAAATTGTAATAAAAAATGTGTGATAATATAACAATTTATAATGTTTATGTGCGGTGTTAATGCATGACCAAATTAAGAACCCATATCACAAAACTAGGTAACACACCAATGGAATTACATCAGCACATATAATTTCCCTCACATGCATTCGAATAAAATTAATTAGTAATGATTATCTGTATTATATCCAAGACTTAATACTGCACCCATTTTTACCAACACTTAGCATTCAGAGGCGGGTTATTTACAAAAATGTAAATTTATCATCAAATTAGGTTCCTTTACCCTATTACAGTATATTTTAGTTTATGGTACTATGTTTACAATTCACCCAAACTTACGTACGAAAGCTGATCTATATGCTACTCCTCGCCGCTGTCACCTCAGCCACATCACTGTACTGCGTACTCATATCCATTTGCACTCTGCCACAACTTATATACAATAACTCGTTTCCTCTATATTAATTAAGCCCTAACGATATTACACCCTACTAAAACATAGTAATATTATTTCGGTAAAATTATTAACGTTACTTTTTAACAGAGGCGTTATTTAGGGGGGACAGGGAGGGGCATTTGCCCCCCCTGAGTTGAGATTTATATACATTTTATCAATAGAATAGTAGTAAGTCAGTGAAAAACGCGAAATTTTACTTATATCAAGGGATATTGCCCCCCCAAGCCAAATCTGAAATGACGCTACTGCTTTTTAATCATCTATGATATTGCAAATCACGCACTATTCTATTCTCATTTTTAAGAAATGAGAAAGTCTTATAAATGGGAACCTGAAAATTTGCGATGAGTTCACACACACACACACACACAGAAAAAAACACCTTTTACAATAGTGAGACATTATTCTTCAAATATGAGTAAAAATTAATTATTTTGTTTTGAACATGCATTCTTCTCATTTCTGAGCAAGAAAATTTTTAAGGGTGTACAATTTAACGTGTAATCAGAAATATTTGAACTCCCGTCGGGAATCGAACTCTAGTCACCGACGCCAACTACTTAGCCACGAAAGAGCTCTACCGTATAAAAGTAAAGAATAAAAATTCAGAAAGTATATTGCCCATGATAACCTATAGGTGACGCAAAGAATCAGCAAGTTGTTAATAACATGTTTCCCAGTTTTGTTTCGTCGTTATGTAGGTATATCTTTCCGGCATTTTTCGGTTTTTAGTGGCTTTATATACTTTGGCCTGTGATTACTTACACATGTACTACAAAAGTACAGTAGCAAAATTTCCTAAAGAGAACCGTATAAGTTTAATGTGACAGAAGCATAAAGTTAATATTGCTGAAATAGATTAAAATCGTATTTTAAGGAGCTATCGATAACGATCCGCGCTGATATCAGATATAAAATTGGATATATTTTTGTAATTGTATATGCGCTAAACGTCTGAACTTTCTGAATTAAATCTCTAAATTGAACAATATTTCTTCCTGTTTATTCTGTTCGTTGCGTTTTCGGTTTTTGTTCTTTTTAAATCAAAATATCATTCTATAGCCCTATATTATACCACTACAAATTTAATTTACTTTATTTTTTTCTTATTTTTATATTAATTGTTTCAATAATTAATACACACCACTCATCTGTGGTGCTCCAAAAAGTAGCAATGTAACTTAAGAAACCGCACAGATGAACATGAAGATTTTGCTACTTAAATATACAATAAGCGATATAAAGCACAGCGTGCTTTTTGTGCTAATTACAAGATTTCGATTTCATTTTAAGTTTTGGAAATAACATGCCACACTCAGTTTTGTTAGCGAAAAATGTAGTTATTTAATTTCATCAAGATGGGCTCTAAGTTTTGGAATGAGCACTACTAAAAGTACAATAATTTAAGCAGTTTCTTCAGCGCCATCGTCTGGTCATCTGAAACATTGCTATCAAACTTAATATTAACTGAGCATGGCTGCAAACAGATGATATCCTGATTCTGAGAATTATTAAAATCATACGCTTCTGTAAGGTTACTATTTCTGACTATTGAGGAGGAAGTTGTACTCTGAAAGGAAGTAGATAATACTTTACAATTATACTCTCCTGATTCATTTTTACCATGTAACGTAGAGAGAAAGAGGAACACTCACTCGAATCTTAATCTGTGAAAAGCACTTTAGCTCGCACACTAAAAAACTGTTTATATAATAACATAAATATCTATTTATATCTTAAAGTAGCCTTCGATTGAAATCTGAGAATGGTTGCGTTCCTTTTTTCTATAGTAGGTAGATCTTGTTTCATATAGACTGGAAAGTGAAAAACGACGAGAAAAGACAACCTCATTCAGGCATTGCATTATTATGACTAACATTTCCTTTCACCGTACCTCGAACATAGACTGAAATATACACTAATAGTTTTTAATATGCTCTGTAATTCTGCATAACTATTCACTCTTTTCATTAAACTTACTTCTCTTCAAAACATTCTTTATAACGGGCATGAGTAATACGCCAAAGAATAAATTTAACTCTTACACTTTACAGACCAGGTCCGCACCCAGAGGGTTGGGGCGTCTGGAACCCCTAAACTTTGCGTGGCATCTCCAGACCTTTACACAAAAGGCTATTTTAATACAAAAAAATATATATTTGTAAGATAATTTTTAATGACTTGAACCCCTAACATATTCATGCCCCCCCCCCCCAAATCTCTGTGGCTGGTTTTGGGTCTGGTTACAACTAAAAATGTGTTAGGGTTCATAGCACATTCACAAAACAACTTTTATTTTATGTGTTTCTATCATAGCACAAGGTATATAAAAACGTACAATTAAAATACCTACCTAACTAACACCATTGGCTTCTGCTTTTAGCTGTGTCCACATTCTAGTTTGTATTTCTGTCTCTGCCAGATCCTCTTTAATATTTTCCTCTCTCCTGCGAATAGGTTCTTCTAATAGCTCTTTCCCGATTGGGTTCTCTATTAAGTAGGAAGCTTACTTATAGTATGATTCAGTCTTGGAATTTGGATTCAACAACGATATCAGGATATGTAATTAGTAGTATAAAAAGCATCAGTTGCTGTACACTTTTTTTTTACTTCGTCATATTCTAGTCGGTGCCGCCCTAAATCTCTGACTTTGCTGTCGTAATTCTTTGTTATATTTGCCTAATTCGTCTCCCTTCAGCTCTGATAATCATAATGAGGTATGTTCAAAAGTTCTCTGCAAACATTGCTGGAATAAGTGGAAAGTTGCTCACAGAATAAGAAATCAAAATCCGTTGCCCCTATATACTAATACAATCCACATTTTATTCCTCACTTCATACATAATCAAAAGAGCTAAAGGGACTGGCCCACCTTAATTTTCCGTGCACCCTCAGACATCAATGAATACTTATGTGCTATATTCATGCAAAAGAAAAATACAATTTAGAAACTTATAAAAGGTGCTTTATCTTAAAATCATGTTACTCTCTTTAAGAAAATACGAGTTCAAGCAATGTAGAAAGCACGAACAAAAAATTATACATAGGTAGGTAGTAGTATCTAAGACACATTCTCAAAAAAGATTTCATACAAATGTCTTTGAAATTCTTCATTGAGACTAGCGTTAAAATGTACCGAGTAGAATTTGTTACCTTAATCGTAGTATGCGCAATGATCCGAAACATATATGGACTTAGAAGACTAGGAAGTAAGGAATGTAACAAAAGAAGTGGCAAAACACACGAACTACTACCGAAGCTGCGATGTTCTTTCCATATCTGAGGAGGCATATAAGAAATAGCAAATGAAAATGAGATTGATCATTACGAAAAGCAACAGGAAAGATTTCTCTTAAAATAGTGTTAAAGTACGCATTTTTGTGTTTCAAACTTTAGAGAGCAGGAAAGTGAGTATTTTTGAGGTTTAGAATTAACCGCTATAACTGTCGAAGAGTAGCCCAAAAAAATTGGAAAGAAATGTATCACTTTACCAAGAAATACTGCTATTGCACTCTAATTGTACAGGTTGAGGTAACAAGAAGGGTCGTGCTGCCTAGATTGTAATAAGAAAAAATGAGAATTATATTTTTTCGGAATTTTCAAACATTGTAACCATTTAAAATTTCATACAGTATTATGTATCGTAAAAATAGTTAATTTCGATTCAACGTGACTTTCATCTATATAATGCGTAGTAAATATATATCCTTGATATATTTGGCGTTCGACTTCACCGCCGCTGGGATTATACTCGCCTGATTCTCTCTGTTCGGAAGCTTGACAGTTAGGATAATACAGTGCAATACTAGCTGGTTGTAGTATAGCTGCGTTTAGAATATTAAAACTAACAATATTGCAATTCAATACCTCTTTTTTAAATATAGCAGCATGTTCTTTAGGCGGATCTAGTAATATAAAAGGGTGATATAATGTTCTTCAAAGATATTTTGAAAAGAAAGAAATCCCTAATCTAGTACACACTCACTGCTTACGTCCTTAATTTACTGATGACTGATTTTACAGTAAACTGCATGCAAGCAGAAAGCTTATTTGGAATAGAAAAACTAGCTTGTTTTTAAAGAAATTCTCATAATGGAATGGTTCCTGTTGAAAACTAATAAACAGTCATTACTAAGGTCATACTAAGCTTTACAGATTAAAGGAAATTGTAACAACATGATGATGGAGAAAGCAGAAAGCTCTGACATCCATCATAGGTTTGATTACGATGGAATTGAATCGTGCAAACTAGTTATTTAAATATTTTATCCATGTTGCTGAGTGAGAAAAAGGGAAAATTTCATTGAAAAATTGAATTTTTGCACATTCCCTAATTGAGTAACGATGCAAATTTGAGAATTTGTTTATAACTACATTCATTCTAGAGCTTTCATCTGAAACTCCTCTTGTGTCCATCTTTCTCCAGAGTTAAGCTATGGAATACATAAAGACGTTGCATTTTGTTGTAATCCATTTTTTCTCAAAAGAAGAAATTGACATTAAATTTGGCCTCCCAGAGAAACGATGTTTTTTTAAATGTCTGGACAAAATGGGGGATTAAGCTCAAGTAGTATAGGCCTATTTTGTAATAAACGCCTAGTGTCGTTTTGGGGTGCGTTGCGAGAGGTTTTCAGTAATTTAAATAATAATCAAATTTTTACAATATTTTTGATAATAAAGTTTTATGACATGAATTAAAACATAATTTTAGGCGTGAATGAAAGATAAAAGCCTCAGTGTGTAATTAGTTTAATGGTTTTGTTTGTTGTTATATGGCATCTATGAAATGTTTAGTGTACTATGCACGGCAGTTGACATATCTCAATTAAGTACATTTCCGTTTATTTTTAATTGATGTAAATGTTTCATAACTTGGTTACTTAGGGTACAATTGTACCACAAGTATTTGATTTAGTAGAAGTTCTATAGAGATGACTGCTGTTTGATATTAACTGTTACCGGTACTCATGTGCATTTTAAACAATATATGACGCTAAATCCCGGAAGAATCATTTTTCATATTATTATTTATGCTGACACTCTTGCGCAGGGTGAATATGTTATGACGTAGAGTTACGCGCTTGAAAGACTGACCCAGAAATTTGAGTTTATGTACAAATTGGAATTTGGTTAGGTGATGGAAATTTGTTAATGAAAGATATATATATATATAATCGGGGAGTTCATTATGTGAGGTAAGCTGTTCTTAGCCCATAAAACAAATTTACAAACGGAATTATATTTTAACTTGTAATATTTTACAACAGATTTTTTAAATAAGATATCATGTATGGAATTTTTTTCCTTAACAAACAATATTAAATTTAAAATCAAATTACAACAAATGTAAAAGTTTATAATAGCCGGCGACAGTATTTTACTACCTATTTTCCACGTGTTTAATACCTAACTTAAATATGCAGCCTCTATATATTATAAGTCGATACTCGTATAGTCCATAATGTATTTTGTTTCAAAAAGAGTTGCTAGTTATGTACATTATTAATTATAGATGGCAGGTGTCTCAGTTTTCTGATTAACAGGACATTCTTCAGCTGATAAAATTTTGAAACCTTTCTTTCAGACATGTATTGTAGTTTAAGTTAGTTTTACAGGAAGTTCCTTAGACTTTCTATTTTTGTGTGCAAAAGCTACGTACACTGTCATTTTCATTAAGTGCTGCACCGAATGATATCTATTCTAAACTGAAAATTGATTTAACAATATCTGCTTAAACACACCGTTACTGTAAGTTTGAAACTTTAGATTATTTTTAAAAGGTCACATATGGGCGTTCTATGTCCGTGATCTGTATGAAAAATAAAATATAGGGTGGACAGCCAACCCCGTTTTAAAGTTATGTAAAATAACAAATGACTTTTTCTTTATTTATTGCAACAAATGAAAACGCAAATGGAAATCACTGTACATATAAATATTAAACAGCTGTCTTAGTTCTCATTTTAAATATGAAACAGTAAATACAAGGTGTCAATAATAATTCCTCAACATATTAAGGAAATTCTTACTGACTACCGCCAGTGATGTTGACTAATTTACTTTTGAATTGGGATTTTAATGTCTTGTATTATTGTTTGGCGAATCTCATATATCTTGAACTTGGGATATACACATCGAAGTAATCATAGTCTCTGAAATCTGGTAATCTTGCAGGCCATGGAACATTACCATTCTTACTGATAAGACGGTTAAGAAGAATCTCTATTAGTATGTTTATTGACAAATTTACTATGATATTAGTTACTCCACGGAAATCATCGAAGTAGTTTAATACTGCAGATTTACAATATTTGAACATACCGTGACGTTGTCACTGCAACTGCCTGTAACTTATCATACTCCTAAAAGTACGGGACTACAATTCAATTCATAAGCATTACACAACAGAGTAAAGTGGAAAGAGGAGTGGAGAAGACTACATGAAGTTCAAGATTTTAAGGTGTTTTATACCAATGAGCAGTCTCCTCTCACATCTAGAGATTATGGATAAGTTATCGGTCCTCTTCAATCAGCTGTAACATGTGCTAAAGAAAGTGCAGTTCACGTAATCACCCAGTTTCAATCCTTGCATAATTTACATTTCGTAGCCTACAAGATATCTTATTTATTAAAGGTATAAGATATCTTGCAAAATTCCTCTCATTGTTCAAGTCGAGATTCCAAGAGCAATATTCTTGCGCCTAAACATCTTTAGGCCCTCTTGATTAAAAGGTTCATATTAAAGAAACGAAACTTTGCCGATGTAAAGATGACTTCAAAGTAGGAAGTACGGGTTTTGTTGTTTTTGCGACAAAAGAGTTGCAGGGGACAATGGCTCCCTTCGAAATGACAAAGGACCCCACACAATCTTTACAGAAATGAGATTTCGGTCGAACTGCTTAAAATCGTGATATGTTGTAGATATTGTGTACCTGAGAAAAAGCTCAATGGGCACAACCAAAAATCACTGACTGTTTGGCCACTACAGGGCCACTTTTTTTTTAGAACAGTCGAAGATTATGATATTCTGGATTTCAGTAAAAATGACCGAAACCGTGATATGTTGTAGATATATTGATCCTGAGAAAAATTCTTATCGGACGTAACAACCAATCAATGACAGTTTGGCCTCTACAGGACCACATTTTTGTAAAGAGTGGAAGGTAACGGTATTCTGGATTTCGGTAAAATGAACGAAACCGTGATGTGTTGTAGATATTGTGATGCTGAGAAAATGTCTCAATTTGTATAATCATCCACCACTGACCGTTTGGTCATATTAGGGCCACTTTTTAGGATTAGGAATTTTAGGAGGATTAGGAACAGGACGGATAGGGATTTCAAGAAAATCGTAGACCGTTACGTTGATGACCCTAGTAAACCTTCTAATGTCACAGGGGCATGAACTATACCTCGTTTTAAATGTTATGGAACGCAGATTCAACGTGCTAACGTTTGTTCTCCTTATGCCAAACTTGTACAATAAGAAGAACAGAAAATTTTGAATGTGATATTTTATTTTAGGAAATTTGTCAAAAGCTTGCAACTCTGTTACTTGTCGTACGCATTAAAATATTTTCACGTGTACGCCAGTCATAGGGTAGAATCATGTAAAAAGTGAAGGGCGAAAGTTCAATATCAAGTGAGAAAAAATTCCCAATATGTTTTCTACGAGAATCACCCTCTACATATTTTTCGAAATATTTTAGTCTACCCTGACGTCCCTGATTGGCACAGAGATATAACCACACCTCGTTTGAAAGCTTGTGAGACACAGATTTCAACGAGGTAACTTCTGTCCCCTCGTGCACAACCCGTAAAAGAAGTTGAAAAAGAAATTTAAAAAAAAATGAAATAAAAAATACACTTTCCCGAAGTTGGCAAGGCTGTTTTGTCGTTCGTAAGAATTGCCATACACAGGATATCATTAGTTAGGATGTTTATTTATCTTCATTGATACCACCTTTATACTTGTAGCTCCTTTGGAGGGAGAGTCTCCCCCCCTCAAATGCTGAGGGAGAAGGGATATTTGTACACCCAACTTACCCTTTTACTCTTCCGCTGCTGGACTCCCGATGTAGACAAAATGCGCACCGTTGGAAAGTTTGATACTTTCTAAGAAGAGAGACACCTAAATCATTTCTATAGGTTAATTAGGAGCGAAGTGATGGAGGTTTAAACTGCTGGCTCACCCCTTGATTCGTTCGTCCTGTAAAGGTTAAATGAGTAGAAGGTAATGGTACTCTGGATTTCGGTGTAATTGCATGAAACTGTTATATGTTGCTGACTATTTGGCCACTACGAGGCCACTTTTTTTGGAAACAGTAGAAGGTAACTCTATTCTGAATTTCGGTGGAATTGCTTCAAGCCATAATATGTTGTTAATATTGGATCCTGAGAAAAGTTTCAATGGGCACAACCACCCATCACTGACCGTGTGACCACTTAAGGACCACGTTCTTTGACAACAGCAGAAGGTAGGTCTGGATTTCGGTGGAATTGGTTGAAACCGTGATATATTGTAGATATTGTGATCCCGAGAAAACGTCTCAATGGACACAACCTCAAATCACTGACCATTTGGCAACTAGAGAACCACATTTCTTAAAACAGCAGAAGGTAAGGATATTCTGGAATTTTTGTGGAATTGTATGAAGCCACAAAAAGTCTTATCCAACAACCCGAAAAAGGGATGGGGAGAGTAGCGTGTAACATTATTTAAGCATAGACAACATTCCGATGTTCATCTTGAGGGACAAAGGAAAACCGTGGAAACCACTAGGCAATTTTTCTCAGGATCATGACATCTACAACGTATCACAGTTTCATTCATTTTCAGCGTAATCAAAATTATCGTTATACCCGGCTGTTTTCAAAAATTTGGACCTGTAGTGGCCATATGGTCAACAGTTGATGGTTGTGTCCAATACCATAGTCAAATGCTGAGGGAGAAGGGATATTTGTACACCCAACTTACCCTTTTACTCTTCCGCTGCTGGACTCCCGATGTAGACAAAATGCGCACCGTTGGAAAGTTTGATACTTCCTAAGAAGAGAGACACCTAAATCATTTCTATAGGTTAATTAGGAGCGAAGTGATGGAGGTTTAAACTGCTGGCTCGCCCCTTGATTCGTTCGTCCTGTAAAGGTTAAATGAGTAGAAGGTAATGGTACTCTGGATTTCGGTGCAATTGCATGAAACTGTTATATGTTGCTGACTATTTGGCCACTACGAGGCCACTTTTTTTGGAAACAGTAGAAGGTAACTCTATTCTGAATTTCGGTGGAATTGCTTCAAGCCATAATATGTTGTTAATATTGGATCCTGAGAAAAGTTTCAATGGGCACAACCACCCATCACTGACCGTGTGACCACTTAAGGACCACGTTCTTTGACAACAGCAGAAGGTAGGTCTGGATTTCGGTGGAATTGGTTGAAACCGTGATATATTGTAGATATTGTGATCCCGAGAAAACGTCTCAATGGACACAACCTCAAATCACTGACCATTTGGCAACTAGAGAACCACATTTCTTAAAACAGCAGAAGGTAAGGATATTCTGGAATTTTTGTGGAATTGTATGAAGCCACAAAAAGTCTTATCCAACAACCCGAAAAAGGGATGGGGAGAGTAGCGTGTAACATTATTTAAGCATAGACAACATTCCGATGTTCATCTTGAGGGACAAAGGAAAACCGTGGAAACCACTAGGCAATTTTTCTCAGGATCATGACATCTACAACGTATCACAGTTTCATTCATTTTCAGCGTAATCAAAATTATCGTTATACCCGGCTGTTTTCAAAAATTTGGACCTGTAGTGGCCATATGGTCAACAGTTGATGGTTGTGTCCAATACGACTTTCTCTAACGATTAGAAGATCTACAACATATCACAAATTTCCTTATTCTTAGAGAAATCTAGAACATCGTTATACTTGGATGTTTTCAAGAAAGTAACCCTGTGGTGACCAAACGATTAGTGACTTGCGATTGTGTCCATTAAGACTTCTTCCCAGGAGGTCAATATCTATAACATATCACTGTTTCTGCCATTTTGAACGAAATTCAGCATATCACTATCTTTGGCTTGGCTCCTTTCAAAAAACTGGCCTCGTACGGGCCAAACGGTCAGTAATTGGTGCAGGGGCGTCATTTCAGACTTTGCTTGGGGGGGGGCAAGAGCACCACCGACATAAAACTTTCACGTTTTGTACTAGTATATTAGTAGACAATCGATTAAAGTATATGTATTCCTCAAACTCTTGGGAGGGGGGGCAATTGCCCCCTCCTGCCCTCCCTAAATGACGCCCCTAAATTGGTGGTTTTGTCCACTAAGACGTTTCCTCAGGATTACAATGTCAACAAGATATCGCAGTTTCAAGCAATTCCACCGAAATGCAAAATACCGTTACCTTCTGCTTTAAAAAAATAAATAAATAAATTAAAAGCTCTGCAGTGGCCAAACGGTCAGTGATGGATGGTTGTACAAATTGAGACTTTTTCTCAGGATCACAGTATCTACAACACATCACGGTTTCATTCATTTTTACCGAAATCTAGAATACCGTTACCTTCTATGTTTTCAAATATGTGGCCAAACGGTCAGTGATTGGTGGCTGTGCCTATTGAGACTTTTTTCACTATCACAATCTGTAAAACATATCACATTTTCAGTCATTTTCATCGAAATCCAGAATATCACTATCTTCGGCTGCTTTCAAAAAAGTGGCCCTGTAGTGGCCAAACGGTCAGTGATTGGTGGTTATATCCGTTAAGAATTTTTTTCAGGATCAAAATATCTACAATATATCACGGTTTCAGTCATTTTTACTGAAATCCAGAATATCGTTATCCTCGGCTGTTTTCAAAAAAGTGGCCCTATAGTGGCCAAACGGTCAGTGGTTTTTGGTTGTGCCCATTGAGACTTTTTCTCGGGTACACAATATCTACAACATATCACGATTTTAAGCAATTCGACCGAAATCTAATTTCCGTAAAGATTGTGCGGTCCTTTGTCATTTCGAAGGGGTCCATTGCCCATGTAACTCTTTTCTCGAAAAACGACAAAATCCGTATTTCCTACTTTGAAGTCATCTTTCCATCGGCAGAGTTTCGTTTCTTTAATGTGAACCTTTTAATCAAGAGTGCCCATTTTTGAAAAGGGGACCTTTCTCCACTTAACCTATTTTCCGAAAGAAACAAAAAATACGTGTCGATTTGTTTTCGGTTTACTATATACGAGCCAAGTTTCAAGAAAATCGGATGAGTGGAAACCGTTGTGAATCTACCTCCTTTACATTTTCACTTTTTGGACTTAACCTGTTTTTGCTCCAAAGTCTTAATTTAATTTCTTCTCATCGCAACCTATAGGGCCTCCATATTTTTCATTGTTCTTACATATCTAACACCACTCCTCTTGTCTGAGTTGTTTCGAAGTTTTAAATTCAACCAACAATTATTTTGTCTCCTGGGACGGGAAAGTAAAAGAAAAGATAGAAAGAAAAAGTAAAAAAAACGGTGTTATATATTGTATAAAATGTCTAGGTTGTGATACGAAATATATTGGACAAACGGGCAAATTGTTGAATGAAAAAATGAATCAGCATAAGAGTGATGTAAAGTATAGTAGAGAGAATAATGCTATATTCAAACATATTAAGGAAAAAGGACATAAGGTGGACTGGGAGAAAGTTTTTGTGTTAGAATATAATGAAAATATGTTGCCTAGGAAATGAAAGGAGGCATGATGGTTATAAAAAGAAGGAGATAAGAACTTGATGAACTGGGGTAAAGGCTTTAGCATTAATAAAGAATGGAAAAGCTTATTAACAAAGACAAGGAATTATATGTTAATGCTGTTTCATGGTGTTTTTCTCGTTATTTTGAGATGTTCTCTCATTGGTCGAGTCGTCACAGAGTTGGGCGTCTATGATTGGCTTAGACTGTTTTCAACGGGCGTCGTTGATTGGCTAGTTGTTCCGACCAATGAGGGAGTAGATATGTTTTTGGTGCAAGTACATTAGTAAGGCTGCTTTGTATACAGATTTAGCGTATGTTTGATGAGGATGTTGGTTAGAACATGTTTAGTTCATGTTTAGTATTTATTTTTATGAATAATACAGTCGTGTTCAGCTCTTCAGTGTTTTATTTCGGGACAGGAAAACGTCGGCGGAATACGCGCTATGGACTTACGAATCTTTTACTATTTACGTAAAAGACTTTAACAGCAAAATCACAATTGTTGCATTGTTAAACTTCCAGCTGTGCCACGCGTGAACTAGTCACTCTAGCACACTCACCTCCAGCGCTTGGGACTCTTAGAAACGGTGGGCTTTACTGTTCGACCCTGTATATACAATTTACCAGGGGTAAAAGTGGATTTGAAAAGGCACGGCGTCCCCCTACCTATCTTTGCTCATTGTAATTTTTTAGGGTAGACGCCACACATTTTTGGAAGTGCCCCGCACTTTTAACACAGAAACTTACAATCACAAGTATTCTCTCATCACATGGAGGTTGCATTTAGCAATTTAAGAAATAAGTTGTAGTACAATTCACGTTAATTTGTGCTTCTTGATACTGGGTTATTCACTTCTATTCGTTCTACTAATCTTTTACTTTACGTTCCACATTTATGCCTTTTATCCTATGGAAGACGAATGATTAAGGCAAGTGAATGATGATTCAAGTATTGGTGGAATGAGAATGTGGGAGAAACCCACATGCCCGACAAAACCCATAGACAGGATATTGTCCACCACAAACTTACTAGACAGAAGGCAGGGAATCCACACAACAGAGGTAAATGCTTTACCATTGAGCCATCTTCCATTCACACCGCGAATCTGAGTATCCCCAATGTAGGTCTAATAATAGTGTATAATGTTACTTTATTTTTTGTGTGTATGTTGTCCTTTGTGTAGTGTTGTCCACAATAATGGTAATACACCGTACAATAATAATTTATAACAATTATTTTAAATATAGAAATAGGCACAAATAATAATAATTGAATAATATCAATAGCGGTAATGTAGCGAGAAACTCGATATCTATGTGAATCTTAAATTCTCGTAGTATTCAAAGTAAAAATAGAATATGAGCATACCCAACCAACACAAGAAACATAAACTAAATAATATTTTTACTGGAGTCACATCATTTCATCACATTTAATAGGGAATTTAATTATATTTTAAGGCTCTTTCTGATTAGCTAGAAAACTGTTTTGCGTCTACATTATTGTGGTGGATTTGTTTTAGTGGAAACTGGCCTAAAATAGTATACCATGATAAAACGACATTCCAGGTGTGTTGAACGATTGGTACAAAGAGCTCTGAAAATTTTTAACGTAAGCTTGGACTGCAATAGTGATAGCTGAAAATGGCTGAATTGTAGTTTCGATATAGACGTCCTGAGAAATTATTTTTGAAAAATAAGTATCCCAAATATTTGTATATGATTTTCTAGTCGCTTGTAGTTCATAAACGTAGAGTTGTTTTAACATTTCAATCATGGCTGAACGTTAAAGTGAAATTATAGAAAGTCAAAGTAGTGTTTTAAAAGATGTGGAAACAAAGACCTTGTTTCTGATTCATAACTGTTGAAGGGTAAAATGACATAGCATATAATTTTATCTTATGGCATGTCATTTTACCCTTTCATTTTCTCTTTTCTTCATGTGTTTTGGAATTATGGAACCGAAAGAAGGTCTAAGTAACTGCCCTAGGAGAAACTCAGAATGAATTACGCGATGACGCAGCTACTGGTACTCTTGGGCCTTCCGAAGAATCTGGCTGGATAACCAGGGAGGCATTTCTTACAGTTTTGAAACATTTCGCTTCGTTTGTGAAACCTAGTAAGGATGAGAAGGTTTTCCTCATTGTAGGTGAACATTCCAGTCACAGGAGTTTGGAGATTCTTATTTTTCCAAAGAAAATGGAATTGTAATTTTGTGTCTCCCACCTCATCGTACGCATCGCATGCAGCCCTTGGATATAGCTTTCTTTTTTTTTTCAATTGAAAATCTACTGTAATCAAGCAGTGTCGACATGGATGAAATGTCACCCAGATAGAAATGTCACTCAGTACTAGGTAAGCTTTCTGTTTTTGCTCAGCTCATGGAAAAACTGCAACAGCTTATAATGCAGAGAACGGATATCGAAAGGCAGATTTGTGACCTATTGATCCCAATGTCTTTGAGGACTATCCGTTTCCACCAGCAGAAACGACAAATATTCCATTGTCAGCAGAACCAGTTGAGAGCTCAGATAAAACTGCTGGACCCTAAAACAATGGATCCACATCGGTATCCGATGATTCTACTTCTCAGGAAAAGGGAACAGTCATATCTGATAAAGCCTGTGTTCCTCAACAATTCACTTTGCTTTCAGAGAATCGGCATGTACTAGTGAAAGAAATTGCACCACGCTCATACACTCATCTTAAGAAGAACCTGGATTCATGAATCTGCATTTCTCACTAGCAGTGCATACCTTAATGCATTGAAGGAGAAATATTCAGAGAAAACTGAGAAGGGCATGGGGAAGTCAACAAGGCAAACGGGTAGAAAACTAGATTTACGTGCTAAAAACATGAACGAGGACGAACTCTTCACGAACGGCGACAATGATGAAAATTGTTCATATCCCCATTGTAACGAGTTATTCTCTGTGTCCTGTCCAAAGAAACTTTCGTTGAGTTGTTACCAGTGCAAAAAATGGTCACACTGTGAAATTTCTGCTAAAACAAAAGTGTTTGTGAACTTTGTCATTGACTTTTGCTCACATACATGATATTCTATTTGATGTAATGTTTCCTTCACAATTGCAAGTTATCAAAGTGTATTTTCTCTAAATATGTTATTCTTATAATATTTTGTAAAAAAGGAAAATTCTTTTCTTTGTTAGTACAGAGTTCTGTTCTTTTATTAAAAAAAAAGAAAAATGGAAATTGTTAATAGTAACCAGAAAGGAAAGTACCTATGTGCATAAGTAAACACCTCTTTTCAAATTATATTTCAGAATTTTTATTTCCAGTTATTTCTTAATACTAACAAGTTACAACGAAAGTAACTATGTATTAAAAATATTTTTTTATCACATGGGATTTGAAAAGCTATATTTCCAGTTCATTTTGTGTACAATTGCTTCTATAGTAAAGTGATTTATAGAATTGTGTAGCATTTATTGCGCACTTAGGGCAAAGTGGCGCACTTGTGTCATTTTATCCGAGTTTAAGCCTAAAATGACACATTGGGACAAAAAATAAATAAATAAATAATTAGAACGACATTATTAACTTCCAAAGCAAGATTTAATTTGAGTAGTTATTTATTTATTTACTTATTTATTTGTACCTATTACAGGAAATAAATTCCAATTACAATAGGTTTACATATTAGTAAAACATCAGTGAGTATAACATCAGTGTTACGTTGTGATGACTTGGAACAAAAAGTAATTTTCTTAGCTGTTTTGGTTATTTGGTGATTTATTCGCGTTAATAAAAGTGTTGTGTCATTTTAGACCAGTTTCCCCTATAGTTAAGATAACTATACTTCCGCTTAATTAATAGTAGGCCTAATATATAACTTTAATTAATTTAAATTTGCAACTAATCAACCGTTTAAATGTGCAATATCCTTATTGTATTTATCCAGTTCGTGTAATACAGTGAAACCTGTCTTTAGCGGAATCGAGCGGGACTTGCAAAAATTTCCGTTAAAGTCAGGTTTCCGCTTAGTGGAGGTAGACCTTTCCTCTTTTTTTTTAAAAAAAAATACATGCTTATAAAGGGGCATACTGAGAAAATATATTGCTGTACGTACATTGTTCGATTACAGTACTTCTTTCTTCTACGAATAAATACTCAAAAAAATTAAAATGAATACAAAATATACTATGCACACGTTTTCTTTATTTTTCTAATAGCCAAGCAGGGTTTTCTGTGTACATTGCTGCTTGGCTGCTTGTCTTTCCGCATACACTTTAGCCTGAGAAATTATACTAATTGAATCAGAATCATTTTTCCGTAAGGCAAATTTTTCAGTTCCTTTAAACTTCTGAGAACATCTTGATATGTACATATTCTACACTCTTCTTCGAACTCGGTATCGTATTCCTCTTCTTCCTCTATCTCGTTTTCTTCTTTCCGACATTCCGTATGATTTTTGATTAAGTTGCGGAGATTAAGGACAATTTGTGGGGGTGAACATGAGTAGTGGTTGGGGAAGGTAAACACTGTCCAGAAATATTTAACAAAAGAACTAGCATTTTATCGCAGACAGTGTAATGTATATGTCTCACAAAATGTCTAAACATCTTTTAAACGCTGTAGTCCGGAACTCAGAATTTTCCGTTAAATGTTTATTTTTCTTTCCGTTGTCCGCGTAACACGGTTTCCGCTGAATGAAGGGACTTTTTACACGTTTTGTTCTCCAAAATTCAGTGACCGTGAAATATTTCCGTTTAAGACAGTTTTCCGTTTAATAAAGGGTCCGTTGAAGACAGGTTTTACTGTACTTAAATAAATTATGTCCATAAACATATATTTAGAATAAATCATTAAATAAGGAAATTAGAAAAAATAAAAATTCCAATAAAATCTATCGGGCTATGAAATATGGATACAATTACTAGTGTTACTGCATTCGATTCTCAGGAGAAGCTCACGTGATTCGGATTACACGTTAATCAGTAGGTCTCGTCTCATATAACCTCGCTCCTGAAAGGGACGTTTAACTCCAAATCAACTCAACTCAGCTCCTGTTACTGCAAAACTATCGTGAAATTTATTTCATTTTTCTTCTTGTCTAGTGTGTTATGTAACACTTTCCGTCATTAAAGATAATATTTTAGTTTTACATATAGCTGACAAACCTATGGGACTAACAAGAACTAAAATTTCAATTTTTGTTAAGGATCGTGCACCTTGAATTGAAATACAACACATATAATAAAAGCTTTACATGTTCTGACGTAATAATCACACTTCGTGTGCACGACATATTGAAATTTTATAAAAGTCCATGTGCTTAATACAGGGTGTATCAAAAAGATTCATCCACTTTGGCAAGTCTGTATTTCTGAAACTAATAAACATATACAAATAGTTTTTGTTTTGCATGACAGTACATGTTGCCTCGTCACTAAACACTAAGCGTTGAACAAAACTGTCGTCCTCTGCAATCTTGCCAAGAATCAAATTATAAAACTCCATACGTCGTTCTTTGTTACCTTCACAAAGAGCTTGCAGTAGCTGAATTCTGTATGATTTCATGTGTAAACGATGACACAACACACGCCAGACGGACATCAAGGGCTTGTTGAGCTGTCGAGCTGCACGACGAACGGATTTCTGCGGACTGCGTGTAAAACATTGACGGACGCGCTCTACGTCTGCGTCGGGCACTCGAGGACGTCCCGGTGATTTTCCCCTACACAAATAACCTGTTGTTCAGAATTGTTCATGCCATCGTCTAATGCTCTGTGCAGTAGGAGGATCCACACCATACTTAGTACGAAAGTCACGCTGAACAGTTATCACTGACTTGCACTCCGCAAAACGTAGTACACGAAACGCTTTCTGTTGTCCAGATGCCATTTTAACCAGAACCGTAGTGGGCGTTCAAGCACACTGCTGCTACCTAGCGAAAACCATGTACAACTAGAGATGTTTCCCTTTCCAACAGTACGTTGTTGACTCACATCTCTGAAAAGACAATAGATATTATTGTTTAAAACCGGATGATTCTTTTTGATAAACGCTGTATAATTGCCCTTGCTTTATAAATCAATGCATTTTTTAAAATAAATGCTTTTTATATTACGTACACAGTATAATTCATTTCGAACATTTT
This sequence comes from Thermobia domestica, assembly GCF_964235325.1. Lineage (NCBI taxonomy): Eukaryota > Metazoa > Arthropoda > Insecta > Zygentoma > Lepismatidae > Thermobia > Thermobia domestica. Next base: position 307,005,429 of record NC_137458.1, read on the forward strand.
CGTTCTGTTTTAACATATTCCATAATACAAAAAAACATGTCGATTCATTAGTAATATGCAAATGCAACCCAAGATGTTCGTAAAGTTAATGCTTTATTTATGTTATCCTTGAAGTAAGGAAAAATGTTTAAAGACATGTTGATTGAACCTTATATTATTACAGAATTAAAATGTGAATTAATAGCTTATATATTATTTATTATATGTCGCAGGAAATTAGATCGATTCGACAACAACATTCTAAGCTAAAAAGTAAGTTAAAGTACATACAGCGAATGTTTAAAAATAAAAGATCGGATACCGATAACAAAGGTCCCAAATAAATGTCCGATGTACAAATGTGCTTAGTACATTAACAAGGAATACAATAATATTAAAATCAACTTAAGAACAGAACGCATTCTGTTGAGTGAAATCGCATTAAGGAAGTATTGTATGAAAGTTAATTCATTTTGCATATGTCCCTACTAGCAGGGGTGCCCACAAAGAGGGGCTATGACGCAAACTGCGTCATTGAAATATTTGGGGAGTTAAATATCTATATAAATATGTTTGAGGGGGAATAAAAATTAATCGAAGATTTGTTTCATGGAAGAACACCTACGGATAGTCAATTGAGGGAAGTGCGTCATGGATATGAGGGGGTAGGCACCACTGTTACTAGAGTACACCGGGATCTTATGGTACAATTTGTACCATACGGGTGTTTCATGGTACATTGCGTTATAACTCTCCCATTTGAGGTTTTGCGTCCATTTTTTTTTTTTTTTTTTTGGTTTTTCAAGTCCAGAGGCATTGCAGAAGACGTTACGTATGGTTTCACACCTTCCTGCGTCGAAACATAGGAGGTGATGACGTCATAATTTTAAACAATATATTTTCTTTTATTAAGCCTATGTTCATTATTTTTTGGCGGGCTTATTTTCGCACGTAGAAGATTGAAATTTTGCACAAACATTCAGACCACCGAGTAGTATTTACCAGATTTTTTCAGATTTCTGCGTTAACAGAAGGGGAGTCCAGGGGGGAAAAGGTAAAAAAAAGGACTTTTTTTTTTTTACCAAAAACACTCTTTGACTATTTTTACGCCTCAGGTACATGATGGAGACACGTAAATAGTGCCATCTGAAAGGCAGTTCTACTCTGAAGAGAATGAAGTGCTAACCACGATCCTACAGTAATTAGTGTTGTCTCAGGGATTTTTTTTACAAAGTATTCTTCTTTATACGGGAATATGGGACATTGTCGGTATATATTTTTTTTTTTGGCGGGCTTACTTTTGCACGTAGAAGATTGAAATTGTGCACAAACATTCAGTCCACCTATTAGTATTTATCAGATTTTTTTAGATCTCTGCGTTAAAACATGGGGGGTCCAGAGGGGCAAAAATTTGGGGAAAAGGGACATTTTAACCCAAAAATCCATTTCTTCCGGATTTTCCCGCCTCAGATACATGATGGAGACGCTGAGTCGTAATGTCTGAAAGGCAGTTCTATTCTGAAGAGAATGATGGGCGAACCATGATCCTAGGTTAATTAGTTATGTCTCAGGGAACTTTTATTGAAATATCCTTCTGTATAGGGGAATATGGGGTATTTTCGGTATATGTTTTTTGGCGGGCTTACTTTTGCACCTAGAAAATTGAAATTGTGCACAAACATTCAGTCCACTGAGTAGTATTTAACAGATTTTTTCAGTTCTCTGCGTTAAGACAGGAGGGTCCAGAGGGGCAAAAAGTTGAAAAAGCGGATATTTTTACCAAAAAATCCCTTTCTTCAGAATTTTCCCGCCTTAGATACACGATAGAGACATGTGAATGGTACCGTCTCAAAGGCAGTTCTATTCTGAAGAGAATGATTGGCGGATTATAGTCCTAGGGTAAATAGAAATATCTCAGGAATTTTTTTACCTGAGGTCAGGGTCTTTTACGGTGATCTTGGGCATTGTGGGGATTCTTTATACAATTTCTCCCACCCTTACTATTCAAGATAGAAATCTGAAATTTGGCACACACATTTAGGCAACAAATTACTATTTGTCGGATTTTTCAGATCTCTGCGTTCACACAGGGCCGTTCCAGAGGGACCCAAAGTGTGAAAAAAGTTTTTCCTCCGAAATTTTCCTTTTGACACCACTTTTCCCTCTCCTGGTATATGGTATGGGCATGTAAGTGGTACCATTTGAAAGCCTTCTATATTATGAAGAGAATGAGGTATGAACCATGATCCTATGATCAAGGATGTTATAAAATAGAGGATCTGCCCATACGTATCCTCACCATATGAACTCAATGAAGCCAAAAAAACAACTGAGCATCGTCTAAGCCGGCATGTCTGATTGGCTACTCTCGTTTCCGCCATGATTGTTGGCTCGAAGTGGACAGAGTAGGTGTGGTGAAGCTGTGACATATGGCTTCGCGATTTTGTTGCATGGGCAGATCCTCTATTTTAAGACATCCTTGCCTAGGATAAAAAGTGAGGATGCAGTAGCTGCTTGACTGAAAGTGTAAAAATACCCCTAAAACCAAAAATCCAGAAAGGGCTAAATCTCTAAATTTAAATAAGTCATTACAAAATTAATACCTGTCTAGGTTTATGTTTAATATAATAAATACAGAAGAGTCAAAATTTAACTGTGAATATTTTGGTTGTCAGAGTCGGTATTAATTCGGTGCCCTGGCGCGGATTGTGTCCGAATGGAACAGGCGCGTCAGTGATGGTGGGTGTGTCCATAAATGAGGGTAGTCAAAATAAGAGGTAGCCAAAATGATACGAGTATCAATAGATGGTTAATGGAGGAGACAGACACTATTGGTGGGAAGCTGAATCGATTATATAAAACAGCATATCCATATCCCTTAACGTTTTTGCTCTATTGAAATCGGAAGTAATAGTAAATTTGAACTACTTCTGGTTTTGGTAGAGTGTTGTGGATAATCATGTTACATTACACGTGTCATGCCCTCCTTGTTAGTTCAGTGAAATTAAAAGTGAATTCTGCTTACACGGATGGTTTCCATTTGTGAATTGGAGGACTAGCTCTGGCAGGAACAGGCTTAGCTCATCTCGATTCTATTCATATGTCTACAAAAATTATCGGTAACCACTTATTTATTTATTTATTTATTTATTTATTTATTTCGACTTGTTTGATATGTTGACGTTAAGGCTATAAGATCCTTATCTACCACGTACACATGATGCAAACTTGATAATTCAGAGAATATAGTTGACAATAGGAAAAATGTTAGAAAGTAAATAAAAATAGAGATGCTCACTTCCATGCAATGTTTTCATTGTAACCATAACAGTTTGATATAAGAAAAACAGTTTGAGAAGTACATGCAATGCTTTCGTTTGTTTTCCCAAGAATGAAATTAGAAATGTTGTACTATATAACATATTAAAGAGAAACAAAAACAAAGCCTCACTGTACAACAAGCAATATAATGATTAATTACTTACTGGGCGAACAGATATATCTCAATTTTTTTGAAGAACATTTTCTCCACGTTCCAAACACAAGAACACGTTTTGCGTTACGATACGCTCTGTAATTCTCTCCTCTCCATTTCTGGTTCAGGTTGGAACGGAATAAGACCACAGAGGTAAGTTATGTACGTTTTCAACTTTATTTATATTTCGGATAGAGGAAAGAGCCCGGTTAGTCGAAAATGAATGTGTATGGAAAGGACAGATTTGGCTGATCGAACAAACGTGTTATAACATGATTGGTTAGAATTATTGGTCTAATACGGCGGTTTACCATGATAGCATAAACGAGGTAGTGTGGATTTACATGATGTTGTATTTTCTTTCAAGATTATGGCTGTGTCCAAAAGATGCAAACGCGCATTCGAAGTAGCGATATGTGTTCTGAGGAGATGTAGTAAGTTGCATCTTTTAGGTATTTATTCTATTTCATTTATTTTGTATCATGATAAGTAATTATATTTTAGTTATAAAGGATTTGGTTCTAATTGATCTGTGAAAGCATGAATAGACAGGGAATTTAGCCTACTTGTAAGAAGTCAGGAAATTTCGGATGGTTAGGGGTTCTTAAGGGAAAGGGATTATACGTTAAGTCTTATCGGTTTCTCTTTGCCTCAACCAAGTATATTTTGAGAAACGCATGGCTTTGTTTTCCAATACTTCCCTGCGAAAAACGGCTGGCTTAAATATTACTGAGCCAAGCTGGGTTTTAGAAAATTTATAGGTAGAATTGATTAATTTCTGTGCAAGGAAGAAGTGAAGGTAAGGCGAGTTCCATGTTTCTATGAAGAAATTGATTATATGTGTTTGCTTTTAGTAAAATTTAATGAGTGAGTTTGCCAGTAACCGGAAAGGGCTATTTTGCAGAAGGGCACATCTGTAATGAAAAAGTTGTGTTACTGTGGGAAAATAACATCGGAGGTAATTAATTACGAAAACAAACCACAATGAGCTCTGCGAGGCTTCTAACCCGATTTACTACTACTACTACCGTAATTAATTTTGAGAGCAACACAAAGAGCAGAGCGGGACTTCTAACCCGATTTTCTCTACTACTATTACTACTGCCCGACGACCTACTACTACCAGGGTTCCCACACGTCCTGAAAATCCTGGAAAATCAGGAAATATCCTTGAATTGATTTTGTCCTAGAGACATCCTAGAAATGTCCTTGAAAATGCGTTTCTGTTCTTGAAATTTAGAGAAATACTGTATGTCAGACTTTTCATAATTTTAATGAAGATTTTAATTGGTTGCTATTTTTGTTACGGACACGACACTAGTCCTAAACGGCACAAGTTCCAAATGGCATAAGACCTAAAAATCATTTCGCGGCACAAGTTCTAAGCGGCACTAGTCCTAAACTGCTAAAAAACCTAAACGGCATAAGACCTGAAAATCATTTCGCGGCACAAGTCCTAAACGGCACTAGTCCTAAACTGCTAAAGACCTAAAAATCATTTCGCGGGAAAAGTCTCGGTAATATCCGTCTCCCAGGCGGATGTACGATATTTTTTTCTTCAGAGTTCGTATACATATTCGTGGTATGATCTGATACTTTACCTATGCTTCAGTTGTGGGTTGACTGTGTTGTTTTAGCAGGTGATCGCATGTCTAGCTCATTGTTGCAAACTTCGAAGTGTATAAAGTTATTCCACCCCGTCTCGCAAGCGGATATTACTGTAAAGGAAATATATTTTATCCGTCTAAGAAACGAATATTACTTTATACTGACAACTATTAATATTTGGTTGTTTTTCTCCTTTCGAAAATCTGAATATTATAAGATGTCAAATAGCAAAGGTATACCACAAAGGAGTAGCGCTATACTACAAATAGCTATAGAACAGTTAGAGATAGCTATAAATCAGAAATTGATTATGATTATGGATCCGATGACTCGTATGTTTCTGAACAAGATCATTTAACCAAAAGTTCATGAAAGCAATCCAGAAATAGATTTTAATGATGCCAATAACATATCTCATAAGGGATACAGCAATAATCAGAACAGTGATCAGAATAATACGAAAGAACAACAGAAACTGATAGTGTTTATTGCAAAAAAAATAGTTCAATCAGATAGAGTTGCAAGAAAGCCAATTTGGGTACTATAACACCTAAGAAAAATGTGATAAAAATTAAATTGTCATCATGGTTAGGACCCGCGAATTAGTTACAGAATTTTCCAAATCCAGAGGACGCCTGGCATTTATTCCTTACTGATGACACTTTGAACGAAACTGTGAACTGCATTAGTGTACAATGGAAGTGATGAGAAGAAAGTTACATAACTCCTTCTCAAGTTATAAGAATACTGATAAGACTAAAATTGGAGCGCTTATTGGTTTGATGACTTTGTGATCCATTTTCAAGTCGAAGCGTGAGAGCTTGGTGTCACTTTTATCAACTGACTGCACTGGACTTCATGTTTTTCATGCAACCATGTCTCTCAAATGGTGTGAAGTTTTGCTGGCGGCTCTTAAGTTTGATGATTCATCTATTCGTGAACTTAGGAAAAGAAAGAATCCTCCAGCAGCAGTGTCTAATGTTTTCAATAAGTTCATTTCTAATTTCCAAACTGCATATTCTATTGGGGTGCATATATATATATATATATATATATATATATATATATATATATATGTTGATAGAACTCTACAAGGTATGTGTTTAGAAATTAATTCTCAGCGGTGAAGCATGTTGCATTGAACTCATAGGTACATCTACAAGTGAATTACGACATGCTTCATATTCAGTTTATTAATTTTGTTACGTAGAATCAATTCTCTGGGTGTAACTAAACCTTATAGAAAGCTGACTTACACCAGTTTGGTTTCAAGCGTCTCAATTGTGCGTGTCCGTCTCTCAGGTGGATGTTACTGATATAGTTTATTTTTGGATGTTACCAACTGAGGGTTAAACGGCACTTGTCCTAAACGGCACAAGACCACTTACTTAGTTTGGTCTAAAGGTCATGTAGGCATACTCGGGAATTTCCTAACTGATACCGCACCTCGTTTCGGAGCCCTGCACGGCACTTTCATTGATCTTTCAATCTCGCCTATTGATCTTTTTCCAGTACTTACTACCTTTTATTATCAACGATGGACTGCTTATAATGCCTCATGTACAAAGGCACGTTGGTACCGGCACCATCCTTGTTCTCTCCGTTCTCCATCTTGGTTCATTCATAATACTCTCTCCCTCCCTCCTACCTACATTTTCTTCTCCGTAACATACTTCACGTTCTGTATACTCCCCAATGTTTATATCTTCTTCGAAAACGCACTACTCCACTTTGCAACTGTGGCCACGATAATGGCTGCATGAATAATCTCATTTTCTCTTGTCCTCTCTAGCAGCAATATCGTCAGCAATTTCTCGCCATTCTTCATAAATTTCACGGTTCTGTTCCATTTAATGTAGATTCGTTAATTCTCACCTTACCTCCACAAGTTCTTAATGCCTATTACCTTTATTTAAAACGATCTACATCATTTCGCATCTTATAAGTATCTCTAGAGATTCATCTCATTGTATCATCTTATTTCCTTTGAAAACACCTCCTATAATTGCCGGGAGAGTGATCTTCGCTAAGGCAAGAAGCAACCGCAGAAGAAGAATAACTTGCCAATTTAGCCTATTTTTGGCTAAATCTAGCCTATTTGGAGAGGCATTTAGCCATACAAAGGTACGAAATGCTTATAGCCTTAAATATAGCTTATTTTATAAAACTGTTTCGCCACTTTGGCCTTTTTTTTAGCCGTTAAATTAATTCTAAAATTACTTTTTTCGTAAATAAAGCGTATTTTTTTTTAAATAAGCCTATTTGTCATTATATATACTCGTATTATACTCGTATGCTCGTATATTTCTCTTGACTGAGGGTGTTTTATTACGCAACAAATCATTGGGCCTTCTTCTCTCTCCACCCACAGATTTATAGATATTTAACAATACCTGTCGACTCAGAAAGATTTTTAATGCCGCTTCTGTAACGGCTCCGTTTGCTACTTTTTAATTATTTTAATTTTCGCATTTCGTTACAAGAATGAGCATTTTCTAATACAAATTTAGTAGCCTAACTGTTCGGTTCTTTAAGCCACGGAGATAGTTTTAGTTTATTAAAGGAAACAAATAAGATATCTGATTAGTTTGAAAACATTCAATGCAATCATGACGATTCGTGTGTGTGTACGAAGAAAAAAAGAAGCGTTGTAACGACTATGACCGGCCGAAAGAAGTACTACTGAAAATTTGACCAATGGCAATCTTCACAACCAATCCAACATTCAACGATGGTGCATCCAATTCCAGCGCCTTGGCTAGCTGCGACGTCATTGATTATAACTTATTTCAATTGAACTGATAATATGGCTGTTGACTTTCACAAATCAGACGAGTTGTTGATCTATTTCATTGTAATTTCAAGTTATGTATGTTGCTTGTTAGTCTTCAGCGAAAAAAATTCAACATTTCAAATTGTACTATAATTCACTATATACACACAAAAAAACTGCTTAAAACCTATAATTTGTACTGAGAAAAAAATTATAGGTGGCGTACTTAAAAACATAGGTTACATGCGTAATTCCTGTAGTTTTTGGACTTAACGTACAGCACACAATAATAATACTTTTATAATGTTTTATAATACTTTCTGTATCAGTATTCGATCTATACCTACTTTCCGTATGAAATAATGTAGGTGGTCAGGATCTCACATACAAATGGACGTATATAACATATAGCTGACGAAGATAACATAAGTATATGCATGCGATATACGAAAAACTGTTAGATGTCAAACATTCTGCAACGGCATGATGTAACACCTAAGGCAGTGCCTATGTAGCATACGGATAACGGATTACTATAGTAAGCAAGATGATACCGCATATTTGTACAATGTACCGCTGTCTGGAGAACGGATTTTTCTCTATGTCGGTTATAGGTTAGCAGTTCAAAAAATCTAGACATTTTTGGGGTAAAAAAGCTTTTTTCTGAAGGATATCGAGCATATATTCTTAAGAGGTTGTTTGGCAACACTGGTTGGCATCCCTGAGAATAAAATAATGGCTGGTGACGCGACTATTAAGTTGGAATGGATGTGCAAAGAAGAAATCGAGAATGTCTTTCCTGAGGAAGATCCACTCGAAGGGAAAGGGTGGAACTACGAACTGATGACTGATAACAAAACATTAGTATTATCTTCATCAGAAAGAGAACAAACTTTGCAGGATATAGCAATATATTCCTCAGACGTGAAATTAAACATTGATACGTTGAAATCAGAATTTCAAGTGGAAGGTCCTGTATTTGATGATAATAAAAAAGCGCTAAGAAAAGTAGAGGTTGACGAGACTTGCGCGTCGTACTCTAATGACTTCAAGCAATTAACAGAAAACAGTTTAGTTCAGCGAGAAAGGTAAAGCTATATTTTCTATAGATTGCTTGATTTAGATTGACAATGCAGTTACATGGGTCGGAAATTTTATAGGTAAAAAGCAATACTTGTACTTCACGAGAAATATTTACGTATGGTAGATACCTCGAACGTAAATTAATAATATACAGATTGGAAGTGGCACGGCACACATACACTAACTGTACACAAAAATACAAGTGATCGATACCACTAATGGTAAATGTTTAGCAGACGGGGCCCAGAAGTACGTAAAAAAGGCAAAACTTACGGGAGAAATGGAAGATGCAAGTATTAAGCTTAAAAAAATCTAACCTAAACTAAACTAACTAACGTAGTATTAATAGCAAGAAGACAAACACCGTCATTTTTTTCGAAAATTATGCTGGAATTTTACACTAATAGAATCTAACATAAACTCACTTAACCTAACCTAACTAACCTGAAATGAACAGAAACTACCGAAATTGTAACACTTTTTAGAAAAAAATAGCTGGCCCCCTTCTGCTAAACATTTTCCACCAATATATTTTGGGTGCTAAGCGATAGTGTTCCATATATAGAGCCTTCTCTAAAAGAATAGGTTAAGTGACTAAAGGCCTTCGAAAATTTCCGAAATTAAAACGTGAAATATGTAGTACTAGAAAAAAAAAAGATATGGGCATTTGTGATTTTACCCACAATTTATCTCAAATTCGCCCAGCCACATTTTCCCGGAATACTTCTAGAGACCTGAGCGAAACAGAAGGTAAGAGATAATTCTAACCAAAAGCAGGTGCAGATTCATTCTAAGGATTCATGCATAAACTCATTCAATATTTACTACATTTTCAGGAATTCAGCTGTTTGTATTTTCGGGGCCACAGTAGCTCCTTGGTAGAGCGTTAACATATGATGCCTGGGGTCTTTGGTTCGAGCCCAGCTCGCGCCAAACGGACTTTGTGTTAGAGCAACACCGTACGCGTGGGTCTTCTCGTGGTTCTTTCGTTCCCTTCCACTTTCTTCATTCTTTTCTCGTTATCATAGTATCCTTTGGCCTAGCCGATATCACGTGCGACGTAAAAATTATAGACTATGTTTTCATTTGTCTGTATATTCAACAATCATTTTTCGGGTGCAGACTGTATTCCTCAATATAACTTCACTTAGAGGGGCTGCATTGTACGTACACGATAAGAACTGTTGTGCAGAAGACACTAATCAACTTGTCCTAGTAGACAACTAAAATACATGAATAAAATTTGAGTGAGTCTCGGAAGAAGCGTAACATGTTTGGCCGAGACGAAGCGAAGGAATGGATCGGTTGTGAACAGACGCGTTATCGAAGGTGAATACACCTACAAATCAAGCTAGCACAAAATGCTGTATATGAAAAATTACTTACCTTACGTGTTGAATTATGTATTTGTACACTCCTAAAGACGATATAGGTAACATTCTGATAATGTTGCGGCCACCGATAAACGTCTCTTACCCATACCCAGAGCCGCTCACAGGGGGATATATGGCGCAAGCTGCGCCATTGAGAAAAATTTTGAGGAGGATTTTACTCTACTTTTGTACTAGCAACTTACTGTCGGAATAGCATTAAAGCACGATTTTGAGAAGCTAGTTTTCAAAAATTTTCCGGGGTGAACCCCCGTACCCCCTGTTTCGACACTCGATGAATGAAGTACCGCGCAAGTAGCCGTGTGAAAGGAAACGGTTCGTTTTAAGAGAGAAGGGCCGCCCACAGGAGGGATGAATGGCGCAAGTTGTGCCATCGAGAAAAAAATTGAGGGAAGTTCGATTTATTCATTATGTTCGAAAATTCAAACTGCTAACAATATTTCAATTATGAGAATTCTGATGTCGTAAGAATTAAGAGAGTGCCACCAAGATTCCGCCGGAAGTTTGGAATGCTCATGAGGCAACTCTGCCTAACAATCCTCGCACAAATAACTTATGTGAGGGGTGGAATTATAAGTTTTTCCATTTGGTTGAACACAACCACCCAACGGTATGGAAACTCATACAAAGCCTCCAGAAAGAAAATTTCTACCGTTCATTCTACCATTTCCTAGTGTGAAAGAGGACAATATCCTGTCAAGAAAACTAAAAAGGTTTATGTTGATCTGCAGCATAGATTGAGGAACTTATGTGTGGATTATGACACAAAAGATCTCTTGAATTCTTGCAGGAATTGATCAGAACTTGAAATTAACGACAATGTAAGTAGCTAGTCATTCTTATGACTGCAAGTTGTTTTTGTAGTCTATTTTACGGTATATTTTATGATATAAAATTAACACCAATGTAATTATTAGTCATTTGTACAACTGCAGAATGTTTTTATATTGTGTTCTAGTATAGGTGTTATAAGATGTTAACGACCTGGTATCAGGCCGGTAGTCCAAAACTGTATGGGGCACCCGGCTGAAGTTAGGGGGGCCAATCCAATCATATTATAGTTTATCACCATATTATAGTTCATTTTGCAAGCCTACCGTGAAAATTTTAAGTGGCTGCCAAAGTTTAGTGGACCAGCCTTCTAGCCCTCCTGGATACGGGCCTGTCTGGTATGTCATTTTTACGACTGCAAAGTGTTTATAATCTATATTATGATATATTTTGTTATATAAAATTAAGGACTATGTTTTAGTCATTCTTACGAGCGCAGAGGGTTTTTACTAGTGCTGTCGAAATCGGTTTTGAAAAAACTGCTTTTGTTGTTTCGGCTTTAAAAACCGAATTTGCGGTTTTGATTTCCAAAACCACATTTGCGGTTTCGATTTCCAAAACTGCTTTTGCGGTTTCGGTTTTCAGAAAATTGGTTTTCTCTAAAGCCGAAAAGCACAAATGTCACAAAAAATCGACAGTACTTGTTTTTACAGTGTATTCTAGTATATGTGTTATAGGATGTTCACGACACTGTAAGTAACTAGTCATTCTTACGACTGCAAAGTGTGTTTATAGTCTATATTACGATATATTCTATCCTAACTATATATAAAACTACATGAGCTGACATAAATTATTGAGCACTTCTTGTAGGGCTACAATGATTAAATTTGGTATGATTGTAGGTTTCATTCCTTTCCCAAGTGCAGTGTTGCCAATGAAACATGGGCTTAAGTGTAGTGGAAAATCTTCACATTTTATTGCTGCTGCCTTCATACCAAGAGGACCGCCATGTGCTCTGTCAGGAACTGCTAATAGTGTCGGAGGAACTAGCAGTGATTTTTTGTCAAGGTATGAGTCAAAAGCAAAAAGAAAATGGGGGCCGCGGTGGCTCAGTGGTAGAGCGCTCCCCTCTGGTGCTTGGGGTTCCGGGTAGATCCCAGCCCCCCTAACTGTGGTGAACTTTGTGGTGGACAAACACCGTGTGCGTGGGTTTCCTCTGGGTTCTCCTCTTTCCTCCCACTTTCTTCATTCCACCATTTCATTCATTACTCATCATCACCGTCTCCTTTAGCCTAACCGGCATATCCGTGGGACGTAAAGATTTCATTTTATTTTTTAAAAAAAAGGCAATACCTCATTATCTTTTGTTTCCTCCTCCTTTGTGGTGATGTTCACGTAAACCTTGGCCCGCCCTGTCCAGAACACACAAGTGCTTTCAACATATATTACCAAAATGTTCGTAGTATTAACAACAAATTACTTAAGTGCTCATTGAACCTAGGTGAGATAAGGGAAATGAATTGTTTCGCAGTGACCGAATCCTGGCTGAATGAATCAGTGAACGACACTAAAATTAACGTTTCTAATAATTTCTCTTGGGGGGCGCGGTGGCTCAGTGGTAGAGCGTTCACCTCTGGTGCTTGTGGTCCCGGGTTCGATCCCAGCCCTCGCCAAGTGAACTTTGTGGTGGACAAACACCGTGCTCGTGGGTTTTCTCGGGGTTCTCCCGTTTCCTCCCACTTTCTTCATTCCACCATTTCACTCATCTCTCATCATCACCGTCTCCTTTAGTCTAACCTGCATATCCGTGGGACGTAAAACTCAAAGATTTCATTTCATTTTCTAATAATTTCTGCGTTTATCGTAAAGACCGCATAACTCGTGGAGGTGAAGGGATGATTTGTGTAAATAATAAGTGGAAAAGCAAGAGAAGACTGGATCTCGAACGGGATTGTGAACTCATTCGGGTGGAAGTTTTTATTGCATAGTGTTGCTCTGTGTTATTTGGGTGCTTCTATAGGCCGCACAAGAACACCATCAGCACATCTTAGAAGATTGCTATGACTCACTGTTACATGCGTTGTCACACGGTGACGTCATCCTATTGGATGATTTCAACCTTTCCATCACGTGGCAGGACAGCAAGCATGGCATGGCTAAAGATCAAAACGACAGTTATTTCCTTGGCAATTTTATTAATGGACTTGGTCTAGGTCAACATAATATGCATAATACCCGCATAAATAATAATCTCGACTATATTCCCTCTAACTTAGAACCTCGTTGTGTTCGCCCGTGCAGAAATCTTTTTCCCTAGGATCACGATTCCTTGAATGTTTCTTTCGATTTCCTCTCCTCAACTATTACATACCGTTCCCTCTAAAGTAGGTCACAACGTCTTTGGAAGAAAGCCCCCTGGTATGACATCTACCGGGCTATTGAACTGTTTCCTTGGTGTTTGTTAGAGGTAGGAACTTTTGACGACGCTGTGGACTTACTTACATCTGTTGTCCACTCAGCCATAAAGGACTTTCTGCCTGTGAAAGCATCAAAATCGAACAGATTTCCAGTCTGGTACGACAATGAACTTCGTGAACTTTTTAAAAACAAAACCTTGCTTAGACTCTATGGAAATCACATCCGAGTGACTACACCTACAAAAATTTTACTAAAATTAGAAGTCTTGCCAAAAAAGGTACACAGGCGTAAGTATTTTGAATACATGGACTCAATTGGTGATTTTACTATTAGCAACCCTAAACTCTTTTCGTCTGTAATTAAATCTAGATCAATATCTCCGGGCGTACCTGCAACAGTTCAAAATGAAAATACTGAAGCGAGTGATGCTCAAAGAAACGACCTCTGTAATAACTACTTCTGCAAAACATTTACTTCCCTTGCCTCTGCAACCCATCTTCCCCCTCATCCTATCATTTCGCACACCTTATCCAACCTCTCTAATACCCCGGGCGAAGTTCTAGCTCTCTTGCAAACGTTATCTCCTCATAGATCTCTTGGACCTGATAACATTGGTCATCTCTTTCTCAACAAAACTGCTTCGTTTAAACGATTCCTCTATCTATCTTATTCAATAGATGCTTCAAGCAAGGGTATTATCCCACAAGTTGGAAACTAGCTCACGTGAGCCCAATATATAAATCAGGACTTTAAGATCATGTATCCATTTTAGGCCAATATATCTTCTGTCTGTAATATTAATTATCTGTGAAAAAATAATCAAATAGAATCTACTTAAATTCACCTCACTTTACATCTGCAGTTTGCAGCACGACTTTCTACCGGAAAACTCGATTCTCACAAACTTAAATACTCTTCTTTCCTGTGCAGTCAAATATATCAATAACAATACTTAATTAGATGTTATCTACTTTGATCTCTCGAAGGCCTTCGATTCTGTCAGTTATATTCATCTTCTTCGTAAATCTTTCCAATACATTCAATGTACGTGGCAAATTTCTCTCTTTAACCACCAGCTACTTGAAGAACCGTAAACAGAGAGTTGTTCTTTCAGAGGCGATTTCTAACGTCCAAGCTGTGATCTCAGGGGGGTGTATTTGGGCCTCTACTATTTGTTCTGTATATGGATGATCTCTACGAGTACTTATCAGCTCAAGCTAGTGGCCTTCTCCATTTTACTGACAATGTAAGTTATACAGAGGAATAGCGTGTCTCCATGCCACAATTGCTCTACAAGAAGACTTAAATTACCTTATAGGCTGGTGCAAAAGGTGGCACTTGAAACTCAACAGTAAGAAATGTGACAGTATTAGTATTACTTTGGAAAAGTCTCCTGCTCCCTCCACATACCATGTTAATGATTCCACTATCACACATTCTGCTAGTCATAATGATATTGGTGTCATCTTTAATTCAAAACTAACATTCTCTGACCACATCTCCTCAATACCTAAGAATTCAATGCGCATGTTGGGACTTCCTTTATCGACTTACTGAACTAGGTAGTGGTTCGTCATTAGCATTTTTTAAATAAAACTAAAAGCGTCCAAGATCGAATACTCCTTCCATATGGGACACGGCAGCACCGACACATCTCTTGAGACTTGATTCTATTCTTAATTTGTTTATGGCTATACTCCCTTTTGGTGTTCCACTTCGAATAATATCTAAGAAGGAACTCTTGCGACATCTTAATATCCAGATTCCGGAAGTACGCAGAATTATCTTTGAGCTGAAATAGTTAATGGACACTTAAGATCGGAAATATTACTTCAGGAACTATCCTTACGTGTCCCTTCCCGCGTCACCCGGAATACCCACCTGTTCCATCTTGCCCGTTCGAGATTGGCAATTATACAGAGATCTGTTTCTTACAGAATATCAAACTGTTATAATCAAGTAACAAGTGATGTTGACATTTTTTCAAGCTAACCCCTGTTTGAAAGAGCAATTAAACGAGTTTTGACAAAATAATATTACTTTTACACTCTTTTTGACACTATGTTGTTATTGTTGTCTTGTTCTTTTTCTTTCTTTTGTTAATGTTTCCCTGTGTAAAATGGCAAAGTTATGCTGTATCTGGGAATTTGTTCAATACATAAACAACGTTACGTTAGTTATAACCTCCTTTTTCAAAATATTTTGCATAAACTTGTTTCAAACTTTGGCATCTGAACTTCTACTTTTCTGTTTCCTGCTAGTTATGGTAGAATTTCCGATCGTGTTCTTTTTTTCATTCCAGTCAAATTGAGATATTTTAAGAATTCATAGGAATGAAAGAATGCCACTAAGTACAAGTCATGAAAACATTCCCAAACGTTCTACTTCAAATGATTTGATCTCGGACCAATTATTCTGATTTTTGCTTTTGACTGAAGAGGGCTTAATCTGAGATCAGGTCTATCTTACTACATCTGTGAAATACATTATGAGTTATTTTTCTTTTAGGTTTTAGACGGACGTGAGAATGGTCATAGATACAAACCACACAGAATGTTTGTATTTATCTCATTTCAAAAGTGTGCTGAAGTTATTCGTATTGTTTGCGCCACTGTCTCTTCTAACCGAGGATGAAGTTTCGACTTTTCCCTGATTTATTACACGAGTTTTGAAATCACTGTTTTTGAGAACTCGTATGAGTAAATGAATCACACTACATTTTCTAAAAATGTTCCTTCTATGTTATTATTATAAAATAGATTGTGAAATCCAGGGTTTTAATTTCATTTCCGTACTTAAAATCATAAGTATTATATTGCACATATTTGTATTTTTCATGTACGACTGTTGCTTTATTTCATTTATTCTCCAGTAATGTATTATAATGCTATTTATGATGGAAACTTTATGTGGCTTTATTTTGAGCTAATATGATCCGATGCTGTTCCGTTGGGGTTGTGGCTATCTGGAACGAGATAAATCGTCCATAACTTTCTATCTTAGATGCATGAGTATCTTTCTCTGTCACCACTATATGGATGTGGTAGCGAGTTTCATACTACTAATTAACTATATGATATATCATATACTATAGTATATATCAGTGTTGGGCAAAATCAATTGAAATCAATTGCAATTGATCAATCAATTGAAAGTAATTGCTCTGAAAATCAATTGCAATTGATTTCAATTGCAATTGATTTCAATTTGTAATTGACAATTAATTTCAATTGCAATTGAATTCAATCATAAAATTTGCAATTAAATTTTCGTCAATTGTTAATTGTTAATTGGTCACCAGGCAATTGAAACTTTTAATTGTTAATTGTCAATTGCAAAGGGTGCAATTGAAACATTTAATTGTTAATTGCAATTGACAATTGAAACTTGTAATTGTTAATTGTAATTGTTAATTGCAATTGAAATCAGCAATTAAAACTGAAGATAAGAAAATGTATGTGTATTGTGTTGTCCACTTGTTACTGTTTTACATATTTCAAATAAGGTACTTATAAGAAATGCTGGATACCTATCATCCCTTCCCCCCCCCCCATGGGAAGAAAGCCGGGAAACTAAGTATTTTTTAAAATATATTATGTTTGTGGTTACTATCCCCCTCGAAAGAACTCTATATGCCCGTCATGCATACAATAGGAATGGGTACCAACGAGTTCGAGCGAGTTTTTTTTAAAAACTCGACTCGACTCGAAGCAGACATCTTTGAGCTTGACTTGAGATCTCGGCTCGAAAAAATTCCCCCAACTCGACTCGAATTGGGATCGAGTTTCCAGTCGAGTCGAGCCAATTCGAGCTAAATTCTTTGTGTAGTTCCAAGTACCACTATCTTCAAGTATCCTACATAGACAATATAATTATCAATGATACTACTACTACTACTATAATTAATTATCATTATAACACCGTGTACCTGTATAAACATGGAATATAGGCGGTTTGTATCGGAATACTAAAAATTAGTTGACTGTCGATCTCGGTCGTCAAGAAATCTTCAGGAGGCAAGGACATCGGTCACGAGGTTCTTGGTTTGAGTTCAGGAGGAGCAAGTATTCGGGCTCGAGCCAAAAATTATTAAAAGTTATGGGACTCCAGCCAAACATGTTCAAAACTGCTCGACCCGGGTTTAGGGTTGTCAACAGCTCAAGCGGATCGCTCACAGCTTATTCACTTATCGAGTCGAACCGAGAAGTGAGCCGAGCCAACAGCTCATCCAACCGAGCCAGCTCGAGCCGATGGCTCACACGAGCCGAGCCGAACCGAGCTGATTGCTTACCCCAACCGAGCCGGTTCGAGCCATCGGCTCAGTTAAGCTGACTCGAATCCAGCCTATGGACTCGTTTCAACGGAGCCGGTTCAAGCCATTGGCTCAATTGAACTCAGTCGATGGGTAATCCCAACCAAGCCAGTTCAAGCTGTACGCTCAGTTGAACCGATCCGAGTCGGTTGACATCACTATTCCGGTTGGGCTTCTACTTTGGCTAAAAAATTGGACCGTGCAGTTCTCAGCCTTGATGGTAAGAATTACAAAAAATGATGTGAAATCTTTAGTTTTACGTCCCACGATTATGCTGGTTAGGCTAAAGGAGACGGTGATGATATGAAATGAATGAAATGAAGAAAGTGGGAGGAAACGGGGGAACCCCGAGAAAATCCACGAGCACGGTGTTTGTCCACCACAAAGTACAAACTGCGCGAGCTGGGATCGAACCAGGGACCTCAAGCACCGGAGGTGAACGCTCTACCACTGACCCACCGCGCCAACTGGTAAGAACTACAGTATATACTTATATTGGTGCTCACGGCGTCATTAACTTGTTCCGCCACCAACGAATTTCAAGGTACTTTGTTTTGCATCTTTTGTGCGTGTTTTGTGTCGCTTTATGCGCCTATTCCCACATTTTGTGGATCACCGGAAGTGGGTCAAAATGGGCCTACAAATATGGCGGAACAAGTTATTGCTCTTCCGCCACCAATGAATTTCGAAATCGTTTCCTTCACATCGTTTTGTGCCGTTTTGTGCGTCTACTTCCGTTTTGTACGTCGTGGGATGTGGGTTAAAATGAGTCCCCAAGGTGGGACGAAAACGACCAAGAGTTCCGCCACTATTAAATCTCGAGGTTAATTTCACATCGCGTACCCTTTTGTACGTCTATTTCGACGTTTTGTGCGTCACTGGAAGACGGTCAAAATGGGCCTCGAAGGTGGGATGAAAATGACCAAGAGTTCCGCCACTACTGAATTTCGATATCCTTCCTTTTGCATCGACTAGTGGATTTTCGTGCCGTTTCGTGCCCTTATTTCCACGTTTTATGCGTCACCTGAAGTGGGTCAAAATGGGCTTCCAAGATGGGACGAAAATGACCAAGAGTTCCGCTACTATCGATTTTCGAGGTCGTTAATTTCACATTGCATAACCTTTTGTGCGCGTATTTCGACGTTTTGTGCGTCACTGGAAGACGGTCAAAATGGGCCTCGAAGGTGGGACGAAAATGACCCACTGCTCCGCCACTATACGTACCGAATTTCGTGGTCCTTCCTTTCGCGTCGACTAGTGAATGTTTCGTGCCGTTTCGTGCCCTTATTTTCACGTTTTGCGCGTCACCAGAAGTGTGTGAAAATGGAGCTCCAAAGTGTGACCAAAATGACCCATTGTTCCGACACTGTCGAATTTCTAGGTCGTTTCTTTCGCATCGTTTAGTGATTATTTTTTAAAAAGTTTTCTGTGCCTACTTCCTCGTCTTGTGCGTCACCGGAAGTGAGTTAAACGGGCCTTTAAAGTGGGAGTTAAATGGCTCACTATTCCGCCACTATCGAATTTCGGGGTTGGTTCTTTCGCATCATTTAGTGTGTATTTTGTACCGTTCTGTTCGCCTACTTCCACGTTTTGAGCATCACCAGAAATGCGTCAAAATGGTCCATCAATGTGTGAGAAAATAGAGCCATTGTTCCGCCACTATCGAATTTGGGGGGTCGTTTCTTTCGCATCGTACAGTGCCTGCTTTGTACCGTTTTGTGCTCCTATTTCCACTTTAGTGCTTCTATTTCCACTTTAGTGCGACAACAAAAATGGGTCAAAATGGCCTACAAGTATAGCGGAATAACTTAATGCTGTTCCGTCACCATCAAATGAGGTCGTTTCCTTCACATTTTTTATACATGATTTGTGTCGCTTTGTGCATCAGTGGGAGAGGTCAAAATGAACCTTGAAAGTGGAATGAATATGTCTTTCTCTGCCATATTTGTAGGTCACCTTTGACCCACTTTCGTTGGCCTACAAAACGTGAAAGTATGCGCAGAAACGGTATAAATATGCACTAAACAATGCGAAAAAAGCGACCTTGAAATTCGATACTGGTGGGAGAGTGGATCAGTTTTCTTCCCACATTGAATGCCCATTTTTACCCACTACCATTGAATCACAAAACGTGGAAATAGGCTTACAAAACGGTAGAGAACACGCACAAGGCGATGTGAAGGAAACGACCTCGAAATCGTTCCTGACGGAACAGCATTAACTTGTTCCGCCATATTTGTAGGATAACATTGACCCATTTCCGGTGACGCAGAAAACGAGGAAATAGGCGCACAAAACGACACAAAAATGGAAATTTAGCTTAATTACATGGAAATTTTAAGTTTGTAAGCTTAATTATATGGAAAATTTTATACATTTTTCCTTTACGTTGGTCTACTTTACGTTGATTTGAGACTTTTAACTTTAATCATTTTTCCACTGAAAAGTATGTATAATTCAACAAGTTGATTTGATTTTGAGTTGATTTTGGGGTTTAACGTCCCGGTCAGCAGCGAGGCTATATGAGACATGGACCTACTAATTCACGTGGAATCCGAACCACATGAGCTCCCGCCGGGAATCGAACCCAGGTCTTCCACGCCAAAGGCGCGTACGCTAACCGCTTAGCCACGGAGGAGCTCTATAATTCAACAACGAAATAATTATTAGTTATAATTATAATAATTATCTATATAATTGAATTCATTGTAATTTGGTCCATAACAAACACTTTACCATTTCATACTAGCTGTTATGCCCGTTCTTCGAACGGATCAGATAAAATATCAATGTAAACAAACTGAACAACGGGAGAACAATTAAGAAACATTTCTAACATTGGATATATTTTGTGTGAATATATATCCAACAACGTATATATGTTTTCATTGGGAAGGCTGATGGGGGCTGAATTTGAACGTAAACACTATCGGGGGTGTCACTATAGGTCTGAGCAACCCCGATAAATATGGATTCGACACAAATTCTACTACCTTTACATGTCCCGGTGAACGCCCCCTCAGATCCCCTTGGTTCGTATTGTGATAAAATCTCCTCTGGCCCCCACCAACCCCCAACCAATACCGCGAAAACTATGAATGTGACACTAACATCTGCCATTTTCTACTACTTTTTACATATGCCGGTAAATGTCCCTATAATCCTCTGGTTCCAATTTTGAAAAAAAAAAAAAAAAACAATGCCTCTGGCCCGCAGCCGATGGGGGCTGTATTTGGAAGTCAACGCCTGTGGAAGTATCACCATTCATCTCAGCGACAGCCAAAACTATGGATTTGACACTAATATCGGTCACTTTCCATTATTTTTACATGTCTCGCAATTTCCCACCCCCGGTGACTCCCGGCCCGCATACAATGGTGGCTAAATTTGAAAATCATCGCTAATGAAAGTATCACCATTGATCTCAGCCACCGCGAAAACTACGGGTTTGACATCGGTCATTGTGGATTATTTTTACATGTCTCATGATCCCCTTTATAATGCCCTCCTTTCTTAGCTGATGGGGGCTAAATATGAAAGTAAACGTGGTCTTGAGTTCACCATTGAGCTCAGCTATCCCGAAAACTATGGATTTGTCATTAATATCGGTCATTTTCGATTATTTTTTTTTTTTTACATGTCTCGGAATTCTCCCCTCTGGTGACCCAAGGCCCACATACAACGGTGGATGAATTTGAAAGTCATCGCTAATGGTAGTGTCACCATTGATATCAGCAACCGCGAAAACTATGGATTTGACACTAATATCGGCATTTTGGATTACTTGTACGTTTCGGCATTCCCCCCCCCTTCCGTTGACCCACTGCCCGTAGCCGAATACGGTGAATTTGGAAGTTAATGCGATCGGAGTTTCACCATTGATCTCAGCGACCGCGAAAACTATGAAATCGACACTGATATCGGTCATTTTCTACTACTTTTACATGTCCCGGTAAACGCCCCCCTGAGACCCCCCGGTTCGAATTTTTTCGAAAAAGCTTTGCCTTGGTGTGGGACCTGGACCAAGGTATCTTTGACCAAAATTTGGTAACTCTCGGTCGACTTGTCTGGTCCCCAGGCCGGTCCCGGTAAACGTCCCCTGGAGACCCCCTAGTAAAGAATTAAAAAAAACCTCTTCTCTTGGTCTGGGACCTAGACCAAGCTACCCGTGACCAAATTTTGAAAAGTTTCGGTCCACTCGTCTCGTCCACAGGCCGCACAAAGATAGACAGATAGACACACGAACAAACTCTTTTTTATTTATATTAGAAAGGTCAGATCCGCCGTTATTGTATTAGTGCGGTGCTTGAGCTATTGATCGTAAAAATTCAAACTCCGATGAGTGATAATTTTATAGGCTTGTTTTATTACAAGTTTAAACTCTTTAGTCAGTAGAGAAGAGGGCGTGAATCATGGGTCAGAGTTGATGACAATGGGTTTTGGTGGGTCTGTGGGTCACAGTGGGTAAGAGTGGTTTATGGTGGGTGGTGGGTCAGAGTGGGTCACGGTGGGTCGTGGGTCACGACGGGTGGTGAGTCAATTGGTCGTGGCTAAAGTTTTCATTGCCCCATGCCCTCTCTGAACTACAGTGTTGAAAATTAATCAGTGAAAATCAATTGCAATTGATCAATCAATTGAAAGTAATTGCTGTGGAAATCAATTGCAATTGAATCAATTGCCAATTAATTTCAATTGCAATTGAATTACAGAATTCAATTGCAATTACTTTCCACTGCAATTACTTTCAATCAATTGATCAATTGCAATTGATTCTCCTTTTTTAATGGCCAACTGCAATTAACAATTAACCATTACTTATTTCAATTGTTAATTGCAATTAACAATTAATCTGTAAATTTAATTGTTAATTGTTAATTCAATTGAAATTTGCCCAACACTGGTATATATGATATAATTAAAAACACTGCATATAATATTTTTAACTAACAGAACGCCATGTATTTATCTACAGCTATAAATATCAGGTTACACTTGTACACAAAGCAATATTTTGTGGTACAAGAACAAAACGAACTGTTTATCCAGTTGCAGTATCAAATTGCAAAATTTCTCCATAGGCCTCAGTTTTCATATGAAAGTGGTTTATGTGCATGACTCTACCATCTTCTGTATTCTATAGATTTGCCATAAGGGCATGATCCCACAATAAATTGTTACATAAAGTTTTTAAAAATCATTATTAATACACAAAAGAATAGCAGCATTGAAGTAAATAAAATTTCAGAAACTTATCTGGGTATGTTTCTCTCCGATTTCGTGCGAAACTTTGCCTCAGCTAAGTCCTGTCTTAAGATCCAGGAATAATCAGAAAACATTGCTGTACTCCACTTCTCTTGACAACACTTTTCCATCTGAGAAATATCGTGGTGAAAGTGTTCACCGTGTTCATCACTAATGGCACCAGGGTTATCCGGGAAGGAGTCCAAATGATCATTCAGGAAATGTAGTTTATGTGACCCGTACGATGATATGATCTCACTAGCTCATGTAAAATATCGAAATAATTTTTTGCCATATGGCTCCCTAAAAAGATCGTGCACATACAAAGTACAGACATGCCATTTTCTCAACACATCATGATAGTTCTCATCATATATTAATTCCCTAATTTCCAGTCCTAGAAATATTCCTTCCTTTATTTTCGCATAACTGACTTTCGAAAACTTCTTTCGCAAGAACTTAAATGCACGTGACGTTTGCTCCATACCTTTTACAAATGTTTTGATACGTCCCAATTTAATTTGCAGTGGAAGCAAATACACATTTTTAGGTTCAACAAGAGAAGAGTTACCACACGTTTATATCTAGGCAGCAGTTCATTGCAAGGCAATTTTTTCTAAAATAGTGATTTTTACTGTCCCATTCACAGCAGTATTTTGTTTACCCCGGCTGTATGGGAAGCAGAATAGCAATTACCTTGAGATCTCCACAAATATTCTTTTTGTGTTTCATATTGGATTAGAGGAAAAAAGTTTAAAAGTTCCAGAAGTTTCCTTAAGATTAACTGCATGAGCAATCGGAACAGAAGGAAATTTATTCCCGTTGTGGGGAAGAACTGCTTTGAGACTGAATTTACTAAGATCTATGAACAGACGCCACTCATTTACACAGTATGCATGGCCAAGAGTCTTCATAACGGATTCGATATAGTTACAAAGAAAATACTTCATCATCTTCGAGAAATATTCAAAAAAAGCAGTATACCCGTCTTGAAAAACACTCTCCAATCCTCTCAATTGCGAAGCTAAAGGCTCAGATTGCTGCCTAGACAAATTTAAATCGCGAACAGGATCGGTTAGATCACTTTGTGTCAAAATGAGTTGAGTATTTGATTCACAGGTCAATTCAAATTTTGTTTCAGCATGATTGGTTCCCCCAACTTCTGAATCGTATTCATCCTCGTTACCAGATTCATCGTCACTCAATAATTTCAAGTATCCGTGCCATAATTCATCACTTTGGGATACAGGTCTCATAGCAGATGGTAAATTCTGGTATTCCACACTCTTTTCCGACGTGATTCCAGCTATTTTTGTTGGACAAAAATAACAATCTTTTGTATGATCCTTTGGTTCTTGGCAAATCATGCCATTAGTGCACGGTATATGTTGGGAGCCGTTTGCCCAGCCCGTCATGAGTCTTAACTCGTGTCAAGCAGCGTACATGAATTGGGCATTTCTTGTCTTGGTCGCCAATCTTACAGCCGAAATAAAGTTGGAAGCGCTTCTTTAGGAGCGGGGTCAAATTTCGTTTAACCGACTTGAAAGTCACCTCTCCGCAGGTATACAAAAAAGAATTTGCACTATTGACACAGGTGCGAGGCACTTCCTTCGCCAATACACTCATATTTAACTAATCTAGAAAAACATGCAAACCCTTCCTATGCTATCAAGACTCACTTTCTGCGACACAGGTAACAAAAATCAACGCTAAATTCTATGTAATTGAATATGATCCAACTGCAAATTTGCAAAACCTCACTCGTTCACTGATGATTTCCTTAAACTCGGGTGCACGCTTCGGAATTCCTTGCACTTTTCTCGATTTTATCTCACTTTATTTGAATTTTATTTCAATCAATAAATGTGCAAGGTATTTAAATTCAACCACGGCAGAAGCAACCATTTGTTGCGTCTTTACTTATTTTCAACGATTTCAGTAAATAGGGGATATCATGTTACAACAAAATTGAGCCCGATAGAAAAAAATTGATTTTGTTTACGAATTTAGCAACCTCAAATCAGTATAAAACACTATCGAATATCTTGTGACAGAAACCTTGTTGAGCAGTGTTATCTACAGCAAAGGAAGAATACATTTAGCAATAGAAAATAAATATAAAATAGATTTTCGACAAAGCAGTTCTGCAGTACATTTAGAAACGGTACATTACCTTACATTCGATTTTTCTGTAGAGGTTTCCTTTATAAACAAACGATCATTATGACTATCAATCGTTATCTAAGCAAAGTTAGGCTCAATTTTAATTATGGGGCGCTAACTTTTCTCATAGAATGTCAGCAAAGCGTTATTTGTTTATTTATAATTTTGCCCTGTACGGTTCAGATTAGGAATACAGTCAATAAAAGATTATTAACTATGTAAGGATTCTTTTCTCATCTTGCTGATTTTACATTAAATAGCTCAGTGCTTTCAATTTCAAGTAAACGAAGAATGGACCAGTAACAGAAAGGCAGTATGAAATATGTCATTTGTTATGAGTGCACAGCAGCATTGGCAAGATGCTAGAAAACTCATATCTTGGTGAAAATTATCGAAAGTAGTGTAAAAAATATATGGAACCGAGAAAAGTAGCAAATTAAAGTACGGGAAAATGGATGGAAGCAAAGTATATTTAGAGAATTGATAAATGAGGAAAGTGAAAATAGTGCCTCTGGCTCCATAACTTACTGGTGTGTCTTAGTTGCTTTCACTCTTTTTCCTACGCCTTTCCTTCGATCATGCAATAAACTTCCCCGTGCAAGAAACAATAAAAGCAGAAAACACATTTTTAAGAGGCAACTTACATTTTTTTAATAAAAATTTCAATTTATAGATATCATTGAAATGAAATAAATACGTCCTACAATTATGCTTGCAAGGGTAAAGGGTACGGTGTTGATAATAAATGAATGAAAAAAGTGGGAGAACTCTGAGAAAACACACGTTCATGGTGCGTCTCCACCACAAAGCTTACTTGGCGCGAGCTAGGATCAAACCAAGAGCCCTATACGCCAGAGATGAATGCACTACCACTGTGCCACCGCGACCTCTTGTAGACACCATTGTGCATCGATGAATGCAAAGCCGCTTAGTAGGTGGTATTTTTCATGCTACTAAGGAAATTTTATCTGAAAGGCGGGGGGAAAGCACTGAGCAATTTATTGTAAAAGCAACAGGTTGACAGTTGGATCCTTACCAATAGCAGGTACTTTAATGTTCAATATATTATCACCAGTGCGCCAAAAAGTGGAAAGTCCAGATTGATTTCGAAGCCAGGTTTGAAATTATACTTTCCCAGTATAGTCACAATTTACGAAAAAATATTTAAAAAAAATACATCCATAGCATTTGTTCGATTGGCAGTTTTAGCTGGTTTAAAAGACATACAACACTTTTTTGTGTGCCACTTTGAAGCTTATGTACCACAGGTTACAGGAATTCCCGTTATGAAGCGTGATGTTTTTTTACTTATATTATTTTTTTTCTTTTTTTCTAGATTGTACCCTGCCTCTTCCTTGATTCATTTGATACATTCTTATCTGTGGCATCCTCCTTCATGTTGTCTTTCTTTCTATTCTTGATTTCCTTTGTCTGCTGGTTAGTAATAACTCAGTAGATTACGGTTATGCATTTTATGTTTTGCGTCGTGTCTGAAACATCAATTCATTCACTTTACCACTCCTTCTATTTTTACGTTGGTTCTTAGTATTTAAAAAGTACTCCAAAAGGATATGCATTACAAACATGAAAATCATAGAATAGTTAAGAGTGAATATAAATATCTATAAAAAAACTAGTTTCTCTTTTTGTCTTCATTTAAATATAATGTTATTATTTCGATGAATTCTTCGCAATTAATTTCCATCAGTATAGAGTTAAAATAGATAATATAAAGCATGAGTTAACATACAATTAAAAGAATGGGATATTGCTGACAATCAATAGGGATATCCTGTAAAAGATTGTTCCTGTCTTTGTTTTCTTTGTTCCAAACATCATTTCCTTATGCTTTTGTTCTCTTTTCCATTTGATTTGTTGACATTCTAAACACAAACACATCTGCAAAAACACACATATTATGACGATCATTAACACAAAAACGAAATAAGGCTTAACGGTTGCACGTTTTTTCTGCGAAACTTAATCTTGTTTGTAAGAGATTCCCACGTCTTTTCATCAATAAAGATTTAAATACTTTGTTAAAATAAGGTATGGCTTGTTTATTTCCATTCTATTTTTCTTGTCCACATCTCCTGTAGTATGTGTTTCACTAAGGTGACAAATTTATTTAATTAATTTTATATATTCCTGTCTGATGTTATCCTATGCCTTACGTTGTATTTTATTTCTAATATCCATAATGTTGTCATTTGTGTGGCGTTTCATCTAGCGTGCCGTATCATGTTTCATTGCGTTCGAGATTTATTATTTTAATATAATACAATCAGAATTGACTATGTTCTATGTTTTATTTTTTAGTTTCTTTCCTTATTTTAGTTGTCGGAATATATTTTTTCAATTTCTCCTGTTTCGTAAAATTTTCGCAGTCTCTTTGTTCAAACAATGTTTGCTCGAACGACGTTTCTGGTGGTGTTTTAATGTAATATAAGTACTCCTGAAACACTGGAAGAATTCCTGTCATCAGATTATTGATATTTCTGTTCTTTAATCTCATTTTCTAAACTGCGAATGTCATCAGTTGGTGTTTATTGTTGCTTTTTTTATTTGTCACACATTAGTATTATTTTTGTTTTACAACTTTTTAAACTTTCAATAAGGAACTTTCAACTTAAGATTGCTCTCAATTTATTTCTTATTTATTTATTTATTATAAAGAAAATCTTTGCACGTTAGACTTGACGTTGAGTATTGAACTTCAGACGTTGACGTTAGGGTATATGAATTTTGAACTTGCATTGTCCTTGGGATGTTTGGACGTTAGTGTTAATGCTAAATTGTTATAACAATCTTAATGTTATTCCTATAATTTGCATTATTAATTTTTTCGTTGTTTCAGTAACTGTAAAGCCGTAATCATGATTCGAGAATATATATTTTTAAATTTATCATAAGTCATTTCTCCTCCCAAAAACGCATTATCCACATGTTTAAGATTAGCATCATCTTGACAAAATCTACGTATTATGTTAACGTTTCCACGTACAAATTGTTTTGCTACTTTGAGTATGTTTGCGCAAGATAAAAAAAAATATTTATCATGCTCTTGTGAAAAAATCTCTAATTTTGTTCTGGTTGTATTTTAAAAGCATCATGAAACACAGCTGCAAAGGGGTCTTTATATTAATGAACTGGAATAATAGTCATCACTGATGGTAATTTAAATTTTAAATCTCTTTAAATGGTTACTGTAGTTGTTAATATTTAATTTGATTCATGTTTTGGAATGTATAAAAAAGGAATTCATTA
The DNA here is from genome assembly GCF_964235325.1 of Thermobia domestica. Taxonomy (NCBI): domain Eukaryota; kingdom Metazoa; phylum Arthropoda; class Insecta; order Zygentoma; family Lepismatidae; genus Thermobia; species Thermobia domestica. Next base: position 307,033,913 of record NC_137458.1, read on the forward strand.
TATTAAAGCTTCACACGATATTGAAAACACTAGTAGCATTTTGTATAGTTGTCCAAATTACGTATTTTCTACAAAATTTTAAAAGCTTATACGTTTCGTTTGTTTCCTCGTTGTCATAGTGACATCTTTGGGAGCTGGAATTACAAAACGTTCCCCAAATTACTGAATCTGAAAATTAATGTAATACATAAACACCTGCAATTGCATGGTACCTCTATTTCACCTATAAGAATGAGATGCTTATTCCATAGCGTCATATATGTACCTTGTATTTTTCTTGAGTTATCGTATATATAAATCTAGATACAATTGGTGATAGTAAAGCTAAGGATTTCCTTTTGTTTAAAGAATAGACAAATATGTAATATCCGCGATAGTTCTCGGTTCCATATTTCTACAAGATGTTATGTAAGAGTATAATAATAGACTACAGGTATCATAAAATGTATCGTATGAATATCTCCGAACGCCTCACATTTTAGATCGGATGATTTTGTTACTTAACCTAGGTATTTTACGTCCTAGCGTTCGCATTTCTTACGTGTTTAATTGTATTTAGATTTGCAATATCAAATTTATTGAAATTTTTTACAGGAGTCATATGCATACTCTTCCAGAAGTGAACACATTTATTAGACAAAAGGAAACAGTTTCTAATTCAGATGAAAAGCCTCATATTTGGAAGCAGTTGAACAAAACGTTTACTCGACCACTTTCGGCATTACATACATTAACACACAAAAGTGAAAATTATCACCCATACCTTGAATATGGAATAAGATATAGTCGAACCTTGGATTTGGCAACACATACAGTAGTAGAGAGAAATGAAGAACATCACACCGGTCAAGAGTGTAGCAAAGAATTTAGTCGAAGTTCAAATTTGGAAAAACATATGTTAATACATACATGTTCAAAACCTCACAAATGCCAAGTATGTGGAAAGAGATTTAGACGAAAATCATATTTAGGGACACACATGTTGATACATACAGGTGAAAAACCTTATATCTGCCAAACATGTGGAAAGCAATTTACTCGCAGATCAGATTTGGCAAGACACAATATAATACATACAGGTGAAAAACGTCATACCTGCCAAAAGTGTGGGAAATTATTTGGTCATAAGACACATTTGGCAGCACATATGTTGATACATTCAGGTGTAAAACCTCACACTTGCCAGGAGTGTAGAAGGGTATTTACCCAAAGGTCATCCTTGACATCACATATGTTAACACATACAGGTGCAAGACCTCACAAATGCCAAATATGTAATAAAGGATTTAGAAGAAAAACACATTTAGCAACACATATCTTAACACATACTGGTGCTAGACCTCATCCATGCCAAGTATGTGGAAAGGAATTTACTCACAGGTCAACACTGGCAAAACACAATTTAATACATTCACGTGAAAAATCTCATACGTTTCTAAAGTGTGGGAACGGATTTAACCAAAAATGATCTTTAGCATCACATATGTTATTACATACAAGTGAAAAATCTTGAACTTAGCATGAGTGTGAAAAATTATTTACTCGAATATCAGCTCTGGCATTAGATATGTTGATACATACAAGTAAAGAATCTCACAAATGCCAAGTACGTGGAAGAAGATTTACAAAAAAAAAAAGAAAAGAAAGAAAATCACATTTGGCAACAAATGTAATACATACGGGATGAAAACCTAACACTTGCCTAGATATACTGAAGAAATTACATTGCGCAACACATGTTAATTAAGGTAGTGAATATCTTATAAATGCCAAGAATGTGTAAAGAGATTCACAGTGTCACGTTTGGCAAGACACACGTAGGTATACACTTTACGAGAGCCTTGCACGTGCCAACAATGAGGAAAAGGATTTAGTAAAAAATCAACTTTCACAACGGACATAATGCTTAAAGGTGAAGAACTTACACGTGCCAATGACATGGAAGTAGATTTAACCGATGTTCACATTTGTCGAAACAGAAGATGAGACTAAGGTTTGAAAAAACTGGCAACCACCACGAGCACAAAAGTAATTTTTTGCGAAATCGCACATTGCAAATCACATGTTAGTACTCATAGCTCAAAAACGAAACTGGTTCAAGAAGTAATGAGTGATATCATTGTGCAACAAGCAAAGTATATATGTCCTCCAAATGTAATATAGTAAATTTAACTAAAAGAGTAACGCTCAATTAACTCAAGGAAACAAAAATGTTACATCACAACAAGTTTTTGTTGTTTAGACTGCATCAAATTATAAGAAATGTATATGAATTAATATTACATTTTGTCAAATATGCTTTAAAATATTTCCTTCGTTCCTTCCGCTTGTAGACATCTTCTGGACTACCTGAGATTGTACACCAGCATTACTCAGGAAGCATGATATAAGCCTATTAAAATGTAGCGTTTTTCAAGTATGGCAAATTCCGGTCTCCGTATTCGCCACTTCTCTTCTTTTAATCAGGGTACTAGATCTCATGTTTAGATTTAAACAAAAAATCTCTTTAATATGTCAAAATGTAACAGTCAGTTGCATGATCTTGTGCGCTCGTAATCATGGTAAAAGCAAATTTCACAGAACCAAATTTTCCTTGTAGCTAGTTTCTCGAATTCCTAAAACAAGTAGTGCAACATCTGTATGGAGCTCAAGACTTCTCCTGGTCTAAACCTACAGCCAAAATACAACTTATAATCGTTTTCAACTAAAAGTGGAAGGTTTTTGACTTTCAGATGTAAGTTCATTACATGCATAAAGATATAAGTGAATTTAAAGAGAAAAAACACGGGACATTATATTCCGCTGCACGTATATAAGCTTACTTGAAACCTACGGGCAGAGCACACACTAAGACAAAGAGACGCAACGCGGCAGATCCGACCACACCTAACGAGACACCACTTAGCAAGTAATAATACAATCGAACCAAAAATTACTATAATGCTAGAAAACATGACAAAAGAATTAGTCAACACAAACCTGAACACGTTTATTACTAGATGTTAATGAGGTAGTACCTCAAATGAAGATAAACAATGAGGGGAAATATGAGAAGCAAATGTTCCCTATTATAATGCAGAAGAAGACTTATGTAATAGGAAATAATAGACTCTTTAAACAATGTATTCCTTCTGCAAAGAAGAGAAATTGTCCCTTGGTTTATGTTTAACTCTTTGCGTAACGGAGTTTTGCGAATGTTATGTAAAAGGTGGTATAATATGAGTACCACCGTGCATCAAAGAGTTAAAGAAACGTGTATTGTAAAATACATTAAACATGCAACATTTTTAATTTTAGGCACATTTCTTCTCTTCTCGCTGGTCTACTGATTAGCGCCTTCGGTGTACTGGGTCTCAGGTTCGATTCCCAGTATTCGAATATTGAACATCTCGGTGCCTGGGATTGAACCTTAAATTATAGCCCCACGTCTCATATATCCTTGCTCCTCAAAAGGTACACTGAATTTCAATAACCGAACCAAATATTATATATTAACCGAACCAAACCATATATTAAATTCATTGCATCAGCAACCATAAAAGCACAGTATTTCACAGGACAAAATTTTAAACTTCTCAATTTTTCAAACCCGGACGAAGTTCTGGATTTCTTGCAATCATTATCGTTATGACCATCACCTCGACTCGTCAAAATTCGTTCTCTCTTTGCTGTTCCTCTATCCATCTTACTCAAGAGATGTTTTAAGTGATGATATTATCGCACTAGTTGGAAACTAGCTCGCGTTACCCCAACGTATAAATCAGGACTTAAAGATCATGTATTCTTACATAGACCAACGTCTCTTCTTTCTGTAATATCAATTATCTGCGAAAAATAATCAAAGGCTACTTAAATTCACCTCACTCACCTTACACCCACACTTATCAGCACGGCTTTCTACCGGAAAGCTTGAATCACAAACTTAAGTACTCTTCTTCCCTGTGCAGTCAAATGTATGATAACAATACTCAATTATATTATCTTCTTTGATCTCTCGGAGACCTTTGAGTATGTCAGTCACATTCATCTTCATAAGCTTTCACGTAGGTATAATGTACAAGCAAATTTTTCTCTTTAATCACCAGCTACTTGAAGGATCAAAAACAGAGATTTATTTTTCAGGGGCAACTTTTATCCCCCAACCCGTAATATGTAGGGTGCCTAAGGGAAGTAACTGTATTGTGCCCCTACTATTTGTCTTGTATATGGATGGACCCTCCTCGCACTTATTAGGTCATCCTAGTGGCCTTCTGCTTTTTGCTGATGATTTAAATTATACAGTGAAATATCGTGCCCCAAGACACATTTGATCTATGAGAAGACATAAATTGTCTTAGAGGCCTGTGTAAAATGCGGCACTTGAAATTTAACAGTAAGGAATATCACAGTATTACCATTAGTTTGAGAAAATCTCATGTTTCCTCCACTTGCCATATCAATGATTCCCCTATTAAACGATACAGTATAATATTGAAGCATATCGTCTTAAGTTGTTCCCATGACCTTCTCTACCATATTACTGACAAGCAGTAGTTATACGTAGAGGACGAGTTTTTCACAATGCGCGATAAAACGAAATCCGTCAGAATTAAGTAGTTTTCAGTTTCTTGACGTACTATGATATTGTTTATGTATTTTCATTGGTTTCCGTTGCGCGATAAAACGCGAAATTAGCAGTTTTGCGCGAACTTTCTAACAATACGCGAAATTCTAAATATACGTTTCCATTATTTTAAAAACACAAACTTTCCGCTGACAGAACCGTAGAACGTGGCATGAACGGTGTGTTTTTGGTGATTATAGAGAGCGTGTATAGAGAACGTGTTTGCGTTAGCTATCATCATGACAAACTTTCTTACTCATAGTAAGTGTAGTTACTGGGTTTTGTTCAGTTTGCTTTAAAATGTAAAATTTTCTATAAGTGAAATTTACAATATCAAGTGAAATATTCAATGTATTTTGTTTTTAGGTAATTAATGGTTTATTTCCGTAGTGATCTATGAATAAACGGAACAGTTGTAAAAATGTTAGGGAATGTCTTTTTCACAAGGGCTACAAAATGCGAAAACTTCTTTGGAAAATTGACAAAACGCGAAATATGAAAAACGAAACGCGAAATTTTCAAATTCTTAGTAGGAAAAACTCGTGTCCCTAATTACACGGACACCTTATAGTTCCATAACTATATGTTCTAGTTCTTGGACAATAATTGAATGTGTGTTTACTATATCTATTGAGCATATGTGCACACTATAAGTAAATATGTTACAGGTTATAACAGCCCTGAGATATGATGAGTTACAATGTAAATATATAGTTGAGAAAATATCATGTGTGCACTGTCTCTCTCTTTAGAAGTCTTAAGTAACCTTATTGGCTATTAACTTAAAATATTAATCTTTACTACTTATCTTTTGATAAGAATACCAAATAAATTGATATATGTGCATAAATATATATAAATATAGATATGTATTCATAATAAAATATGACTTGCTGATTACTTGGCACAGATTACACTATTTCACATGTATAAATGTTATGATAAAAATTTATTCTTATTTGCATACTAGCTAATTACAGGTCAAAAATTTTTTTTTACAATACAGATCATTAAGTTGAGCATTTTTCTTTCTCTTTCTCTTCTTTATATATTTCGTGGATAGGCAGATTCATGCGTAGAACGCCGAAGAGTTGGATATTTCGCATCTCGTGGTCTCTTATTTCCGGTCCTTTTCGTCCTCTTCCTGAGGTGACGGCTCATATCAGAAACAACCCGAATTAGCCTTCTCAGTATGAGATAGAAGTAGGTTCTTTCTTCATTAGTGCAGCGGGTGTAACAAGATGAAGCGATAGTATATTGCGTAATTAAAATATATATAGTAACATTAATTATTCCAAAGATTAAAACTATGCTTTGTTTCTTGTACAGGTTCATTTCAGTCCAGAACAGCGGCTCAGTACTCGAGTAACAAGTTTAGTGTGCGCGTTTTTTTTTTTTTTTTTTTTTTTTAATAGTGACTTTTAGTTTGGAGCAAAAGGAATAAGGTAAATCCATGCTTATTGTTATAATTTTGCTATTATTATCAATTTCTAAAGGAATTTCTCAACTGAAATTCAATAAAATTAAAATAAAAAATATTCAATTTAAACAGAATGCTTATATTCAGTGCAATTTTCATTTAATCTTATTTCAAGAGACCAATTTATGGAAATAATATGTCAATTTTAAATTAAAATAACAGTTTTTCATATTCAAATAAAATTAAAACAGAATGATTTTTATATTCAATACAAATTTCATTTAATCTCATTTACAAGCAACTAAAATATCGAACAACATATCTATGACACTATCATAATTAAATCATTGTTGATAAGTTTAAAACAAAATGTATAAAACAATTGTTAAATGGTTAAAACGAGGACTGTTGTGTTATTCAGTTAGTTTTAAACACATTCTTTAAACTTTTTTTTTTTTTATTTGTTGGAAGGTGGTTGAACGTGTTTAGAACATCGAAAATTACAGATTGAGGAAGCTGATTTAATTTTCTAACAAACACAACCCATCCTCCTCAGGATTTGTGCATAAAGTAAATTACAAGCAGACTTATGTTTTTATAACAGCAATTACTGAGCGAAATTCTGCACAGCAATGTGCGTATAACTAAACCAACAGAAATTCAAATGAAGTATTTGAACATTTCTTAAATTCTAAGACTAACGAAGGTGAAACATACTGTATACTATTCTAATATTCAAATTCAGATATTCCCAACTTGAGTAGTTTTTCATTCCTATCATTTGCATAATAATGAACAGATCGCATGAAAACCAGATGAACATAACTCCATTTTCGTACGTTTACAAGGGAAAGAGATTTTTTTTTTTAATGTGATTTTAATGAGATGGTAAATGTACTACATTACAAGAGAAGATCGAGAAGGAGAACAGATGCCACTACGTCCATTTACATCAAGTTGGGCTTTCAAAATTATGTGTAAACATGAAGGACACGAAAATGAAATACGCGTTTTGAAGTTACGTTCCTCTGGCTCTCATGGAATATCACATCATAAGCTATAAGAAATACTTTTACAAATATAATACAACTCAAGGAAAAGAGCCTTGTACACTAGCCTACAGACAGAAAATGGCATTTTAACTCAATTCACAAACAAATTGACAAGCTAATAAACAATTTTCAAAATACATCTCTATCTGTAACATAGATTGTATCAGCATTAACAACGATTAGTGTCTACGGGATAAAAGCACAATTAAGAATGTTCGAGATACAGCCTTCAAACAACAGTTACATATAAACGAAATTGCAGTGTTCAAAATACAACCTGCAGTCGTTGTACTAATAATAACAGACAGACAGAGATCTATAAGACCATTGCTTTAATCTTGTTTGTGAGTATGTCTCGATACGCCCTTCTTCGAAACGGAGATATAACAAACTCCGAAGTGAATAATGGAGCGTGTTAAGAATACTGGAGCAAGGACGTTTCTCTCTACCATATCTTATTGCTGTAATCTTATGTGTTTCTTACTTTGTGTCTCCACTTATACGACTTTGAAGGAGAGCAAGAAGTTCCTTCATTTCTCTCTTATCTGGCTCTCATCTTAACCGTTTCCTAGGTTCTGGAAAACATTTATTATAATGCATATCTAATATAGAGATGACATCATACCAGAAATCGTATCGATCGGCACAGTTTAGCTCAGAGAACGCAATCACTCATTAAATAAATTTTCCTCCTACCTTAATAGTGTTAAATTTTCATTGCTGACTCACATGCTCAGCTTCCTTTTTTTGTAATTCATTGTTCTTTTGTTGTTGTTGAACCTTGTTTCTCCACACAAATGGTATGAACGCTAACCGCTTAGCCATGAAGGAGCTCTTGCATGACTATTGTTCTTATATTGAATTAATTATAGAGTACATACCTAAGGTTCACTCACTGTACAGTAATAGCTTTTTTAGTAATTAAGTAGTATTATGTTGATAGGGATATTGGTTAGAATACTGGAATGCGTACCTGTTGGATAAAAATTAACATGCAAAGAATTGAATATAGATAAAAAAATACATATAGTGAGAAGGATGGATTTTTATTCAACGTCTGAACTAAGGAATCCTCTGTAGTGTCGGAATTTCTGATATTTGGTGAGTTTCTGGCCCAGGTCCTCTTTTCCAAGGGGTCTTTGTGTGACTGTATTTGAAATCTCACATTTGGCCTATTGCGGTTACGTAACCTGTAGCATGCAGCATGGATTATGTGAATGAATTTTTAATCACGCCCACATAGGACACAGGTGAGCAGTGTTAGTGTTTCACTATTCTTTAATAGTGTTGTTTATTTTTTATTATTTTTGTGTTAATTTGATTTATTCAAGCTACTTCTAGTGTATTATCTATTTTGAGGAGTGCACCTAAGGAAAACTGAGCATATCGTGACAGCATTTTTAATCCAATTTGTTATCAATCCATAGATACAAGTAAAACAACACGAAATAATAATAATAATAAAAGAAAATGAATTAATACACATAATAATATATTTTGACTATAATGAAACTAACATATAAGGAAACTAGAACCAAAAAATGTAATTAGTAGACTAAATATTGAACCCAAATTTGTGACAATGACTAGCAATACACTCAACAATAGCTATGTCACGCTGTTTATTATTATTATTTTTTCTACCTCCATTTGATGCGATTGTACATGTAACATTAGGAAGCGTTATCAATATAATTCATGCTTTAGCAGCGGAATGGGAAAAAGAAAGAGTTGAAAATTGTCAAAACAAAGGAGATATTGTCTGTTATATGTGTTTCTCCCTTGCTTTATATCATATCACAGAAAAGAGGATCATATTGCCTGAGACAACGAAATCCCTTTTTCTCTTGTTTATATAGAGCTCCCTCGAGGCTAAGCGGTTAGCGTACGCGCCTTTGGCGTGGGAGACCCGGGTTCGATTCCCGGCGGGAGCTCATGTGGTTCGGATTCCACATTAATCAGTAGGTCCACGTCTCATATAGCCTCGCTGCTGAACGGGACGCTAAACTAAAATCAACTCAACTCTCTTGTTTATATAGCCTACATTTCGCTGGTTATTGACAAGATGATAATAAAATTAAGAATACCAACCAAGAGGCTTATAACAGCTAATATACTATCCTTTGTTATAGAAGACTCTTGCCTTGCTATTTGTAGGGCTAATAAATATTTTGAAATTTTTCCAGGGACCGCAGAGGTTGGCTATCTAGCTAGCTTACTGGTATATGATAGACGCTTGCGTGTTTGGTTGTGATGCTGAGACACGGGAAGTTTGGTTTCAAACTTACACTGCGGAACATTACTTCGCAAGCGCAAGACATGCCAACCTATAGAAGTCCCATTTCAAGGGCGGAAAGAAGGGGGATATTGACTATTGGGCATGTCACTTGAAAATAATCGCTATGATCAGTTAATAGGGTCACTTCTGTAGAATTTACATACTGGTAAGACCAATTTACGTCTTCTAAGGACAAAGAATTTCACTTACAATATCTTATAATATCAGTGCTTTTTCCTGAAAGTTATGTACAGATACAATGTAACCGATCTACGTCCTCCAATTGAATTCTTTGTATTAGGCAAAACTAGTTCTCTAATATATTACAGTTACTGATAAAGAATCATGTACCGTTTGTTTGTTTGATAATTAATTATGGCCAACTTAAAGTATAGCAAGCATTATTTTCCCGCCGAAATGATAATGAGGAAAGCATTATTGCTTCATTAGTAACTGTCTGTGAAATCACAAGAACTTTGAGGCCTACTAGTGAAAAATTTCTACCTATTAACCTTCAAACTACTCGTACTTGATTTTTCCAGTATGAGTAATATAGCCAGAATACCAGTGCTGGAAATATCAAGAATGCTAGAGTGTTTTTCAGAAGGTTCGTAGCACTGCCTCGTCACAGACCATACACACATGTTCACGTCTTAGAAGATGTTCGACTGGATGTGCTTTCTTTACCAATTTTTTCATGTTTTCTTTACATCGCTATCACCGATAAAAATAAACTCTTCCACCTACCTTGTTTGTTTTCAACCACGTGTTCAGTGTTTGTTTTGACCTATAGGCAATAACTACGAGACAGAAATCACAGTTGTTTATGCCTTGTTGATAAAGGAAGCATTATACTGCTCAAAAAAAATCACTGACGACCCCTTCTCCTTCTTTTAATTTATTTGAGCAGGAAATTTTATCAACCTTTTTTCCTTCTGACGATCTTTCGACATATATATATGGTAGCTTTTATAATGCCTCATTTGGAAGAAAAAAATCAGAGAGGTCTGGAAGAAGGCGAGCTAAATTCGGAAGAAAATATGGGTTTAGGACAAAACCCCCACACTCAAGAAATGTCAAAACGCCCACACGATCGGTCATAACTCCCACACAAATGGACAAATCTCCCAAACGCACGAACGGTCAAAACTCCCACAGCCAAAACTCCCACACTCAAGAAATGTCAAAACGCCCACACAAATGGAGAAAACAGCAACGGTCATAATCCCTACATAAATGGACAAAATTCCCACACAAATGGTCACAACTCCCACATGTAGAAATTGTCACAACTGCCACACAAATGGATAAACACCCCCACAATCGGACAAATCCCCCACACTCTGAAATGATCGTGATTGTACGTCTTTGTTGCGGCTCTTTATGACGCCCACTTTAGTGTTTCTGTCATTAGAAAGCAGTGCAAGAAGAATAGTTGCAACATCAGTTTAAGTGGAATTAAAAAGTACAAGGGAAAGACACGTAACCAGAATCATTTCAGAGTGTGGGAGATTTGTCCGATTGTGTGGGGTTTTGTCCATTTGTGTGGCAGTTGTGACAATTTCTGCATGTGGGAGTCTTGTCCATTTATGTGGGGATTGTGACCGTTGCTATGTGTGGGAGTTTTGTCCATTAGTGAGGGAGTATTGACCGTTGGGGGTTATAACCGATTACCAGTGTGGGGTTTTGGCTGTGGGAGTTACGACCGATTTGTGGGCGTTTTGACATTTCTTGAGTGTGGGAGTTTTGGCTGTGGGGGTTATGACCGTTCGTGTATTTGGGAGATTTGTCCATTTGTGTGGTGGTTATGACCGTTTGTGTAGGCGTTTTGACATTTCTTGAGTGTGGAAGTTCTGGCTGTGGGAGTTTTGATCTGTCCGCGAAAATATACACATTTTTATTTTTCTTATATTTTATTTTCCTTTCCTCTCTTCCAAGGCTGAATGTTTTTATAAAGCGAAACATTTATAATAAAGATAATTAATTTCTCTGAGCTTTCAGCACGTTCAAAGCAAATATGTTTTCTTCTATCTTATTTCCTTATTCACTGACAGTAAAAAGAAAAGAATTTCGGACTACTCGAAAACTAATTATTTCAGTGCAAAAGCGTGGTATGGCCAAACCACGGCCCGCAGACAGGAGTAAGCAGGGTTTTTAGGTGGCGGGGCGGGCTGAGGCGGGAAAAATGGGTTGCTTAGAACATTGATTGGCAGAGGAGAATACAATCTGCTTTATGCAGAGTCGTTTTGACACATGATTAGTGTCATTCTAAAGGCTTGACTACTAAAGGAAACATATGTTAGTCGGTTTCTTTAGTATTTCACTAATCACGCGTCAGAATGAATCTAAATAAGCTCAAATATTTTTATTTCCCATTGTTATGTAGGTATATATATAATATGTGTAACATTCTGAAAGATTAGTTACTTATGCAATCCAGGAAAAGTAATAGAATATTCAATGTTGTTGAATTAAAAATGCATTTTGTTTTCAGTAAACAAAACACAATTCCAAAACATGTTTTGATAGGCCGTACATCTGAATAAATTGAACTTCTATATACAAAATTCCTGAGTTCAATCGATGCATCTTAACAACCTAGGGAGCTGGGGGTAATAAGAATTTTAAATTTTGCTATTTTTATTTTTTTAAAATTTTCCTTCATTTTACTATCTATATAAGGCATGACCAACACTGTGAGAACGTTCAGTATTTTCGGGGGAAATAAAATTTGTTTCATAGTTATAACGTACTTAGAAGACGAGCAATGAATGTTTAGATTATCCTATACGAATCAGGGTAAGATTTTTTATTTAGTTTAATGTCCCACGGTTATGCCTGCTAGCAAGACTGGCTGGATATTTAACCCCTCAAAGCTTTAAACGGGGTAGTACTTTAAAGTGACCTATCATTCTTGAGCAATCGAATTATTTGTTATATTATTATTAATAACACTAGCAGCCTAGCTATACTATTTGTATACTACATGGCGCTAGTATTATATAGCATATTAGTACTACTATAGCTTTATAAGGTTTGTCAATATAAAAAAGTATAATTTCAAACGTTTGAAGTTTAAGATAAAGTAGAATTTGACAATTACATACATAGAAACAACGTAAAGTTACTATTTTTAAAACCGTTTATTATGAGATAATCTTTTAAATTGCATCCGTCAGAAGTGTATCGTTTTGCGGTGTTCCAACCACTACATTCTTCATGTACCCACAATCCGCATCCTATGAAAAGAAACCACATCTCTCCGTATCTACAAAGCTCATCACAAATAAGGTAAAAATCTTTGCCTATATTTGTTTCAAAGTCACCATCAGAATCATCGTCTCAGATATAGCTTTCACTAAGTGAACAGCTTTCTGAAGAGGTATCAAAATCTTTCTGTTGATTTTTATTTAGTAATTTATTCCGCATACGTCCATTTTCCTTCTTTCTTTCTATTTTAAACTTCTTCAATATTTTTCTTCCTCTTTCTCTCCTTTGTTTTACTAGCCTTCATAAGGCCTTTCTCAAGTCTCTTTACTTTCTTCTCTTGAAGTTGGTCTTTCATTGATGTAGATGTGAATATTTCAGAATGCATTCTTTCCCGCTCCTTTCACCGATATCCTGTGCTCGTTGTTGGGAGATTGCAGATATCTTCTATTGGGAATAACATTTTTGATTCTTTAGAAGGTGTAGTACTCAGCCTACGTAGTGAATATCCTTGCTGCACTAGGTTTTCCGGTTTGTTGTTTGTGGATGAGAAGATAACAGTGACCCCGATTTGGAAACGAAAAACTCTTCACTAATTATATGGGTGGCGAGCACCAACCAAGAGTAAGTAGAACTAAAGTAGTAAGTTATTAAGAGAGAAGGAAATCGGCGACTTCCAGCCGAGAGAACTGAACTAAAGGAGTAAATTACTACAGGAGTAAATTTTTCATTTACTACTGTAGTAAATTTATTTACTTCAAAACTGGTGGAGAGCACCATCCTAGAGTACGCTACTACATTAGTAACTTAAGGAGTAAATAAGGCCAAAATTTACTTCTAAGCAGTAGTAGGAGTAAAGTTAGAGAGTAAGATGTGTTCTTTGATTTCTGTCTATTAAATATCGAATTCTATGGATTATCTGGACTAGGAAGAATAAATGGAGATGTAGGAAGAAGTAGGCAACCCAAGATTGAGGATTTAATGGATAGAAGAAACCCATTTGCGATGTTTAGCGACCATAATTTCAAAGAGCGGTTTCGGTTTCGTAAGGAAACTTTTGAGTCGCTGGTTGGTATGCTGGAGCCATTACTGCATCATAATTCTGATAGGAACCGTGCTTTGTCCCCTAGGCTGCAACTTCTTTGTGGATTGCGAATATTTCGCACTGGTACTTATCAAATCGTAGCAGGGGATCTCATTAACATCGATCGTACTACTGCTGGAAGAGCTTTTAACGGTGTGATAAAAATTTTAATTGCCTTAAAGCCACTGTATGTGTCCATGCCACAGAACAAAGAAAATATATATCCAGGAACAAAGGAAATTTAACGAATTGGTCGATTCATGAATGTCATAGGGCCATAGATTCTGTACACTCATGTCCAAAATTATTGTCGCATGTCTACAAATATGTTATTCTAGAAATATAATTTGATAACGAATTCACCCGGTATTTCTTATAATGTTCGTATGTGTATAATCGTAAATGAGAACAATAAAATGAAAATAAATTTTTCTTGTCCAGTTACCAACTTTTTATTTTACTCATTATAATTTCCGTATTTATAATTTTTTCCTATGAAATTGCAGTTACCACAAATATACATTTCCCGATTATACACGTACTATCAGTATTAAAAGTACCCTGCAAAATCATTATCAAATTATATTCTTACAAGAAGACAGTTATAGATATGCGACAATAATTTTGGACATGAGTGTACAGTACATATACCCATACTTTGTCCTTCTGGAGCAAGCAGAGCTATACAGAAAATCAAGAATTTCTTTTCTAGTAATACACAAATCATTTCTGATGCCAATATGAAAATTTTGAACTTAGTAAGCCGTGGCTGGGTTTCACGTATGATGCATGCATTTGGGACATTGGTAATCTTATAGTTCTGTAGAATTTGAAAATAGACAGTATGATGGGTTGCTTGTTGGAGATAGCGGATATGCTCTCTCCAAACATCTTATGACTCCTGAGTTTCGACCTCAGATAGGAGCCAAAGAGCGTTACAATAGAGCCCATATTGCTACAAGAAGTATAATAGAACGTTCATTCAGTGTTTGCAAGAAACGTTTCCAAATTTTCACTGAAACAATGCGATATAAAAAAAATAATTAAAAAAAGAACTAATGTGGGAATGCTATTGTGGCCGCTGCACATCTGCACAACTCTGGAATAGAAGTTGGAGATGTGTTTCACCCTGAAGCTGTGCATGTGAATGACATCGACCAATATGCATTTCAGCCAGAAACAGATGCTGCAGAGCAAGCTGTCAGGTCTATTATACATAATTATTTAAATTAATGTTGTACCTAATTTGCTAGTAGAATAAGAAGTTATTGTGAAGACTTTTCCCTCTTAAATGAATATAAGACACTGGATCGTTACTACTGCAGTGAAATGTGACCCATTTTATTTATATATAATTTTATAGTTATGGTTTTCTTTTTTCTTTCTTTCTTTCTTTCTTTTCTTTTTTTTTTTTTTTTGCAACTAGGGGATTAACATTTTCATTTTATTTCTTACTTCAGTACGCAAAGTTATACAATAAAGATGTTTTGATTATTTCTAAGAAAAACAAGTCGTCTTCTCTTATAATTTTGCTAATACAAATAAATATTAATATGTGGTAATTAGAAAAATTAAATGTACTGATGCTGAAATAATAAACACAAACATTACGTCATGTGAAAAACAAGACCATATTGGAAAAAATATCAATCAAATAAAATATATTTCGTACGTATAAAACATATTCATATTCATTTACAAAAACATAAATTTCTCGAGCACATTGCCTGAAGTACCGAAATCTAAATTATGCTCCATTTCGTTATTGAACTTATTCATAACTTCCATTTTAAGGTTGTTTTCTATGATTTCCCTCTGTCTTTTTAATTAACAACAATTTTGCATTATACTCCTCTCGTATTAAACGCATTTTCAACGAAAGAAACTCGTCTGCTTTTCCCAACAACTTCCTATTCTTCACTACAAGAGCATGTTCTCTGCCTTTTTTCATGGGCGCATCTTTTAATAAGCTTCAGCTCCCGATAGCAAACGAAATACACGTACCAGTAGTGTGTAAAAATGGCTTACTTCTTTAGTAAAAGGGCGTTACTACTTTACTTACAACTAAAGAAGTAAATATAAATTGAGCTCTCCAACAGTTACTAAAAGAGTATATTACTATGGAAGTAACTTACTAAAGTAGTCCAGACTAAAGAAGTAAGAGTTACTAAAAGAGTAATTTATACTAGTTTGGTGCTCGCCACCCTATATGTATTAAATGGTTTCATACATGAAACTGAAACCCAGAAGTTGCCTTAGCAATGGTCGCTACGACTGCAAATTGCTTATCAAAAAGTTCAGTAACATCATAAGTTATCTTTTGAAACATACTGCTTTTCATTAACAAATCACAGTCTATGTTGTATGCTGCTTGAAAGGAGAAGAATGTCACATCTAATGGCTGGAGACAATGGAAAGAGTTAGATGGTAAAGAAACCATAACGATTCCACGATCTCTACAAAACTCTAAGCTTCTAATGTTTGTTGAGAATTATGGTTGTCAAGTGTAGCAAGTCAGGATTGTTTCCAGATACTATGGTGAAGTTTGCGAAATGTGTAAGTCACAACACGAATTTTTCTTCTGTTATCCATCTTCATTTACTGCAGTGATAAATGAAAACGGGTGGACCGTATTTCTCCAGCAATAGTGTCATGTGCTGTCTAGGAAATACGCACATTAGGGGGCGAACTCACTTTCGGAACTCATAGTGCAAACAACTGTTATAGTCTTTCCTCTCTCCCAGTTGGTGATTGAACCAACTCTTTCCTGTCGTTTATAGCAATCATGACTCCTGTAACTTCGTCTGTGGTTATGCCAGTCTCATCCATATTCCATATATTAGTATCTTTAAAATGGTACTTTCCCATTACTTTATCTAAATTGGTGAAAAACTTGTTAACATCTATCTTATTAAGTCCCATAGTTCTAACTACACTTACAGGTTCACGCTAGTATTGTGCCGTTCAAGGAAACCGCTAATCTAACCCTTTCTATCCATCCTGTTTACTTTACTAAAGCGATATTCTTTTATATTATTACGTTCGACATAATCAAGAGGTATGAGCCTGAACTGAATACGTGAAAACCCGTGGAATATATTCACAGTAGTTTTACGTGATTCGCAAGAGCATGTTGATACTTTGGAGGAAAATCGTTTTTCTTCCAAATGTTGAGGATTTCAAAAAACATGTGTTCAGTCACTCTTATAAGATAATAAAGGGAATTTCATACATTTAGCTGGCTTTCAAGCACACTCGAAAGTCCTCTATGTACAAATTGCAGCACTATCGAATGACAACAAATGGTACAAGACTAAATGCCGCTAAGTTTTAGATCAGATAATGGCAAAACACTTTTCAGTACTGTACTCAAACAAAGACTGCGATTTTAGTGAGAATGCTTATCAAGGTTTATTTGGGATTCGGCCGACAACAGCTCCTCTGAAAATTTTTCTAACTCACCGTTATATAATGACACTACTGACCGTCATTAACACTTGTCCGTCATTACCTCATTCTCCCCTATTATTGACTTACTCATTTCGGAGGGATGTATTTACAGGTTGAATAAGTAGAAGTCAGTTAATAGTAGTGACAATAGAAGGATTAGTTGCCTGCACAAGAAAGCTGTCATGTTCTTATGGTATAGTAACGTTCTTTTGTAACATTTTTGGGGAAATGTTACAAAAGAACAATAAATGGAGTTATATTTTGGGAAAATTCAAGAATAAATGCTAGTACATTCCTAATACGGGAAAAATAAAGCATAATATGCCTAAACGATTCTCATGTAAAAATTTTCTTAAAAACTAAATTATGGACATTATCTTATATATATATATATATATATATATATATATATATATATATATATATATATATATATATATATATATATATATATATATATATGTATGTAAAATCGAACACAGGGATGTGTTTACATTAGCAAATGCTATTTACTCATACAATACTAGGCAGAGTTGTAATTAGGCTTCGACTGGGCACTGCAGGAAAGCAGGAATCCCTGCCGTGGGCTCTCTAAATAATATATAATGAATATTGAATAATGCAGAATGTAAGATAAAACATGTCTGCTCTGTTGGAGCATAGTTACTCGTTGTAGTTTGTTCCGTTCCCAAAGTTCGGTGACCCCTTCATTATTGAATGCAGTCTTGGGGTACCGTTGTTGGAATGAAGCTAACTGCATTATAAAGTCCTGTTTGGGGCCCTTTGTTTGTGCCCTAGTAAGAAATTATTTCAACAATATGGAGAATGGGGCCATCGGCATAATATTGTCTAAATGTGTATTGTGGCCGTATGTATGCCGAAATGAAACTGTCTTTTATAAAGATTTGCTGGGGTCTCTTTTAATCGCTTAAGTTATTGCAACATCATAAAGAAACAGAGCATGTCCTCATCCTGGGGCCCCGTTACCACGTATATATGAAGCTGACAGCTTTATGAAGAAAAGCCACCCCCTCCATCCCAAAGGTTTTACAAGACTGTTAAACTTGTACTACTACTACGACTACTACTACTACTACTACTACTACTAATAATAATAATAATAATAATAATAATAATAATAATAATAAGTGAGGCCCCGGAGCCCTATACCCCCAGTTCGAGACTGATTGCAATATGCATATCATCCATCAGAACTATGTAAATTTAGCAAAATTGTTTATAATTGTTTATATGAATTGTATAAAATTGTAACTCCCATTTTAAGCACGTCTGTCGTGGTAAGCTACCTTAATATCACCTGCGGCTACCCTGGCCACCCTTCTTTCTCCTGCTCTGCACCACCCAAGTGCAAGCACTGTGTTGGTGACCACGTTGCTACATTCCCTCAGTGACCCGAACGTCACATACAGATTCAAATTAACACCCTCATGGCTACTGAACATCTCTCCTATTCCGATGCTAAACAACGATATTTGACTACTACTCCTGTTCAACGCTTCTTAAAAGGAGATCAACCTCCCTATTATTCGTCCTCTCCCACCACTTCTAGCTTTACGACGTCCATTATCCCTACCACTGCTTTTTTTTCATATTCAACCGCTATGTCTCGGCCTTCCTCTTCTCCTCCTTCCTCTCCTTCAAGTGTTAACTAAAAGCGCCCTCTTACTCCTCACTCTTTGCCTTCTGTTTCTGCCTGGCCCCCATCTCTTCAAACTGAACGATCCCCATTAGCATTTTCCCCCCTTCCCAGCACCGTCACAGCTTTTCAGAAACCGTCACATGCGGCAGATCCTATGCCTTCTTTTTCCTCCGCTGTATCTTCTATCCTGTCTATTTTGGAAAAATTTCAACATAAATTTTCTCCTCCCGACTATAAATCATGCATCATCATTCTCAAACTATTACAATCACATTTACTATAACATCATCTGGTTTACTCTTTTCCAATGTATTACAATGGAACAATGAACTTTATGCCTTACATCACCAAATATCTTTGTTCCATCCATCTTTTCTCAAACTCCAAGAAACTTGACTTACAGATTCCTACCGCTTTAACGTCCCTTCCTATCATTGGCTCCACGATGTTCGCTCAGATAGTCGAGGGGGAAACTCTCTCGGCATTCATAATACCTTAAATTACGTTTTACACACTCCTCCCATCCAGCACCCCGACGTTCAATGTCAAATCGTCACTGTCCACTCTGTCATCCTGGTTTTCCTTTATGTTCCCCCGCCCGTTCACCTTCCTGATTATCTCTGGCTCTATCTTTTTAACTCCCTTTCCCCTCCCTGGATTTTAGGCGGTGATGAAAAATTGTAACCACCCGTTCTTGGGGGCTTCCTTTTCCAACCCAGCTGGCACTGCTCTGTATCGCCTACTTCCCACCTTACCCTGTACTCTTCTGAATACTGGCACTCCTACACGTCTTCCCCGTCCCCACGAACTCCCTTCCGCTCCTGATCTTACCTTTTGTTCTCCTGCTTACTCTAGCCACCTCACATGAACCGTTTCTTCCCGCTCATAGTGATCACTTCCCCATTTTATTTACATAGCGATAATTCTCCTCCTTTCCTTCCTTATCCCCTACAGGTCAGCCATATTCTACTAACCTCAATTGGTCCATTTATTCTTTTTGCTTCGACCATTTCTCACCCTTCCCGCGATCCTTTACATCTTCATACTACTTTACGTTCTCCCCATTACTAGGCAGTATCACACTCCCACCTGATCCCTCTCACTCAATTCGTTCCTCCATTGTCCATTCTCATTATCCTAAATGGTGGACTAGGGAATGTCGACAACGGATTTTCCGAAAGCGTCAAGCCCTTAAAACATACCTCACCACTAACTCCTATTCCAACTTTCTGGTATATCAACAAACCCAAGCCATCACGACCCGTATTCTTCAACAAACCCATCGTAATGCCTGGCGCCAATTTTGTTCAAGCCTACGTTATGGTTCCTCTCTATCCTGCATTTGGAAATTTTACTGTTCCCTTCATAAGAACCCCGTCAGGATCCTGCCGCCCACAGACGGACAATTTGTCAATGCGGACCAGAAGCCGCGGTCGGATTGCCGGAGCTGGTCACCAGCGTCTTACCGCGCGATTTTCGATCGCGACGAGCAAAAGCAGAGTCGCTCACCAAAATAAAACAAAGAGAGTTAGAAGTTAATTTGTTGCTTTAAAATACAAATTAGGGCTTATATTTCCCCGTATAAAGCTTTCTCGAAACAGTCGGACGACGACTGCCAAAAGACACTGCCGGCAATTACTTGAAAAACGACGTTGGTGAAAGTTTCAATATCGCGTACCAGCGGCAACGAGTCGAATTTTGGAAAATGAATGGAGCCTTAATCAGGGGTCTCACCAGTAGGTTTATATAGGAGGGCCCCGACGTTTTTGAAGGGGTTCCAGCTCAATATACAAAACAAAAAATGTGTTGCAGTTAGCGTTTTTGAGGCCTGAAAAAACAAACGGAAAATTTGGTTTCCTTCCGGAAAACTAAAAGCTCTGTTTTTAATTTTATTATCATTATTATTATTATTATTATTATTATTATTATTATTATTATTATTATTATTATTATTATTATTATTATTATTTTATTTATTTATTTTTGCTTTTCCTCCAGAAATTATATTCCAGATAGTTTTTATCGTGTTTAACCAAGAACTAATGCCCCGAACCAAACATTATATCTTGGCATATATTGTATTCAATTTAAGCATAACTATTTCAATTTAAGCCCTTGTACACAGAATCTATCTATAAAGGTAACCAAGGAAGTTCTTCCGCTTTCTCGCCCACCACCTTCGAACATCGATGTGTCACCTAAGACGTTCTTGGAAGATCAGAAATAGTCTCCATCAGCATCGACGACATTTTGTCAACGTTCTGGAAGGCCATGGATTCAATCACCATAGAACTTGGTGGGTCGTGAAGAAGATATCAAGTGCATTTTTGTACCTCTACTTGGAATTTGAACTGATCTCCTCTAGGGTGTTTTTTCAAACATTGGAAGAGGTAATAATCGGACGGTGCAATGACGGAAAGTACAGCGGATGCAATAGTGTTTCCCATGAAAGCCTAGAATGGTGTCCCGGGACATCCTAGGCGCATGGGGCTTAGCGTAGTTCTGTAAAAGGAGGAACCCTTTGCGATTCAGAAGTACTGGCTCCAGAGTTTTGTCTTTTTCTTGAACACGGCTCAGCTGCTGACAGTACACAGTTGTATTGATGTTCTGACCAGCTGGTAGCAGTTCCAGATGCACGATGCCGCGAGCAGTCCACGAAATATGGCCCCTCACAGTTTGGGTTGAATGTGAGTGATGATAAGGCGAAGGACAGTTGTTGGTATGAGTATATCCAACATACTACATGGTTGTGGCAGTTCAGTTACAGCGTGAACCTGCGTAAGGAAGAGTGAACATGGGACATCCACAGAGCGTCATAAAGGCGTGTATAGTGTACGAGTTCCAACCGTTATCAAACGCCACTGCAGTGGGACGGAAGATATGCCAGGCCTTTGATGAGGGTGTCTTGACTACGTAGACAGTGCAGGGATGGTTTCACAAGTTTAAGGACGGTGACGAAACACTCGAACACGCACCACGTTCCAGATGATCAACACATGTACAAAATGAAGATCTTGAGGCAGCAATTGAGGTAAACATTGGCCAGACATGTGAAGAACTACACTACAATTCAGTGTGAGTGGAAAAACCATTCGACAGCAACTCCATCAATTTGGGAAACACTATAACTTGGGTCGATGGGCCA
The DNA here is from genome assembly GCF_964235325.1 of Thermobia domestica. Lineage (NCBI taxonomy): Eukaryota > Metazoa > Arthropoda > Insecta > Zygentoma > Lepismatidae > Thermobia > Thermobia domestica. The sequence continues at coordinate 307,055,812 of NC_137458.1, forward strand.
GAAGGCAACGTGAGCAGACGTCTGTGTTTCTTTGCTGTCTCGTTTGAGGAAGGAGCCATTTTTGGACAGGGTATTGATATGTGATAAGAAGTGGGTTCTGTACGAAGCTCCACGGCCCTGTCATAATTGGTTAGCATCCCACGAACAGTTTCCAAAACAGCCGCAACCAGCACTTTACCAGAAGAAGCTTCCCCTGAGTGTTTGGTGGCCTGCTCGACGTTTCGTGCATCGGGAACAGCTACCAGCTGGTCTGAGCATCAATGCAACTGTGTACGTTCAGCAGTTGAGCCGTGTGCATGAAAAAGAGAAAACTCTGGAGCCAACACTTCTGAACCGCAAAGAGGCCCTCCTTTAACAGGACAACGCAAGGCTCACGTGTCTAGGATGACCCGGGACATCATTCTACGCCTTCTATGGGAAACACTATAGCATCTGCCATACTTCTGGCCTACTTGTCCGTCCGATTATCACCTGCTCCATTCCTTGGACAATCACCTTAGAGGACACCAGTTCAAATTCCTAGTAGAGGAGCAAAATGCACTTGATACATTCCTCGCTTCACGACCCACCAAGTTCTACGGCGTTTGAATCCATGGCCTTTCAGAATGTTGACAGAAGGTCGTCGACGCAGATGGGGATTATTTTTAATCTTCCTTGTACTTCTTAGGTGATATTGATGTTTGAAGGTGATGGGTGAAAACGCGACAGAATTTTCTTGACTACTTGTATATTTACAGTACCTTGTTAAAACGTTTGTTTTCAAACTGTCAAATATAAATCACAGTAAATTGTGTACTCTTCTATCTCAAAAAAGTGTACCATACTATTTTTCGATCGGTATAAGGAAAAGATACCATACTATTTTTCGAACGGTACGGTAAAATAGTGTTTTTCCATACAATTTTACCATAAATTACACTGGACAACAAATTTTAACTTTTTCCATGCTTCGGAAAAGGAAAGTACACTTTCTTATGCAACTGAGGATGCTGAATACGAAAATAATAATAAAACCCCTGAATTGGTTCGAGTTTAAGTGTATTTGTCAGAAACATGTGTTATGTAGTGTTGACGCTTTTAGAGTCTTGAATTTGCTATTTGGCCTTTCACTTAAACAGTTATTGCTTCAATTTTGTTCATCCGAGTATCGTGATTAATATGTCATTCGCTTTAGAATAAACCAAGCTTGTAAATGGTACTATGTACATGTGTACATGATGAATAATAGGAGGGAAATTTAAGGTTAATTTGGGAATTTCCCGTACAAAAATCCCATTTTTTTTAAATGTAGCACCGCCTGGTACGGCCCCGACTAAAGGTACCCAAATATAATATACCTTTAAAACTACTGTAGTTTATATCTAATACATGTGCCAAGTTTCATTGTAATACCTGTAATAGTCGTGACGGGAAAAGTATTTCTCAGCCCTGTTTGACAATACCAAGTTTCATATAGGGAAAAGTGAGATATGAAATAAAAATAATCGAAACAGTACTATTTATTTCAGTATCATAACTTGACGAACGTCATTCTATTTAAAATAAAACAGGCTATCAAATGATACCATGACAATATATATATATATATATATATATATATATATATATATATATATATATATATATATATATATATATATATATATATGTGTGTGTGTGTGTGTGTGTGTGTGTGTGTGTGTGTATGATGTACGAGAAGAGGGAAAATTGGAGTAAAATTGGAAAATTTACGTCCAAAAATTCTTTTTTTTTTAAATATAGTGCACCCTGTGCGGCCCCAGCTACAGGTACCAAACTACAATATACCTTGAAACTACTGCGGTTCATATGCAATGCGTATACCAAGTTTCATTGCAATATCTACTATAATTATAAGGGAAAATTATTTCTCAATGATGCTTGACAGTACGAAATTTTATATATTATATTGTTCAACAAAAATTGGCAAATGCAGACTTGCTCCAGTGGCCCTGAATCATTTTTCCATCATAGATATAACTTGCTAGAAATGTTCCCCATGTTTATCAATGACTGCACTGCAATTTTCTGGTAAGAAACCTGTGGGAGTGCAACATATGCATCTTTAGTGACATATTACAACCCATTGTTTGGTAGAAGATATTAGGTGCTCCACTAGTTCATAATAGTTCTGAGACTCTCGTTTCCCAAAACATTCGTTACCACTTTTCAGAAAAAATCCCATGTAGTACTCCCCTTATCTGCTAACACTGCCTCAGATTCAGGATCATTGAGGAGTTAACAAATTTGAGGGTCAATAAGGATTCCCTACCTAATTTTAGTTTCCGTAATTTGTGGAAATTTACGCAGAAAATAATTGAAGAATAGTTTTGATGCTTCTATGAATAGCCGTTATTCATCGCGTTTATCTTCTGTGTTAAGTTTACTCATAAGACTAGTTACATTGTTACAACATACTATGCCACTTTCCACTAAAAATACTGTTCCAGAGGACTCTGACGTGTCAGAACACAGACGCTTTTAGATCTTAAGAATAAGCTCTCCAATTCTTGAGTCTGGATGTCAGTAGTTCTGCTCCTCTTTTTGACAACCCCAGGTAATTTAATTCACCTTGAGTATCATATAACGAATAGATAATGATATGTTGGTTTTTTGAAGTCAGGCTTAATGGAAGACTATGAATCTGCAGCAGAATTTGACAACCTGGGTCGACTTTGGCCGTGTTTTGCTCTTCATCGGATAAAACACTGGAGTAGGGTGCGGGAGGTTGAGGAACCTTTAGTTGTACAGAATGTGGCACAGTGACGAACATCTCAAGTAGTATTTGGAGTAGTCCACTTTTTTCTCTTTTGGATAGACCTTTAATTGAAGGAACTATGCAAAAATAGCAGTTTGAAGTATGATCTGACGGTTTTCTCCACATCATTGGAACTGCAAATGGAATATATGCCCTGTTTCCATGTAACCAGACTCAGAAGTTTGTTGCCACGAACCTTTAATTTGCCCACCGGAGCACATCCGGTGATAACGTATTTCTTTGAAACCCGAACCAATCTTCAAAAACCAATTTCATATTCGTTATCAGCACTCTAAAATTAGTAAGAATAGGTTACTTTTACTTCCGAAGCATTTTCACTGTTGACGATCGTTATTAACTATATGTAAATTTTGTTATTTTTAACTGACTGAAGTGAAGTAATCTTACGATGATGTTCTAAAAGCTGGTCATTTGGGGGGACAGGAAATCATTTGCGGAGCCTGGCCCCGATAGCCCCCTTTCCCGTGGCTACACCCCTGGCCTTCATCTTCTTTAATGATGAAGTAAAAATTGAAACTGTCCTAAGGTTTTTCTTATGGGTGGACACTAATTCCATTAAATATGTCTTGTGGAAACGGAGTCGGCAGAAAGTCGGCATACAGTGGACGGAAGGACGGCAGCAAATGATGGTTGTAAAGACGTCGAAACGCTGATGACGTGCCGACCACAAAAAGGTAAATATATCAAAAGAAATGTAGTAAAGGGACTGCACGCAAAGGGTATATGAGAAGTAAATATTTAAGATAAAATTACAAGTACGAGAGGATCCTTGACAAAGAGTTTGGAAGAAGACGGCTAACAGCGGAAGGACCAACTGCGACAAATGTTGTCGGAAAGACGCCGAAACGCTGGCGGCGTACCGACAAGTAAAGATTCGAAAGAAGGTCGGCAAACTTCGAACGGACCGACCTTGGCAAAGGCGCCGAGGACTGGCGCCGAGCCATCTTTGCCGCTGAACAGCCTGATTAGAGAACTCGTCGTCTGGACGCGCTGCCTATCTGTTCGGTTCGCGTTCTTCATTTGTCACATGGTGATGCAGTGTGGGTGGACTGCTTCAAACAAAGTTTGTTGATTCTTATTGTCAAGTGAAGGTGAGCTTACAAGTGGGAAAAGAGTGTTTGTGTGATAAAATAAGTTCATTCATTGGCAACTATACCAAGTTGCTGGTTAAGCAAATATGACGAAAACATGATGTGTAAGTGCCTCTGGTGGGGAAGACAACGAATAAACAAATTATTAACCGGCTAATAGTATTCCATTTGAAACCTGCAGAATCGTGACCTCAGTATGATGTGGAAGAGTTATGGCGGGTGAGTTAATTTAATATGATGCATATACATTTCAAATTGTCATAAATTTTGTATGTTGTGTTACATATGTTAATTGTTGCTACGCATTAAAACAGTTAGTTGTAGTATGTTTCCGCGCACGGACGTCTCTGGCATGTAAAATTTGCGGGGGGCATCAAAGAGAGTTATTTAAATGGCACTACCTAGCCCAGCCTGTTTATCAGTGATTTATCTACATTCCCAAACATCCTCCCAGCACCGCCCTAAAATTTTCGGACACCCCCGAAAATGAATTTCTTACACCCCCTGAACTAGGGGGTGCATTATTAAAAAGATTCATTCTCTTTCTGCCTAAAACACTCCAGGACTTTGTAGAAAATATTTTAAATGATCTTATCTTTAACCAGAACGGGAATTCTCGTTCTGCCTAATCTTTGAGACAGGGAATTTTTAGGGAAATGCAGCACCGAAAAGCTTGACTCCTAACGTGTTTATATCAGTAGCGTCATTTGAGATTTTGGTTGGGGAGGGCAAGACCCCTTGCTATGAGTAAAATTTTGCGTTTTTTCACTGACTTACTAGTACTATATTGATAAAATCTATGTACATTTCATACTAAGGGGGGCACATGCTCCTCCCTACCCCATAAATGACGCCCCTGGTTTGTATGCAAATAGCAACTCATGTATAACTTGGTTATAGTAACGAGGGCAGGAACTAAATCAAAGTGGTCAAAATGCAAGGTAAATTCTGACAAGAACAGAATACAAGGGACAAAATCATAGGAGTATATATTAGATGTTCCATGGCACACCATATATGATTATTTTTTTCCTTCAATTGTCATATATTCTAAAGTGTTATATGTAATTTTTCAACTGAAATGACTTTTTCTTTCTTTTAAAATGCTGAAAACTCAATAAAACGTAAAAAGGTTTTAATAAAAGGGCAGAATAGATTTAATTACTTTCACACATACCCATATAAAAAATCTGAGTATTCCTATTTACGAGGGTAAGTCAACTGAAAACCATAAAAGTAGAAGTAAAAATCCGCATATGGCGCCAGTGAGCTTTAAGTTGGCATGCCTGTTTATGATAGTATGCCGGATGTCTCCTAGGTGGCAGCAGCCGGCAGATGCACAAACACCGACGCAACAACAGTTCCAAAATGGCAACCCCACTAGCCACATGCACCAGCGAGGAGCAGCGTTCTGTTCTTTGGTTTTTGCGAAGTGAAGGTGTGAAACCGATTGACATTTTTAGGCGAATGAAGGCTCAGTATGCGTGTTTGTGTTCAGTATGCGTGGAGATGCGTGTTTGTCACAGCCACAAATCTATAAATGGTGCCTGAAATTTGCAAATGGTGTTACGTCTGTGGCCGATGCTCCACGCCCCGGCCAGGCTCGGCGCGTAGTGACTCCAGAGACCATTGCAGCCGTTGAAGCCATCGTTTTGGAAAACCGCCGTGTGACAATAGACGAAATAGTAGCACGTGTACACATGAGTCATGGATCGGCACATCATATTGTGAATGATGTTCTCCAGTTTCATAAGGTGTCTGCAAGATGGGTGCCCCGACAACTGACGCCTGAACTGAAACAGCGACGTGTTGATGCGTGCGAAGACCTTTTGTGGCGTGCTGAACGTGACGGTAATGCCTTCCTGTCACGAATCGTCACTGGTGACGAAACATGGGTGCATTACCATCAGCCTGAAGCAAAGCGAGCGAGCAAGGAGTGGCGCCACTCCTCATCAGCGAAACCCAAAAAGTTTCGGACACAGCCGTCTGCAGGGAAGGTTATGCTGACCCTCTTTTGGGACGAAAAGGGTATCATCTTGGAACACTACACGCCACGAGGAACTTTTGTGACGAGTGCTACGTACTCGGACCTCCTAAAAAATCATCTCCGGCCTGCTATCAAAACGAAACGACGTGGATTGCTGTCAGCCGGTGTGCTGCTGCAACACGACAATGCACGGCCCCATACGGCGCGTGCAACGGTTGCGACCATCACAGACCTGAAATTTGAATGTCTCCCACATCCCCCTTATTCGCCAGACCTCGCACCGAGCGATTTCCGTCTGTTTGGTCCGCTCAAAGAAGCGATGGGCGGCAGGAAGTTCCACTCCGATAAAGAGGTACGCAACGCAGTGCACGAGTGGTTGCGCCGTCGCCCGAAAGACTTTTTTTCTGCAGGTATTCAGGCTCTTCCGAAGCGCTGGCGGACTTGCATTGAACGAGGAGAGGACTATGTTGAAAAGTGATTTACTTCTGTACCGTGTGTGACCAATAAATAATATTTTAAAAAAATAATTATGGTTTTCATTTGACTCCCCCTCGTATTATACCTTTAATACATTTGAAATACATTTAGCATATTTCAGTAAGACTATTCATTTTAATTACGAAAAATAATTGTGATGCTATTTGTTTTTAAAAAGTCGTTTTTGTGTGGTAGCATATAGCAGTCTTGTGAAATACTGATCAAGATTTTTTTAGCAAAGATCAAAATATGAAATATATACTTATTATAATAGCCTTACGTCTTTTATTGGGGTTTTCAGCATTTTTTTAAAAAATGCCATTTCCGTAAAGTGAAGAATTTCAGGTAACATTTGAAATACATAACAGTTGAAGAAAAAAATAATCATTCTTTTATTAAACTGGGCCTATAATTCTGACACTTCAATTTAGTCCGTTTTGTCTTAATTTTCCTTGCTGTTTGTCCTCTTGAATTTTGTCCTGTATTCGTAATAATTTGTTTACTTATTCTGACAGAGGCTGTAAGAAGAATAATTATTCCTTCAAGTTTAATCACAAATTTTAGATGTTATTCTTCTTGTTCTCGGAAAAAAGACGAGGATACAGTTCTTTATCAGCAGTGTTGTTCACAACTACTTTGGTAAAGATGAATATGATTTTTAAAAAACAAAAAATACCTGCGGGCAAATGGAAAATTGATTGATTCAGTTTCAAGCAAACCGTTTGACATTGTTACTGAAACGAACATAAAATAAACTTACTATAATTCGGTATAATATCAAATTATTTCACATTAAGATTTTTTCATTTTCTCAGTAGTTCACCTCTAACATGCTGAGAGTCACAATGCGTAAAAGGTGCGACAGTTCACATCCTCAAGACATGTTTGGCCATATATTAAGTAAACAATGCCAGAGGATGCATAAGGCGACTCTTAAGAAAGAATGTTAGTGTTCTACATCACAACTCAATTTTCGGCATCACCTTATCAGCTGATTTGTCTTATCTATATGCTAATATCGGTGTCTGTGAACAAAGAACTTCAGATCCAAATTGAAAGTGAGTATGTTTGTGACTCTTAATCTCTTGAACCACCCGACCGATCTCGATCAAATTTTTGACTTACTAGTTAGATGCAGTTCTGGCCTGGGAGTGTTTTTAGCTATTCACTTTGACGGTAGAACTTAGGGTAGGGGGAGGAGGGAGAATTATAAAAAAATAAATAAAACATAATAACTCTTGAACCAAACGACCAAACACGATCAAATTTTCAACATAGATGATGCTCGTTCCTGGGATGGATTTCACCATTTCACTTTGACGGAATAACGTAGGAATTGGGGAGGAGGGGAGATGTACAAAAATCAATAAATATAAAAATAAAAGTGACCGTGTTCGTGAGTTAATAACTCTTGAACTACCCGATCGATTTCAATTAAATTTTCAACATAGATTAAGTTCGAACCTGGGAAGTTTTCATTATTTCATTTTGATGGTAGAACTTAGGGTCGGGGAGGGAAGGAGGATAAATATATGAAAATGAATAAAACTTAATAACTCTTGAAACCCGCGACCGATCTCGATCAAACTTTCAACATAGATAAGGTTGGGACCTGGAATGTTTTCGTCATTTTTACTTTGACCGCACAATGGAGGAGGGGGGGAAGGAAGACATACATGTAAAAAAAATTAAAAGTGACTGTCTTTGTGACTTCATCACGCTTAAACCACCGAACTGATCTTAATCAAATTATCAACCTAGATGAAGTTCGGAACTGGAGTGGTTTTTATCCTATCCCTTTGACGGTAGAACTTAGGGTAGAATTAGGGGAGGGGAGAGATTTAAAAAATAAATAAAACATAATCTCTTGAAATACCTGACCGTTCTCGATCAAATTTTCAACATAGATGACGTTCGATCTTGGAAAGTTTTTTTTAGATATTTTCTCTTTGACGGTAGAAACTATGGGGAGGGGTAACGGAGATTATTATATAAAAATAAATAGAACTTAACTCTTGAACCACTCAAGCGATCTCGATCAAATTCCAACATACATGACATTCGGACCTGGGATAATTTTTATCATGCCGTGTGTGGCAATATGGGGAGGGGAGAGGGATACATAAATAGTAAGAAGGAAACATACTGTATTACTATGTTTCCTTAATTTAACCCAGCGAAATCGGGGTGCGTCGTAGATTCGAGGACCTCTTAAATTCGAGTAATTACGAGAATATGTTATTAAAACTACTTTGTTAACCATAAATATTTTTATTTTTTATCATATTCAATCATTCAGACAACAATAGTGTAGTGGGCTTGCGCAGGACGTGCGGATTTCCTACTATACATAATTGTATACTATATGCAATAGTATCATATGTAGAGAACTGGCAGGATCTTAAAAGCCTTAGTGGGTGGTAATCGGAACTGTCCGAACAATCATATCCTCTTACTAGTGACATTGTAACTTAACTTATGTTCAACGACGTTGCCATAGCTTTGGTCCCCATTACACTGTGATTAATGGCTTACACATTGGGTTCTTTCTTTCTATATAGAGAAGGGGGAAATAAACAAACACTGACCAATTTACCTGCATATATAGATCATTCCGTCTCAATGGAAAAAGAAATATTCTGTTGAAAGCAGGTTGAAAATGTCAAATAACAGCAACATCAAGCACTCGGAGTTTCCAGACTACTTTTTTCTTCGCCAAAACATTTGAGACATTCCATTCCATATTCATATGACTGAGAAGATCAGCTTTTGCTCACCCCCTATTTTTGCCGAGAGCTGCCTTCCAGTTCGAATTTTGTTCCTCTCCAAAGGAAGAAGGAAGATTTTTCCACTCAAAGTGTCAAATAACAAAACAACACAAACCATTCGGAGTTTCCACGCTACTTTTTTTTTCTTTTTCGCCAAAACCTTTCTTAAGTAACAGAGAGAAATACGCACTCACCCCTCTGGTCGAAAATTGTCAGCTAGCTTGAATTTCTTGGCAACACCGGATTTCGGAGAAAATGTTTGTTTTACTACAATGTAGTGGGAGGAGAAGGTTAATAGGTCAATTTCCAATACCTCCCCCCAAGGTTTTTAAGACGTTTCTAAAACTGTATACTTCTATTTTCATATTTATGTTATCAATGTAAATAGCAGCAATAGCTACAAAATATCAATATCAATTTTGAAATACTTGTATGTTTTTCGTAGTTTCAATCAAATCAAAGAATCAGATAATTGGGAATAAGTTCCGTTTTACGCATCCTTTCGCATTGTTTGCATAATATATGGTAGGCACGGGCCTAACCAAAAATTTTGAAAAATATATAAACACTAAAAGATACAATAAAGCCCTGCCCTGACTTAGTTATATAGAGTTCGTGCTTTTTAGTTGTCAACTAGCACCAGGGGTGGATCCGAGGGGGCGATCGGGACGATTGCCCCAAAGAGGAAACTTTCTTGTTTTGTATATAAACAAAACCCATTCCAGAGTTTGCAGTTCTTAAAAGTAGCTCTTAGTAGTAGTATTACATCCCACCGTCCCGCCAGAAATCCGTCCTGGATCCGCCTCTGACTAGCACATGTTGGTTTGTGATTTTTTGCACTGTAGTTTTTATGCTCCTAAATTAATGTAACGTAATCGAACGTAACTTAATCTAATCCAACCTAATATAACAGATTGGAGTACGTTTTGGTACATTTCTTTTTTCGATTTTCATATTAGTCCTGCGATACAGCAGTAATTCCCTGAATTTAGGTTAGATTAGATTGGATAATTTTTAGATTAGGAGCTCTGGCTTATTGCTAGAGGTGATAACTTGATTTTGTCTTTTTGTGAATAGTTGTTGCATAATAGAGTGAGAAAGTGAACAGCAACGTGTTATTGTGGCAAAAATACTTAATAAAGCGAGGCTGTATACAGGCTGCATACCTATAATACAATCAAAAGAACGCCATTTCCAAGCAGAAATCCGTACTCCAGGAAGAAACGTGAGCGAGGTTATTGCTAGCCCGGTTTGAATCTCTCCGCCACCACATACCTTTTATTACAATATTTTTATTTATAATTTTTACTTCATTCATTTTTATTTAAATCTCATCTTCAAGGGGTAGTGCGCCCCTTGTAATTTAAAAAAAAAAATAGAAAATCATGCACGTTTAAAATCCTTTTTCAAATAGTTGATGGGAAAACGACGAAGTGAAAAGTCCGTATTCCGGCAGATTGCTGCGGCTTTTTTTTCTTTTCTTTTTTTTTTTTTTACTTCGAGGAAAACGTTGGTAAGAAGCAAATTTTGAATGCATAGAACAATGTTTTTCCTAGTGGTCCTGATAGCGAAAAATGTGCTTTCAGGGGGAAAATGTACTGACTGTTAAAAGTTTTTCACATTAGAACCACAGACGTGCTAATTGAATTATTCTTAACGGTCATTATTAGCTGCTTACTTGTAATTTTTAGGTCGCTTTCAAGCATTTCTAAGTCATTCCCACAATTGCTAGTTCTGAAAATGTATAATAGTTGCATATCCCATTTAGTTTCTTCTTTTTTGACTTAGAGTGCTGCAAAAAAACAAAAAGGAAGAAATTTTATACTGGGATACACAAAAAATGCAAGTATTATATTTGAAGAACTTGCAAGGGTGCTTCTTGTCTAGAAATCATAGCATGGAGGAAGACTTAGGGAAGACTAATGTAAAAGGTGATGCAAATTTTGCCTTCCTGGGGGTTGATTTCCAGTCGGCAAAGGGCCATCTTTCGACGGCGGCAAGAGGTCAGATACCGTCTGTGGGAGAATCTGGAAGCCGACATCGAAGGAGGTCTTCTCGAGCAGTCGGCAAAAAGCCGTAAAGGCTCAGTGAATGCGCGCCGGTGTCGCTCTCGAAATGAGGCCGGAATGATGGGTCAGTAGAGGATCGGAAAGAGGCCTTTCCGACTATTTTGCCGATTCTGACGATCAGCAACAGTCGGCAAAGGTATTTTTTTTTTACGATTTTCGACCGTTTGCGGCCTCGGCAAAAGATCGGCAACTTTGAACGAGTAGATCGTCGTGCCACCGCGGACGGGTGCCGGCTGCCTACCGGCGCCAATCTCTCTTTCCGACTGTGACTTCCTGATGGGGAAGACGTGTCGTCCTCCCTCTGGTGAATCTATTTCTTCTCCCTGGCTCCATCAATTCCACTCCCAATTAGCCCCATCCATGTGTCTTTTCCCTCCTCTCTGGCTTTCTCCCCTTTATTCCCCAGAACCACCCAGCCCTCTCCATCTTCCTTTCACGATGTCTGAACTCACTGTCATCTTATAATTTTTGGCACATGGGATTTGAAGTCTGGAAACACGTACTTTCTTCTTGCGCTAATAAGTAAACTAATTTGGGTTTCTAGGAAAGACATCTAACTGCAGTAGTTTGGTACATTTTCACAATGTAAGATAAACAATACATATACGTATATTTTCAAAACTGTTCGTTGGAGTCATATTAGTTTAGTTAGCAATTTCGTTCGGTATCTTGTGGAGTGTGAATCTTTCGTAGATTGTTCTCGTTGTTCATAATATCCATATTGATTTACCAGAAGTTTCAGTTTTCTTTTTTCTTCCATGAAAAAAATGGATTTGCCTTCTGCAGGTAGGCAGGCTTTATATTCCAATATAAACAAATATAACATTTAAACAAATATAAGAGAGACAAAAATGAAGTAACTAGGTCAGTCTATCTGAAAGCTAGGAATACATATAAGCAAGCTGTTAATGAAGCGAGAAAGCAGTATACTTCGACAAAAATCGAATTGTCTGTTAATAAGTGTAAACAAGCTTCGAATGCGATTAATTCTATAGTTAAGAGTAATCGAGACTGTCTTTACCCCAATCCAGAAGATTTTAGTAATAATTTAGTGAACTCTGTAGATGAAGTACACAATAATATTGACAAACCTGATGTAACAGCAGTCAATTTAATGGAGCAATCTGTAAATCCTATACACGATAATTTTGTATTCAGAAATATATCTCCACAAGTAGTTCTTAACATTGTAAATAACATTAATTGCTCAAACAGTGTTGATGTTTATGGATTGTCGAGTAATCTAATTAAAAAAGTTATTGATTGTATTGTTCTGCCGCTTACCCATTGCATTAACCAATGTCTAATACAGGGAATCTTCCCCGAAGTTTTAAAATTATCACGAGTTGTGCCTGTATATAAAAAGGGACCCGAAAATTGTTCATCTAATTATCAACCAATTTCTCTGGTACCAGTCTTCTCAAAAATTCTTGAAACTGTGATACATACACAGTTATGTTATTATCTTGATAAGTATAACGTAATTAGTGATTAACAGTTTGGTTTTGTAAAGGGTAGATCTACTGTTGGAGCGATCGATCGTTAGTAAAGAAGGTTATTAGAGGCTTGGAAAACAAGGATTTTGTTCAGGCAACATTTTGTGATTTAAGCAAAGCCTTTGATTGTGTTGAACACACAATTCTCCTTAAAAAATTAGCATACTGCGGTATCAAGGCTTTAAGTTTTAGATTGTTCAAGTCTTACTTAGAAAACCGTAAACAAATTGTTTTTGAAAATAACAATAAATGTAGTATTGCATCAGTTAAATACGAAGTACCCCAAGGTTCAGTACTTGGGTCAATTCTATTTTTACTAATGATAAATGTTCTACCTTACTTTTTATCTGCTTACTCTATACTATATGCTGACGATACGACCTTACTAAATACTAGTCCTGATCTTAGTAGACTTAATCTATAACTGAAAATACGTGGGATCAGATTGTGATTTGGTTTAAGGCTAATGGTTTTTCACTTAACGCGAATAAAATTCAACAATGACTTTTAGTTTAAAAAAAGTGCCTGCTGAGAATAACTCAACATGTGTGAAGTTCCTAGGTATATATATTGACAACAAGTTATCTGGGAACAGCATATTAATTATATTTCTGGAAGACTCTCAAGAGTAATGTATCTGCTAAAACAACTAAACAATCATGTTCCTAATAACTAGGTAAGATCGGCTTACTTTGCTTTATTTCAGAGTATAATTTTGTATGGTATATTATTTTGGGGTAACAATTATCATGCAAATTGCATTCTTTTAATACAGAAAAAGGCCATCAGAATTATTTCAAAGTAGACAAATTAGCTCATTGCAGACCTTTGTTTATCAATCTTAAAATTATGACAATAATCAATCTATACATTTACACAGTACTCCTCTATATAAAAAGTAATCACCATAATTTACAACTCAGGCAAAACATCCATTCGTATAATACTAGAAGCAGTAAATTCATAAATCTCCCATATCAACGACTGTCCAAATCATTAAATAGTTATGAGACAATTGGAATAAATCTGTATAGCAAGTTGCCTGCATCATTAAAAGATGAACATATAGATAGGTTCAAATGTAAGTTATATAATTGGTTAGTTGCAACGCCCTTTTATTCTTTACAGGAGTATTTTAATTGTTCAATAGAAGTGTAACGTATTTTGTAATCTCGTGTTGAGCTTGTATTTAAAACACATATTGTTATTGTAATTTCTTTTGTAATGTTATTTCATCATTAATTTAGATATAGATCATTATTTATTTATACGTACGTATCAATATTGTATCTCATTTTGACGATGTCTATTGCTATGTATAGCTTAATGACAATAAAATTCTTTATATTCACTTGATAGACTTACGTATTCAATTTGTAATCAGTACCTAACTTTGAGAAGTTATTAAAAGTCACATATGTATTAATCGCTCAATGTATTCCAAATTATCTGCTTCAATGTAGTATATAATAACATTTCTGTACTAAGAGCTACACATGTAAAGTTAACTCAAGTACTCCAGAAGCGGCTCTTAAGGGAGGTCACATGGTAAATGTTTAAATTGTATCGCTAAGCTAAGGGAAGAAATACATAATGTATTTATTCTTGTATGCATTATAAGGAATTAGCACATGGGATAAGCTTTCTTTTCTTAGCTTGCAGCAATAACATTATAATTGTTACCAGTGTGACTCCTCTCGATATCCACCACTCAATTATTCACCCGAAATCTTTTCGACCCCTCCCCCCACTGTCCTGTTTTGGATACGGGACACTAGGGAGTAAGAATAGTATTTAGCCATTATAGCTTGACTAAGATAATTCATATTCTCTTCCCCTCCATATATATATATATATATATATATATGGCCTATGGAACCGGTAGGTTCAACGCCGCTTTCACAAAAGCTCTCCACTGACTTCTATCCTTAGCTAACTGCATCCAGTTTCTACTTTGTATTCCAATCTCAGCGAGATCCATCTTAATATTGTCCTCTGATCTGCGCCTAGGTCTTCCTAATGGTCGTTTGCCGATTGGTCTTGCAGTGAAGACTTTGAAAGCGTTTCTACTTTCTTCCATTCTAGGTACATGAACTGCCTACCTAAGCCTCCTAGACTTGACGACGCTAACAATGTTGGGTAAACCGTATAACTTATGTAGTTCCTTGTTATGAAGTTTCCGCCATTCCCCATTCCCGTTCCTCTTCGGTCCGAATATTCCTCTCAGTATCTTGTTCTCAAATACTTTCAGTCTATGTTCTTGCCTCAGAGTAAGTTACCATGTTTCGCAACCATACAGAACAACAGTTATGATTATCGTTCTACATATTTTAAGCTTCAAATTCCTCGACAGAATTCGCGATGACAAGGGATTTTGAACCGAATAATAACACGAATTCCCTGCTTTTAGTCGACATATCATTTATTCGTGAATTTTATTTCTTGCTGTATTACGGTCCCGACGCACTTCCATGTATGTAGTTTTCTCTGCATTTACTTCTAAAGCCATGTCCCTGCAAGCGTTTAATAATATCTCTGCATTTCTTTCTATCGTTCTCCTATCATTCCCTATTAAATTTACATCATCAGCATATGCCATAACCTGGTGAATACCGTTCAACTCTAGGCCCTGGTTGCTATCTATGATTTTCCCTTACAGCGTATTCCAGAACGAAGTTAAATAATAATGGCGACAACTAGTGATAGGCAGTGGGAATATTCCCGGTGGGAAGGAATTTAAAAATGGGAATATTCCCGGGTTTTTTCCCTGGCCTATAAATTCCCGGGAAGGAATTTATTTCCATTTCATCACTTTATCTTCCAAATTATAAGAACCAAATGACATTTATTTTAATATATTATGATTTACTTTTAGGTTTTAAAGAATTTGTAAGTTTAAAAATTCAAATTATTTGACGGTACTTTATATAACTAATAATATGATTTTTTAAGTTCCATTTCCATTTGCACTAAAAAGTAGGGTAATTGTTTTGTATTGGAGGGCCAAAACTAGCAAAAAAATAGGATGACTTACGACAGAAATGACTTGATAGTGATGTTCAAGTAGTCAAGAAAGTATCAAACACATTTTTTTTAGAGCAGTAGAGGATTTATACAAAACAAAAGGTAATTGGAAGTGATTTATGTGAGAAAAGAAAGTGAATTGTTGGTAACGAATATAGAAAACAACGTGCCATCCGGGGCTTTAACCCGCCTTCATTCGCTAGCGCTCGCTCTGCAACGCTGTCTGAATTTAATTTTGGTAACGTAATTTAACGTATGAAACCAGAAAACAACCGCATCGGAATGGAATGTCGCAAAAAAGTAGGTGCAAAAGCTGGCCCCCAATGCTAAAGAACAGCCAAAATTAGCAAAATAATAGGCTAATTTACAAATGATGAAAAGGAACCATTTTGTAAAGTAAATTAGAATTATGTAGAAATAGAGATGAAGTACTATTAATAAACCTTGAACCACCATTAGAAATACCCGTCGGTCTGTCTCCTCTCTCTGACTCGAATTTCTGAAATGGTACTCGGATTTCTTTTACATGTGAATTAACGTATGGAATTTCGAGAAATAGGTAGAATGAAAGGTCGTGTATGGCAATGTTACGTGCTAAAATATAAAGATAGGTATCTTGCAAATTTTGTGAACATAAATATGTATGCGCAAATGTTGATAAATTGGTGAGACATGTATCTTCTAGCATTTACCCAATTTAATTGGTTTATAACATTTATAAATTTTATGTGTTCATAATATCAGTAATAGAGTCAAGTTGACCAAATCCATTTACATATAAATTTAAACTGTTACTACATATTTTTTTCATACATATTTGATAGAACATATTGTAAATAAATATACATTTATGCGTACTCTCTAAATATAATAAAGTGTTAATAAAGTAAGATAGTACCGTTCAGAATATACATTTTAAAGAATCCTCTGTGGACAACAGTAATAATATGCTGTGATATAAAAATTAATTCAACTTTCGAATCATAATATAGTAATGGAATGCAAGTTTCTTTCTGATTGAACATAAATTCCCGGATAAATTCCCATTTTGGGAATCTTCCCAGGGAATATTCCCGAAAAATATCTTTCCGTGAATTTACCCATCACTAGCAACAACGCATCTCCTTGTTTGAGGCTATTTTCGACGTGAAAGCTCGTGGACAAAAATTTTCCTACCCGGACTTTACTTTGGGATTCATTTAAACATATCTTAACTAATCTAATTAGCTTTGTCCATATTCCAGGTTCTGTAAGAACGTTGTATAATGTTTTTCTCCTAACCGAGTCGTACGCCTTTCTAAAATCAAAAACTAGTTGATGTACCGGGGTATTGTATTCCCACTTTTTTGCGAGTATTTGGCGAATGGTAAATATTTAGTCGATAGTTGATCGATTTAGTCTAAATCGCACTGATGGTGTTAACATTAAGTGATTTTTAGTGATTTTCCACTCTAATCTAGTACAAAATGTTGATTGTTCGTTGGCATCCCTGAAATGAAGCAAATAATGGCTGATGAGGCGACTATAAAGTTTGAATGGATGTGCAAAGAAGAAAACGAGAATGTCTTTCCTGAGGAAGATCCACTCGAAGGGAAGGGATGGACATACAAACTGGTGACTGACAACAAAACATTAATATTATCTACACCAGAAATAAAACAAACTTTGGAGGATGTAGCAATATATTCCTCGGACGTGAAATTAAACATTGATACGGTGAAATCAGAATTTCCAAATGAAGTTACTGTATTTGAAAGTAATAAAGAAGCGCTACCAAAAGTAGAGGTTGAGGAGACTTGCGCGTCGTACTCTAATGACCACAAGGAATTAACAGAAAAAAGTTTAGTTCAGCGAGAAAGGTAAAGCTATATTTTCTATATAGTAATTGGTTCAGATTGACAATACAGTTACATGGGTCGGAAATTTTATAGGTAAAAGTCAATACCTGAACTTCGCGAAAAATATTTAGGTATGATAGATACCTCGAACGTAAATTAATAATCTACAGTTTGGAAGTGGTACGGCGCACATAGACTAACTGTACACAAATAAAGTGATCGATACCATTTATGGCAAATGTATAGCGGACGGGGGCCAGAAGTACTAAGTAAAAAAAAAAAAGGAAAATGTACGGGAGAAATGGAAGATACAAATACTTAGGTGTAACATAACCTAACCAAGACGAACTTAAACTGAAATAACTTAAAATAACCTAAACTAACCTACTATTGATATAAAGAAGCGAAATGCCGTCATTTTCTCGAAAATTATGCTGAACTTTAACACTAATAGAATCTAACATTAACTTAACTAACCTAATTAACCTGAAATGAACAGAAACTACCGAAATTGTAACACTTTTTAGAAAAAATAGCTGCCCCCTTCTGGTTGACATTTTCCTCCAATACAATTTGGGTGCTAAGCGATAGTGTTCCATATATAGAACCTTCTCTAAAAGGACAGGTTACGTGACTGAATGGCTCCAAAAGTTTCCGAAATTCAAACGTGAAATATGTAGTACTAAAACAAAAGATATGGACATTTGTGATTTTACGCACAATTTATCTCAACTTTTCCGGAAGACTTCTAGAGACCCGAGCGAAACAGAAGGTAAGATATAATTCTAACCAAAAACGGGTGCAGATTTATTGTAAGGATGCATCCATAAATTCATTGCATATTTACTACATTTTCAGGAATTCAGCTTTTTGTATTTTCGAGCCCACAGTGGCTCATTGGTAGAGCGTTGACATATGATACCTGGGGACTTTGGTTGGAGTCCAGCTCGCGCCAAACGAACTTTGTGTTAGAGCAACACGGTATGTGTGGGTTTTCTCGTGGTTCTTTCGTTACCTTTCACTTTCTCCATTCATTTCTCATTATCATAGTGTTTTTTGGCCTTGCCGGTATAACGTGCGACGTAAAAATTATAGATTTTGTTTTCATTTTTCTGTATATTCAACAGTCATTTTTCGGGTGCAGACTGCATTCCTCCATATAGCTTCGCGCATATTAATGAAATACATATTTGAATTGCACATGCGTGACTTCGATTACGCTGATAGGGACCACCATTCACAGTTTCTGTAATTCGAACAAGGTTATATTCAAATTTGACTTTTTCACGACTATGGACAGCCCTATCTCTGAAATTATGTACTTTTCCCCAGAGGTTGATGTGAACATTTTCTCTTATTTTGATGTAAGGAATCGTTTCTTAAGTTTGTCGGTATAGTTAATAACCACCCTATATATATGACAATATGGCTCAGTTTCAAATCCATGATCCTAAGGGTCATTAAGGTGATTGGTATCATATCCAATAACATTATGCTCAAGGTATGTCAAAACACTTCTCAGCTTGGCTCGTAGATTCTCTTTGATATTTGTTTTTCTCAGTTATAATAATAAAAATTATTATTATTATTATTATTATTATTATTATTATTAGACAATGGTAATTGTACTGGAATAGACAAGGAGAACGCAAAATGTTGCCCATCTTTATTTATTTTCATCAGTTTTACTTCAAAATCAAGAATCTTGTAAAATAGTTATTACGTAAAATAGTCACACAAAAAACGCAGTATGGCGTCAAGCGCGAAGTCGATGTAAAGTGGTGCTCTTATTGTTTACCTTTTTTTCGTAAGGGTGTGTAGTGTTTATGTGCGTGCTGTACTGTCTTCATGTAGTATTGGTGCTGTGACTTTCCCAAGTGAAGTATTGCCAATTAAACATGGTCTGAAGTGTAGTGGAAGATCTTTCCATCTTATTGCTGCTGCCTTCATACCAAGAGGACTGTCATGTACTCTGCCAGGTACTACTGCTAATAGTGACGGAGGAACTAGCAGTGATTTTGTGCCAAGGTATGAGTCAAAAGCAAAAATACAGTACCTCATTCTTTATTGTTTTCTCCTCCTTTGTGGTGATGTTCACGTAAACCCTGGCCCACCCTGTCCAGACTACACCAGTGCTTTTAACATTAATTACCAAAATGTTCGTAGTATTAAGAACAAATTGCTTAAGTACTTATTGAACCTTGGTGAGATAAGGGAACTGGATTGTTTCGCAGTGACCGAATTGTGGCTGAATGAATCAGTGAACGACAGTGAAATTATCCTTTCTAATAATTTCTCCATTTATCGTAAAAACCGCACAACTCGTGGAGGTGGAGGGATGATTTGTGTAAATTTGTGTAAGTCAAAGAGCAAAAGAAGACTGGATCTCGAACGGGATTGTGAACTTATTTGGGTGGAAGTTTTTGTTCCAAAGCGTCACTGTATTTATTGGGTGCTTCTATAGGCCGCACAAGAACACCCGCAGCCCCTCTTAGAAGCTTGCTATGACTCACTGTTACATGCATTGTCACACGTCTTCCTATTGGGTGATTTCAACCTTTCGATCAACAGCTATTTCCTGGACAATTTTATTCATGGACTTGGTCTAGGTCAACATAATATGCGTAATACCCGCATAAATAGCAATCTTGACTATATTTCCTCTAACTTAGAACCTCGTTGTGTTTTTCCATGCAGATTTTTTTTTTTTTTTTTATCTCGGACTACTATTTCTTGAATGTTTCTTTCGATTTCCTCCCCTCCGCTATTACATACCATTTCCTCTAAAGTAGGTCAAAACTTCTTTGGAAGAAAGCCCTGTGCGGTGATATCTATCGGGCTATTGGACTGTTTCCTTAGTGTTTGTTAGAGGTATGAACTGTTGACGACGCTTTGGACTTATTTACATCTGTTGTTCACTCAGCCATAAAGGACTTTGGCCGGTGAAAGCATCAAAATCGAACAGATTTCCGGTCCTTCGTGAACTTCTTAAAAACAAAAAGCTTGCCTGGACTCTATGGAAATCACATCCAAGTGACTACACATACAAAACCTTTGCAAAAATTAGAAATCTTGACAAAAATGGTACACCGGCGTAAGTATTTTGAATACATGGACTCAATTGGTGATTTTACTATTAACAACACTAAACTCTTTTGGTCTGTAATTAAATCTATATAAAAATCTCCGGGCGTACCTGCAACAGTTCAAGATAAAAATACTGAAGCAAGTGATGATCAAAGACCCGACCTCTTTAGAAACTACATCTGCATAACATTTACTTCCCTTGCCTCTACAACCCATCTTCCCCCTCTCACCCTATCTGTTCGGACACCTTATCCAACCTCTCTACCATCCCGGGCGAAGCTCTGGCTCTCTTGCAAACATTATCTCCACATAGATCACTTAGACCTGATAACATTGGTCCTCTTTTTCTCAACAAAACTGCTTCGTTTATTGCGGTTCCTCTATCTATCTTATTCAATACATGCTTCAAGGATGGGTATTATCCCACCAGTTGGAAAGTAACTCACGTGACTCCAATATATAAATCAGAACTTAAAGATCCTGTATCCTCCTATAGACCAATATATGTTCTTTCTGTAATACCAATTATCTGCGAAAAAATAATCAAAAACAGGCTACTTAAATTTACCTCACCTTACATCCATAGTTCTCAGCACAACTTTCTACCGAGAAAGCCAAGTCTCACGTACTTAAGTAGTCTTTCCTGTGCAGTCAAATATATGAGTAACAATACTTAATTAAATGTTATCTACTTTAATCTCTCGAAGGCCTTTGACTCTGCCATTCACATTCATCCTCGTCATAAGCTTTCCAATAGATTCAATGTACATGGCAAATTTCTCTCTTTAATCACCAGCTACTTGAAGGATCGTAAACAGAGAGTTGTTCTTTCAGGTTCGACTTCTAACCCCCAGCCTGTGATCTCAGGGGAGTGTATTTGGGCCTCTACTATTTGTCTTATATATGGATGATCTCTACACGTACTTTTAGCTCAACCTAGTGGTCTTCTCCTTTTTGTTGACGATTGTAAGTTATACAGAGAAATAGCGTGTCTCTATGACACAATTTCTCTGCAGGAAGACCTAAATTACCTTATAGCCTGGTGCGAAATGTGGCACTTCAAACTCAACAGAAAGAAATGTGACAGTATTGCTATTACTTTGGAAAAATCTCCTGTTCCTTCCACATACCATGTCAATGATTCCCCTATCACACAGTCTGCTAGTCGTAATGATATCGGTGCTATCTTTAATTCAAAACTCACATTCTCTGACCACATCTCAATACTTAAGAATTCAATCCGCATGTTGGGACTTCTTTATCGATTTACTGTACTAGGCACTGTTTCGTCATTAGCAATTTTTTATAAAACTTTAATAGCGCGCAAGGTCGAATACTGCTCCCATATGGGCCACAGCAGCAGCTATACATCTCTTCAGAATTGATCCTATTCTTAATTCCTTTATCGCTATAAACCCTTTCGGTGTTCCTGCACTTCGAATATTATCTAATAAGAACTCTTGCGACATCTTAATATCCAGATCCCGGAAGTACGCAGAATTATCTTTGAGCTGAAATAGTTAATGGAAACTTAAGATCGGAAATATTACTTCAGGAACTATCCTTACGTGTTTCTTCCCCTATAACCCGGAATATCCACCTATTCCATCTTGCCCGTCCTAGGTTGGCAGTTATACAGAGATCTCTTTCTTACAAAATACCAAACTGTTATAATCAAGTAACAACTGATGTGGACATATTTTCAAGGTACCCGGTGTTTGAAAGAGCAATTAAGCGAGTTTTGACGGAATAATATTACTTCTACACTCTGACACTGTTCTATGTTGTTGTTATTGTTGTCTTGTTCTTTTTCTTTCTTTTGTTAATATTTCCTTGTGTAAAATGGCAAAGTTATGCTGTATCTTGGAATCTGTTCAATAAATAACTAAAATTACAGTAGTTATAACATCCTTGCTCAAAATATTGTGCATACACTTTTCCTTTTTCCCGCAACTGCTTGTGCTTAAACTGGTACATGATTAAATAGCATTTTGCGCAGTATAATAATAATTTTTAGCGAAGCAAATGCAATAAGAGTTCTTTATTTCAAATCAATTTTTGAACAAAACAGAAAAATATAGATGCAAAATATATATTCATAATTGTACTCTTTTCAGTAATCCAGGAATATACAGCATATTGTTTATTTCACTATATATATATATATATGAATAATCTCAGAAACAATCTTCAACACTCACATTGCGCCAATAATTGGCAGTTTTGAAACTCGTTTAAAATAGAAAAAGTAGGAAATAGTTCGAGAATTATATCTAGTTCCATATTTACATTCTTTTAGATTTTGAAAAATAATAACTAATTTTACTTGTTTTTAGGAATGACACGATTTCAAATTGTAGAGAATATCCGCAATAAATAGGTCAAAATTCAAAATGTTAAAATGATTGTGAATTTTTTATGCCTCATAACTAGGGCATTCTTATTCTTGTCTAGATTTTAATAAATAACTCATAATTTATATAACTTATCCTATATCGATAACGTGATTTTGAATTGAAGCACTTCCACGTTAGCTTGTCAGAGCGGCGTAAGTAAGAGACCAGAAGTTAGAATAAGTGAAAAGTAAGAGTAATTGACAATTATCGTTGCTGGTATCTACGGACAATCTTACATCCTAAAATCGTTTTAAATAAATACAAGCAATTTATCTCACTCAGCAAATAGAGTAAAACTGATTTGAAAATATATTCTTTGCGTCGAGTAGAAGAAGAGATACGTTTTCTAATTTCAAGTTCGATAATATTTCAGACTTATATCCTTAATTACAACTAGTCCTCTTCCAACTACGAAATGTAAGATCTTGTTATTTTTATTAAATAAGTGTAAAAAATAACAAGTTTTAGCTTCCTAGAATTTAGAAAACTGAGAATGTTTCTAGCTGGAGGGCACGAAGGGAGTTCCATTCGTTCTATTTGAAACACATTCCGAATTTAAACGTGTTGTTTCCGACGCTCTGGATGCTATCGTAGAAGTATGTATTTGACGTCATGCTATCCCTAGTAGCAGAGTGAAGGAAATCGTGTCTTATTTTGCTAGAAGGAGGAAGGATGTAGGAAATTCTCTACTGACAGGCAAGGGAAACATTCTCGATCGTTGTATTTAAACTTGTTTGAGACTTTGGCATCTGAACTACTACTTTTCTGTTTCCAGTCAATTATGGTATAATTTCCTATCGTGTCCTTTTTTTTTATTCTAGTCAAATCGAGATATTATTATAAGAATTGAGAGAAATGAAAGAATACCCCTAGGTACAAGTCTTGATAACATTCCCAACCATTCTATTCGAAATATTTTTTGATCTCTCACCAGCTATTCTGAATTGTTTTGCTGTTAACTGCACAGGGCTTAATCTGACATCAGGTCTATCTTACTACATCAGTGAAATAAATTATGAGTTACTTTGTTTTTTATGTTATAGACGAACGCGAGAATGGTCGTAGATACAAACCATACATAATTTTTTATTTGTACCATTTCAAATGTGTGTTGTTGTTATTGGTATTGTTTGCGCCACTGTCGCTTCTAACCGAGGATGAAGTTTCAATCTTATTGTAAATTTATTATACAAGTTTTGAAATCAATATTTTTGAGAACTCGAATGAGTAAATGAATCTCACTCTACATTTTGTAGAAATGTTCCTTGTATGTTATAAAATAGATGGTGAAATCCAGGATTTTAATTTCATTTCCGTACTTAAAATCATAATTATTATACTGCACATATTTGTATTTTTCATGTATGACTGTTGCTTTATTTCATACCTTTTCCAGTAATGTATTATAATGCTATATATGATGAGAACTTTCTGTTGCTTTATTGTGAGCTAATATGATCTGATGCTCTTCCGTTTGGGTTGTGGCTATCTGGAACGAGATAAATCGTCCATAACTTCTTTATCTTTAATGCATGAGTAATTTTCTCTGTCACCACTACATGGGTGTGGTAGCGAGGGTTTCATACTACTAATTTATTATATGATATATCATATAGTATACTATATATGATATAATTAAAAGCACTGCATATAGTATTTTTAACTAACAAAATAGCTATATACTTAGCTATAGCTATAAATATCAGGTTACACTGGTACACAAAGAAATAATTTTTGTTACGAGAACAAAACGAACTGTTTCTCCCAGGGTTGGAACCACCTGAAAAATCCCACCTTAAAAGCGACCTCCGTTCTTGAGCTTTTTGTTAGTATATTGTTGGTACAACTAAGGTAATTACATTGAAAGTTATTTTACCACATTTTGGACTTTCCTGGGCGTATTAGATGCTTTCACGTTAAGGTATACAACAACATCATACTTTTATAACCTTCTGAATGCACTGAATGAACTAAAAGAATAATTAATAAAACTTATCTTGAGGTAATTATAAAACAAATTAATGTATAGATTATGCTTATTGCTTGTTTGAAGTAAGATATGTAATTTTGCATTTTAGAAAATTCTTTCCGTGAAAAGTGTGCTCGCTGACTCGGAGGGGTCGAAGGACGTTATGCCTCATCGGGTTTAAGGCTATATGTGCCGGTACTACCAGTAAATATGTAGTGCATTAGTAAAACTATGAGTATTATTGTTTTAGTACCTTTGATGGTAACACAAGTATTTTTAAGTAAAATTTGGTTTTTCAACAACAACAGTTGAGTTCAGTTATTTGTTGCTACTCTTCAAATAAGCATTCTGCAGGATCAACACCAGTAATAGCGTAAAATTTATTGTCAAATGTAAAATGTTTATGCTCGGAGTTCCGAAAATTACGTAAGTCTTACTATTTCAAATGCTGAATTCAAACTTCCTTGCTAGTGGAAGTTTCGATATACACAAAAAAAAAGCTGCATTTTCGAGGAAAGGAGAAAAAACGTCGCGAATGAAGTGCTCGGGAAATTCCCGCAATTCAACGCACAAAGCGTCGCAACTGAAAATTTTAACAATAACACTATTTATTTTACGCTGGAAGATACTGAATTTCATTTCGAAACATTTACTTTATAAAATCTGAATTATGTTTGGGTTAATTGTTTTAAATTTATTTTCTGGAGAGCCGTCTTGCAACAAGTGCTCAGGAAATTCCCGTAATTGAATGCACAAAGTATCGGATGTGAACTCCAACCAGTGGTGGCGAATGGACGTTAAAAGTGGGGGGTAAGACATGATCTGAATATTTGATATCAATGTTAGTTTTCCTGGTTGCAGTAACACTTTGTTTGACGAGAGGTTGTATAATTATTAGGATACTGTCTTTTTCAGTTAACCCATTATCAGCCATGGTTCTTCTTTGGGATGGTGGTTTTCATTAATTTTTGAAAGTGTTTGCAAAGATATTCTTTCGATATTTCACTTCCTTTAATTTGTTTAGTCTCTACTGCTTGATACAGAAGTTACTTGCATACTATTAATAATAAGATGGCCAAGAGAAGGCGCAACAATGTGTCGAATTTGCATTTTTCACCTGTGCAGACTATTTTCCGTTTTTTCGTAATATTTATACCGCATATTCAAAAAAATAAAGTTTGAACTGTGACAACATATATCTCAAAGTAATATGATCGTCTGCTATGCAACACAAAAGCATTTAGTTAAATTTTTCATATATTTATGTCTAGCGTCCCAAAATTGAGACATTGATTGGTGACGTTAGTATTATTTTCTATGAAAGTAATAGTTCATTCTTGAGTCGAATAGTGGGAGTTCTGAAGATTAGGTGCTGGTGGTAAGTAACGAAGGTTGCGTTTCGTAGAACACTATGACATAGTATAAGCCAGCCCTCACAATAGAATTTATTAGAAAAGTACTATAGTTATGAGATCGACCCCGAAAATGTTGAAGTTGCAGTTATACTTCCGGAACCAGATGAACTTACCGACGAGGAAGAGATACCAGAGAACTCTTTACTGGAAAGGGAGACCCGGGTTCGATTCCCGGCGGGAGCTCAGGTGGTTCGGATTCCACGTTGATCAGTAGGTCCACGTCTCATATAGCCTCGCTGCTGAACGGGACGTTAAACTCAAAATCCATCCATCTTTATGGAAAGGTGCTGTTAGTGATGTGGCTGGTACCTTGGAATTAATCGACAACTTCGGTAGAATTGAGGACGGAACGACCACATCAATTCCAAACAGGAAGAAAACATGAGAGGTAAGTGTCTGTTGCGCCGTCTACGTCAAATGTATCTGAAGCGGAAAATAAAACAGGCGGGAGGGGTTTTCGTGCCTCGAAGTGATTTAAGTGTGATCCAAAATATAGTGAATCTACGCAAACTCAAGAAATAACTTTAAATAGTATAGTGAATAGGTCAGGTAAGACAGTGCCAGAGATTTTTGCTGAGATTTTATCAGACGACGTTGAGAAACTAATAATTGAACAAAGTAAAGTGTATGCTGCTCAAAAGAATTGTGGTAATTTTGACATAACAAAAGACGATGTGCGTGCATTTATTGCAATTTTGCTGCTATCAGGATACAACAGGCTTCCGCAAGAAGATATGTATTAGGAGCAAGTACCAGATGTGGGTGGTCCACTTGTTTTCAACTCCATGTCAAGAAACAAGTTTAAAGGAATATTTACATCTCAACGATAATTCGAAAATTGACAAGAAGGACAAAATGTATAAAGTTCGCTTATTTTTTGAGACTGAGAAATGCATTTCAGAAGTTTGGTGTTTTTCATCAATAATTGTCTTTAGATGAAATGATGGTGCGATATTACGGAAAAAATTCTGCGAAAATGTTTATGCGCAGGAAGCCTATAAAATTTGGTTATAAATTATGGTGTCTGACTAGTTCTTCAGGTTTTCTATACAACTTTCCACCATACTGTGCCAGTAGTGATGGAAGAAGTGGACCACTTGGTGACAGAGTGATTCAGGAGCTTACAGCTTGTATTCCAGTTGCGGACAAAAGAACTATAAAATATTTTTAATAACTTTTTTCTCTAGCGCAAATACATTTATTGCATTGAAAGGAGACAGACTGAAAGCAACCGGAAGAATTAGGGAGAACAGTACCAGCCACTGCCCTTTGATGAACAGCAAACAGATGGAGAAAGAAACACAACGTGGTTTCATGGACCATAGATTTGATAAAGAAAATGAAATTCTCATTGTGAAATCGAATGATAACAAAGCCGTTTCTGTTGCAACAAGCTTTGACATGATCGCTGCTGTGTCGCCAGTTCGGCGTTACTCTCAGAAGCAAAGAAAAATAAATAAATATATATATATATAGCCCAATGCCGCACCTTGTCAGAGAATACAATGCGCATATGGGAGGTGTAGACCTTCTAGAAAAACAAGTAGCATTATACAAGGTAAGAATCAGATCAAAGAAGTAGTGGTGGCCTTCGTTTACACAACTTGTCGCAGTTGTCAATACTTGGAGGATCTATCAGATTGTCAATGGAAATGAAAACATATCCCTGCTCGATGTTCGGAAGCGGATTGTTCTATTCTATCTTTCGAAGGGAAACCGTTTAGCGACAAGCAGAGGGCCTCAGGCAAGCAAAGTGTTACGTAACAGAGTGAGTGTTGACGTGCGTACAGACCCAGGAAATCATCTCGTAATGGTAACCAAAACGCAGAAAAGATGCGCATTTTGCAAGTAAAAGACAATAAAGATTTGTAAACGTTGTAACGTAGGACTGCACGACAAACGATTTGACTCATTTCGCACATAGATTATAGTGAAACATTGTTGCTTATGTGAATTAGTAAAGTGAGTAATGTTTTATAATTTATAAAGATGATTTTCTGGTAATCCCATATAATTTGCAAAATATGGAGATGAACTAACAAATGCATAAAGATAAGTGCAATATAAGTGTACAGACTGCTGTAGAGTAACAATAAAGTAATTTGATTTATATACCGGTATATGTAAATAAAATCAAGTGTGTAAATGTGTATTCATTTGGAACAATTTGATAAATTTCTAAATTTCAAAGACGTTTGTGAAGTGTAAATATAAAATGCTTACGTATTTTGCCATTGTCTCAAAAATGGGACGGGCTGTATTTCCTAAACTATATCGCCTATCTCTATTTTAGCACTAATTTTGCGTCTTTATACCTCAGACAGTTATGAATAAACACTTTTTAAACAATTAACAAGGATACAAGAGCTTTGGCGGGTAATGGGTTAAAATACCGTATATCCTGTTTCATATTTTCTTAAGTAAATTGACAAGAGCAACACAAGTAGATACTAGCCCTTTGTACTCTTAAAAAACGAAGGTGTAAGAAGGAATTTGGTTCCTTGCTCATGAATATCTGTCTGGAAAATTGTGTGATCAGATTAGGGGCCTATTTAATAACAACTTTGCAATACAAATAAAGAGAAAAGATAATATTAATCAAATAATCATAGTAATGAATAATGAGGCTTGTTTTGCAAAAGTTATATTGAAACTGGAAGTTAATGAACAACTTACATATATTTTTAATTCCACGCATGCTACTATGTGTTATTACTCTTAGAATGACATTGAATACTACAAGTATATGCTACGACATTTAAAGAAATACTTTTGCAGCTTCCCGAAACATGTTCGATGCTATTAAGTACAGTTTCCACTTTCTTGGAATATGACAAAACTCAACAATACTTAGTCACTCCACATTTCAGTTATACAAAATTATCCTTAAACCTAGAATTATGCTGAATTTACTAAATTGTATCTGTATATATATACTGTACATGTACACCCCTAAACTTGTATATTATACTGCAAAATTAATAATCCTTATTGAGCTCCATCGTGGCTAAGCGGTTAGCGTACACGCCTTCTACGTGGGAGACCTGGGCTCGATTCCCGGGGAGGAGCTCACGTGGTTCTGACTTCACGTTGATTATTAAGTCCATGTCTCATGTAACTTCGCTGCTGAACAAGATGTTAAACTGAAAAAAATCAATCAAAATGTTCCTTATTGTTAGTAAAAAGAAAATACATTTTAGGAACTGTTGATTTTTGTGCAATTGAAGAATAACTTGTGAATTGCTTCTCTTCCTGCGAAATGTTATCTCAATTAGTTCCAGAGCGGCTGACTAACATATCGAGCCCTTGCAAAAATGAAATGAAAGTACGCTCGAATTGTCGCGCTCCAACAGGTTAATTTTTGGGCCACTTTTAGTGGCAATTCAAACGCAATTCGTGTAGTTTTCTTAATTCCACGGAAAGAAAACCAATACATACTCATCAAACGACAACTATTTTATGGCACCATTTTTATTCTATGAACCAATAATACATACAAAACTTTATATTTCGAAATGAAACTATATATGTTAAGGTTAATTTCAAAAAAGTGGGGGGCAACTGCCCCCTAATCGCCGCCCATGACTTCTGCAAAAAAGTTTATTTTACACTGGAAAATATTTGTGTCGTATAAAACATTTTGAAATATTTATTTTATAAAACACGAATTATATATCTTTGTTTTAAATTAATATATTGTGTGTTCATATATGGCGAACGTCACTGAGGCTTCGGGATGATTCGATCTACAGTTGTTCTTTCGTCTGTCTGTACAACACATACTACAGGGTATCACTTTCGGTCTTTTTAAGTTTAAATTTTGAGGGTACAAGAACGAGATACACTAAATTTCCTGTATAGATTTTGTTGGCATACCAACTTAAAATTTCAAAATGGCAGCTATTCGTTTTACAAAATAGCCGATATCCACGCTAGAATGTGCAATTTTTGGTCTTCAAGTTGACATGTTCAGGGTAGAAGCATGAGACACTCTAAACTAGGTGTATATAATTTGGCAGCGATCCAACGTAAAATTTCAAAATGGCAGCCGGTTTTTCAAAACTGCAGTGTATAGAAAATTGTGACAAGTTGTGACAATGATAATCTTGAAATCATATTCTAACGGTTTTACCCCAAAAACTTTGAAATATTTCGAAAACCCGAAAAACCCATTTAAACCCGAAAAAACCCACATGGGACCAGGTGGCTTAAGCTTTCTCGAGAAACCCGAGTTTTTTTAAATCCTGGTTTATCCACATCAAATTGCAAAATTTCTCCATAGGACTCAGTTTTAATATGAAAGTGGTTTATGTGTATGAGTATACTAGCTTCTGTATTCTATAGATTTGCCATATGGGCATGGTCTCACAATAAACTCTTACATATAGTTTTTAGAAACCGTTAAAAATACACAAAAGAATAGCAGCACAGAAGTAGATAAAATTTTAGAAACTTATCTGAGTACGTTTCTACCCGATTTATTGCGAAACTTTGCCTCAGCTAAGTCCTGTCGTAAGATCCAGGAATAATCAGAAAACGTTGCTGCACTCCACTTCCCTTGACAACACTTTTGCATTTGAGAAATATCCTGGTGTAAGTGTTCACCGTCTTCATCACTAATGGCACCAAGGTTATCCGGGAAGAAGTCCAAATGATCGTTCAGGAAATGCAATTTAAGTGACTTGATACATCTCGCATGATGCTATGATCTCACTAGTTCATGTAAAATATCGAAATATTTTTTAGCCTTATGTTCCCAAAAAGACCTTGCACACAACGTACAGACAAACCATTTTCTCAACACGTCATGATAGTTCTCACCATATATTAATTTCCAGTCCTCGAAATATTCCTTCCCTTATTTTAGCATAACTGACTTTAGGAAACTTCTGTCGCAAGAACATGAATGCACGTGACGTTTGGTTCATAACTAACTAACTCTATGGCCTATGAAACCCGGAGGTTCAACGCCGCGTTGACAAAAGCTCTCCACTGACTTCTATCCTTAGCTAACTGCATCCAGTTTCTACTTTGTATTTCTATCTCTGCGAGATCCATCTGAATATTGTCCTCCCATCTGCGCCTAGGTCTTTCTGATGGTCGTTTTCCGTGTGGTCCATACCTGTTGCAAATTTTTCGGTACGTCCCAGTTTAATTTACAGTGGAGGTAAATACACATTTTTAGGGTGAGGAAGAAAAGAGTTAGCAACATGTTTATGTCCAGGCAGTAGTTCATTGCAAAAAGCCATTTTTTTACAATAGTGATTTTTCTGTTCCACTCACAGCAGTATTTCGTTTACCCCGGGTGTATGGAGAGCAGAATAGCAATTACCTTGAGATCTCCACAGATACTCAGTTGTATTTCATATAGGATTAGACTGAGAAGCAATTTAAAAGTTCCAGAAATTTCTTTAAGGTTAACTGCATAAGCAATCGGAACACAAGGAAATTTGTTCCCGTTGTGAAGAAGAACTGCTTTGAGACTGAATTTACTAGAATCTATGAGCCGACGCCACTCATTTACACTGTATGCACGGCCAAGAGTTTTCATAACGGATTCGATATTGTTACAAAGGAAATACGTCACCTTCGAGAAATATTCGCAAAAGCAGTATAGCACTCTTGAAAAACACTTCAATCCTTTCAACTATGAAGATAAAAGTCTTAGATTGCTGCCCTGACAAATTTAAATCGCGAAAGGGATCGTTGAGATCACTTTGTGTCAAAATGTGTTGAATACTTGATTCAGAGGGCAATTCAAATTTTGATTCAGCATGAGTGGACCCTCCCCCTATCGTCTGAATCTTATTAATCGTCGTTACCAGATTCATCGTCACTCACTCAAATTTCACTGCTACAAATCATCACTTTAGTATTCAAGTCTCATAGCAGATGGTAAATTCGGGTATTGCGCAATCATATTTTTCGACGTGATTCCAGCTATTTTTGTTAGACAAAAATAACAATCTTTTATTATGTGATCCGTTGGATCTTGGCAAATCATGCCAACAGCGCACGGCATATGTTGTGAACCGTTTGCCTAGCCCGTCGTGGGTCCAACTCGTGTCAAGCAGCGTACATGAATTGAGCATTTCTTGTCTTGGTCGCCAAACTTACAGCCGAAATAAAGTTCGAAGCACTTGTTTACCAGCGGGGTCAAATTTCGTTATTGCGACTTGAGAGTCACCTTTCCACAGGTATAAGAAAAATAATTTGCACTATTGACACAGGTGCGAGGCATTTTCTTCCTCTGAATGACCGATACACTCTTATTTAACTAACCTAGAACAACATGCAGACCCTTCCCATGCTATCAGGACTCACTTTCGGCGACACAGGTGACAAGAATCAACGCAATTCTATGTAATTGAATATGATCCAATTGCTAATTTGCAAAACCTCACTCATTCTCTGGTGTGTTCCTTGACCTCTGATGCACGGTTCGGAATTCATTGCACTTTTCTCGATTTTATCTCACTTCCCCTGAATTTTATTTCAATCAATAAATGTGC
Organism: Thermobia domestica; assembly: GCF_964235325.1. NCBI lineage: Eukaryota > Metazoa > Arthropoda > Insecta > Zygentoma > Lepismatidae > Thermobia > Thermobia domestica. Next base: position 307,088,738 of record NC_137458.1, read on the forward strand.
AAGTTACTAAAATTCAACCATGGCAGAAGAAACCATTTTGTGGCGTCGTTACTTATTTTCAACGATTTCAGTAAAAGGGGATACTATGTTACAATAAAATTGAGCCTGATAGAAAAAAACTGATTTTATTTACGAGTTTAGCAACCTTAAACTAGTATAGAACACTATCCAGATATCTTGTGATAAAAACCTTCTTGAGCAGTGTTATCTACAGCAAAGGAAGAATAGATTTAGCAATAGAAAATTATAAAGTATATTTTCGACGAAGCAGGTTATTAATACATTTAGAAACGGTACATTACCTTACATTCGATTCTTCTGTGGAGTTTATAAACAAACGATCATTATAAATATCAATTGTTATCTAAGCAAAGTATTTCTTAATTTTAAATAAGGGGCGCTAATTTTTCTCATAAAATGTCAGCAAAGCGTTATTTCTTTATTTATAATTTTGCCCACTACATTTATGATTAAGAACACAATCAATAAAAGCTTATTCACTATGTAAGGATCCTTTTCTCATCTTGATGATTTTACATTGAATAGCTCAGTGCTTTCAATTTCAAGTGCATGAAGAATGGACCAGTAACAGAAGGGCTTATGAAATACGTCGTATGTTATGAGTACACGACAGTACTGGCAAGATGCTAGGAAACTCATATCTTGGTGGAATATTATCGAAAGTAGTGTGAAAAATATATGGAATCGAGAGAAGTCGGAAATTAAAATACAGGAAAATGGATGGAAACAAAGCATATTTAGAGAGTTGATAAATAAGGAAAGTGAAAATAGTGCCTCTGGCCCCATAACAGACTGGTGTGTCTTAGTTGCTTTCATTCTCTTTCTCCTATGCTTTTCCTGTGATCATGGAATAAATTCCTCCGTGCAAGAAACTTAATAAAAGCAGAAAATACATGTTTAAGAGGAAACTAACATTTTTTCAAACACTTGGATTTATAGATACTATTGAAATAAAATAAATACGTCCCACGATTATGCTGGCTAGGATAAAGGGAACGGTGTTGGTAAGAAATGAATGAAAAGGTGGAATGAAGGAGGCGGGAGAACTCCAAGAAAACCCACGTACACGGTGTGTCCACCACAAAGCTTACTTGGCGCGAGCTAGGATCGAACCAAGAGCCCTATACGCCAGAGGTGAATGCATTACTACTGTGCCATCGCGACCCCTTAAGGACATCATTGCAATCGATCACTGTGAAGCTGCTTAGTAGGTGGCATTTTTCATGCTACTTAGGAAATTTTATCTGAAAGGCGTGATGAAGCACTGAGCAATTCCATGTGAAATCAACAATTGACAGATAGACCCTTACAAATAACAGGTACTTTAATGTTCAAAATAGAATCACCAGTGTGCCAAAAGGTGGAAAGCTCAGATTGATTTCGAAGCCATGTTTGAAATTATATTTTCCCAATATAGTCACAGTTTATAAAACAAAAAATACATCCATGACATTTGTTCTATTGGCAGTTTTAGCTGGTTTAATAGATATACGACACTCTTTTGGATGTTGCTTTGAAGCTTATGCAAAACAGCTTACAGGAATTCCCGTGAAGCGTGATATTTTTTTATTTATATTATTTTTTTTTTCTAGATTGTAACCTGCCTCTTCCTTGATTCATTTGATACATTGTTATCTGTGGCATCTCTCATGCTGGTTTTCTATCTACTACTTCTCTATTTCCTTTGTCATCTGGTTAGTAGTAGCTCTGCAGGTTACGGTTATGCATTTTGTGTTTTGCATCGTATCTGAAACGTCAATTCATTCATTTTCTCACTCCTTCTATTTTTACGTTTTTTCTTAGTATTTAAATGTACTCCAGAAGGATATATATTACAAACATGAAAAACATAAAATAGTTGTGAGTGAATATATATATATATATATATATATATATATATATATATATATATATATAACTAGTTTCTCTTCTTTGTCTTCATTTAAAAATTCTGTTAATTTTTCGATGAATTCTTCGCAATTAATTTCCGTCAGTATCGAGTTAAAATACATATTATAATTCTGAGTTAAAATGTAATTAAAAGAATGAGTTATTGCTGACAATCAATAGGGATATCCTGTAAAAGATTGTTCTTGTCTTTGTTTCCTTTGCTCTAAACATCATTTCCTTATGCTTTGTTCTCTTTTTCATTTGATTTGTTGACACACTAAACACAAACACATCTGCAATGACACATATATTATGGCGATCATTAACACAAAGAGGAAATGAGGCTTAACGGTTGCACTTTTTTTCCCGCGAAACTTAATCTTGTTTGTAAGAAATTCCCACGTATTTTCATCAACAAAGCTTTATATTCTTTGTTAAAATAAGGTATGGCTTCTTTGTTATTTCTATTCTATTTTTCTTGTCGACATTTCCTGTAGTATATGTTTCACTAAGATCACAAATTTATTAATTTTATATATTCCTTTCTGTTGGTATCCTATGCCTTACGTTGTAGTTTATTTCTAATATCCATAATATTGTCATTTATATCGCGTTTCATCTAGCGTGCTGTATCATGTTTCATTACGTTCGAGATTTATTCTTTTAATATAATTAAATCTGAATTGACTATGTTTCTATGTTTTATTCTCTACTTTCTTTCCTTATTTTAGTTGTCGGAATATATTATTTCAATTTCTCCTGTTTCGTTAAATTTTCGCAGTTTCTTTGCCATTTTCTTTCGATGATTGCCTCCAGCTCTATTTTACAGATCAGAAGTTTTCCAATTATTTCTAAAATGTTTACTACTTCTTTGTTTTTAACGCAATTTCTTGCTGTAGTACAGCTAACAATTAAAGTTTGTCGAAGTTGGAGTTACAAGAGTGTTAGTTCTTTCCTCCAACATAATTGCTTTAATGTACAATATAAACGCACGAACTGTTTATATTTTCATAACTTTTAACACTTGCTCTCTATCTTCATTATATCTTCTCGCATATTTGTTTTATATTTTCCATGTAAAGGTACTTAAAGTAAAGTAAAAACCATCTCGTCTCTAAATCTTGTAGACATTCTCCGTGGCAAACCCGTTAGGGTACGTGGTTTTGGCGTGAGTTCATGAAGGGAGCTCTAATTTGTTCGGATTCCACGTTAGTCACGTGGTCCCCTCTTATATAGCTTCCACACTGAAAGTGACGTTAACTAAAAATCAACACTAAATGTTACAACACTTCTTAAACATTCTTATTCTTCATCCTTATAAACGAAAATCATTTCTTATTAAATTTATATAGATCTAGATAGAATTGAATTCAATTATATAGATCTTTGAGAAGTTTATTTCTGTCATTAACACAGAACTCAACAGTTGGATAATTCTCTTTTAGTGCATTATATTTAGTTCTTAATCCATCTTTAACTACACCACTTATAATATCTGTCCTATGTTTTGTAAATGTAAGTGGAAGAAATATTTAAAATTTTCGCACTCAAATAAAATTATCTTGTCAAACTTAGTATTTATATTTTCCATCTTTACAATCTGTATCTAAATCTAACTCACTCAGCCAATAACTGGTTTCTCTTCTAAGTTTTGAAATTTATTTAACAAACACTATCACTTGCCATTTTTATTATATACAAAATATTTAATTACAACCTTTATCGATAATAATCCTTAAAAACTACAACACATAAACATATTAAGATATGAAATGTAATTTATTTAAAACTGTTCTAATCGCTCTCATCCTTATACTTATAAGTAATATTTTTCTGATTAATTAAATTCGCATAAAAATTGCCTTATTAGCTTCAGCTTCTGCAACATCTACTATTTTTAAATCATTTCTGTCATCTATTGATACCTGTTTCCTCTTCCTACAATTAATCACATACATATTTCTATATTTAAGGAACTCATCTGGATCATAATATATTTCCTTATTTCCACAACTTATTCCCTTAAATGCAGTATAATCTTCATACATCTGAAAATAATCATTATTATCTATATCTACATTTCTATTTTCTTTAGGGATCGTCTAATTACGACAATTCTTAAAGTAAATGTATTTCATTTTACATTAATCAAATTCACTAAGATCCTGAGTCCGATTATCTTTTCCATCAGTTTGAAAATTTACAATTAGGAAATTAGTCATATCCAATTGACTAGAATTAAATTGATTAGTTAAATTAAATTCCAAGAAAGAACTATCTACATTCTTTTGCACACATTGATAAGTGTTAAACGAAAACATGTTCTTAATGTCTTTAAATATGTTTAATTGTGAATTGCTTTAATAATCTTATTCATACTCTACAGTTTTCATTGTCATCTTCATACCCTTTATTGTTATTTTACCATTATGAAGTGTTCTGCAGATGCTCCTGTCTGTATCTTCCATTTATAAAATTCATCATTATTACCATTAGCTACAAATAATGTATTTTTAATCCTCCTTTCCACATAATCTCTTTATAATCTTTGAAAGAGCCAGATAGTATACTTAGTGGATGTAAATTAGTAAAGTTCTTTCTCAATCCTAATTTATCATTTGTTCGAAAGCCATCCTCTTTTATGTATGATGCTTCTGGTTTAGAAACTTTAAAGCTCCTCCAGATGTAGATTTTATTCCTGGTAGATCAATTCTGTCTATAACACTTCCATGTTTTCTGACTCCTCTGCTAAAAAAGAGAAGGGAAAAAATATCTAGAAGTTTTATTGTATCACTAGAACCAAATTCTCCAACTTGAGCATCTGCAACTTTAAATATCATATGCCAATCTGCTTTTTGAGAGTGAATCAATCCATAGCTCGCATCAAAATCAAATTCAATGTGTTTCTTAGACCGATTCTAATTATTGAATGTTCTTCTGTTCCGTGTGAAACTTTTGAACTGGTAAACGTAAACACACACGATCTCGTTTATTATAAAGAAAATTTTGGGAAAATGTTCTTTATGCCTAGAAAACCGTAAAAATATTTTAAAAGCTACATAAAAGCTTTAATCCCCATCATAACTTCACTTTAGCATTCATAGTTATACCAATTCCAAATGGTAAAATTCTTTCTCCAATTGATTAGTCTTTAGTAAATACTCTTTTCCCAAGCCTATTTTCTAGTTCGTATCTACAATGTCTTGATCCTTTATTATCTCTGTAGTATATATGATGTTATATACAAGCTTCGTCTAATAGATTAATAAAACTTTATCTCCTCTTTCTAAGTTTTCTTGTAACTTGGTTCTCGGACCACAGTACTACATACCAGGAATATGTACCTTAAATGGAAATTTATTAATCAGATCGTTTAATAATCTTTCCTTTTTTTCTTATTAATTCAGAATCTTGATGCTAATGTGTTTAATATCTTTATCAAATAACCTGTATTTTTTTATCATTAAGAATAAATTGTGAAAGATTCTTATTAATTATATGCATAATAGCTACCTTCTCATAAAAATTATTTCCGTTTTTTTCCCTCTATATATAGCAATTAATCTATTTGCTAGGTTTTGAACAGACGTGTATCAAACATATTTTTTAAGAAGGTCTTTGTATTGATTAATCCTTTTACCAGGTTTAGGGGATTTCATTTTCATCTCATCCCAAAGAGGTTTAATATTTAACTCCGAAAATTGAATTAACTTTTAAGATGGATTATTGCCTTGATATATAGCATTACTAAGTAATATTATATGTTTATAGTTCTCTTTATGTTCCTAAATTCATTACAATCTTTAATTCATCAGCACTATCGTCTTGTATTTTAGATGTCAATAACATTGAAACATTCGTAGCTCTAAATATGTAACGAAAAACAAATATTACGCTCTATTTGTACTTTTTATCTCCAATTTTATAGTATCGAATTTTCTTAGAATCTCCTCTTAATCAAAAGCATGATCGTGCATGCCTTTTGTTCGATGTAAATAATTAGCAATTTTCTCAGAAACAGTAAACATAGATTTTAAAGTTAATATTATTTCAGAGATTGGAGATGTATTTCTGAAAATGTTATATTTATCAGGATCCTGTTTAAATATTGTTTGCTCAAACGACGGTTCTGATGGTGTTTTTGCGTAATATAAGTTCTCCTGAAACACTGGAACAATTCCTGTCATCAGATTTTTTTTCCTGTTTTTTAATCTCATTCTCTAAACTGCGAATATCATCAGTTGGTGTTTATTGTTGCTTTTTCTATTTGTCACACATTAGTATTATTTCTGTTTTACATATTTTTAAACTTTCAGTAAAGAACTTTCAACTTAAGATTGCTCTCAATTTTTTCTCATTTATTTATTTATTATAAAGAAAATCTTTGCACATTAGACTTGACGTTGAGTATGGAATTCAGACGTTGACGTTAGGGTATATGAATGTTGAACTTGCATTGTTTTGGGGATGTTTGAACGTTAATGTTGATGCTAAATTGTTATAACAATCTTAATGTTATTCTTATAATTTGCATTATTAATTTTCTCGTCATTTCTGTAACTGTAAAGCCGTAATCATGTTTCGAGAATATATATTTTTAAATTTATCATAAGACATTTCTGCTCCCACAAACGCATTATTCACATCTTTAAGAGTAGCATCATCTTGACAAAATATACGTAACATGTTAATGTTTTGCTCGTACTAATTGTTTTGCTACTTTGAGTATGATTGTGCAAGATCAAAAAAATCTTTTCCATGCTCTTGTGAAATAATCTCTAAAGTTGTTCTTGTATTTAAAACCATCATTAAACAGTGCTGCAAAGCTGTCTTTATATTCATGAACTGGAATAATAGTGTCATCACTGATGGTAATTTAAATTTTAAATCTCTTTAAATGGTTATTGTAGTTGTTGATATTTAAGTTGTTTCATGTTTTAGAATATATAAAAAATAAATTCATTATATCAAAGCATCACAAGATATTAGAAACACTAGTAGAATTTTGTATAGTCGTTCAAATTACGTATTTTGTACAAAATTTTAAAAGTTTTATACCTTTCGTTCGTTTGCTCGTCATAGTGACAGCTTTGGGAGCTGTAATTACAAAACATTCTCCCAATTTAATGTAATACGAATCTGAAAATTAATGTAATACATAAACATCTGCAATTGCATCGTACCTCTATTTCACCTATAAGAATTAGATGTTTATTCCATACCATAATATATGTACCTTGTATTTTTCTTGGGGTATCGTATATATAAATCTAGATACAATTGGTGATAGTAAAGCTAAGGGTTTCCTCTTGTTTAAAGAATAGACAAATATGTAAAACCCGCGATAGTTCTCGGTTCCATATTTCTACAAGATTTTATGTAAGAGTATAATAATAGACTCCAGGTATCATAAAATGTATCGTATAAATATCTCTCAACGCCTCACATTTTAGATCGGATGATTTTGTTACCTTACCTAGGTATTTTACGTCCTAGCGTTCGCATTTCTTACGTGTTCCTTAGTATTTAAATGCATTTGCAATTCCAAATTTATTGAATTTTTTTTTACAGCAGTCATATGCATACTCTTCCCGAAGAAGCATACTCTTCCCGCACTGGTCAAGAGTGTAGCAAGGAATTTAGTCGAAGTTCAAATTTGGAAAAACATAGGTTAATACATACATGTTCAGAACCTCACAAATGCCAAGTATGTGGAAAGGAATTTAGAAGAAAATCATTTTTAGTGAGACACATGTTGATACATACAGGTGAAAAATCTCATATCTGCCAAATATGTGGAAAGCAATTTACTCGCAGATCACATTTGGGAATACACAATATAATACATACAGGCGACAAACCTCATACCTGTCAAAAGTGTGGAAAGTTATTTAGTCAAAAGTCACATTTGGCATCACATATGTTGATACATGCAGGTGTAAAACCTCACACTTGCCAGGACTGTAAACGGGTATTTACCCGAAGGTCATCTTTGACATCACATATGTTAATACATACAGGTGCAAGACCTCACAAATGCCAAATATGTAATAAAGCATTTAGAAGAAAAACACATTTAGCAACACATATGTTAACACATACAGGTGCAAGACCTCATGCCTGCCAAGTATGTGGAAAAGAATTTACTCACATGTCAACACTTTTAAGACACAATTTAATACATTCACGTGAAAAATGTCATAGTGGTCGAAAGTGTGAAAAGGGATTTAACCAAACGTCATCTTTATCATCACATATGTCATTACATACAGGTGAAAAAACTTAAACTTGGCAGGAGTGTGAAAAATTAATATATATATTTTATATTATTATATATATATATTATGTTCGATATTTCCTTGTAGCTCCTGACCCTATCCACACCTTTACCTTTGCAGATGATACTCGAATGTGGGAAATCTATTCAGCTAATCAGTACTATACTTCAAGAAGCAATAGTTCTTTCTTACATCTTACTATAACAGACACACGCATTTCCGTCGCACGTACAGCGATATATTTGGGCGTTATCTTTGATAACCATCTTTCATGGTGTGGACATTTCAGCATTCGATAACTCTGCCGCAAAATAAACTAAATTTCTGATGAGATTAGTCGGCATTTTCTGTGGCCTTCATCAAACATCAGACTGTGTTAAACACTTACAAAGTCTTGTTGTCACCATACATACCGCATGGACACATGGCATGGATTCATGCAAGTGACCAATTCTACACCTTTCTTATGATCATTGAAAGGCATGGTTTATGCCTTGAATATTGCATCAAACTGCCTAGTCCTACCAGGCTACTCTATGATCGTATTCCGTTTCCACATTTTCTTCATTTAGAAAAACTGCGTACATGGAATATCACTACCCGTTGGACTCAATTCCATCCCATCCTTCGCAATATTATACGTACCGATGCCGTTCAAGATGTTCCACCCCGTCTAAAACCTACACCGCTTCAACACTTAGTTACACTGTATATTCTTACACATCCTGACGAAACTATAGACGATTTTCTATTAGCATATTAACCAGTAGATTTATCATCAAACAATTATCTATCTTTTGCATTTTAAATTGCACTAACAAGGACATCATAATATGCCTCACCATATGACGAGTCGCCCCGGCACAAAAATAAAACCCTTCACCTGTTTAATTAACCAGTAACATTATGTTAAGATGCCTGATTTGCACCATATCTTTCATCCCAACACACATATTGATAAATAATGAACTTAAAATCAATAACATTATTGATCAATTGGTGAATAAATAAATGAAATTGAACCTTTTTGCCCTTCCAATTTATCCTATATTTCCCTTACGCTTAACTCCATTCTAAAGGAAAGGTATTCCCTTCTACGGGTTCTTGCATGTGAAAAATGGTGTTATACCTACGTAATCAAAAAGTCTAGCCTGTCTTGTTTTTGTATCTTTATCAGTAAGGACCAGGTATTCCAATACGTAACTGTGAACATAACACACATAGTGCACTTACAGGATTGACGAAAGTTTTCGCTTTGGAAGGGTCCCTTGTCTTTTGATCTTCATCAAACTCATTTTTTCTTTCATATTCCTTTAGGCTTTGGCTCTAGGATTTCTTATCGTCATGGCACACTCTGGTAATGCTTCAGGACCATCGAATCTTTTTCCAGATACTACTATAAATATCGGCCCACATGTTCGCCAAAAAACACCACTTCCACTTCCACTGAAAATAAACCAATGTCGCAACCAAAAAACAGTTTTTAACTTCTTCTTGACTGATTACGATCCAAAATACAGCAGAGTGCGAGATATCTTTCAACAACTAGTAAAGTATGTTCCTCGTCCAGAAATACAAGAAATTATCAAGACGCGTCGGGGTATTATGAAATCGACCAATCCAAACTTCGCCAGCCACGTCCACAGCAAGGTTACTTTCGACATTTTTGGATTGCAAGCAAAAGGATCGATTTTAAGTTCGAGAGGACAAAAAACCCCAGCTCCAAAACGGCGTCCTTCATTGTTATCAGTTGACATTCGTGGTGTAGAACCTGATTTCACTGATGAAGAGTTTTACTCCAAATTACATTAAGAACTATCTCTCAAGCGTTGAATACGTATCAAAAACAACCAGGTTCCAACATACTTTGTCCGCGTTCTTACTTATCAACAACAGATAATCGACGAACTTCTTCTCCACGATGCATATATTTACCGGCGTCTTTACAGGGTGCAACCATTTCGCATACCAGCACTTCTGCTACTTAAATGCGAGAAATTTCAATAATACAATTCCCATTTGACAGTTGAGTGTCCCAACACCATCAAATGTGGCTACTGTTTACTTACACAACATACAAAAAGCTACCCTAATCTTAAGGAACAACCACATTCCGATCGATGTGGTGAGGAACTCCTTACCTATAGCTAAAAGTTTAAAGCTAAGCCTAAACCATATCCAGCGAAGCCAGAAATTGTGCCGATACGTTCTGTTGACACTTCAACACCTCCAGCAAGTTTGCTACGGCTTTGAAGATGTATTACGCTTTCGTATTACTTCTTTTTTGATCACAACCACATCCTGAATGAGATCATGTAAGCTGACAAATTATTGTTTAACTTACAAATTCGTGCTACCTATTCCAGATCTACAGTTTACTTTCAAATTCAACCGCTCGAAGTTAGATTTAATATGGGTACTTCTGCAGCTCACAGTTGACGAGAAGAACCCTAAAACAGGGGCAGCGGGGAAAGGTTAACGACATAGTCAAGTCTATTTTCGGTTTCTGAGGTGTGGTCTATACTTAGATGTCGTCTGCCACTCCGGGTAAAGTTACATGTGCTACTCCGGGGTGTCATTTGAAACCCCCGTGCGAAAAGTGGGCAAGCCTATAACTACGTCACACTACTTCTGCTAGGGTTCTTATCGTCATCTGTGAGCTGTACATATATTTGTATACTACGTATCATTATGGCTTATAAGCTAGTTTTTCTTACCATTCAATCACTCTTAACACATCACTTGCTCTGTACATAACTTTTTCAATAACGACAAATTGGAGCCATTGTACTTAACGAAACGTAGTCGTACACATCTATTCTTTTACTTTCCGAAAAATGACTTACTCTGACACAATGCTCTATCTGGTCCACGAAGCTACGGATGGTTCCACTTCCGCTCACACTCCACTTCCCCAGTATAGTGTCACGACTATTTACTTTCGAGACCGCACTGTCACCTTTGTCACCATATATTTTCATCCAGGTAAAGCACTAAACTACGACTTTCGATACATCGATTCTACTTTTAAGCACTATGTTATCACAATGGATCTAAATATTGATAGCCGGTCACAGCGTGACAAAGATAACTCTCGAATTTCTGCATACTGGAACAGTTGCTGTGTTCTATCTTTTACCGAAGCCTACACGCAATACTACTACTGATGTCATCCCATCAATAATTCCCTCCCAGAGTATACATATAGGTGACTTGATTCTCTAGGTAGTGATCATGTGCCTATCAAACTCACACTTCATTCCTGTCCTTTCTCACAACCTAAATTACCTCCTCAGAAAGTATTCTGCTACAAGCGAGCTGACTGGGAGCAATATTGCTCCGATCGAGACACTGTTGTGAGTACACTACTCATGCGAACTACACAATATGGTCTTGATCACAAAGTCGTTGCTCTCGCTGAATCTATTCAAGATGCAGCACATCGTTCTATTCCAACAACAAAAATACAATTACATAAACCAAATTGCCTCCGCATTATTTACCTTTCATATCTGCTTCTTGTCGAGCACATTGTGACTATCTAGCTACAGGTAACCTTGAATCACTTCTGCTCCATCGCTAATATCTTAGAATTCCGCACAACTGTATTGTTGCAAATAAGAAACGACATTGGATTCAAACTTGTGATACTCTTGCAGGTGAATCATACTCTAGTAAATATTGGCGCAAATTTCATCAACTCACCGGGACACTTTTCCGCACACTACACCCCATTGTTCACAATAATCAGGATGTCATCACTGATATGGATACAGCTAATATATTTGCTTCATTTCACCAAGATATTTTTACACCTCTCCCAGGTTGGTATACATCACAGGCCCCTACAAACTTCAATAGACCGATGTAGAGATCTAACTTCTGCTTATCTAATCCCATCTATGAATCACTCTTTTTAACCCAATAATCAACTTACCACTCCGATCCAACTAGACGATATTCGCCAAATACTAATCTGCAAACGCGACACTGCTGCAGATTTTGATTCTGTTACGTATGTTCTCATCAGGCAAGTGCCGCCTTCTTTTCTAATTCTTCTCAGTACCATATATACTTTCATTCTGCAAACAGGATTTCTTCTATTGATTGGAAGTACTCAAAAGATTTTCTATTTGCTAAACCTAAAAAAAAAACCTCCTTCTGACGTACAATCTTATCGATCTATTCACCTCGCTAGTTGCCTCTGGAGACCTCATTTTAGTACGCTAGGTCAATTACTGCTAGTATTCATAGCTGTATATAATCAACACAACACAGGTTTTCTTTCTTGTCTAGTAGCCTTTGATCTAGAAAAAGCTTTCGACAAAGTCTGGCACCCTGGTTAACTATACAAACTCCATTACTATCTTCTACCATCTTCATATACCATATTCATACCTTTCTTCTTTTTTGGGCGCGTTGCATATATATCTCTATTAACGAAACACTCTCTTATCCGATCTTCCTGCAATCTGGCGTTCTTCAAGGTTCATCACTTTCTCCTCTGTTATACCTATGGTATATTGCCGACTCTGTTGTTCCAAATAACATAAATATTTTTCAGTTTGCTGGCAACACCGACATTTTTACGACGGCAAACACAGTGCAATCCGTCATCAAAATCATGCAAACAACAATTTACGTCTTCGTTCACTGGTGTAATATAGGGCGGTGAATATTATTTCTACTAAAACTCGGGCTATTGTTTTCCTGCCACGTAGAAGCCGTTCACGAATATATAGGAATCCAAGTCGATTAAAGACTCGAGTAGATCATACACATGTCCAGGCGCCAAATACTCTTACTTATCTTGGTGTCATATTTGGCTGCAAACTTACCTGAACTCCACACCTTACCAAGATTATACGCGAAGCGTAAAATCGGCTCAACCTTTTCAAGCGCTTAGTTGGTACAACCTGGGGGTTAAAAGTATCAACAATACTTAATTCATACAAGGCCGTTATGCGCAGTACATTGACATATGGACACATTGCCTGGACATCAGCACCGTCAAAATTCTATCAAAAATTGGATATGCTAAAGCGTCATGCTTTACGCCTAGCACATCGCATCAGGCATCGCATCGCATCCGACACGGTTACTTTACGAGTTGATTGATTTTCCACCTTTATTCCATTCTCTCGTACAGCTTCGTACCTACTCGGTACGTTTGCAAGCTAACTGACTTGCAGTTTCCCATGTTACTTCATATCCTACGATACGATCGGCATCACGATGCACCCTCAACTTAAGTCAATACTCCCCTATAATACTTCATGACTCTTGATCATTTGCAACTAGATGATGCTGTATCTTTCACATCTACCAACCGCGCGAACTCTCATCCTTCATGTATGCACCGTAACTACCTATTAACATAGACTTCCTCTGTTTTCATCAGTTCCTGAATCGCCCCAGGAACAGAAGATAACTTGCATTCGTCAGTACTAACAAATCTTTGTGGGGTAGCGTTCAGAGCACTGCATCTTATCTTCATCTACTTCTTTGCCCATTGCAACCTGTTTTAAATTCACTCCAGTTTTGCATTCATCAGAACTCAATACGGCATGCTAATAAATGTATTATATTCTAAATATTACTGTTGCACACATGGCCTACCATTATTCTGCTTGTACCTCATTATATGTTATTTTTCTCCCTGCAATGACATCTCTTCATGTATATGTACCCAATAAATTAGTAACTATAAAATATATGTACTCCTCTTAGACAATCTAAATTTAAGTACAACCTAACTTTTATATATTTAACACTTATCCGAAGAAAGGGTAAAATCCTTAAAACGGGACGACGGACCAGAAAACTATTTGGTGTTAAATTAACTTATAAGTAACACGTTAAAGTGGTAGTTATTTTGTGTTTTAATCATGTATTGGTATAAGACTTTCAGGGTATAAATACCAATGCAATACGCTGTTGGCAAAAATGAGAGTAGAGGATTAAAAGCGGCACCCAAGTGTCCATGTGGCAGGTTTATTGCGGTTCTAGTGGTTTCAAGCAGACACTGGCGGTTACAGGGAGACCACATGCCTGCTTAAGCCAGCACTAGCGGTTCAGGCTAGGAGAAACGGCGAATGCCGCCTTATTATCGCCATGACGGTAAAATTGATGCATGTGTGTAATTTTGTAACGGGACCGCCGCTTTAGCCGACATCGGTGCACCAAATTTTCGAAGTCAGGCCACCGCGGTTGATCCGACTACGTCTTGCACATGAGTGCTACTAATACTAATAATTGTATTCTTATTATTTGTTTCAGGGCCGCGAACAGTATGTTGGCAATAATACAGGACATAGTATGGTATCAAATCACTATCTTACGATGTAATATTAATACTTATGATAACAATAGCAATAATAATAAATTTTAAAAACAGTTAAAAGAGGAGCACTAATACACAACACAATGTAGATAAAAATCAATTAAAAATAATAATTACTTGGCAAAGTTCTAAAAATTGTCAAGATCTCTGTCCATGTGAAACAATGAAAAGCTAAGACCTGCAGTCTTAAAATTACATTTTACCTTGAGCTCATCCGTGGCTGAACGGTTAAAATACGCGCCTTTGTCTGGGAGACCCGGGTTCGATTCCTGGCGGGAGCTCATGTGGTTCGGATTCCACGTTAATCAGTAGGTCCACGTCTCATATAGCCTCGCTGCTGAAAGGGACGCTAAACTAAAATCAACTCAACTCAACTCAACATTTTACCTTAATGTTTCTAAACATTATTGCTTAAAAACTATGAGTCAGATCTCATAAAATTTTAACTCGCTTAATACACTAAGTCTAAATTCATGTGTTTCAACAATCTGTCAATCTGTGTAATAATAATAATAATAATGTATTTTGAAGGTCAGTGGTAGCTCAAGCCGTCAAACCAATATACGTTACTGGCGAGGAGAGATCAAGTAGGCTCCTTTGTACGTTCCATGGTTTTAAATCATGCAACAAAGTTCATTCGCAAATAGTTCAATAGTTTTGTGTATGCCTCTGTACTGAGTTTACATAAAATTATTTTGAAAGTTGTAGATCATCTCTTGCCGCTATCCTCCTTTCGCCAGAGAAGAGAAATTGAGGTATGTTTTTATATATATATGTACGTGGTGGGTCCAGTAGATCTAATCTACACATCATCATTGTTACGAAGAATACAATCTATTATATTGTTTTCTTTCTCCTCGACTCAGCTCAATATCTATGGTTTCAGGATTTCCCTCTTCTGTATTCTATATTTTGGAGTTGGTATACTTTACAAGTGTTTCTAAGAACGCGGGCTGCACCATTAGTGAAATGACTTCCATCTAGAGTTCCCGTCCTTGTTGACATATCATACAAAATTTCCTCATACGATATGTACAAGATCGTACAAGATTGTAATTGTAATATATGCAAAGGGAGAGAGAGTAATGACAGAGAGTGAACTAGACTACTTGACAATAACAGAGAACCGTTCGGTTTATCATTCTAAAGGTGATTTTGTAATGTTCAGCACACTATCTTAGATTCAATTCAGTTTCTTTAGTACAGTAGATTCACTAATGGCAAATTCTGAACAAAAGTATTGATATACGGTTACGTACGTTAAATACTACAATCTAGTGAGATGTGTACCATATCATACTCAACGAAATAAGGTCCCGTTAGAAATTTAACACTACACAAATAAGTAAGAAGTAGTATAGTTGTAATTAGTAACTATGTAATATACTCAGGAGCACAATAGTTTGCATTATTTCATTACATTACACACACATTTTAATTTCAATATTGTGCTTATGAAGTGATTGAATGAAATAAGAAAACATCAACCATTGATTAAGAGATTGGCACATTTGTGGCATCTAATTGAATAATATTAGCAAATTGAAGAGCAAAATTCTAACATGAATGGAAAAGAAGATATGCCAATACATAAATTGTGGTAATTACATAGCAAGACAGCCTTGTTTGGTTGTTTACAAAGATAAATGAATGATTACAATTTAGTCACCCCAAGTAATTAGTAATGAGTAATTAGTAATGTCAACTATTAATGGGTTTTAAATAGAGATCTCTACAGTTATATAGCTCGTACAGATTTGGTTACATAAGTATTCGAGATGTCAACAAGGGTTGAATTACTATTATTGACTACCATTGATTTGTTAATTTATTATAATGAATTTCCAATATTTAAGTTCATGTAGATTCAAGGGGGGATTACCTTCAAATTGTTCATATTATGACCTTGAATTTTAATTTATCTCTCTACTGTAGGTTATATTATTTTAAGCTTGACAAAACAAAACAAACGAATAACACTTCAATAATGAGTTTACTCGCAGCCGTTGCCTTGAGTGTAAAGGTCATGAATTTAAAATTTATTGGAACCCTGTTTCGTCTTAAGTAATCCTCCAAAATAATGAATAATCCTCTCCCCTTTCTCTATTATGTACTTTGTGTAGACAATGGAGTGAAGAGAGAGGATTGTCGCTCTATAATGAAGGGGGATTGAACCCGATGATTACTTGCATTCGAGAAATAAACCGTATCCTTAATACAGAGTTTATATCAACGTATCCAAGGGGCTATCCTACTATGGCCATGATGATTGAACAGGCACATATAAAAAAAAATATTTTTTTGTTGAAAAAAATGCAATTTATAGCAGAGAGAAGATTATTTTAACCAATATTCTGAGTCGCGTCTAAGATAGACCACAGTGCGCTGATACGTATTTCCTGTTTACGCATTAAAATGCTATTATAGGAACTTGTGTGAATGCAGCGTAGAGAGTTGCGGCAATATTTCCATCTGTAAGTATGAGTTGTAAACCAAGATAGGGTATTACATAATTCTACAACTTATATTCCTTCAAGCTGTTTATGCGCTATATCAATATACTAGTGAAAAAATGTGGGGATGGAACGTTTTAATTCTTACTAATGTTAGCAAGTGAACCCATAACGCCTAATATGGGTTGAAAATATGTTTTCTGTTATTCGATTCGCGGCTGAAATTTATTAGTGGAGATCCGGTTGGGAGTTGGCCGGAAACGTTGATTCGTATCGAAGTGTAATATTGTTCTTCAAATATTCGATCCTAGGAATTCAGAAGGTATGCCACGTATGTGGTGTACAGTGTAAAATTTGGGTGGCGTTACAAGGAACAAGGGCATTTATTTAGTGCAATCCTACTGCAGTTTTAAGGTGAAAAAATTGTTGTAGAATTAGAAACGAAAGGATTAAAACGAGTACAAGAAAAGGAAAGTTTCGTTAACCAGGTAAGTAGATAGCCATTGTCTAATGTCTTTTCCTTAGTCCTACCAAGCATCATATATAATAATACATTAGTGATACTGCAGGTGCTCCAGGAATACTATTTTTGAAGGGTGAACTTATCCTTGTAAAAAAAAAAGCCAGTCATCCACTTGTCCGTCCAATAGCTGCTTCATATGTCTGAAGAATTAACCAATTTTAGAAGTATCCCCTTCCAGTGCTCGCCGTTAATTTTGAACGAGGCGCCTCTCGAGCCGTAGTCAAGAATTACTCATGAAAAGACAATTGAAAATATATTAATTCATAATCTTATAAGCTCTTTATAACAACTAAATAAACTCTATTTAACAAATCCAAATCATTAATACATAACAATAACTATTAATCACCATTAACGAATTTTAATACTTTAATACTTAATAATAACCTCTATAACAGCACAACACAATTAATAGAATGGATAGATAGTAAGGAAGTATAATTTATTTTATATTCTTATATTGTTATTTTATATTCTTGTTCACCCCTTGTTTCTCTTTTTCTTGCATCAGTATGAAAACGTTGGTAGTATAATCTAAAAATTGCATGCTTAGCCGCATAATAATGCATTTGTCTGTTCATTTGTCATATGTGTGTCCTTGTTCTGCTGATAGCGAGTCGTTGGAATTTTGTGATGATAAAGTCTTCAATTTTACGTAATGATTTGTTACATAAGATTACGTAATGATTTGTTACATAAATGTTTGCATGCAAGTTATCATAATGGAATAATGGTGTAATGAATATAGAATTAGAATTTACTTTTGTTTCTTAAGCATAATAATAGACTTTCTCTTTTTTATAAGTCTCTTAGAAAAGTTGTAAATAGATAAAAGGAATTATTCCGCAATTGATATTAGGCAAACCCCTGTTCATAGGATTAATTATTTATGGTGTTATTTGTCTATTTACCTAATGAAGAGTCTACCTGTGCCTTTTAATAATAGAATTTGTATTAAGAGATAATAGGGGTCTGTCGTCGGGTGGAAATGAGAATACATTTTAAGTAACTTGATTATACTTAGAACTTGTGGCAAAACAAGCTTTTATCTGTATAGAAAGGAACTAGATTATTACAAAATTACTTTATTTTCTTTGGTTAAATACCACTTTGTAGCATATAAATTAGTGCGATAAAATTTATTAGATAATGAAAAATGGATTGAATTTCTTGAATTTTACGTTCCATGATTATGCCGGTTAGGCTAAAGGAGACGGTGGTGATGAGTAATGAATGAAAATGATGAAAGGAAGTGGGAAGAAACGGGAGAATCTCGAGAAAACACACGGTGTTTGTCCACCATAATTATTACAATAAGAACACTAATGGGAAGATCTTAGAATAACAAGTTAACATAAAACATCAGTACGTTGAAGAGGAAGGAGGCACTCATCGACATTCAATGACATTTAAGAAGACACATTCACTGGCCGTTAAAGGTACTTCCGGAACAATTTGGGAAAATTTACGCCAATTGTTCGGGAGCGCCGGAAGCAGAAAGTGAAACTATGCCATAGATGTTTGCATGATGTAACGCCCGGCCTAGTGTGTGGATGGACCCTGACAGTCTGTAATGGGGTTGATGGCACTATGTTGATTACTAATAACTTCCGTTAGGGGCAACCCTGACTCTAACGTGATTTTAATTCAAATCCGTTAAGCAGGGGTGTCCCTGGGAGAATGTTGTTAATTCAGCTCGCATGTTCTTATCAAGTGGATGTGGATGTAGAGAGGACTGAATAATATCACCAATTAACACCTACACATTGGAGCAGGACTTAAAATGCATGAAGCCTGGATAAATGTAGAATTAGAAGGAATGTAGCATGTAATGCATGAGCAGTGTAATATGTAGTATTGACAAAACTTGTCTGATTTCCTTTCACTTTTCTTATTATCACATATATTTTATTCTCAGTTACATATAACGCAAAAAGTTTTATGCATGTTCCATGTACATGGTATGTGGTGTTGACTGTTGTTTTATTTGTCACAACTTCATATTCAGTAGTGTACTCAAGGGAGTTATATCAATATGTGTGATAACATATATATGCAATATACTATTGGAATATATGAGTAATATACTAATTAATAAGCTAATCTAAATGTAACTGAACATAGTGTTCTTATGTAAAATATGTGAATGATGTCAACACTCTATATATATTACACATAAGGAGTGATAATGACTCGACCTTTGCTTAAAATCATCATAAACTAATAGCATCTTGTGCAAGAATATGTATCGACAATGTGCAAAAATATATAATAATCTAACCATGTCACTAAATAACTACTATATATACATATACAAATAAATCTAGCAATTATATAACGTTACTTCTAAACTTCTAATGATAAAACAACGGTAAATCAATATTAAATTAACAACACAAGGATAAGTCAACATTAACCTGGAACATAATTTGCGCAACTAGTCTCTCCCTTTTTCTGTTTATCAAGAGTAATATACCTATTATTAAGTACTAATAATATAACTATATTATCATCTGTAATCAAAGTTCATCTGTAATCAAGCAATATAACGTTCATAATAGTATATTAATAAAAGGTAGTAAAGCGCATAACTCAATAACATTTGATAGATTCAGATAGTCAGCACAGGTAAGAGTCAGGCTGTCTGGGAAATGGAAATCACTCTTAGGATTGACGTTTCATCCAACCTAAAGCGGTTAGAGTAAGAACACTCGTACGCAGAAGTGCTTTCCTGGAAGAGGTTACTGTGGAGCACATATTCCTTATTAGCCAGTGAAACAATAATGTTTTTTGCAATTTTTTTAACCTAACTACAATAGCTAATTTAGGGATAACAATTAGATAACAATTTAAAGGTCAATTGGCGAACAATATCAAAGGGCAATACCATGCTCACTCGAGAACGGAAGGCTTCCTATCCGAGGGCATCCTAAATTCTTTAAATTTTCAGCTTTGATTAAATAACTTTAGAATCCATTTAATGTTATTAATTTTCCTTGCAGTATAAGTTGCTATTTGGTGTGGGTAAAGTGGAAAGCAGTTCCTTTACTGCTGAAAAAAAGATCCCATCAGAATAGAACCATTCCAAACCATGAATATAAATGGTCTGAAAGTGAATACGTTTTCATAATATGCACCCTTGAGAAAATAAAAGGTATTTATAGTAACTACTGCCTTGTAATTAGCAATGATGAATGAACTATGCCTATTAATGGATGTTAATTAATTATTAATCTTATTATTGTTTCCAGACTTGACCTAATTTCAATAGTAGAGCATTAATCTCAATTAGTAATGATAGGGATTTTTATATTTTAGAACCACTTCTTTTTAAAGTAATGCACTTCATTGCATACAAATTATAGATAAAGATTGTTGTGCTGAGAGTGTGTGCTGATAAGAGTTGAGTAAGGAAGTAGATAACTTACTTCCGATATGCAGAAACTACGCAAGAAAACACTATTACATAATAGCAGATAATACTGTTATGAAGTAAGATCGTTGAGAAAAGAAACAAGGTTTGATTTAACAAATATGAAGTATATCACAATATTTTATTTAACAAGTATGAAATATATTACAAAACATATACTTGCTTAGAGACAGAGACCTTTAAAAACGGTACAGAACGTTGCAGGATCAGGCCGGAAATAAAAAAGTAAAGGGGAAAGGAGTCCTTGCTTCGTAACAGAGTACTATACCTAAACTAAACGCAATGTTAACTTGAGAGCCGCATCACAAGCGCATTAGTACATGTCGGCGCGCGAACCTTTTCACAGGGAAGCCTTTGTATGTGTGTGTGTGTGTGTGTGTGTTTTGGTTTGGCTCTCAATCGCCAGGGTTTCAACTGGCGCTGCTCTGGGTTTCAGTTGATATGGCAGAGCTGTGATTTCTCGTCCTTTTCCTGCCGCTTACGAAAAATATGTTTCTTGGTCTATTTGTTTTAATAATTCATGAAAACACGACAATAATAATAAATGTATTGGAAATTCGCACGTCATGTATTTGCAGTCCTCACAATTAAAACCTGAGACCATGAAAACTATTTTGCTTATTTATTTCAATTGATTAAGGTAAGAAAGGATAAGAAATGAAGTTATTCTCATATATCTACCTGGAAAAGGTCAATCATAAACAGAAACATACCAGCAGCCACCTTCCCACATAATAAATTAAAAATACGATTTTTTTCTCAAAGCACAGCAACTCTACATTGGCACTGAGTAAACCAGCAGCGAACCGGCAACAACCATATCAACAATTTCTTCAATAGTTTTGTCTGCATATTTTTCTCTTAGTCGAGCGTACACATTGATGACAATTTA
Source organism: Thermobia domestica (assembly GCF_964235325.1). Classification (NCBI taxonomy): domain Eukaryota; kingdom Metazoa; phylum Arthropoda; class Insecta; order Zygentoma; family Lepismatidae; genus Thermobia; species Thermobia domestica. Next base: position 307,110,571 of record NC_137458.1, read on the forward strand.
CTTTGCTTGACTATAAAGAGGTTTCCCTTCCTCGTGTTCGCGATAATACTGAGAAGATGATAATTCGGATTCATTCGTATTTTCAACTTTGCGCTTAACACTCTCCATGGTTTCAGTTTCAGTACACCCACGTACCCACTCTAATGCACGTGCGAAGACGATATTTGGCAGAGCAGTGTTACTCTCTGCACAAAAATTGCAGAAGTTACATGTGAGTCCCGTTCTTTCTTTTGTTTCATTTATCAACAGGCAAAGAAGTTTCTTACGGGATAGCTACTTTATTTAATTTATATATCATAAAAATATTAAGCCATTTCTTATCCATTGTGGACGGTTTCTAACGTTGATCAATTAACTAATTTTACTGGTCCTCTGTTTTTGATATAAGATTTTTCAAGTTTATAATCTTGCAACACTTGCAAGAGACTCGCATCTTAGCTTCCGGCTTTTCACTTCTCTCTTTCCGATTCTGAGTCGTGACGTCATTTTCATAACCCGTTACTAATAAATCTAGTGCCTTTTATTTTAAATATTGTTTCTGTATTGGCATTTTTATATACTTGAACACAATTAGCTCTTTGAATTGATCTCCTAAGTAATGTTTTACGTGTGTAATGTGAAGAACTATGTAATGTGCGCGGAGTCCCCTGAATTGAACTGAGTATCTCGGCTATCAGGATAAGGTCGCGGCGAGTATACATTCATGCCAATCCAAAAACATAAAAAGGCCGCACGGTGGCTCAGTGGTAGAGCGTTCACCTCCGGTGCTTGGGGTCCCTGGTTTGATCCCAGCTCGTGCCGTGTGGACTTTGTGGTGGACAAAGAGCGTGCTCGTGGGTTTTCTCGGGGTTCTCCCGTTTCCTCCCTCTTTCTTCCTTCCACCATTTCAATCATTTCTCATCTTCACCGTCTCCTTTAGCCTAACTGACATAACTGGGACGTAAAACTTAAAGATTTCATTTTATTTTCATTTCCAAAAAAATAAAGAGGGGGTACACAGGTATTTCGGGGCTACCTATAGTGCCCATGCAAACAGTGAATTGTGAATTGTCATCCATCTGCAGTATTTGTAATACAATGATGTATGTAACTATAATACTTTTTATAGAATATACTATAATGTTGCATTGCATTAATACAAACAAAGCAAGACGTAATTACTTACGACCAACGACAATTTATAGAGGCATTATCTGTAAAAGAAAGCAAAACATGATTATACAAAATTAAGATTGTTGTTGCTCGTGTTCTTTTCTTGTCTTTGTTTTTGTTTTCAAACGACAACTTCTTCGTTCTCACTGCTTCATTATCTAATGCTCTAGAGTAAAATAATACTAATAGAATTATGGAAACGTACACCTCTCTGCTATACGAGGACGAAGCATACAGTGATTAATGATTGGTTATCTTACGATATAAGGAAATATAAATTATTATATCAGTCCCTTTTATATATTTCTATTTCCTTAGCTATCTCTTCTAACTAATAATTACCTGCGCAGAAATTTAAACAGTAAAAGGAAAGAAAATAAAATTAAAAGAAATACAATGAATAAGATAAAAAATACCAATGCTCTCTTATTTTTGAGTTTTATCTATGGATCTTACACTTTAAGAGTTCAATTTTTATCGCTAATCTGTCTATCACGGCTGGCCTCTATTATTATAATGGCCTCTTATACCACGGCCTCTATTACTATAGAATCATTGTCCTCCAAGATTTATCAGTACACTCTGTCGAGTGATTTTAACTTGGGTTGACTATATTTCACATTATGGAGTTCCAGGGGAGCATCAAGGAAGGCACGTAAACCTGCTTAAACCTTAGCAGATCCATTCAACTTTAGTCAATCAACTTTATTTATACACAACCTGGCTCAAGAGTAAGATATTTTCCAACGCGCGGGGTCCAAACCTTCTAATATTTATCGTTTTCACTCATATTAAAATCTAGTTTGTTACATACTCTTTGAATTTCAAAAATAATTCGAAAAACTTTCATGAGATGTTTTCTTCCATCTTGCCAATCAAGGCAAGTGGTTCACTAATCTCAAATGAGGCTGCGAAGGCAAAAGCCTATCTGTACCTACAAAATACAAAGGCGTATCCTGTTTTTTTTATTATGCTCTCTTTGTAATTCTCATTAATGCGATCCTCAATCCTTCGAACGATAGTTTTCCCTTTAGCAAATAATATAACTTTTGTATTTCTAACCACTTCTCTCTTTTCTTTCTCTTGGTATTTTTCTTTGTTCTGTCTGGTCATTTGTCTGTCTGTCAACAAGGAAGGTAATACCTACTTAAGGAATCAGTTTCTTTCCTTAGTATATACATATTCTTGCTATTTTCTTTTTCGTGTGTGTGTAGCAGGGTTTCCGACCATGCATGGATTTTAAAACCATTTTGTACTTCTCTAAACTACTCTTTCCTCTATTTATTCCTTCTATACATCTAAATATTTTTTACTTTAATTGATTGGGTACCCATTTACTTACTTAATTGTTTATTTAGGTATTAGTATATCATTTCTTTCAGAAAGCCTCCATCAACATTGAATTTCACGTTAGAAGTTCCTACGCCTATCGCGATAACTTAAACATTTATTTATTTATTTTTATATGAAATGATCGACAAATTCGATCAGGTTTGGAACTAGAGAACTTGGATAATATAATTTCGTTCGTTCAACATTAACTTTCTTCAAGATGCACAATGCATACTTTTAGGAAATATCCCCGGCTTAGTTACCAAATTTGTAATGAGGACTAAATCATATTCTTCATACGTATAGCCTTTCCTATGTTTGTCAATTTTGGCTTTTTGTTTTTACTGCTGACTAATTAAGGCCTTTTGACCTAATTTCTTTATACGACCAAGATTCTTTTTCACTAGTTTTCCATACATTGTTCGGCATTGAGTCTCGAGTTCGATACCTAATTCAGCCTTTTTACCAAACACCAATTCAAAAGGAGAAAAAGGATGGTGTTCTGTTTCGTAGTGTTATAAGAGTAACAAGCAGTTCTAACAAATAGAAACCAATCTGTCTGAGAAGTAGACACATATTTCTTCAAATAGTTTGCCAAAGCTTGATCATATTTCTCCATTCGTGAATTTATTCTATGATGGTAATTAATACTAAACTTTTGATGTATACCTAGTACAGTCATAATTTCGCTAGTTACTTGTGTGTGGAATTTAGAACCAAGGTCTGACAATATATGGCGGGGTGGACCAAAATAACAAATAATATCCTCTAATAAAAACTTTGCAACATTCTTTGCTGTTATTGTTTTTAATGCTCGTGCCACTACATAGTTTGAAAACATATCAACAGCGGTGATGACGTACTTATAACCATTAGAGGGGGCAGTAGGCCAAAAACCTCCAAATTTAAGTTATGGAAAGGAGCTATTGGTTTAATTGGTTCATGCAACCCTAATGATGTAGTGGTTGAGTCCCTGCGTTCTTGACATTCGCGACAAGTTCTGATAAAACCTTTAATATCAGCTCCCATCCGAGGCCAATAAAATCGCTCATTGACACGAGAAAACACTTTGCTCTCTCCAAGATGTCCGCCTTCTAGACATGATGTATGGATAGCATATAAAATTTCAGGGATCATACATCGTGGAACACATTGTTTTAAGTCGTTATTGGCTTTTAGATATAACACCTCGTCTACTAATACATAAGGACGAGCCTCATTATTAGTAGGATCAGACTTTACTAATTAGCGTGTTCTACCAAAATATTCGTCTTCTTTCTGTGCCTTGATTACATCAGTCGTGTCAATCTTCATTGTATTTATTCAAAGTCCTTCTTCGCGATTTGCGTTCTCTTCCTCACTTAGAGCCTGCGTAGGAAATCTGGACATGCAATCACTATGACGATTAGAGGGGTTGCCTTTTATTGCTTTAATAGAAAAGTTGTAAGATTGTAACCTGATTAACCAACGAAGGTGTTTTCCTTTTAGATTTTTCATGTTCCTTAAATAGCAAAGACAACAACTGTCTGTAAATGCAGTGAAGTGAGGCACTCCTATTAAGTATTCATGGAAATGTAGTACGGCTTGTACCAAAGCCATGGTCTCCTTTTCTGGGATCGTTCAGGACTTCGCTTCATGGTCTGAGATTTTTCTGCTATAATAAGCAATCGGTTTCTTCTCTCCGTTCTTGATTTGCATTAATACGGCGCCAATTCCGTATTCACAGGCATCTACATACAATTCGGTAGCATCGGCTTCAGGATCAAAGATGGCTAATACAGGGGCAGTAACGAGCTTCTCCTTTAAGATATTAAAGACTTGACGTTCTTTATCCACAAATTGAAAGATCACATCAGGCTTAATCAAATCTATTAAAGGCTTCGCGATAACTGAAAAGTTCTTAATAAATCTTCGATTATAACTAGTTAGTTCAACAAAATTACGTACGTCACGAACTGTTTTTGGTTCGGGAAAGTTAGTGATAGCCTCGATTCGTTTAGGACCTATCTTAACTCCTTCGCGTCCTACGACGAAACCTAAGATTGGTAGTTCGGCATACATAAAGTGAGATTTTGAGGGATTTAATTTTAGATTGGCTTCTCGCAAACGAGTGAATACTTTCCGAAGTCTATCTAACTTTTCGTCTATAGATTTTCCACAAACAATCAAGTCATCCACGAAGCATGCCATAATATTAAATTTTAACCCTGCAAACACTTTGTCGATCATTCTTTGAAATGCTAGGAGAAAGTGGAGAGACCTTTTGGGACCACGTTAAAATTAAACAAACCGGCACTACAAATGAATGCAGTTTTCAATTTATCCTCTTCCCTTAAGGGAATTTGTAGAAATTCAGATCTGAAGTCTATTGAGCTTATGAATTGAATATTTGTGAATAAATCTATCAGATCGTTAAGTGATGGAAGAGCGTAACTGTCAGGAGATATGACGGAGTTCAATTTTCTATAGTTCACTATGAGTTTCTTATAATTATCTCTCTTATTAACTAAAACAACTGGCGACGCGTATGAAGACCGACAACTAGAAATGGTGTTTTGTTTAAGCAAATTCTCAATCTCTTCTTTCATGGCTCTTTTTGTCTCTAAGGTCTTTCTGTAGGGTGGTGAAGATACAGGAATGTTTGAAATTAATTCTATGCTAATCTCATATTCGTGTGTTACAGTTATATCATTTATTGTCCACGCAATAATATCTTGAAGTTCATTCAATAGATCTACTACCCTTTTTCGATCTTCAGACGAAAGGTTAGGGGAAATGTCAATTTCCTTGCCAACTTCGTGTTGTAGTTTAGATTTCGAATTTTCGACTTTCTTAGCGGAGAGTGGGCTGGCTTTAACCGTGTTCACTCTTACCTCTGGTGTAGGAACACATTTCTCTAAATGTTTTACGATTTGAGAGTCAGGTATAGTCACATGTCGTTTACTCAGATTGAGTACAGGCAGTTTGGCAAACCCGTTTCCTTCCACAAAGATTGTAAACATGAGTAAGAGCGATGTAAAACGTCATTCGGTTCCACATAATAATTTCCAACTATAGAATAACGGCTTAACTTTTACTAAACCAACTTTTCCAGCAGGTATTTGTATGCACTCACCTGTTTTAATTAGATTACGCGATGATCGAACTTCAATACAATTAATATCCAAGATGGGGCATTCGTTCTCCGGTTGTGAATCTAGAATAACATCTTCAGAAGAGGAACTTGAATCGTTAGCTCTAAACAATTTTGTGTCACTTCAGCGTTCGTACGCGGTACTGATGTTGAGCTAACATTTCTATTTGTCCGAAGGTTACCCTTTTTGTTGTAAAACTTAACATGTGACAGATTTAATACTGTTTGTTCCTTGCGGCTTGGCAAATACTGAACATAAAACTTCATGTTAGGATGTCTTTGATTGCCGTTAATAGTTATAGACTGTAACCCTATACCGTACGTGTAACGCTGAATGAAATCTATTCCTAGAACCATTTTCTCGTCTAATTGAGACTGTTTAACTAATGCCACATTTAACCATAAACGACGCGATCTTCGACCATAAGTTCCAACTTGGAAACTTAACCGAACCACTGGGAGTGGTTGAGTTAACTTATCCCCTAATGTGCGCAAACGAATTGTAGCACGCATTCGCTTAGCAATTGGAAAATTTTGAGAAACCATTTCTTCAGCCAAAACAGAAATTTGCGAACTAGTGTCTAACAATGCATCTACTTTTCTATTAAAAATTCGAATGGGAATCGTGGGCAATCTGTGATCACATGATTTTGTTCGAGCTCTTTTCACTTCAATTGGCCTACCATCTCTCCCGATTTCATGCTTATATGTCCATATCCTTTTAACAAACGAATTGTTTGTAATACCCATATAAGGTTTTACATGATGTGGCCTTAATTCTCTACATTTTTTCTTCATTTCCCAAATAGATTCAGTATAAATGTCAGCTAAATACAATAATCGTAATACATAAATAGCTTGATCTATGGTTGATACTTCCTTTAAGACTAAAGCCTAAACATAATTGGAAGGCAATGCCTTGTATATAAGACGTAACAACTCTCTCTCTCTCCAATTTCAGGTCTTACGAATTTCCAGTCTCGTATTAAAGTATACGCGAAGTTATCAGGTGGAAAACGAGGAGGGAGTCGTTTTCTCTTTAACTTTTGTTCAAGCTGACCTTTATACAAATTATCAGGAAATGTTCGAGAAATCATTTGCTTTAATTCACGAAACTGCAACTGTTGGATGTCATCCTTATGACATAGGAACCAATCAAGGGCCGAGTTTTCGAGACAGGCCGCTAAATAAATACATTGCTCCTGGTCAAGCCAATTGAGGGCACGTGCTATGGTCTGATATTCATCAAGGAATCTAGTAACCGATTCTTTTCGGTTTCCTTTAAATTTCGGCAATTTCAATACCGGGACACTGGCTACTCGATCTTATGTTTCTTGCTGTGCATTTGATTCATCAGGATCTTGTCTATTTTCTAATTGGGGTCCTTTCAGAGTGGATAAATTAACATTATTGCCTTATTCTCGTCCAAGGGTAATGAATCCTCTGAGGGAGTCTTCACTTCGTGATTATTTAAAATTTCTTGCCTCATATTCTTATATAACAATAGTGCAAGTGCGTTATCGGCAGTGGGGGAATATTTCACTTGAGGAGGGTGAGAAGTAATTTCCGGATATTTAGGCAAACTTAAATTCTCAATACAAGGTTCTTCATTTACAAACTCCTTCAGTTCTTCACCTGTCATATGAGAAAGGACTTGGTGTTAGTATGTCACGTGCAGTCTTTTCCTGATAGAGCTCCTTCTTTGCCAATTGTTTAATTTCGTCATTGGAATTGTATTTACTTGATTCTGGTGGTGAATTTTCTGCGAGTTTACCCTTCAAGGGTTTTTTCCACGTGAGGTGGTATATCAAATGGAAAATAAACTTCATCCTGGACCACTTCTGAAGCAACTATTCCTCCGTTCCTCCTTCCACTTCTGAAGCTGATGTTCCTCCTTTTTTAGAGGTGTTGACGCTAACTTGGGATCGAACTCAAAATCACTCGTCATAATGCCAGGAGATTCTTCAGAGTAACTAACTGCACCTTCATTAGAAGGATTAGTCAGTTGTTCTGGCTTAAGGAAAATTCTTCGTTTCGCGACCACTGGTTTATATTGTGTACTATCCAAAGGAGTCAAGGATGGCATTTTATTACAAGTTTCTTCAAACTTAGCTAAATTTTCTTTATAACGCTGCGTTTGTGTTATCGGTTGCCTATCCACAGGATCTGGTAAACGATACTGCTGTGGATGATTTATCCGCGGTTCAAGTAAAGTAGGCGAACTGGCTACTGGCAAACTGGCTTGCTGCACGGGCAGATCTGTTGCTTCTTTTGCCAGGGGACATACTTCGAAGCGCAAAGCCTGCGTGAGCGCGGCTTTCTGAGCAAGAGTTTTTTTCTGCAATACTTGCAACTTGCTTCACCCGATTTTGCAATATACCAAGCATGAAATTTTGGTGGGGATTTCTTAGGTTTGAAAAAGTTGAACCAATGGAAAGACATTTCGAATTATATTTTCACTATTTTTTGTTTTCACTAATCAGAAAAAAATAATGGGGGAGGTATTTCACTATGAGCAATATAATCAGATCACTAATTGCCATTAGAATCCACAATAACACAATTGCAATAATGCGACAACTTACATAATTCACTTAAATTATCATGCACTATGAACAAAATACCATAACATAAATATAAGACACAAAACAGAAAAGGAAGGATGTCATAGCAGCACCACAAAATTTTTCGTCCCGAAAAATGCAAAAAAGAAGAAAAGCTTTGGACGAGCCCCCATTTGTGGCGATGTGCAGTCTCTTTCTGTTTACTTAGCTCGTTTTATTCCACCATAATGTAGAGATCTGCTCACGCTAATTCTGTAGCGGATGTCACAAAGAAAATATAATCAAATTATACCATGATTTTCATGAGAAAAAGTGGTTTAATCTAAGGAATGACAACATAATTTATAAAAAGTAAGTTTATTACATAACTAAAATTGTATTATACAGCAACATTTAATTTAGTGATTCAACAAAAGTAATGGAATATCTGATAGTTCATTGACACTTAGGTACATTAATATATATTGATTAACAGGCTAGATATTCAAATATTTAAGTTATTAGAGATGGAAGATGGAATACGAATATGCGACTTTAGTTCTCAATCTTGAAAGTTTTACGATAGGCTGACAAATCATTTTATAGTACTGCATGACATCTCATAAATTGAAGTTAGTAATGCAACAAGTGGTCTTACATACCTTGTATTAGAAGTCCTCTAACACTTAGCAACTTGATAATCGACGTCCCGAAATGCTGGATCTCAAGCTACGTATCTCCGAATCTCTGCGTCTCTGAGTGTCCGAATCAATCATTGAGACCTTGAGGTCCCTTTTTTTATTTTACGAGGAACACACCCAAACCTCATATCAGTCAGTACATCCGTTTTATCATCTCCACAAATATGGAAACTTATTGCTCTTTTGCATTCTGATTGGCTCTTAGAGACTGCCGCACCCAAGATACGTGGCGTGACACACATGTACATACGTGTATTGTCACAGCCGGAAGAATTCAATACATGATTTCTAGACTTATCTAAGATTCCTAACTATTTAACCAATTTCAGCATATTAATGCGGTGTCACGTTGTCAAAATCATGATTATGTATCCTGTAGGATGTCTATGAGTAACCTTCGACAAGTAAACTTCCTACAAAATCGCGCAGCAAAAGCAACATTAGTTACCTTGAGAAGGTTATACGTATTTCCTCTCTCTGTTGCTAGCTTGTGGCAAGTCAAGAGAGAAAAATGTCTTTTAAAATGCATAGTAATCCAAATAATCTTTTTCAATTCCTTCAATAAAGAGCAATGTAACCATATTTTTGAACTCAGCGTCACAGAGAAGAATGGAAAGAATTAGTTGGGTCGAGCGCAAAACGAATGAGAGAGTGTTAGAAATGGTGGGTGAGAAAAGAACACTTTTAGATATTATTAGGAAGAGGAAAAGAAACTGGTTGGGACATTGTCTAAGAAGAGATTGTATCATGAGGGACGTCCTAGAGATTATGGTGACGGGAAAGAGAGGGAGAAGGCGAAGGAGACTACAATTAATGGATGATATAAAAACAGAAAGATCATACGCGAAGACGAAGAAGTTAGCGGAGGACCGTGGAGTATGGAAGCTTCTCAGCTGCGGCAAGTGACCTGCCAATAAAGGCAGAATACCTATGATGATGATGAATGATTATTTTTGCAAATTTTAGAAGATCACCTATGGACGTAGTATTTTTGTGGTCTGTGACAATTTTACGAAACAAGACATGAAGAGAAAAACTTAAAGAACTATAAACATATAAGGTTTATATACCAGTGATGACCAAATGGAGTCCGAAGGTCACATTCAAATTGCGAATGAAAATTTAGAAAAAAATTTTTAGCGTGATAAATCTTTAAAATTGCTTGTTGAAATGAAATTAATTTTGAGCACTTACTGGTGACCGTACAAAGGATATAAGTCAGGATGCAAAATGGTGTAAAGTACAGGGTTATTACAAATGATGTATCGGGTTTTGTGTGAATGTATTTCACAAAGTATTACGTACAAAATAATGGTTGATACATCCTTTTAAAAAGCACATTTTCAAGTTCCTTACACATCATTACAAATGTTCTATGTGGGCTCCTCGTGTTACACGACACACGGTGCGGAACACATTTCGGGCTCTCTCCACTGTTTCCTCCCAGACAGACGGTCGCCCGGAGCTTTTCCTTTATAGAGGCAGCCTGTGTCTTAAACTGTCGATACCATCTCAAAATGCTTTGCTGGGTTTGTGGTTGTATGTTGTACTGCCTTCGGAACGCACGCTGCACTGTAGTCACGGATTCTGTTTTCACATACAGGGGCGGACTGGCCCACCCTGCTACCCTGCAAATGCAGGGTGGCCCCCCCAAACAGGTGGGCCCCCTCCACCAATTTTAAAAAGATGTGCTCAATTAAAGCTACCAGCATCAAAAAAATGGCAGGGTAACTCCCGCAAACTTATGTTTTGCATAAAAAAGACGTAGAGTTACACTTTCATGAACAGGCCTTATTCTTCTTCACGTTTATACACTTGAAAAGGTTCCGCCTATGAGACAATCAGGCCCCAAAACATTGCGGGGTTTGTGATACAGCAGCTGTTAAAAACGAGCACGTTAACTACTACTTTTTTTAAATATAAGAAACACAGTAGATTTCAGGCTGTTAATAGATTTGGATACCATTGCCTACTCCGGTCCTTTTTCAAGCCGGCGAGTGGCGATGTTTTAAAGAAACAATAGTTTCGTAGATATTGTTATTGTGGAAAGTGGAGGTGGAGCCGGAACGCTTTTGAACTGCATTGTCCTCAGACCAAGCTTCGAAGAAAGAAATCGGATCAGGCTTTGTTGTTGTTGTTGTTTTCAGTGCGGTAAAGCGAAAAGAAATTAGTCGCCACTCTCAACGATTGTTTTATACAAACCTCAAACAATTACTATGAAGTTGCTGCCCTCGGCTCGTGTTTTATTTGTATATTACATCGAAGAGCAAATCCGGTAGCAGCAATTCAATTATTGGAACACCAGTTACGTGCCGTTTGTCGTGGAAGACAGATGTGGTTGTGTCAGTATGGATGGTAGGAGTGATTGTAAGATTACTGTAAAGAAAAAATATAAATGTGGTGCTAAAAAGCGAGAACACAAACGAAGATGTGATAACTGCATCTGACCCAAAACAACGTAGGTTATTTGAATCTGTAAAGCCCCAAGAAACAAATGAGAGTGATGTGACTCATTCGAGTACTGCAGGACAGTTACCAGGTATTTTTTTTTCTGTCTAAGGTGTTTATAAATTATAATGTATACATCACGTCTTTGAATGATTTCAGTCAATTGTAGCTTATCTTTTATGGCTATTTGTACTTGAAATTACACAACTTTAACAGGCGAACACGAAATTAACTGAAATGTTTGCTGCCGCGTAGTGCTTTCAAACGGGTCAGATCAGGTTTTCATGAGTCAGGGGTCGAGTCAAGCCTGCTTGAGACACGGGTCAGCTCGGGTCAACTTTCCTATGTGCCGTTTCGGCTAAATCCTTCTCGGGTCGAGTTGAACGTCGACCCGACCCGACTCATGACCCGAATAGGTTTTAGCCGAAACGACGCATAAGAAAGTTGACCCGAGGTCAGGTCACCTACGCTAGGGTCAGGGCTGCTCTAGCCACGGGTCGGCTCGGGTCAACTTTCCTATGTGCCGTTTCGGCTAAATCCTTCTCGGGTCGAGTTGAACGTCGACCAGACCCGACTCATGACCCGAATAGGTTTTAGCCGAAACGACGCATAAGAAAGTTGACCCGAGCCGACCCGTGGCTAGAGCAGCCCTGACCCGACCTGTGACTCAAGGAGGTTCGACTCGAGCCGATGAAGCCTGACCTGACCCGTTTGATAGCACTAGCTGCCGGCACTGGGCTCAGTAAGCGTTTGTGTAACTTTTAAAAGTGCTGAACACTTATGCTGTCAGTCAAATCAGTGTGTATATCGTGTAAATGTTAACTTCCCTTTAATTATTTAAAGTTAATTTAAAATAACAGTGTAGTAAAATATAAAAATTATTTGTGATGTGCAAAGTAGGTATTCATATAAAAAGAGAAGTTGGGGTCAGCCGAGGAATGGGCGGACTACACTAGACGATTTACGATATCTAATCTTTCTGCGACATGAAGATAGGATATTATGACTTACTTATGTCAAGGAAAATCTTGCGTTTCGAAATCTATCGCAAATTTACCTCCAATCGCATTCTTTGTGTTGCATTGAGGTCACAAAGTTACAGCTTTTTCAAGTTTCCAACACAGACGCCATGTTAGTTGTCTCACCTGACACGCTTGGGGGGGGATTGTCTGCTAAGAGCGGGGCGTACTTCCTCGAGATTATACAGCAAGATTTAGACGAGTTTGTGTAAGTGGGTTACAACATTTTCTTCTCGCCAAAAAGACAGGTACACTCATGTCCAAAATTATAGTTGCATGTCTATAAATATGTTGTTCTAGGAATATAATTTGATAACGAATTCGCCCGGTATTTCTTATAATCTTAGTATGTGTATAATCGGCAAAGACATGTATGTGACAAATTTCATGTCAAAAGAGCAGTAAATAAGAACAGTGAAACGAAAGTAAAACTTTCTTCTCCATTTAGCAAGATTTTGTTTTACTCATTCTAATTTTCGTATTTATAATTCTTTCCCTGTGAAATTTACCACAAATATAATTTCCTGATTATACACATAGTATCAGTATTAAAAGTGTCCTGCAACATCATTATCAAATTATATTCTTCGAAGAAAACAGTTATAGATATGCGACAATCATTTTGGATATGGGTGTACAGAGATTGAGGCACATTCGCGAGCAGACTCCCGACTGAAGTAAGTGGTATTTTTTACGTATCAAGGGGGAGGGGAGCCCCAGATCAGCTATGACAAAATACGGATCTTGGTGAAGTAGGGTGGTTGAAGGTTTGGTTACTTTTAAAAAGTTTCGGATATGTTCTTTTACATGAAAACGCAATAAAAATTGCCTCAAAATTAATTAACGTTTCCCGAATGTCTATATCTCCTCTACTGCTTTTTAAAAAATCTGATGGCATTTTTTGAAACACCAGTCTTTATTTTGGGATTTCCAGCAGACGGGTAAAATCATGTCAAAATTAACTAGTTTATAATTTTAAATAATTTGTTTTTCATTTTTTACATTTTTTACATTTTTATACAGTGGGCCCTCATTTTAGTTTAGCAGGGTGGGCCCTATGGTTGCCAGTCCGCCCCTGTTCACATATTCCATCACACAAAATGCTTTCTGTTGATTATTTGCCTTTTTGCAAGCTGTTATCACCCTGCCACCTGGTAAGTCAGAATGGAAACTGCAATGACATAAACAGAACTTTAAAGTATGCTCTTTCGATTGGATATTAGTACAAATAGGTTGGCGTTAAATATTTGAAGTTATAAGACTTTAAAACCTGTGAATCATTTGTAATAACCCTGTATTTGTAACACAACAAATTGAATTTTGCGATTAGTCCGTTCCAACTGCATACAGTCAATTGTATACTTCTATTTGCTATAGAAATGAATAAATTCCATTATAGTTTAACTGTATGGAAGCTTGACTTTTAACTGTGATATTTTTTAACATGTTAGTTACCAGTTCATTTTGCAAGGTAAGGATGTTACGGATTGATTTTTTTTAATGTAAATCTCATAGAAACATATATAATGTTAGTAGCGTAATATTATTTGGCTTAGACTCATGAAATAAAATCAGAAAAGGGGGAATACAAGAGAAAAATATATATTTACCTTTTTTGTATTCAGCGAATTTTAAATCACGGTGAGAAAGTGGGTATTGCTCCCCAAGTTTTGTTTTTATTTGGTTCTGCCCCGCTGTACGTTAGAAATTGGTCTTCGCTCATCTTTAGAGGAGCCAAATCGTAAATTTGAAGACAGTAAAGAGTGGGCATATTAACATCTATCGGGAAATTGGGGACGCGGCAGAAGTCCTAAACGGCAGGAGTCCTAAACGGCAATAGACCTAAAATGCACAAGTCCTAAAAATTATTTCGTAGCACAAGTCCTAAATGGCGGAAGTACTAAAAGGCAGAAGTTCTAAACCGCAGAAGTCCTAAAAATCATTTCGCGGCACAAGTCCTAAACGGCAGAAGTCCTAAACTGCAGAAGTTCTAAATTGCAGAAGTCCTAAAAATCTCTTGTAGCGCTACCATCGCGTCCGTAAGAAGAAAACTGTCAATCTGTTAGTCAAAGTTTTAGATATATTGTTTCATATTACAGAACCTTAGTTCTTACAAGTTATTTATATAAATACATATTCTTCGTTCTGAAATAATAAATAAACAAATAAATGAAGCCTATTGTCCTTTCTTGCTCTTTCCATGATATATTTCTATGTTGACAAAATTTTAACTTCCTACCAAATGTGATTCCCAGATCTTTCATAATGGCTGTTTTTCTCTATTTCCACACCATTGACCTCATATTAGTAACATAATCTTGTGTTTTAGTTATGTACGTCATAAATTTTGCTCTCCTTGTTTTGTTTTGAAGTAAATTATTTTTACGCATATACTTCTTGTACAGAAGTCTTAGCAAATAGTTGTCATACTCGTAATTAACTACTCCTTACTCGTTATCATTATTAATAATAATTTTAGTGTTACTAACATAGTTGTTACCGTTGGAATTAAATACGTTCATAATGGTATTGTGGCAACTAGTTACTACTGAAATGCTTTATCGAATATTTAACCCTACAACCACACCGTGCTTTTATTAGGACATGTATCACACCGTGGGGTCATATACGACCCCAGTTTGGAGAGTCGTTTTATTAGACTAGATACGGTTATATTATGTTAGATTAGATAATATTAGGTTAGGTTAACTTAGGGTAGATAATGTGTGGTTTGTTAGATTATATATGTTTATGTAGGTTATGTATATATGTGTATATATGTATATATATGTTAGATTATATCTGTATGTATTAAATTAGGTTAAGTAAGGTTAAATGAGGTGAGGTTAGGTTAGGTTTATTAGGTTATATAATCTTATACATTTCACGTATCACATTTTATATATGTTGACATAATTCGTTTCTTTACCGATTATCCAATTAGTCTAAAATACACGAGTTCTACATTATAACAATATTAAATGTTTTCATTGGGTTTCAATTGTTTGATATTTTCAATGTTTTACATGGACATAAATGAAGCAGTTTTCATTGCTTACATTTTGCAATTCTCGCAAATGTTGTGTCGGTGTTCAGTACACACACTTCTCTTACACAAGTAACACACTGCTACTCCTTTTCTGTTTTTCTTCCGGCTACAGAAAGCACATCTACCTGGTCGTCCAACTGGTGTCACACTTTGTATCGGTTCCTCTTCGATGCCAAGAACATGACGAATATTGTTCCTTAGCTGTTTTGGCAACATCTCGTTATTTGCTCTCCTTTTCATGTGCTCTTCACAGAGTGCCAATGCAAGAGCCTTCAAGAAATCAGAACGCTTCTTCAGTGTTGAACTAGATCCCGAATTGCACTTGAAGGTAACGAAGCTATTTAGTGCCGCTGCATCTAATATGCCATAAAAAAACTCTGGGTGGCCACCTACGTGTCTTCCTGGCAACTGTTTTCGAATGACAGTATTGATCAAATTGATCCACGCCTCTTTTAGTTTGGTTGTATAATAAGATTATTACTGGTTTATGCGTCTCATTGTCTATGTCAGCTTGATTATGCATAGACGATATCAGAACTACGCACCTGTTTTTTCTTGGTACAAAGGAGACAGCGGTTTTGTTTTCCTGAAAAAGAAACTGAGGAATAAACTGGTTTCCCTTTTGTTTCAGTTACACATGGTGGAAGTTCTGGTTTGTTCTTCCTCATAGTGCCAACCATGGTGAGTCCTTTTTTTCAAGAGCTTGTCAGCTACCTCACAGAAACTAAACCAGTTGTCCACAGTTACATTTCTGTTTGTGTGATGGATGGATTGTGAGAGATTCAACACATATTCAGTTGGAATTGCAAGCTGTGAATTTCTTCTCTCTTTTCCAACATATGGTTTTGCTGCACACATATATGATATTTTGGCGTCACACATCATAATAACTTTTATCCCATATTTATCGGGCTTGCTGGGAATGTACATTTTGAAAGGGCATCTACCCCTGAACCCCAATAATTGTTCATCTATCGTGACATATTCTGAAGGAGTATAATATTCAGAGCAGTGACGCACAAAGATATCCCACATTTCACGGATGGCAGCAAAATTTGTCTACAGATTTCCTTTGGTCCCTTGTAGCTTTATCGTTAAAGCGCAAGCAGTTTATAAGAAATTCAAATCTATTTCTTGACATAGTGCTTTTAAATGCAGGTGGACCAAACGCTTCAGACCATATATCACTTACTGTCAAGTGAGAATTTTTTAGAACACCGGCTAGATAAAGCAAACCAAATAAGGCACACAATTCAATTTTGTCAGTGGGGGATAGATAACTCTGATCTGATTTGAAGACACACTTTTGTCTTTCTATTTCTACATTGGTAAAAATCACAGTTGTGTTCAAAATGTCATCTGAAAAAAAAAACAGTAGCCAACTGTCCTTAGCATCGCTTCTTTGTTTCGCTTCCTTCTTGGGCCCTGGGAGATGAATAACAATGTTTTTTTTTAACATTCTAGTGGATTTTTGGTGAAAGGGTTTAGTGTACCACTTACTGCCATTCTTCCCATAAATGACTTTACGTTGTAACAAGTCAGCAACATCATCGTTATCAACATCAGCTTCAAATTCATCCTCTGATTGATCATCCTGCTCCTCATTATCCTCATTTTCACTTAACAGTTCATCAGCATCGGACAGATCATCATCTGATTCTTCTAAAATGCGTACAATATCTTCCTGGTTAGAAAACTTCCTTGATGCCGCCATTCGTAAAAAAAATCGCCCACTAGAAAATGATTTGTTATATGGCTATTCAAAAGAAACTATGTTTCATTAATCACACCGTGGGGTCATATATGACCCGAGCACTCAAAATAACACACAACTTCCCGCACCAACACAACAATGCAACTTGCAGTGTCAACAGCATGCTCCGAACTGAAGCTAGACGAAGTGTTGTGTTTCCCTCTCACAATGGCGCTGGCGCAGAACGCATTTTATATGCACTGGGGTCGCCAGTGACCCCACGGTGTGATTGTAGGGTTAAGTCTGTAGTTTGTAGCAGGGTGGCCATGGAAGTTAATGGCTTATAGCCCATAGTGCGTCACTGAAATTTTAGAGGATCTTTGAAAAGCAACTTAATTGAAATTAATGAGAAAGATATATTTAAAATAAATTTATTTAATACAAGAACATTACGTTTAATCAATTCCGCAACCATGGTTGAGGAAGGGATATATTAAAGTACGAACCATTGAAATAGTGCAGAAGTAATAGCTGAGTCTTTTATAAATATATATATAAATGAAAGTATACTAGAATGTAATTAGACTAGAAATGAAAGAATGTAACTATATATATGTAACTATAATATATATATATATATATATATATATATATATGTGTGTGTGTGTGTGTGTGTAAATGAAAGTAACTATATTTGTAACTTAAAACCACTTGAGCCACCAGACTGATCTCGACAAAAACTTTCAACATAGATGAGGTTCGGGCCTGAGATGGTTTTATCATTTCACTTTGAAGGTGCAACTTGGAGGAAGGAAGTGCGGATATATATTAAAAATTATCGATCTTAGTTTCGAACCCATAGTTTTCGGGGTTGCTGAGATGAACACTGACATTTCCGATGAAGCTTAAATTCTAATTCAGCACTGCAACTTGGGGGAAGGAGAGGAAGATGTATAAAATGATCGAAAATGACCGCTTTAAGTGTCGAATCCATAGATTTTGCGATCGCTGAGGTGAACAGTTACAGTTTCGATGCCGTTTAAATTCAAATTTACTCCCGCAAATTGAGAGAGGTACATAAAAATTATGCAAAATAATCGATATTAGTGTGAATCCATAGTTTTTGGGGTCGCTGAAGTGAACAGTGACACTTTCGGTGCCGTTTGAATTCAAATTTACTCCCGCAAATTTTAGAAGGTATATAAAAATGATGCAAAGAATCGATATTAGTGTGAATCCATAGTTTTTGGGGTCGCTGTGGTGAACAGTGACACTTTCGATGCCGTTTAAAAATTTTAAATTTATCCCCGCAAATTGAGGGAGGGGTAGTATATTAAAATGATGCAAAATAAACAATATTAGTGTGAATCCATAGTTTTGAGGGCCACTGAGATAAACAGTAACATTTCTGATGCAGTTTAAATCCAAATTCAACGCCGAAACTTTAAGGAGGGGGAAGGGGGTGATATATAAAAAATGATCGAAAATCACTGATATTAGTGTTGAATCTATAGTTTTTGGGGTTGCTGAGATGAACAATGACGCTTCTAATGCCGTTTAAACCCAAATTCAGCGCCGTGACCTGGGGACAGAGGAGAAGGATATATATATATACAGTAGAGCGTCGACTATCCGAAGTAATTGGGCGACATGGGTGTTCGGAAAACTGGTTTGTTCGGATAATCGAACTGTACTGTACTGTACTTCTACAGCCAGTGCCAAACCGACAGAAGTGTGCTGATTGTTGAAACACAGCGACTGGCGGCTTGGCCGGTCAGCAGCGCCTTATAAAGGCCCCATTAGAACCAATGTTCCCCCTGCGGTGGCTCAACTTGGTTTGGGAGTGAGGGGAATGATGGACGGTAGGATGGGAGAGTAACAGGTGCGAGCGAGTACACAGTTCGGTTAAGCGGTCGTTCGGTTGACCGACGTTCGGATAATCGACGTTCTACTGTATATATATATATATATATATATATATATATATATATATATATATATATATATATATATATATATATATATATATATATATATATATATGACCGATATTATAGTCGAATATATCGATTTTTGGGGTTGATTTGATGAACAGTAACACTTCCGATGCTGCTTACATCCAAATTTAGGCCCGCAACTTGGGTAGGAAGAGATATATAAAAATAGCTGGAAATGGCCGATATTAGTGTCAAATCAATAGTTTTCGGGGTCGCTGAAACGAGCAGTGACATTTCTGATGCAGTTTAAATCCAAATGTATCCCCGCAACTTGGAGGCGGATATATATATATGATCCAAAATGACCGATAATAGTGTTGAATCATGGTTTTTGGGGTCCTGAGATGAACAGTGACACTTCCGATGACATTTAAATCCAAATTCAGCACCGCAACTTGTGGGGGGAGAAGATGTGGGTATATAAAAATGGTCGATATCAGTGTCGAATCCATATTTTTCTGGGTGGCTGAGGTGAACAGTGACACTTTCGATGCCGTTTAAATCCAAATTCAGCCCACATTATTACTCCTAAAGGGAGAGGATGACATGTAATAGTAAGTGAAAATGACTTATACTAGTGTCAAACTTACAGCTTCGGAGTCCCTGAGTTCACTGTTGACAGTTTTCATGCTCCTTATACCGATAATGAAACTATTCTCCTCGTGTGAAGAACGGGTATTCTGCTAGTCTTTAAGAATAACGAACGGAAGTTTCACATGTTAAATTCTTTAATATATTTGTCGCGGCTCAAATTTACGCACTTACGCGGTGTATGTGTGTATATGTAAAAAAAAAAAAAAAAAAAAAAAAAAAACTCTCTCTTTTTGAGTTCCTCGAAAAATATACAAATAATAAAGAGGTATTTTTATCAGAAAACTAAAAAGTAAAATTAAAAGATGTTGCTTTAACTATTTTTCCTGCTAGCGAAATACGTTGTATGTATAGATGCTGCAGACAATTTACAGCAAATAAGATTACCATCAGGCGAATAAACAGTTTTTAAATTACATTATCCGGATTTTTGTCCGGTGGATTTTTGTCCTACTCTTAATACAATACGCTCCGCACAGTATATATTGCAAGTCTGAATGTTTGCTTGGTTTCAGAAGTCTGGTAAAATATGCTTTATAAACATTTTTTATTATTTATTTATTTATTTTTGTTTTAGGAATTTGTCTTGAGATTCTCGTATCTCCATTCGAATGAAACAAATTTCTTAACTAATTTTGTAATTAATTCTTAGAATGAAATATGTTGTATTATGTAATTCGTGTATAAGTGCAGAACAGATAGTGATAATAATAATCTTAGTAGTACAAATAAAGCTGTTACTGTTGGAATTAGCTACGTTCGTAACATTATTGCCAACGAGTTGCTGCATCGTCGCAATTTCGTGTTGTGGTAGCGAATTTCAGAACTAAAGCAAGTGAATGAAAAAGGCACAAGACCTAAACGGCAGAAGTCCCAAACGGCACAAGTCCTAAAAATCATACCGCGGCACAAGTCCTAAACGGCACAAGTCATAAACTGCAGAAGTCCTAAAATTTAGGTCTAGTGCCTATATTTTTAGGACTTCTGCCGTTTAGGACTTCTGGATGTCACCCGGGAAATTACCAAACGTTTGGTCTTTGGTAAAATTCTCAAGACAATCTACTCTCACATGATGCCTCCATCTAACAACTATAATAATCATCATTGCTTTTTGCTTTCAATTTGTATCTGCCTGTCTGAAAATTCTTAACTTACTACACAAAGTTTCTATCCCCCAGAAAATTAGCTACTATTTGAGATCTTTGATGAGTAATTACGTAATATTATTGGTTTGTTTAAATAAATACTCTATTAATCTCTTGGAGCTGTTTAAATAAAAAGTTAAGATAAACTTCCCAAAACTTCTCGTGGTGACTATTGTAATCTGGTGAAGCAGCAGAACAATGCACGGAAAAGTTGACAAGTTAAAGGAGGCTTTTCGTAATATGGGTGTGGAGAAGAATGCCGAAAAGTAGTTGGTCTAATTAGAAATAAATTCCATAATTCTGGAGAAAACTAAGAGATTAAAGAACAGTTTCCAATGTAATTAGAAAGTTTAACGTTGTCGCGTTGACTGAAAAGAAGCTATGTAAGAACAAAGTGTGTGTGATAGAAGGTACAGTTGCGTAAGAAAACAGTGAGGGCAAAATAGGCTACAGTTAATAGATGATTCTTAAACAAAGAATTTCTACGATAAAACAGAGAGACTAATTTAAATTGTGATGTATGAAATTTTTTGATTGCGAAAAGTTATCTGACAGAAATAACAGAGAAACAGTGACAATCGTAACGACTTTGAATAGATTTTCCTTCGTTTTACTTAGAAGAATACTCCTCTTTGTGATTAGTTGAATATGGGAATTCCTCGAACACTTTGAGACTTTATATTCGAATTTTGAGCTCGGCTGCATTGGGCTCCAATCCAATATAAAGTCTTTGCAGGATAGAACCTTGTATTAACACTCTCAACTTGTCAACTTGTTTTGTCTTCTATTGTCTTAAAGCTCATTTTAATAGTCCTATACATAACATTAACCTATTTAAAAATTAAAATTGTGAATATTTAAATATTTAAATTACGTGTTTAGATTAGATGATAAACTATTACAAAATTCCAATTTTCGACATTAGACGGACATTGAATCTATTCCTTATATAGAAAGCTAGTGATAAGTAGACAAATAGGTAGACGGACATAAAATGGTATGTGTGTTTTCCGCTTTTATCTTACGGTTTGCGAATTTTGACCATCTACTTCTATTTATATTTTATTAGTTATTTTCTTCATTTTCTGCGATGCGCTAATCAGTATTGGTACTTTATTTAAAGGAACGCAATACGGAATATAATTTATTAATTATTTGAATTAACGTTATTTGATTACTGTAGAAAAGTAAAGAATGAGATTTCGGAACGTATATTGCCTATGACAGCCATGAAGAAGGTGAAACGAAGAATCAACAAGTTGTTAGTAATTTTTCTCCTGCGTTGAATTGTCTTCATATGGATATATCTTTCAGCATTCTTTTAATAGTTGATTCAATATTTTGGCCTGAATTTACTTGCCTGTATTTACTGTCGTATATAGAATTACAGTTACAATGTTTAATAAAGAGAATCGTTAAAGTTTAATACAAAAGAAAACAAATGAAGTTGGTATTGCTGAAATAGATTCAAATATTTTTAGAAAGCTATCTATAAGAGTCAACGTTGACACCAGATATAAAATTGGGTACACCTATCTCTTATCTGTCAGATTATATTTTCGTAATTGCAATGCAATAGGCTTCTGGATAAAATTTACAAACTGAATAAACTTTAGTTCATCTTATTCTTTTTATTATTTTTCAGTACTTTTTAAATCAAGACATTATACTCCGAGAGCAGAGTGCTATACCTTAACTTTATTTTCATTTTTATCCCGATACATTTATGATTTCACAAATTAATGTACACCACGGATACATTAATACATGCGTGGCGTTCTAAAAAGCAGCAATGTAACTTAAGAAACCACACATATAAATATTCAAATTTTGCTCCTTAGATATGCAGCATGTTATTTAAAGCGCAGCGTGCTGTTCGAGCCATTTATAACATTTTGATTTCGTTTTAATGTTGTGAATAACACTACACTCTGTTTCTGTTAGCAAATAATTTAATTATTTAATATCATCAAGATAGGCTTCATTGCTTCGTGTTTGCGAAATTAATGTTATAATTAAATAAGAAGTTTCTAAGCGCCATCGCTTGGTCCTCTCGTTTATGGTTTCTCAACTTCATATCAATTAAGCTTAGCCACCAGTATCTGATATTCTGATTTTGCCAATTACGTAAATGATACACTTCTACAAGATTAGAAATACTGGCTATTGGGTAGAAGGTTGCATTTTTAAAAGAAGTGAACATATACTTTACAATTATACTGGCCTAACCAATGATGAAATTAGTTTTCGCCATGTGACGTAGAGAGACATAAAGTATAACGTTCATCCGAATCTTAATCTGTGAAAGCAATTCAGCTGGTATTCAAAGAAGTTTGAATGAAAATGTTCACTCCATTTAAATCTTAAAGTAGGCTTGGATTAAAATCTGAGTGGTGGTTGCAATTGTTTTTTCTATAATTGTTCTCGTTTTGTAAGGATTGGCACAAGTCGAGCCAAAGATAATTTTCTCGAGTCGAGTTCCGAAACGAGTCACTGTTTGTGAGTTCGAGTTTCGAGTCGAGTCCACTTTGATAAATGGCTCGCTCGTTCAACTCGTTTTAGCTCGTTTTGAAATCATGGCCTGGTAAGATTAGAAAGCGAAAGCCATGAACAATGTGAACAGAAATGTGGAATACTTTTAGAATTGCTAGCGACAGGGGACAATACTCGCATCTTGTCTCATCTCTATAACGAGACAATAACATATTTTTTATAACGAGACAGTCTCAAATTTCGTGAGCACCAATAAAAGTATCTACTGTACTTCTTACCATCAAGGCTGAAACCTGCACGGTCGAATTTTTACCCCAAGCAGAAGCTTAATCTGGGTAGTGATGTCAACCTGTTCGGCTCGGTTCAACTGAGCGAACAGCTTCAGCCGGCTCGGTTGGGATGAGGCACCGACTCGGCTCAGGCGAGTCATTGGCTAGAGTCAGCTCCGTTAAAACGAGTCCATAGGCTCGGTTCAAGTCGACTCAACTAAGCCAATGGCTCGAACCGGCTCGGTTGGCTGAACTGTTGGCTTGGCTCACTTCTCAGTTCGGTTCAATAGTGAATGAGTCGAGCCGCTCGACCCGTTGACAACCCTAAACCCGAATCGAGCAGTTTTGAACATATTTGGCCGGCGCCCTATACCTTTAATAATGTTTTGCTAGAGTTCAAATACTTGTTCCTCCGGAACTGAAACCCAGAACCTCGCAAAGCATGTTCTTGCTTCCGAAAGACTTCTCGACGACCAAGATTAGAAGTAATAATAATAATAATAATAATAATAATAATAATAATAATAATAATAATAATAATAATAATAATAATAATAATAATAATAATGGTTGCATTAGTAATAGTAGTAGTATCATTGATAATAATATTGTCTATGTAGGATACTTGAAGAGAGTACCTGAAACTACAGGGTTTGTATGATAAGTAATGAGACCAGGTCTGGAAACATTGTTTTATTGATCTGATCTGTACAGGGACTTAAAAGTTTTCGAAGTACTCTCCTCTTGCGTCGATGCACTTCTGCAATCGATGTTTCCACGCTGCAAACGCCCCCTGGAAGTCAGCTGCCGGCATGTCCTTTAGAAATGTGGTCACGGCTGCTTGGATGGCTGTGACGTCTGCAAAACGGGTTCCTTTCAAGCGTGGCTTCAGCTTCGGGAAGAGGAAGAAGTCGGCCGGGCTCACATCTGGGCTGTAGGGTGGTTGTGGAAGGACTTCCACCCCAATCCGGGTCAAAAAGGAGGTCACTAAGAAGGCGGTGTGGGCAGGGGCATTGTCGTGATGCAACTTCCACCGGCTAGCGATCGCCGGTCTTTTCCGCTTGACGCTCCTGTGCAGTCTCTCAAGGACTTGTTTGTAGAAGGCGGCGTTGACGGCTTGTCCTTGGGGTACAAACTCCTTGTGGACCACCCCCACATTGTCAAAAAAAACAATCAACATTGTTTTCACCTTTGACTTCGACATTCTGGCCTTCTTGGGGCGCGGGGACGCAGGAGTGTGCCACTCCGCGCTTTGACGTTTCGTTTCAGGGTCGTACTGGAACACCCACGACTCGTCACCTCTTATGACGTCATCTTCAAAGTTAGGGTCACTGTTCATGAGGTTCAACAGTTCCTGACAACAATCAACACGTCGTTGCTTTTGTTCGTCAGTTAACACTCGCGGCACCAGTTTCGCACAGATTTTTCTCATTCCCAATTGTTCCGTCACAATCTTGTGCACTGTTGTGTGGTTCATATCGAGTTCATCAGCAATCAATCTCAACGATAATCGACGGTCTGAGTTCAGGAGATCCCTCACTTTTGCCACAGTTTCGTCCGTAGTCACTGTTGTCGGGCGTCCAGCCCTCTCCAGATCCTCAACGCTTTCCCGGCCGTTCCGGAACGCACTGTGCCAACGAAACACCTGGGCTTTGGATAGGGCTTCCTCTTTGTAGGCCTCCGTGATGAGAGAAAGCGTCTGAGTAGCCGTTTTCCCCAGGCGAACGCAAAATTTGATCGCATAACGTTGTTCGATGGAACCCTCCATGTTTGTTGATTTTCCGCCGTGACAAGAATGTTCACAAGGGCTTTGTCCAAGGCTTGTCCGCGCTCCACTAAGGCTCGGAGCCAACTGACGCGCGGTGCGTTGCTTTGCTCGGACCCCCCCCCCTACATCCTCCATCACCGACAAACCCGCTCCAGCGACACGCGCGCCGCGGCGCGGCGAGTCTCATTACTTATCATACAGACCTTGTACATGCATGATTTAGCTCGATTTGGCTTGTTTTGGCTCGACTCGACTCGAAACCCGACCTGAATTCGAGTCGAGTTGACGGAAAGTTTTCGAGTCAAGTTCAAAGATGCCTGCTTCGAGTCGAGTCCGGTTTCAAAGAAAACTCGCTCGAACTCGCTCCTTCCCAACCCTATCGTTTTGTATAGACTGGAAGGTGAAAAAGGATAAAACAGACAACCTCAATCAGGCATGTCATTATTCCGGATAACGACATACGGTTCATTTACCTCAAACATAGACTGAACTATATACCAATAGTTTTCAATGTAGTCTCTAATATTACGTAAAGATTCACTTTTTCTACTCCCCATAACAGGGCATAACCAATAGGCCTATCAATAAATTTAACTCTTATACGTTACAGATGTTGTAGTGGGAAAAAAAATGTGTTTAAATTCATAGTACATTCACAAACGCGACATATTTTATTTTCTTGTATCATAGTACAAAGCAGAATAAAAGTACTATTATAGTATCTACCTAACTTTATGAGCCCTGGAACCCGGACGTTCAATGCCGTATTTACGAAAGCTCTCCATTGACTTCTGTCTTCAGCTAGCTGTGTGTCTATTTCTATTTATGCTAGATCCAGGATAATATGTTTCTCTCATCTGCACCTAGGACTTCCTAATACCCTTTTTTCAGGGTGAGTCCTAAATTAAATAGCAAGGCCACTTACCGAGAATAATCTCAGTCTTTGAATTCCGATTCAGCTACGACATCAGTCTATGCAATTCGTAATATATAAAGCATAAGTCGTTGTACATTTTCTACTTCGACGCATTCCAGTCGGTGCCGCCTTACAGCTGTGACTTCGTTGTCGTAATTCTCTGTGGTGTTTGCCCATTTCTTTTCCCTCCGTCTCTCACATAACAAATTTCAAGCCGTTGTCTGCTAATGTACTAAACTTTATATTGCCCCCATAATCAATGGGGCTGAAGGGACTTGCCCAAATAAATTTTCCGTCCCCTCAGACAACAATGCTTAGTTCAGTGCTATATTACTACAAAATAATACAATTTAGAAACTTATGAAAGGCACTTTATGTTAAATTAATTTTAATCTCTGCTATGAAAATACGATTTGAAATATAGAAAAAAACAGGCAAACATTATAGACAAGAGTATCTAATTCACATGTTTTGAGAAAACGTTTTAGAGAATTTTCTTGGAAGATTTCCTATGACATCAGAGATAAAATCTCTCTAACAGAACTTATGAGGGTAATCCTAGTAAGCACAGTGGCAGAAACGCATATAGATTGGGAAAGTTCCGAAGTAAAGATACAAATGAAGTGGTATAACCTACTAATTCCGTCTGAGGCTGAGGCATTGTTTGTGTACATAAATAGACATCTAGGAGATAGCAAAAAAATCAGATTGAACACAATAAGAAGCAGCAGGGAAGATGGGGTGAGGAGAGGTAAAAAAAAAGAATGTTTTAAATAACAGATTAGTGTTAAATCCATAATTTAGGTTTTATTGAGCTATTAGAATACAATCGCCGTGACATTTAATCTGAAGTTTCGGCATTAACGAGAATGTCATCTGGATTGGGAATTTACAAAAACAGCGGTGAAAGTGTTGCTTGCTCATCTATAAATATTTCGATGTATGTTTTCGAAAGTATGAGCTAGTTTAATCTTGAAATGACTGGAGCAATCATAGACAAACTTGATAGACATATGGTTCAGTTTGGGAAAAATAATGTGGAAAGCACCCCAAGAGTTTGAGTTTGAAGGAATGCCATGAATAATTATGCAAAACGATTGATATTAGGGAGTAGTCTGTAGTGCTAGGGTTCGCTGAAATGAGTATTGACTTCCAATGACATTTAAGTTCAAGTTTATCCACATCGGCAGAAGAACCAGAGGATCGTAGAATGAGAAACAAAATGTCAAAAATGGCAGAATATTTCTCGTATTCATAGTTTTCGAGGTCGGCGAAATGTCTGGCCCGTTTGAAATGACCTCTAGAAGAAGGTTAGTATCCACTTCAAATTGGGCTATTTAATCATACGAATTTGATTAAATAGGCCTACATAATTAGTGGCGGTAGTGTGTCTCAACATTTATGTCAGAAGTGCAGTATTTTCTTGATGTTTTCATTAAGTTTTCATACATTAGGTTGTATGAGTGCCTGTTAGTAAAATCTGTTGAGTATATGTGTAAAAGTAGGTATCCGTCTTTTTAAGTGAACATTAAAGGGAAGTATCTGAACAATTGAATAATGAAATCTTGAAGTTTTACATCCCTGCCTGCTTGGTTAAATGAGACGGGAATGATGAGAAATGAACGAAATGGTGGAACGAAGAAAGTCGAAAAACCGGAGAATCCCAAGAAAACCCGCGCACTTGGGGCGAGTTGGGATCGAGCCAAAGACCTCATATACCAGAGGTGAACGCTCTACCACTGAGCCACCGCAGCATATGAACAAGTGAAATATAACTAAAAAGAGTGGCATGAATAAAATAAAACTTTCGAATTAAAAAATAAATATTGATAATATAAAAGCATGGCAAAGTTGAACCGCCAATCACTTTATTACAAAAGAAATTTTCCTGTTGCTTTTTCGGCTCATAGTAAATACATTTCAGACGTCGCCCAGAGAAAATCTATGAGCGTGCTGTTTACAGAAACTTAATGATCCTTATGTAAGTGTGAATTATCCAATTGCTAGATAGTGACTCTTTCATTTGCATATTCTCGGTTTGAATAAGTTAAGAGTGTATTTTGTTTACATGTTTGAGCTCCCTCGTTGCTAAACGGTAAGCTTAAGCGCCTTTTGGCAGGTTCGATTCCTGGCGGGTCCTGATGTGGTTCGGATATCACATTAAGCTATTTGTTCACGTCTTATTAGCCTCGATCCTGAAAGGGACACTAAAATCAAATCTATTTTGTTTACATAGTAGTCCTCCTAACATTGTATGCGTGTCTATGTTGAAAGCGCGTTGTACAGGCTTGGATTATCCGTGAAACGTAAAGTTTACAATCAATGTGTCTTACCCGTCACGGCTGTGAAGCTTGGACGTTCAATGCACAAACGATTCAAAGATTAAAAGTTACACAAAGAGCAATGGAGAGATGCATGTTCGGAATAACCAGGAGCGGCAGGAAAACTAATGAATAGATTCGCGTACAAACGAATATAGAGGATGGAATCAAGACTGTGAACAAGACGAGGTGGAGATGGACCGGTCAAATAGCAACACGAACAAATGGAAAATGGAATAAAAATGAACCAAATTGGATTCCTAAGGAAAAGAAACGACCAAGACGACGTCGAAATACGAGATAGATAGACGAAACCAAACGTTTTCAGGAGCTACATGGATGAGGATAGCAGGAGACCGAGACTTGTGGAAAGAAAAGAGGGAGACCTTCATCCAGCAGTGTATAAAACGGCTGAATAGTATATATATATGGTACAGAGTGGCCCAAATGTAGGTATCCATAGTAGGGGAAAGTGCCGTATTTTGTCCCCACGCCTAATTTCGTCTCCCTGCTTATCTACGTTGATATGTGCCGCAACTTGGTGGCATATGTTTGAGCTCTCCAATTTCCGTAAAGGAGGAAATTGTGAGCTGGACGTATCGGTGTGAGAAGTCTTTTGTTCTGTAGTGTTTGTTTTGTTGTTTAATAATTATCAGAAGTAAGAATGTTTTGTTTTCCTGGTTGTGACAACAATTAGCACCAAAGGTAAGTAAATGCAGCACAATTTTCTGTCTACAAATAGATTATAATGTCTATTTTAAGATTGGAAAGTTGTAATTGTTTGAAACACGAGTGTTCTGCGCACTTGTTGTCATATTTGAGAATGGATGAGTCCCTAATCTCGTCCCTTTAAGTATACCTAATTTTTTCCCAGGGACGAAATTTGGAACAAACGTTTCTCTCTCGTCTCAGTTTAGATGTTAAAATAATGGAATCTGATGATTCGTTTCCCATCTAATTTCAGATGCCCTTGTCACCGGATCTCCTCAAATGACAAACGTCAAAAGAAAAATATTTCAAGTTGTGTTTCTACTGATATAAATAAACCTTTAGAAAGGGGCATGAAAAGACTTTTTTGGAAAGTTCTGCAGAAAGTAGCAGTAAAATATCTTAGCCTATTGAACCAAGCACCTCTATGTTTCGCCTTGAGTCTCAGCAGGGACCATTTACACCTAAATGAGCAAATACTTTTTTTGCGAAGAACAAGAAACTGAGAAAATGACTAAATTTTACATCATCAAGTGAGGAAGAAGAAGACGACGACGAAGATACCCCAAATGTATCAACTGACAATGAAGACAGCGAGAATGAGGATGTTGACTGTAACATTTATGGAGAGTCCTTCTCCGCAGACAAGAAAGGGGAAGAATGGATACGGTGTACATGGTTCTTTGAATGGTGTCACGAATTGTCTTCTTCCTCTCCTAGTACATCATTTATGTGTGATTTATGCCTACTTTAAATTCTTAAAAAGAAACCTCAATGCAGTTTAGTGAAGCATAATATTTCGTTCTCGACTATTTCTTATGCAGGTTTTTTTTTTTTTTAAGTGACTTCGCAAGTAGCAGGCTATTACGAAGTGGGCATTGTTTTCAAAGAAACTAGTGGCCTAATTGCCATTTTTATAGGCGTAATATTTCATTTTCCGAGAATTTCTTAAGTATTAACGGGTTTTTGTAAGCAACGTTGCAAGCGGCAAGGTATTACAATAGTGGACATTATTTTCGAAGAAACTCCTATTCCTAATTTTCATTTTTATGGGCATAATATTCCAGTTTCCGAGTATTTATTACGTATTGACGTTTTTGTATAGTAGTTTTATAAATAAAGCAATTTGTACACTTAAAACTGAAACTTACACATTCTTTTCTCTCAAAATAATGGGGTACAAAATTAGGAACACTTTTTTGAAAATTAAAAATTCGTACTTTTAAAAATTTTTTTAGCAGTTCTTTTATTTAATTATTATCTATCCAAAGTTCAATACGGCATGTCTTAGCTAAGTATGCAAACTACAATAGTAGACCCTATGTAATTTCGATGTGTCTAAACCTATTATTGTTCCAACAGGAGTAAAAAAAAAAATGGGAGACGAAATTTGGGTACTTTCCCCTATTACCATAACTTCTTATTTCTAACTTCTTTTCTCTTAGTCTTTTTGGATATTTCGATAATTCTGTCGTATTGTGTGTCGCAGCCTTCTGGGTAGGTTTGAAGAACAGAAATGTTGAATGAGGACATCTCGAACACTTGCGCACCTGAAAATTGTAATTAAGATTTAGATGCCGATGTATACCTAATTTTGGGCCACTCCGTATTTATATATACAGGGTCGGATCCAGGATTTTCTGAAAGGGTACACCAAATAACTGCCACTACATTTTAATTAAATTGAGTTTTTTAAATGCTCTTAGGCATTTTTGGTGTGAGTGAGTAATTGCCCTGGAAACGGTAAGTGTCTGCTCTCGCTGAATCCTTTTCCTTCAACATTTAGAAAACTTACTGAAACTATTGATTTTTGCAAAACTGAATGCCATCTTCTCACTTTACTTAGTGTATATTTGCAACGAATTGGGGTGCACGTGCATCTTTGCACCCCCTACATCCGGGCCTGGATACATATCATATTGAAGCAGCCGATTCAGCCGTTTTCTAACCACTGTTCCCCTTTTCTCGGAATAACGAGGAAGTAGAATCTGGCCAATAATAGCAGCCTGTGCTCACGATTGTGTTCGGGAAAGACCCTCAACCAAATTCACTTGCCCTGGGCCGAAGATTGTCTTACGCCGCCACTGCTCTTGTACAGTTTCTAATATCATACGTTTTGCTTACGGTAGCAGAAAACATTTTAACTGGACTTGTTTACTTAAAATTTATAGATCGATTTTTATACGTCTAACTTCGGCATGTTATTTTGAGATTTTGGTCTCCCTGTGGCCCGGCCATCAACAGAAGTGAATAATCGCTTCTTAAAATAAATCAGTAGAACACCTGGATGGTGGTAGGTGAAGCAACCGTGAAGTAAGCCGTCTCAACTCTTTTGCTCTTGGTTTTAATGGAATGGTTAATTCCATTCCAGTCTATTACTCCGAAAGGAAGCATTTGTGTACCCAGGATGGTCTATACTTTTAGTCTTATCTTTGTGTCAGGAATCACCTCCCACATGTTGTCGGTGTTGTTTGAAACACCCTATAAACACTTATCTTTGATTAGAATTATTTGGTGCAAAGGTATTTCATCCTGATCGATCCATAGTTATAAAAAAAAACTATGGATGCAAACATAAAAATAAATAGTTCTTACATTCAAAAACACTGGGTCGCTTTCATTTTGGCCTATTGGAAACACAGTACACGTAGTTATATTCCTGTAGAAAAAAGTAATTATATCTGTCTACTTGAAATTTAAATAGTTTTAAGAAGATAATGCACTGTTAACATTTATGGCCTATAGATACCTAAGGCTCAAGCAGGAAAAGAAGGAAAAAAGGACTCAGGTCTTGCCTGAAAGGGCCATCCCTGTATTTGCTTGGTGTGCCTAAGTATAACCCCTGGAAAAACGTGTCACGATGGTCGAACGCTGGAATCGAATACATGATCTATTGAATGCTTCGCCAACATTCTACCACTCAGCTACGGAGGCTCGGTAAATGATGTCCTATTGAAAAGACTAGTTACATTATTAAGAATTATGATGATGATGATGCGTATTCTGCCTGAAGATCCCAGAGCTAAGAGAACCGATGATGATTTGCCATTGCCTTCCAACACATGACGATATCATTACAAGGATGGGACCTAGAGTTTAAGGTGGGTTCCTAACCACTTGTGTCAAACCGGGAATCCAACAGGGATCCATTGATTACAATATTAACAACAATAGAAATATAAATTTAAGATAACAACAAAACTAGAAAAGAAGCTCTTCTTGTCGGTTATCGTTGTCGGCAATAAGTTATTCGTGAATTCTATATACGTAAAGTCGGATATCACAATCTACTTACTGACAAGCCGTAGCTCTGTTGTTGAGCGTTGGCGTAGCATTCGGGAAGTCATGGGTTCGATACCAGCGACGGACCATCCTAACTGAGATTTTTCCAGGGTTCTCTTGAGTCATACTAGGCAAATGCTGGGATGGCACTTTCAACGTAAGCCCAGGGAGACACCTTCCTTAATCCCTTCTCCTCCCCATCTAGGCCTGAGCCTTAGATACATAAAGGCCACAATATTAAAAATTCAAATTCAAATAATATATCTAATAGATGACTATTCGTATTCTTTACAACATAAAGTTAAAACATCAAAAGCTAGAAAAACAATGATGCTTTTAGCAATCTTAAAACTGACTTTAAAACATAGGGTCCAGTCAGCTCCACTAGATTTTACACACATAATGAAAAATTATCCAAAGTACTCATGTTCCGCCAGTACAGTTTCGTTAATTATGGTACCATCGCGTTTGATTCCTCACATAGTACAGGAATCAAGTAATAAAAGATAAGGCCCAGTTCCTCCCCTTCATTATACATTTAAAACTAAAAAAATACCCAAATTACTCATGTTCTTCCGGTGCAATTTCGATAATTTTGGTACAATCGTGTTTACCTCGTCAGGTGATACAAAAATCAACCGAAAACAAAATGCCGTCCAGTTTGCTCCCTTCATTTTACATATAAAAATTTAAAATAACCCAAATTACCCATGTTCCCCCGCTGCAATTTCGATACTTACGTTACCATCGTGTTTGTCTCGTCACATACTAAAAGGGTCAAGTGAAAACTGATGGGGCCCAGTTTGCTCCCTCCCCTTCATTTTCCATATAAAACTATAAATTTACCCAAATTACCCATATTCCCCTGGTGCAATTTCGATAATTTTGGTAATATCATGTTTGTCTCGTCATATAATACAAGAATCAAAAGAAAAAATGAGGATCAGTTTGCTCCCTCACCCTTCATTTTACATATAACACTACAAGTTCACCCAAATTACCAATGTTATCCCAATGCAATTTCAATAATTTTGGTACCAACGTGTTTGTCTCGTCACATACTATAAGAATCAAGCGGAAAAAGAATGGACCCAGTGTGCTCCCTCCCAGTCTTTTTCCTACGTAACTACATTTACATTTAAGACTACCGAATTACCCATGTTCCCCCGGTGCTATTTCAATAATTTTGTACCATCGTGTTTGTCTCGTGACATACTAAATGAATTAAGCGAAAAAAAAAAAAAGGATGTGTTCCACTTTGCTCCCTCCCCTTCAATTTACATATAGCACTACAAAATTACCCAAATACCAAAATTACCCAGTTTGCTTTCCTCTAACCCAAAAAAGGTATCGGAGATTTGGGTAGCACCGTGTGCAAAAGTTCTATTTTCTATATGGAACTTAAGCCACGATTTTTCAACTATTTGAAAGAAAACCAGGCCGGTACGAGCAACTGAGAGAAAAAAACTTTGTCTTCTGTAAGGGGCGCTTTGCTTTACGTTTATTATATTATAGGTACCGAATTTATTTGTCTTAGTGTGCAACTTGATATTTTCCTAAACCGTTTCTGGCCATTTTTAGATTAGTATCAAGTTGGCCCCACCACTTTTGGACGGAGAAAAATAAATAATGCTATTTGTTTGTGCTTCGTTAGTGCAGGTTAGTGCCCAAATTTCAGCGTTTGTGCAATCAAAATAACAAAGTTATGAACAATTTAAATTTCGGGGCCAACTTGACGTCAAGTTGGCCCCGCTTTTTTCCCTAACTGAGATAGAGTTGATTTTCTAACGTCAAATGTTTGTGCTACGTTAGTGCTGGTTACTACCCAAATTTCATCGTTAGTGCTGTTCAAATAACGCAGTAATAACGAATTAATTAGCGTCAAGTTGGCCCCGCCTTTTTTCCCTAATTGAGATAGAATGGATTTTCTAATGCTAAACGTTAGTGCTATGTTAGTGCTGGTTAGTGCCCAAATTTCACCGTTAGTGCTGTTCAAATAACGCAGTTATAACGAATTATTTAGCGTCAACTTGGCCCCGCCTTTTTTTACCTAATTGAGATAGAATGGATTTTCTAACGTCAAACGTTAGTGCTACGTTAGTGCTCGTTAGTGCGCAAATTTCACTGTTAGTGCTGTTCAAATAACGCAGTTATAACGAATTAATTAGCGTCAAGTTGGCCCCGCGCCTTTTTTCCCTAATTGAGATAGAATGGATTTTCTAACATCAAACGCTAGTGCTGATTAGTGCCCCAAATTTCACCGTTAGTGTTGT
This sequence comes from Thermobia domestica, assembly GCF_964235325.1. Taxonomy (NCBI): domain Eukaryota; kingdom Metazoa; phylum Arthropoda; class Insecta; order Zygentoma; family Lepismatidae; genus Thermobia; species Thermobia domestica. The sequence goes on from NC_137458.1 coordinate 307,145,404, forward strand.
TCAAATAACGCCGTTTTAACGAATTAATTAGCGTCAAGTTGGCCCCGCCTTTTTTCCCTAATTGAGATAGAATGGATTTTCTAATGCTAAACGTTAGTGCTATGTTAGTGCTGGTTAGTGCTCAAATTTCACCGTTAGTGCTGTTCAAATAACGCCGTTATAACAAATTTATTAGCGTCAACTTGGCCCCGCCTTTTTTTCCTAATTGAGATAGAATGGATTTTCTAACGTCAAACGTTTGTGCTACGTTAGTGCTGATTAGTGCCCTAATTTCGCCGTTATTGCTCTTCAAATAACTTCTTTATAACGAAATTAATTTGCGTCCAGCTGGTCCCACTTTTTTTCCCTAATTGAGATAGAATGGATTTTCTAACGTCAAACGTTAGTGCTACGCTAGTGCAGATTAGTGTCCAAATTTGAGCGTTAGTGCCGCCCGTACACCGCCGGTACAACGAGTTAACTAGCGTCAAGTTGGCTCCGTCTTTTTCCGCTAATTATGATAGAATAGATTTTCTAATGCCAAACGTTAGTGCTACGTTAGTGCCCTGATTTCACGGTTAGTGCTCTTCAAATAACGCCGTTATAACGGACGTAATTAACGACAAGTTGGTCTCGCTTTTCTTCCCTAATTGAGATAGAATGGATTTTATAATGCCAAACGTTTGTGCTACGTTAGTGCTAATTAGTGCCCATATTTCACCGTTAGTGCTCTTCAAATATCGCCGTTATAACGAATTAATTAGCGTCAAGTTGGGCCCGCTATTTTGCACTAATTGAGGTAGATTTTTTTATTTAATGCAAACAGTTTGTGCTTGATCGTTGGTGCTTGGTCGTGCTTCAATTTGTCCGTTAGTGGTGTTGAAATTACACATCCATGAACTTGGCGTCTACACTTAACGCATTAACGATAAAATTAGTGTCAATCATTATTGCATCGTTAATGATACTTAGTGCAGCAGTCTCTAACGTTAGTGCTTCGTTAGTGTACATGCTACAAGTAAAACAACTTTAGGGTTTCAAATTGGCGCTGGGCCTCACTTTAAGGACTAACGAAATAATTAGTGCATTCATTTGTGCATCCTCAGTGCTTCTTACTGCACTAACCACTAACGCTAGTGTTTCATTAGTGTAGGTTTTTCGAGCCAAAGTAATGGTCCTCGCTGATCTCTCCACACTATGCATTAGTGAAAAAATCGTGCCATTCGTTTGTGCATCGTTAGTGCTTTTAGGAAACACTAATAGTTTCGTAAATGCTTTACTACTCGTGTAGATATAGCCAATTATGTGTCACGAAACTCCCTTAAGAAATATATGGGGAATTTTTCATTGCGTGAAATTCATTGCAAATTTAAAAGCACTAATGAATTCTTCTAGTGCAATCGTTAGTGCTTCTTAGTGCACCATCCCCTACGTTTGTTCTTCATCAGTGTCGCTGCAACAAGTGGAAAACCTTTGTGATCAGCGTGATCTTGATCCCTACTTTAAGCACTGACGAAGAAATCAGTGCTTTTCGTCCGTGCATCGTTAGGCTTCTGGAAAACACTGATTGTTTCGTGAATGCTTCACTATTAGTGTAGACGTAGCAAATTATAAGTTCCAAAACTCCCATATAAAATGCATGGACAATTTTCTAACTGCGTGAAATTCCCGCCAAATTCAAAAACACTAATGACATCTTTTATTGTACTCGTTAGTGAATCGTTAGTGCTTCTTAGTGAACCAACCAATAACGTTAGTGCTTTTTCAGTGTAGATGCTACAAGTAAAAAACCTTTGGGGAGCTAAGTTCACGCTGCTTCCACTTCAAGCAGTAACGAAAAATCAGTGCCTTCATTAGTGCATCGTTATTGCTTCTTAGTGCGCCAACCAATGACGTTCGTGCTTCATTAGTGTATTCTCTAGAACCAAATCAATGATAGGGAGTAATTACCCTATAAGCCCCACTTTAAGCACTAACGGAAAAATAGTGGAATTTCTTAGTGCATCGTTAGTGCTTCTAAAAACGCTAATAGTTTCATTAGTACTTCGTTATTGTTGTAGATATAGCCATTTATATGTCACGAAACTCCCAAAAGAAAAACGTTAATTTTTTTACTACTCAAATTCTCGCCAAGTTCAAAAGCAGTAATGATCTCTTCTAGTGCAATCGTTAATGGTTGCTAGTGCACCAAGTCCGAACATTAGAGCCTCTCATTGTGAATGTTTTTGTAGGGAAGAGCTAGCGTGTAGTTAGCATTCTCTAAGTTTTATTTTATAGCGTCCATACTGTTGAAGCACTAATGTTGGGAGTTCTGCAATAAGACCTATTAACGAAGTAGTAACCATTACAATACACGTCGTCATTAGTGCTTTTAAATTTGGTCTTAATTTTACAAAATGAAAAATGCTACGTCCGTAAAGTTAGCCCCGCACGGTCCTCAAATGCTACTATTTTTTTTACATATTTACAGCTTTTTTAGTGCACATTAGTGCACTAAACACTTACCTTAGTACCATAGTACTTTAAAAGTTATTAATGAATAACTAGGGCAGTTCTAAGTTTAGATTTTTCAACTTACGCACAATTTTATAGTAATTGTGCCACAAAAGTGAGCTCCTCCGTGGCTAAGCGGTTAGCGTACGCGCCTTTGGCGTGGGAGTCCCGGGTTCGATTCCCGACGGGAGCTCATGTGGTTCGGATTCCACGTTAATCAGTAGGTCCACGTCTCATATAGCCTCGCTGCTGAACGGGACGTTAAACTCAAAATCAACTCAACTGTGCCACAAAAGTGGAACTGACACCAGCGGTTAGTGCATTGTTAGAGCTCTATGACACAGTAAGCCCTAAAGTTAGTGCTAGCATATTTTAGGAGTTATAAGTGCATAACTCACTCAGGACTAAATTTAAATTTATCGAATTTTACAATGATTGTCTCGCAAAGGTAGAATAAACGTCGAATTTTTGTACATCGTTAGTACTCCAAAAAGTTCTTACGGTAGTGATATTTAATCTGTAAAGTTAGTGCTATCATAGTTTGGGAGTTACTGATGAATAACTCGTGCGGGGCTAACTTTAGATCTTTCAGTTTTTTGTAGAATTTTACATTTATTGTCAGATAGAAACAACATCAACAACATTAGTCAGTGTATTGTTGGACCTCCATTAAACAGTAAGCACTAACGTTAGTGTTGTCATAATTTAGGAGTTATTATTGAATTACACGGATGGTACAGTATTGAAACTTACTGAAGTTTACACTAATTTCCCCATAAAGATAGGACAAACTCTAAAGATGAGTACATTGTTAGTGCTACATACAACTCAAAACACTAACGTTAGTGCTATCATAGCTTAGGAGATACCAATGAATAACAGAATTTAAAATTATCGAATTTTACTCTAATTGTTTCACAAAGGTAGGACAAAAACTGAAGGTTAGCGCATCCTTAGCAGTCAAAAAAGAAAAACAAAAAACTAGGTACTAACGTTGTACTATCTCATTTTAGTGGTTGTTAATGAAGAACTCAAGCGAGGCTATTCATTTTACACTAATTTAGATTCACATTAGATTTCTCATTTACACAATTTTACACTAATTGTCCCACAAAAGTGGGACTAATACCAGGGCTTAGTGCATTTCTAGAGCTCTATAAAACACTAAGCACTATCGTTGTAAAATCAGGGATAAAATCAGGTTTTACAACTTTTACACAATTAATGTAAAATTCAATAAATTTTAATTTAATTTCGTTCGAGTTATTCACTAATAGCTCTTAAACTATGATATCGTTATCGTCAGTGCTTACTATGTTTAGAGCTAGCGATTACACTACCTTTTGATTGATAATTATTGTAAAATTCGATGAATTTAAATTTAGTCTCGCGCGAGTTATTCATTAATAACTTCTAAATTGAGATAGCACTAACGTTAGTGCTTAGTTTATGGAGCACTAACCTCTGGTTTTGTCTCATTTCTGTCTGACAATTAGTGTAAAATTGTATAAAAATTGAAAGATTTAAAGTTAGCCCCGCCCGAGTTGTTCATTAATAACTTGTAAACTACGATAGCAGTAAAGGTAGGCCTAATGTTTAGTATCTTTTGGAGCACTAACGATGCACTAACCTTTGACGTTTACTGCACCTGTATGGGACGATTATTGTAAAATTCGATAAAACTGAATTAGTCCCGAGCGAGTTATTCACTTATAATTCCTAAACTATGAGAGCACTAACGTTAGTGCTTGATGTTTCGGCAAGCAATAATGATGCACTAACTTTTGATGTTTATCCCACCTTTCAAGAACAATTATTGTAGAGTTCAATAAATTTCAATTTAGTCCCACGAGAGGTATTCACTAATAACTCCTAAACTCACATAGCACTAATGTTAGTGTTTAGTGAACGAAGCACTAACCATGTGAACTGTTTTGGTAGTAATTCAGATGCGTGCGAATCTAAATTTAGACAAGTGGCATTTTCCAGTTTGTAAAATCCCCGCCAAATTTAAAAGCACTAATGAACATATATAGTGTAATGGTAACTATTATATTAGGAGGTTTTATTGCAGAACTCCTAATATTAGTACTCCAATTGTATGGATGCTAAAAGGTGAAACTTGGGGGAAGCTAACTACACGCTAGGACTAGCCCCTCCGCACAAAAGCATTCACGACAAGAACCACTAGTGTTCGGAATTGGTGCACTAGCAAACACAAACGATTACACTAGAAGAGATCATTACTACTTTTGAATTTGGTGATAATTTGACTCAATGAAAAATTCCCCATGTATTTTTTATGGGAGTTTCATGATATAATTTGCCATTCTACACTAGCTACTAGTGAAGCACTAACGAAACTATTAATGTTTTCTAGAAGCACGACCGATGCACTGGGTTTCATCGTTAGTGCTTTCTCGGGAAACTAACATGTATTTAGACCTCCCAAAGTTTTTTCCTTCTGGCATTCAAACTATTGAACCATTAATGTTGGGAGTTAATGCTCCAAGAAGCACTAACGAAACATTAACGATTTTACTAGAAGAGATTATTAGTGCATTTGAATTTGGTGCAAGTTTGAGACAATAAAAAATTGCCCATGTATTTGTTATGGGAGCTTCGAGACATAAAATTGGCCATATCTACAGTAATAGCGCAGCACTAATGAAACTATTAGAGTTTTTTAGAAATACTAACGATGCACTATCGATTTCACTAGGTTTCATCGTTAGTGCTTTCTTAAGGGCTAACGTTTTTCGCTTCTAGCGTCCAACCTATTGAAGCATTAATGTTGAGAGTTAGTGCTCTAAGAAGCACTAACGAAGCAATAACAATTACACTAAAAGAGATCATCAGTGCTTTTAAATTTGACCAAAATTTGAGCCAATGAAAAATTCCCAATGTATTTCTTATGGGAGTTTCGTGACATGCAATTGGTCATATCTACTCTAATAGTGAAGTACTAGCGAAACTATTAGTGTTTCCTAGAAGCACCAACGATGCAATAACAAATGGCGCTAATTTTTTCGTTAGTGTTTGAAGTGGCGACCAGAGTGTAATTACATACTATCATGTTTTGGCTTTAGAGCCTCCACTAATGAAGCACTAACGTTAGGAGTTTGTGCACTAAAAAACAGGAACAATCCACTAACGAATGGCACTACCTTTTTCTTAGTGCTAGAAGTAGGTTAGAAGGTTTTAGCCCTACTAATCCCTACTATTGTTTTGGTTCTAGAGCTTACATTCACAAGCACTTACGTTAGTGTTTGGTGCATTAATAAGCACTAACGATGCACTACAAACGGCAGTATTTTTTCGTTTGTGCTTGAACTGGGGGCAGTGTCAATTTGATCCCAAAGGGTTTTTACTTGTACCACCTACATACACCAATGAGCACTAACGTTAAGGGTTGCTGTACAAAGAAGCACTAACGATGCACTGAAGATTACACAAAAGGAGATCATTAGCGCTCTTGAATTTGGCGGGAATTTGTTGCAATCAGAAATTATCCGTAACTACACTAATAATGCAGTACTAACGAAACTACCAGAGATTTCAAGAAACACTAACGATGCACTAATGAATGACAATAATTTATTCGTTAGTGCTTAAACGGGAGGCTAAGTTATTTATTTATTTTTTATTTTTATTTATTTATTTATTTATTTAAGTTCACATTGGCCCTCCAAATATGTTTTACTTGTAGCACCTACACTAATGAACAACTAACGTTACGTGTTGATGCACCAAAACGCACCAATAATGTACTAATAATAGCACTAGAACAGAGCATTACTGCTCTCGAATTTGGAGGGAGTTTGACGTAATCAGAAATTACCCATGTATTTCTTATGGAAGTTTCGTGACATGTAATTAGCCATGACCTCACTAATAGTGAGCACTAACGAAAATATCACAGTTTTCTAGAAGCATTAACGATGCACTAACGAATGTCATTAATTTCTTCGTTAGTTCCTAAAATGGGGGCCAAGTTCACGCTAGCCCTCCAGAGATGCTTTACTTGTACAACCTACACTAATGAAGAACTAACATTGGGGGTTCGTACACTAAGAAGCACTAACGATTCCACTAGAATAGATCATAAGTGCTTTTGAATTTACCGGGAATTTGACAAAATGAAAAATTACTCATGTATTTCTTTAGGGAAGTTTCCTGAAATGTGATTCCCATAACAACACTAATATTGAAACATTACGAAACGATTAGTATTTTCTACACGCACTGACAATGCATTAACTAATAACTGATTATTCAGCTAGTGCTTGAAGTGGAGGCCAGCGTGAAGTTGGAGCCATGAAGGTTTTCTTTTACTTGTAGCATGTACACTAATGAAGAACTAACGTTAGGGGTTGTACACTAAGATGAACCAACGATTGACACTAATTTTATTGTTAATGCCTCAGGTGGGGGCCAAGTTCACTGACGTGAAATTTCATCACAACTATAGAACATATGGAAGCACGACCAAGTTCTAACATAGCACAAACGCTTGGCATTATAAAAATTCTACCTCAAATAAGAAACAAAACCGGACCAACTTAACGTTAATTAATTTCGTTATAACAGCGTTATTTCAACAGCACTAACTATTACATTTGGACATTAACCAGCTCTAAAGTAGCACTGACATTTGGCATTAGAAAATCCATTCTATCTCGATTAGAGAAAAAGATGGGGCCAACTTGACGCTAATTAATTCGTTATAACGACGTTATTTTCGGGCTCTAACCAGCACTAACGTTTCCCATTAGAAAATGTATTTTATGTCAATTAGGGAAAAAAGACGGGGCCAACTTGACGTTAATTAATTCGTTATAACAATCTTATTTTAACAGCACTAAAGGCGAAATTTGGGCACTAACCAGCACTAACATAGCACTAACGTTTGATATTAGAAAATCAATTCTATCTCAATTAAAGAGAAAAATCGGGGCCAACTTGACGCTAATTAATTTCGTTATAACGGCGTTACTTCAAGAGCACTAACGGCGAAATTTGGGCACTAACCATCATTAACAAAGCACTAACGTTTGATGTTAAAAAATTTATTCTATCTCAATTAGGGAAAAAAGGCGGGGCCAACTTGACGCTAATTAATTCGTTATAACGGCGTTATTTGAACAGCACTAACGGTGAAATTTGGGCACTAACCAGCACTAACGTAGCACTAACGTTTGGCATTAGAAAATCCATTCTATCTCAATTAGGGATAAAGGTGGGGCCAATTTGACGCTAATTAATTCATTATAACGGCGTTATTTGAAAAGCACTAACGATGAAATTTGGGTAGTAACCAGCACTAACGTAGCACAAACATTTGACGTTAAAAAATCCATTCTATCTCAATTAGGGAAAAAAGGCGGGGCCAACTTGACGCTAATTAATTCGTTATAACGGCGTTATTTGAACAGCACTAACGGTGAAATTTGGGCACTAACCAGCACTAACGTAGCACTAACGTTTGACGTTAGAAAATCCATTCTATCTCAATTAGGGGAAAAAGGTGGAGCCAATTTGACGCTAATAAATTCGTTATAACGGCGTTATTTGAACAGCACTAACGGTGAAATTTGGGCAGTAACCAACACTAACGTAGCACTAACGTTTGGCATTAGAAAATCCATTCTATCTCAATTAGGGAAAAAAGGCGGGGCCAACTTGACGCTAATTAATTCGTTATAACGGCGTTATTTGAACAGCACTAACGGTGAAATTTGGGCACTAACCAGCACTAACGTTTGATGTTAGAAAATTTATTCTATCTCAATTAGGGTAAAAAGGCGGGGCCAACTTGACGCTAATTAATTCGTTATAACTGCGTTATTTGAATAGCACTAACGATGAAATTTGGGCACTAACCAGCACTAATGTAGCACAAACATTTGACGTTAGAAAATCCATTCTATCTCAGTTAGGGAAAAAAGCGGGGCCAACTTGACGTCAAGTTGGCCCCGAAATTTAAATTGTTCATAACTTTGTTATTTTGATTGCACAAACGCTGAAATTTGGGCATTAATTAGCACTAACGTGGCACAAACGAGTAGTATTATTTATTTTTCTCCGTCCAAAAGTGGTGGGGCCAACTTGATACTAATCATTTTTAACTATTGATTTTAGCCACTTTTTTTCTGGCTGAGTGTTGGCAACACTAGAAGTGGTGCTTCAGGCTAATCAATACAGTGCATTCACGCATCACGCTCCTAGAATCGAACAAACGAGGCGTCCAAACGTGATAATTTTAAACAAGAATATTCTGTGTTTCATTAAAATTTGATTGCAAGTACCATTTAGTTACTTTCTTGAACGTCCTTGTAAGTCATTTTATTAATTCTGGCGGTACAAAATAAATTGAAAGTACCAAACTCAGTTCCAAATTCTTATTAAATGTGAAGCGATAATGGCTGATGAGGCGTCTAAGTTGGAATTGATGTGCAAAGAAGAAATCGAGAATGACTTTCCTCAGGAAGATCCACTCGAGGGGTTAGGGTGGAACTACGAAATGATGACTGACAACAAAGAATTAATATTATCTACATCGGAAGAAGAGCAAACAATGCAGAATTTTGTAACAACGTATTCTTCGGATGTGAAATTAAACATCGATACGGTGAAATCAGAATTTCCAGTAGAAAATCCTGTATTTGAAAGTAATATAGTAGTTGAGGAAACTTGCGTGTCGTACTCTAATGATTACAAACAATTAACAACAAAAAGTTTACTTGAGCGAGAAAGGTAAGGCTATATTTTCTGTATAGTAATTGGTTCAGATTCATGATGCAGTTAAATAGATTGGGAAATTTTATAAGTAAAAAGCAAACCCGGTACTTCGCGTGAAATCTTTAGCTGTGGCAGATACCTTGAACGTAAATTAATAATCTACAGATCGGAAGTAGAACGGCATACATTGACTAGCTGTACACAAAAGCACAAATGATCGACACCACACATACAAATCTTATAAAGCTCAGACTATCTCGATGAAGTAGTTTTTACTTTATTATTGATTACACATTTGTCACCAATTCTTGTACATTTTTACAATTTGCGTGCTAAACGATAGTGTATAGAGCCTTATGTAAAAGAACAGCGTGACTGAAGGGATCCGAAATTCAAACGTAAAATATGTTGTACTGGAACAAAAAATATGGGGATTTGTGATTTTGCTCACGATTTATCTCAAATTCCCCCAGTCACACTTTTCCGGATAGCTTCCAAAGACATTAGCAAAACATAACACAATAGATAATTCTTACCTAAAGTGGGTACAGATTTATTGTAACGATTCATGCAAAAATTCATTACATATTTACTTTTTCAGGAATTCGGATTTTTGTATTTTCGGTGCTGCGGTAGCTCAGTGGGAGAGCACATCTGATGAGTGGGTTCCTTGGTTCGATCCAGGCTTGAGCCAAACGAACTCTCTGTGGACAAACACAGTATGCGCTGATTTTCTCGTGGTTTCCCGTTTCCTCCGACTTTCTTCTTTCCTATTTCGGTCCATGTTCCGGTAAGAGGTCCAAAACTACACTGTAACCCCTTAAGCTAACCTAACCAAACCTAATATAACGTTATATTATGTAATCAAACGAAAATCAATAGAAAGAAGTGGTGTCAAATACACTAGACTCCCTTAACGGACCATTTTTGTTCCCCTTTTTCATCCATTTCTCATTATCACCGTCTCGTTTGCCGTAGCCGGCATAAAAATTGGACATAAAATTTAAAGATTTTGTTTCCATTTTACTCTATATTCATTTCTGCAGCAGTCTGCATTCCTTCATATAGCTTCACTTAAAGGGCTGCAGTGACGTACATGATAAGAATTGTCTCCAAAAGACACAAACAAACGTGTGCTAGGTGGCCATTTTAAAAACACGAATGGTATATGAGAGAGTCAGGGCCGGAGCGTAGCATGTTGTCCCGAGTGGGTTGCGAACAGGCGCGTCACCGAAAGTGAGTATACATATAAATGAGGGTAGCACAAAGCGATTAATATGACATTAAATTACTTACCTTATGCATTGAATAATGTATTTTTACGCTACTGAAGGCGGTGTAGGTAACATCCTGATATGTTTTAATTGAATAAATATTTATGTTGTACAATAACACATAGCTAACGTAAATTTCGCGATAATGTGGATTCTTTAACTCTCTGATATTTCTATACTTGCTAGCACATTTACTTTTCAAACCACATTTCACTTATAATGTTTACTTATTACTTTGTTTGCGAATTCATGCATAACAGGTTTGACCTTCATTAACTTATTTCTACGTGTATAGGCCTCTCAAAGGTAAGAACACAACATATTTAGAACGTTTACGCACTGTCTAATACTATTACAAATTTGCTATGTAAAATTTACAATTGTGTAAATTTTACAGTAAATATACACCAGTGAATGTTTTCGTGTTGGTTTCTCTGCTATAGAAATTCATTCTGGAGAGTTTGTATACTTCGAAGTAGTGTTATCGAAGACATTTTTATTCAGAAGATATAGCCTATTCTTAATATGTTTCTTTATCTTAAGTGGGGATAAAGTAGTGTCAAAGGAGTAGTACTAAAGAATTTACTCCCTCTCTCTGTCCCTCGGTATATATATATACAGTATAGCGCTAAATTCGTTGTACAAAAGCAGAGGATTGATTCCCGAGAGTAAAACAAACAAAAAAGTTTCAATAAATATAGGGCGAAATCCCCATCGTTTACTTGTTATATTCTGCAGAAAACACGAAAAAATAAATTCTAAATGTCCATAGCTCCAAAACTATGGCATCTACTGTAGTCGGGTCAAGACTTCACTTGGGAACAAGTATGTGCCCTATCCAAAAATACGTGTTGCAGAATCCCCAGGTGCTTTCACAACAATTTTTATAAAGGGAGTTTGACTACGAGCCTATGGTATAAAGTACTCTCCAACTAGCTCTATAAAAATTGCTGCGTGAGTACCTTAGAATTCTAAAACATATATTTTTGGATAGAGCATATACTAGTTCCTTTACTAAGTGAAGCCTTGACCCGACTACAGTAGGTCACATAATTCTAGAGCTATAGAGCTATAATTTTTTTTCCATGTTTTCGGCAGCCTATAACATGTAAACGATGGAGTTTTCGCCCTATGTTTATTGGAACCTTTTTGTTTGTTTTCCTTTCAGGAATCATTCCTCTGCTTTTGTACATTGAATATAGCGCCATACTGTATGTATATGACTCAGTTTTGAGTTCATAATCTTAAGTGTCACTAAGGGGAGTCAGGAACACTTCTCAACTTGCCTCGTAATTTCTCATTGATATTTGTTTCAGTTATAATAATAACAATAATAATTGTTATTATGAATAAGCAATGGTAATTGTATCTGAATGGACATGGTAATTTCAAAAAAGTTTATCATCTCTATTTATTCTCATGAGTTTTTGCTTCTAAATATTGTGCATAAATGTTTTGTTTTGTTTTCTTTAAATATTGTGCATAAATGTCGCACAACTGCTGGAATTTCAACTAATACATGATTAAATAACAGTTTATGCACTATTATTTTTAGCGAAGCAAGTGCAATAAAAGTTTTCAATTTCAAATCAATTTTCGAACAAAGCATACAAGAAATATCCCTCCAAATTGTATATTTATAATTATACTCTTTTGGGTAATCCAGGAAAATACAGTATATAGTTTATTTCACTCTTATAATAAAAAAAAAAAGCAAAACAATCTCAGAAACACTCACTCTTTTTAACATTTACAGTAGCGGAAATTGGAAACATTTTAAATAGAAAAAGTAGGAAAGAGCTCGAAAATCATACCTTAGTTCATATTTACCTTTTGATTTTAAAGAACAATAACTCATTCTACTTGTTTTATAAAAATGATATGATTTCAGACTGTGCCCTTCATTATCAACACAATATCCGCCATTTAATACATCAAAATTCAAAACGGTACAAATAGAAAAATATGGGAATTTGTTTATGCCTCATACCTAGATCAATCTTACCCTTCTCTAGATTCTACAAAATAACTCCTAGTTTATTTATCTCATCGTATATCGATAACATGATTTCAAGTGAAACGCTTCCACGGCGTAAATAAAACATCAAAATTTAGAATAAGTGAAAAATAGAAATTGATAATTTCTTGTTGCCGGCATCTACGGACAATCTTACATCCTTTAGATCGTATAAAATAGAAAGAAATAATTTATCTCACTCAGCTAATAAAAATAACAAAATTTTAAATTGCATCCTTTGCGTTGAGAAGCAGAAAACTATAATTACTAATTTCAATATCGATAATATTTCAAATAAAACGATTGCAAAGTTTTTCGTAACGTGTCGCAGGTCTGTACCTTTAATTGCAACTATTCTACTTCCAACTGTGGATTGTAAGTTCTTATTATTATTGTAAGATCTGATAATTATTATACTGCACAAATTTGGGTTTTATCATATACAAATGTTCGTTTATTTCATTTCCTTTCCTATAATGTATTATAATGCAGTTTCTATTGAAAATTTTCTTTCGCTTTGTTAGCTAAACTGACCTGATACACTTTCGTTAGGGTCGTGGGTAGCTAGCTGTAGATAATTCGTACGTAACTTCACTAACTTAAGTTTTTGCATAAGTATGTATTTTTTGCGCCGTTGTTAGAGAGTTTATCAATCTCTTAGCTACATGATATAATCGTATAAACACTGCACATAGTCTTTTTTTAACTAATAAAATGTGATATTATTACGATATATATTTGTGTGTGCATGTACACACTGCATTTTACACTAAAATCTGAGGGAGTTGGCAGTGGTCAAGTGGCGAATCTAATGTAGTTATTACTTAAGTATGCAGAACACTAGTTATGAGGTTCCTAGAAGGATCCTGAAAAAGAAACATACATACTTTACCAAATACGGGTATTAGATTCCCGTGATGGCATTATCGAGGTTGGTCCCAGATTGTTCCTCTAGGCGAATCTTCCTTAAGCAAGTCTTACATTGCTGTGAATTCACACAGAGTAGGTTTCGGAAGAGTGAGATTAAAGGAGAGTGAGACTGATAGAGAAGGTTCGATTCCGACACACCTTTCGTTCACGACGGCGTCTCACACTCTAATTCAGTACTTGCTTAAGCAACTCCCAGTATCATGTCCCTTGGATAAGATAGTGTGTAGTCAGCTATCTAAACAGCCTCGAGAAAACCTGTCATCAGCGCCAAGTTCACAGGATACTTATAAAGAAAACGGAGACGTTAGCTACAATACACTAACGGGATCGAGTAGCATAATATGTCTATCGACTAATCCTCCCAACAACTGATAACAGTCATTAACTCTAGAACAGTAATCCATTGAAAAATTAAATAATTCTTTAAGCTAGTAAATTTATTACCAGACTAGTTAAAATAATTTATACAGTGAAATTACAAAATGAGAATTCCAAAGTAACTCAGCATTTCATTAAGATTTACAAGAGTTCTATTCAATATCACAGTTTAATCATTTATGTAGTTTATTTTCATAATATTAAACACCAAATTGAATACCCTTGATTTCACTGGCTATCTCACGACTGTAAGGTAGTCTACCTACGTCCAGAAAGGAAAGTATTGCAAAAATAATTTACTAAGCTAGAGTTAATGATCAGAATGACGGGAAGTTGTTAAAGTCCAAAGTTTCAGCCTCCCAACCTTCATATCTGCACTTTCTTTGCCGTTTAGTAGTAAATATTAAAAATTCATTTCTTACATACCTGAAGAAGCTTCAACACTAATATAAGTGTTGACTGACACTCCCTGCGACGACGTTGAACCAAGACCCGCACAAGGTAAACACCACACAAGACTCACCCCCAATTCCCCGAGAATTTCCTTTTCTAATTTTTATATACGCCGTCTGACGTAAGATCACCCACTCAGGAACTGAGTCGGCAGAAGCCGTTCTTATTTTTTGAGTTTGAGATAAAGCTGCACAATTTTATCAAACACTGTCATTCCCTTCCTTTGGAGAAATAACGCAACCCAAGACTTTTAGGATGTGCAGCGACACTGACGAATTTAGAATAATTCTCAGCGTCATACTTCAGGATAACTCAATTCCGTAATTTTCTTAATTGCGTAGAATAGAGATCTCAGAAACGCTCTGACTTTTGTTCGTCACGTACTTCAGGGAATTGTTTGTTGATAATTTAATACGTGTTTATCATTGGCTACTTATTTACGTCAATCTTTTCATCGTGGCTTGCTCTGTTACCTTTTCCAAAGGTGTGGGAGAATTAAAAAGACAATAAAAAATAACAATAATGTTGGCATGGTGCCTACAAGAACCGAATTTCAATAACGAACCTCTACCGATTTTCCCTAAGATTAGGGTCTCCTCACGTCAGTAGTGGCCGAAGTAAATCAGTGGCGGCTTCACCCTAGTTTCAAGACCAGGCTAATGTTACACCGTAACAATATATATATATAATTATCTACAGCTATATATATATCAGGTTACGTACAGCAGATTAAGAATAGACTTAGCAATAGAGAATAACTATAACATATCTTTTCGACAAACTAAACTATTAGTACGTCTAGGAATGGCATCCTCTACTCCACACTGAATTCTTTTGTGCAGGTTTCCTTCGAAGGGAAATGATCATTATGACTATAATTCGATATCTAAGTAAAGTTAGCCTCAATTATGGGGCGCTAACTTTCCTCATAAAATATCGCTGAAACGTTCTTCGTTTTGTTTATAATTTAACCCCCTAGACTCAAATTAAGTGTATTGGCATTACAAAATTATTAATTGTGTAAGAGTCCATCTCTCAACTTGTTGATTTTACATGGAATAGCTCAGCGCTTTCATCTTCAAGTGCACAAAGTATGGACAAATACAGAAAGGTAGTATGAATTGTATAAAGTGTTATGAATGCACGACAGTACTGGGATGATACTAGAAACCTCTTATCTTGGCGAAATATTTTCCAAAGTAGTGTGAAGAAAAAATGGAATCGCGAAAATTGCAAATTAAGGTACGGGAAGATACATTGGAATCATAAAGTGTACTAAAAACTGATATAGAAGAAAACTATAAATTGTGCCTCTGGCTCCATAACCTACTCGTCTGTCTTAGTTGCTTTCACTCTCATGCTCCTACGTTTCTCATTAGTTCATGCAATTAATTGTCGCCTTCTAAAAAACAATAAAAGTAAAAATATATTTATATAGGCAAGTTAGTTTAATGTTTTTTTTTATAAAATCTTGGATCTATATAGATCATTGAAATGACATCTTTTACGACCCAAGTTTATGCCGGTTAGGCTAAAAGAGACGGCGATTATGAAAAATGAATGAAATGGTAGAGTGAAACAGGTGAAAAGAAACGTGGGAACTCCGACGAAACCCACGCACACGGTGTTTGTCCACCACAAAATTTATTTGACGCGAGTTGGGTCAAACAAAGAACCCCGTGCACTAGAGGTTAATGCTGTTCCACTGAGGCAGATCGGCCCCTTATAGACATCGTTTCTTTCCTAATGTAAGGATCATGAAAGAATGCAAAGCCACTTAGAAGGTGCGAAATTTTTAACGCTTTTAGAAACTTTTATCGGAAAAGTGGGAAGAAAACGCCGAGGTATTTCATGTAAAATCAACAAGTTCAAGGACGGACCCTCAACAATTGCAGTTAGTTTTCATATTCAAATAGTATCAACAGTGTGTTAAAAAGGTGGCAAACACAAATTGATTTACCAGACAATTTTGAAATTACAGTTCCCCAAAATACTCATAATTTACCAAAAAAATTGTGCATGAAATTTATTCGATTGCCATGTACAGTTGGCATAAAAGACATAGGATACTATTTTGGGTGCTGTTTTTAAGTGTTTGCATCACAGGTTACAAGAGTTTCCATTATTAGACGTGATTTTTTATTTGTATTTTTTTTCCGTTCTAGATTATACCCTTGATTTCCCAACTTCACTAGTCGATGTCTTAGTCTTTTCTATGGGAACTTCTCTCTTGCCGGCTTTCTTCTCTCTATTCCTTCTTTATTTCCTTTCTTTCCTTTTTCCGGTTAGTTATAAATCAGCATGTTATTGTTACACATTTTAGGTTTTGCACGGTATATTAAACTTCTCTGTATACCCTTTTTGGCTCTTTTCCTTCTATTCTACGTTATCTTTTGTATTTAAAAATACTCCAAGAGGATATAAATTACAAACAAGAAAATCATAAAATAGTTGAGAGTGAATATATTAAACTAGTTTCTCTTCTGTGTCTGCATTAAAGAATATTGTTTGGATGAATTCTTTGCGATTAATTTCCATTAATATCGTATTATAGAATAAAACTGGGTGAAAATGGAATTGAAACAAGAGGATAGTGCTTACAATGAACAGGGATATACTGTAAAATTATGTTCTTGGCTTTGTTTTATTTGTTTTAAACATCATTTTCTTACGTTTTGTTGCCTTTTCCATTTGATTTTTTTCCACTTTAAACATAAAAATACCTGCAATCACACTTATATTATAAGGATCATTAATACAAAAACAAACTTAGTTCAGCTCTTGCAGGTTATTTCCGGGAAACTTGATTTTGATCATATCAGGTTCCTACGTCTTTTTATATATAAAAGTTTTTTTATAGTTTGTGCTAAAGTATGGTATGACTTTTTTTGTTTTCATTGTATTCTCTCGAGCGGCCCCGGGTTCTGTTCCCGGTGGATGCACTCGGTCGGAAAGGTGTAATAGCTTTTTCAGGCCAGCCACCTTAAATGAGCTTTTTCTGGGTTTTCCTCATTCACACCAGGCAAAAGAAGGGGTAGTATCTATCTTACAGGTTCCAGGTCGCTTCCTTCCTTCCCCAATCATTTCTTCAAATATGCATAATGTTGTCATATGTTCCGTGTTTGGTCTAACCTGCAGTAGCACGTTTGATTATATTTGATATTTAATCTATTAATATAGGATTAAAGGGATGTTTCGTTGTTTAATTCTCTTGTTTCTTTTCTTATTTTAATTGTCGGAATATATTGTTTCAATTTCACTTCTTTCATTAAATTTTCCCCGCCTATTTGCCATTTTATTTCCACGAATTCGTCCGGATCTTATTCATTCATTTGAATTTTACCAATTATTTTTAAATGTTTATTAATTTTTTTGTTTTTAGTTGAATTTCTAATTACTTGTCCTAGTACACCTAACGATTAAAGTTTGTGGATTCTGGAGTTACAAGAAATAGTAGTTCTTTCCTCCAGTAGAATTTTTCAGTGTACACCTGATAGCTGGACATGCAATATGAAAGAACAAATATAGGATAAAACATGACATGTTAGGATATTCCAATACTTGGAGCAAGAAATCGAATAGTATAGCATCGCTTAGAAAATCACAAGATAGATGAAATTCCATTCATATTCACTTCTAAAAGGTTGCAATTAATGGAAAGAAAATAAATATAACAATATCATGATACAGAGGCCGAAAAAGGATAAAGAGCGATGAAACTTCAACTCATAATTATAAACAGTGCGTTTAACTTCACCTCCTTTCTCCGCCTTACGGGTAGCTTCCTTTAAAGATAACTCTATCAGTGACAATTGCGATCACAATTTACAATTCTTATGTCCTTGAAAAAAACATGCCGTAATTTTAGGTTGGAAATCGAACTAAGAACTTGTAGAATGAGAGTCTCACACACTGCCCACTTAGTTACGCAGACCGTAACAGACGTTTGGTTAAATTAACAATTAAACTGGCAACTGTCGTCGAGTTAACCCTCTTTCTTTTAAAAATTTAATTGTATTTGCTGTCCTTAGGCGTCTATGGGTCAGCCTTTCTTGATATCTGAAAAAAGCATTTGATTTGTAGATCAAGGTCAAGAAATGTGTACTTACAATCTTGAAGACGTATTGCTGAACTAATATATATATCGGACTAGTCGATAGTTGTATCAGTACCTAACTCGGAGCGCACTTTTCTTTTTGAGCTCTTTGAATACCAAGACTATATGTAACATTTTACAGAAATTAATTTCTGAACTACAATAGCGCAATACCGGTAGAGAAGAATTTAATTAATTAGACAGTTATGATGTTTAAAATCACAAAGATCTTAAACTTTTGTATCGACAAGTTTCTGAATCAGAAAAATCGAACTGTAAATAAAAAAGTTACAAATTTAAGTAACGCACGACCATACGAAACATAAAATAAATAAATTAAAATTCAGTTACTTTTAGCAAAACTTCACTGTTGGAAGAAATTCTTCCGACTACTTGAGAGGAGCGTCGCTGGATTGTCTGATATTATATTTACCTCCGAAATAAACAGGAATTGTTTGTTTGCCCGTAGTTTCTTTTATTTGATTCCCGTTTCCTTGTGCTCCTGTTTCCTTGAATCATAGTGGAAGAACGCAGTGGAAAAAGTGTTAAAAGCTTTTTCAGGCCAGGCATCCTGAATATGGTTTTCCTGGCTTTTCCTTATTCACACCACGCAATGCCGGTATGGTACTTAACGTATAGGTCCTAGGCTGCTTCCTTCCTTCCTTTGTCCCGGATAGTTTGTTCGCCGAAGGAAGTCGTCCCTCATCGGTGACGGGTTAAATGGCCATAGATGCCGAAAGCGGAAAAATTTAAGATTTTATATCCATTCTGTTTGCCCTAATTTTTACTTTCTTCCGCTTAATTCCTTTTTCTTGGGCCGCATCTACTTTACGCTGCTTTCATTTTTAATGCTGAAAGTGCTTCTATAACTTTCCGCTCAGCTTCTCTTTCCCTAGCAGTTAGCCATACACCTTGCCCACCCAATCCCTAATTCTCTAGTGATTCCTCCATTCAACTTCTCAAATCCAAAGACGCCCAGCCACACCTATACATGAGTCACAGACGTACAAGCATTGTAGTCACGTGAGTTAGAGCAATAGCAGACCACTTGTATCTTTAGACTGGTGAATTACAAATTTATAAGCTGGCCGCTCTAATAAACTACAATTTCGTGCAAGGTTTAAACATACGTTCTCGGCAACTACTAAGTTCTTTTAGTCAAACACTCTGCCGTGTGGACGTCCTCAGAGCAAAGTGCCGCAAATCGGGTTTCATGTATATACAAATATTTGTACAAGTAGCGACGTCTATCAGCAAAGTAATAAACTGAACAATAACGAACATCACCAATTGAGTAAGCAAGTAACTGTTTAAATGTGATCCGTTTCCTTAATTGGCAGGAAAGTTCAAACGATCAAAGCTACTCAGTCCACAGTTGGGAATTACAGAGTAATAGCAATTTCTGTTTTTACTTGAGAAAGTGTGTAGTGGGATGGGATCCTGAATCCAATAACTACTGTAGTTATTTTTTAAACATCTACTGTGAAAAATTTATCGCGGTAAATTGAAACTTTCAAAACTTGCAGTTTTGCCAATGCACTAAACCAACATTATCATGAGTACGAATATCTTAAGAATAGTTATATATACCCTAAACTTTCGAATTTACGCCTCCATAAATAAATATGACAATTTTCTAATAAACCCTTGTATTGGTTACACTTAATATACATATCTTAAATTGCAAAATCTTTCAGATTTCAGCTTCTGATTGATAGGTACTCAAACTTCAAACGGGAGTAATTCTAATTGACACTCAAATTCGCCGTAAATTTTTCACACGAATACCACCCATAGTTAACATTTCAATTTTATATCTCGCCTGCTAACAGACGGATTTTGAAAATACTAATGGAAGTAGGTTAAATTGACACTCGTAAACTCAGCCTCAAATTTTTACCCCAACGCACTCCCAAGTATATTCGAAATTAAGTATTCGTCAGCTTGTAAATATATTTATATAAATCAAATGAAAATTTATAAATAGTTGAAGCAGATTTTCCAGATGTACCACGGACAGTATAATTGTGAAGATAAACATATAAAAATAAAGTAATTCACTTTTTCGCCAATAAAACCATGAAGCTTATTTAAATTTTACACAATTACAAGTTTGTATACTGGTATTGGAATTTGCGACTTACTTCATTTTCAATTTGAAAGAGTAATTCCTTAAACTGTGTCCATTGATCATAATTTAAGAAAAATTGGCGTACGCCATCACAAAAACAATTTGGACACTCTCTTGTACATTTTTACAAATAATTTAAAGTCTCTTATAATAACGAATCTAGTTACCGGATCCATAATAACCATTAACTTTTTGCTTCAAGATTATTTTATAATTCCATTTTTTAAAATACTTCATTCTTGAAAAGTAATTGGTGTATAGGTGTTAATTATTTAATGTTTTGTTATGGTCATAACGCATAAAGACTATATTTTTGCATAATTTTGAACAATTACTCAATGTCTTCATTATATCTTCGCGGTAATAATGTTTCATGTTTTCCACTTAAGTGTACTAAAATTCTTTCACCTCTATGTTGTGTTCCTATTAATTTCGTTAATGTTATTTCGTGTAATTTATCTTTCCCAATTTTGGAACTTGGCAGATTTTAAAACTTTAGTAATATTCTTCTTTATACACAAGAAGTCATTTCTTATTCATTATATAGAATATCTTTAAGAATGTTATTCTTTTTCATTTACAGAAGATCAACATTTAAATAATTGTCTTTCAGTGAAGTATATTTCATTCTACATCCATCTTTAAATAAATCACTTTCATTTTATCTGTCATACCTCTTGTAAATGTAGGTGGAAGAAATATTTCAAAATTTTCGAGCTCAAAACTTATTTTTCAAACCTGGTATTTATCTTTTCCATGTTTACACTTTCATATTTTGTATCTAAATCTTGACAACTTCAGCCAATAACTGGTTTCTTTTTTTAATTGTAAACAAATAAGTCTTATTGTTCGGGCGACATTATATAACGATATTGTGTATTTTTAATATCATTACTTGTATTTGCGCGCAATATGTGCTATTAAAATATGCACAAGCTAGTGAGAAGAAGAAAATATAAAAAGAATTAGAATTAATTTCTTTCTTATATTATTGATATTTTTATGTTAACATGGTGATTTGACAATATGTGTTATTCGTCGTCATAGAAACGAGAGATATAATATATAACAGAGGATCTATCTTGTAAAATAAATATGCATGTTATTTAAAGGGTTTAAATGTTTACTTCATTACGTATTATAATAAAAAAGTAATATGAAGATATAGTATTTAAGTGGATTTTGATAAAAGTAGTAGACTAGATTATATTTATTCGAACTGTAAGCTTAAGTGTACCCACAAAAAATACAAAAATAAGTATAGTGGTTGCAAGTTTCAAAGTGTATTCAATATCACTTGCAATTTTTCATTATATAGAAAATGTTTAATTTCAACTTTATGGATAATAATCTATAAAAAATTTTTAATATAAACATATTAAAATACAGTAGATATACAGTCCCGTACTGTATTTTATGTTGGTTCTTATTGCTAACAAACGGTTAAATGCCGTTTCTTTATTATTTGCTCTTAACGTCTTATTATTTATAACTTCAGCCCGAAACAGTCAAAGCAAATTAATACATAAACTACAATGATGTAGTTGATCAATGCAGAAGTGTATACCTACTTTTGTTCCACCCTGTATAATTCATATAAAACTCTTCAAATACTTTCTCATTCTTATGATCATAAGTTCTTTTGACCGTAAAAATCGTATAACAAATTGTATTAATAGCTTCAGCTTCTGCAACATCAAAAATTACAATTATTTCAATCCTAATTTATCATCTGTTTAGAAAACAGCCTTTTATGTACGATGCTTCTAGCTTAGTCATACTTAAGATTCACACGGCAGTAGATGTTATTGCCGGTAGGTCATTTTTATCTGTAGCACTTCCATGTTCTCTAATTTCTATGCCAGAAAAGAAGAAAGGAAAGAAATTACCTACTAATTTTACTCTATCATTAGGAGCAAATTCTTGTCCAGCTTGAACACCTAAAACTTAAAATTTCATATAACAATCTACTCTGTGAGGATGAATAAATATATCACCCACATCAAAATTATTCAGTATGTTTTTAAACTCATTCAAATTATTAAGTGTTCTTCTGTTTGTTGTAAAACTTTGGAACTCATAACTCTTAACAGTATCAATCTTATTTGTTATGGGGAAAATTTTGAGAAAATATTCTTTATTTCTAGAAAACCATAAAATTATTTACAAAACTACCTTAAAATTATCATGCTCATCCTAACCTAACTTCAGCATTGATAGCAGTACCAACTCCAAAAGGTGTAAGTCTTTCTCCAACTGAGTCTTAGTAAATACTTTTTTTCCAGGCCTGATTTTCTACTTCCTATATTTCAAAACATGTCTTGATACTGTTCCTTCATTGTCTCTGTAATATATATCATGTTGTATGCAAGCTTTGTGTAATAGATAAGTAACTTTATCTCCTCTTCCTAATTTTTTTGTACCTCGATTCCCGAATTACAATATGATATACCGGGATTATACAATTTAAATGGAAGTTTATTAATCAGATCGTTTACTACTTCCTTTCCATATTTCTCAGTATTTCAAAATCTTTTTGCTAATGAGTTTAGTATCTTTGTCAAAAAACCTATAGCTTTTGAATTATTAGGAATAAGTTGTGATAGCTTATTATTAATCGTATCCATAATAGCCACTTTCTCATTATAAAATTTATTTTCATCTTTCTCTCTTCCGTCTATAACAATCAATCTTCTATTAACTTTTGAACATCATCTCTGCAAACATATACTTCAAATAGTTTTGTGTCTTTACCAAATTTAGCTGATTTCTTTTTCGTCTCATCCCAAAATTGTTTAATATACATAAAATATTAAAATACGAAACATAATTTAACTTTTTTATTTATTGTTGTCTTGATACATGGGATTGGTAAGTATTATATGCTTATAGTTCTCTATACCTTGTTAAATTCTTCGCGATCTTAAATTAATCACTATTATCATGTTGCATTTTGGATGTTAATAACATTAAACAAACCCTAGATCTAAATGACTGATGATCAACAAATATATTATTAACTTCTGTTCGTGCTTCTTTATCTCCAATTTTATAATAACCGATTTTCCTCGAACCTCTTTTATACCAAATATATGATCACGTATGTATTTTGGTCGATGTAAGTAATTAGCAATTTTTTTCAGAAACAGCAATTGTAGATTCTAAATTTTCTATCTTTTGAGATATTCGAAATGTAATTTCTACTTCTCAAAATGTTTTCGTTTTGGGATCCTCTCTAAATAACGTTTGCCCAAACGACGTTTCTGATTGTGTTTCAGGGTAATATGAATTCTTAACGACTGGGGCAAGTTTTCATTAGAGTTTTGATTTATTTTCTTACTTCTTTAATCTCATTTCCTAAACTGTGAATAACATCAGTTTCTGCTTGTTCGCTTCTTGTATCTATCATATTCTTACTTTTTCCCTTTTTTCAATTTTTAAAACCTTTAATCAGTTCTATCTAATTTATGATTACTCTCAATTTCTTTGTTATTTATTGATTATAAAGAAAATTTTAAACGTTAGACGCTGACGTTAGGGTGTTTGAACGTTGAGATGGGTGGTTGTTGGGATGTTTGAACGTTAATGTTGATTTTAAATGAGTGTCTTGATAAATGGTTATAAATAAATTAATCTTATTCTTGTACTTTACATTATTAATATTTTCGTCATTTCTATAATTATAAAGCCATAATCATCTTTCCTGTACTCAGAGCATATGTTTTTAGATTTATCACAAGACATACCTTCCCCTAACTCTTTACAAACATCGGGGCCGCGGTGGCTCAGTGGTAGAGCGTTCACCTCTGGTGCTTGGGGTCTCGGGTTCGATCCCAGCCCCCGCCAAGTGAACTTTGTGGTGGACAAACACCGTGTGCGTGGGTTTTCTCGGGGTTCTCCCGTTTCCTCCCACTTTCTTCATTCCACCATTTCATTCATCACTCATCATCACCGTCTCCTTTAGCCTAACCGGCATAACTGTGGGACGTAAAACTCAAAGATTTCATTTCATTTTCATTTCATTTTTCTTTACAAACATGGTTAAGGTTATTATCATCTTGACAAAATTTACGTAAAAAAGTAATATTTCTCTTAATAATTGTTTCTTTTGTTTGGAGTATGATTGTGCAGGATAAAAAAACAATTTAAATCCTTGATTTGTTCCTGTGAAACAATCTTTATTGTTGTTCTGATGTTATTTTTAAAAGTCATCAAGCACACCTCTTGAAAAATATTTTCATTCATCAATTTTAATAATAGAGTCATACTCCATAAGTGTGTTGGTATTCAATCCTTAACTTTGAAACAGGTGATAGTAATTTTGCTTCTTTAAATGGTTATTGTACTTGTTGATATTTCTGCTGATTCATGCTTTTGGAATAAATAAAAAAGTAATTATTAGCTAACCATCCTGCCTACATTAAAAAGTTAAATAAGTAAAAGGTCTTACCATCGCCAGATGATGCTGTAATAAGACATCGTATATCATCAGCTAATAACATCCCATTTCTCTTTTTAACTGATTTTTGTGTAATCGTTTCTTGTATATTCCAACTAACAATTTTCTCAAGCATACTCATTGATTCTAGATAAAATGTTTTAACTGTTTCTTTAAATTTAGTGACAAAATTTTTCACATATATATCTCTATATATCATTATAATCATTTCTAATTTTTCTTTAAATGTTTTAATACAATAAACAATGTTTTTATATTGATATTTTTCCTTCTAATGTTTAATTTAGATGATATACCAGTAATTACTCTACTTTCAGCGATGAGTACAATTATATTTTTTTATGCAGATAATGATATTGATAAAATGATTAATGTACAATATGCATATTTACCAAAACGTAACTTTCTTTTTTCTTTAAGCTGTATTCTAATTTTCAAATGATATCTTCTATTAGCTTTTACTATTCCTATCTTCCATTAATCTTTAAAATATTTATTACTTTTTTTATGAAATAATATTGGAAACATTTAGGTCATTCATGTACTATATAATAAATAACTAAGTTGTTCGAGGTTACTAGTGATATTTCTCAATTCAACAGGTAATTACATGTAAATGAATATGTGTAAATGAAACCAAAAGTAAAGTCCGTGTAGGAAAACTTTTATCCAGGAGCTTTCACGTCGAGAATGACCTCAAAAACTCATGTAGACAGGATGGAAGCAGGAACGCTTTCAAAGTTTGAAATCGAAGGCATATCCGAAAGCGACCATTATCAAGACCTAGACACAAATTCCAGGACAATACTAAGATTTCGTAGAAATAGGAGTACAAGGTTGAAAACTGAATCCAGTTAGCTAAGGATAGAATTCAGTGGAGAGCTTTTGTGAAAACAGAATGGAACCATCAGGTTCCACAGATCATTCAGTTAGCTAATTCCTTCTAAGGTAAATAACAAGAATATACAAAGGAAATTTTATGAACAAGAATTAATGTGAATATAATGGTGAATAGTTTGCAGAATGTTTTACGAAAGAAAAGTGATAAAGTGTATGTTAAAGGTTTAGGGTTGATATTTCACATAATAGCTGAATAGACAAAGAAAATGTTGTAGTAGAAATTTCATACGTTTAGCTTTTTATGGATATTAACCGTGAAACGTCTTGGATAAAATATCAAATAAAAAAATCGATATAATAAATATGAGTACTATGGATAGTTCTTACAAATAATATTATCTTCAAATATTATGTTTAATAGGGTGATTTTAATTTACTATAGATAAGAATAATGATACTTTCACTCTAGTAAGTTGCGTAAAAGTGATTAGCATGTTTCCAAACACAATACAGAATTTTGATTTCTTCGAATAGCAACACATTGGATTATTTCAAACTTTAATTTTGTATGATAAGCAGAAACATAAAATACCAGAGTTATATCTCTGTTTTAGAAACTAGCGACGTTATAGCATAATAATATTGATAATTTTGATAGCCACTAACAGTAATAAGCTAAGAGAGACAAACGGAGAAATGCTTGTCCTCATTAGTTTAGTTGCAGTTTCTGCGACCTTAACATTAAATAATTCTTACAAGTAAATAAAAAATGGCATACAATTGAAAGCTCACAGTTACTCAAAGGGCTATATTTGAGAAGGATAATTAGGTGCGTATATCATTTAGCCAAGTTGTATATATCAATAGTCGCAAAGATTAAAATATATATTAAAATTGAAATATTAAATCATTCAGGCGGTAAAAAAATAGAAAAATTTGGTGTACTGCTTGAAATTACGCATTTTTTGAAAAATTTTAAAAGTTGTTATACCCTTCTTTTGTTTCTTTGTCATACTAGTAACAGGTTTAGTAGCTGTAATTGCTAAAAGCTCTCCCAATTACTGATTCTTCTGGCACAAAAATTAACGATGTAATACATAAACATTTTCAGTGTCATCGCCCCTCTATTTTCACCTAATTAGATGTTCATTCCATAGTTAAATATATGAATTTATTTATGTTCTTGTGTTGTCTGATATCGCTTATATAAAAATATGTATAATTTGAGGTAGTAAAACTAATAATATCCTCTTGTTTGGGGAATGGAGAAAGATGAACATTCCGCGATAATTCTCGATTACACATTTCTACAGGACTTTATAAAATATTAGAATATTATTAGAAACAAATTTGTCAAACTTTAACGTAAGACTAACTGGGAACGCCTCACATTTTAGAAAAATGTTTTTGTTCTTATGTTTTATATGCAAGTATTTCCATTCCTTATGTTTACCATATCAATACCGGAGTTTTGCATTTCCTAATTTATTAAATTTCTTCCAGGGGCCGTAAGCATTCTCTTCCCGCCAAACCGAGTACGATTATCTGACGAAAGGAAACAACTTCTCATTCAGATGACAATTGTCACATTTGGAAACAGTTTGATGAAGAATTTACTCGATCACGTTCGGCCATACACGTGTTAAAACATAGAAGTACAAAACCTCACACATATGAAGAACGTGGATTAAGATTCAATCGAATTTCTGATTTAGAAACACACATGTCAATACATACCTTTGGAAAACCTCATACATGTCAAGACTGTGGAAGGGCATTTGGAAGAAGATTCAATTTGGAAAGACACACATTAATTCATGCTGGTGACATGCCTCATACGTGTCAAGAATGTGGCAAGAGATTTAGAGAAAAATCATCTTTGACAAAACATATGTTGATACATTCATGTGAGAAACCATTCACCTGCCAGGAATGTGGAAAGGGATTTACACAAAAGCCAAATTTGACAAAACATATGTTAGTACATACAGGTGAAAAAGCGTATAGCTGCCTCCAGTGTGGAAAGAGATTTAGTCAAAATTCACATTTGACCACACACATGTTACTACATACAGGAGAAAAGCCTCACAAGTGCCAACAGTGTGGAAAGGAATTTAGAAGGAAATCAAATTTGACATCGCACATGTTAATACATACAAGCGATAAAACTCACACATGCCAAGAATGTGGTAAAGGATTTAGAGGAAGATCAAGTTTAGCAACGCACATTTTAATTCATACAGGGGAGAAACCTCACACTTGTCAAGAGTGTGGAAAAGGCTTTAGAGGAAGATCAAATTTTGCATCACACGTGTTAATACATGCCTCTGAAAAACCTTTCAAATGCGTACAATGTGCAATGGAATTTACAAGAAGATCACGTTTGAAAAAACACATGTTAAAACATACAGCTGACGGAGATTACACGTGCCAATAGTGTTGAATCAAGACCGATTTAATTTTTGGACGAAGAAAGACTCCTTCTTTTATGTTTGCCTCATTTAGAGAATTTGTCCTTAATGTGTCTGAAAGCAAAACCTCTATCTAGTCATTTAAGAAGAATGTTTTCCAACCCAAGCTTCAAATTTGACAGTTGCAAAGTACATCTTGACGGTTTACAGCTGGTTTACGGGATTTTCTGTCCCACGAATGAAATCCTTGTTTGATGTCAGTAGTTACAGTCGTAGTGGTTTGTGTTATCACGTCTATGCCAGTCACATACTAAACAAAGATACTTAGTGTTTCTTGTTGCATTCTTGTGAAAATATCTAAAACTTTCAAGCCAACACACACTTGTATCATTAAATAGATCTTTTTATACAGTACAATCCAATTTCGTGCTCATACCATAACTGTTTCCTCTGTATGATTCTCATATGCTACAACAGAACATGGGTGGGCATTTCTAATATGATGAAGCACTGCCCTCAGACTTCGTCTGAATCTCCCAAGAAAAACGCGATACTCGGTGAGATTATATGTTCCAAAGTCTGAAATAAAGCATGTCTAACTTTGCAATAAACAATGCTACCATTTTCCACTAAAAGTCGTCAAATTGTCTTTGTTATTTTCTAATCACGCTTGACTATAACATCTTGAAGTAAAAGACTCAAGCTTCGAAGCGTAAAGACCAACAATCCCGTTTTACTTAAAAAGATTTGTGTCGTGCACGATCCTCAAGCCCATCTTATTACGCTGACTTGAATGCAGATGGGTGAAGTCTACAAATTCCCTCTTTTTTGGAACGTCTGAGGAATCTTGTACTTAATCCATCGTGTAATGTTCTTAAGTATTGTGTATTGGAAGATCTTTACTGTAGAGAGTTAGTCGAATACCTTACTTTTAATTAGAGTACCTTATCTGTTGTTAGATTTAGATAAAAAAAGTAAAAGAAAGCACTTTACATATGTCTAGCAAAACTAGTATTCAGATGTATGATTCCTATTTGTTCGCACCAAATCAGAGTAACAGCAAGTTTCATAGAACAACGATATCCTTGCAACCAGTTTCTCAAATTCCTGGAGCAATTACTGCAACATATGTATGGAGTCCAAGACTTGTCGTGGTCTCAAACCTACAGGCAAAGCGCAACTCATTAGCATTTTTAACTAAACGTCCAATGGTGCTTCTTTGAGCTTTGAACGTTAGTCCACTGCACAGATAACAAAATGTGGTTTATTTAAATACACGAGACATTGTATTTCGCTGCCCGAAACTAAGAGTTTATTCGACACTTTCCTGAAACACAGATGTCAACACTCTACCACAAAAAGGCCCAACGCGGCAAATCAGACAACACCTAAAGATACACCAATAGGCAACTAATAATGCAATCGAACCAAAAATTATTAAGATGCTGCAACATATTGCACAAGTGTTAGGTAACAAAATCTGAACTCGCTTGCCACTAGGTGCTAACGGGCTACTACCTGAAATGAATGTAAACAGTGAACAGATATATGCCAAACAAGTGTTCCCTATTAAAAAACTTATTCACTAGCAGAAAGCTGGGCCAGAAACAAGTATAATTTTCTTGAAACAACATATTAATTCTCCCAAGAAAAATTGCTTGCATCGCAGTACAAAACGGAAAGGACAACGCTGATGCTGCTGCTATAAAATTTTTACAAACTGCTTCTCCAGGTGCCCTTAACCACACCAGGTGGTTGACGCTCGCCAATCGAACCCTTCGTTTCTTCATGGGCACAAAAAATCCATCCAAAAACCTATTGCAGCTTGTAACCTACATCGTTACGGTGTATGCTCCAAGTTTGTTCGAGATAGAAACCCATTCCAACTGCACTGATGGATCACGTTACTTCTATTTTATTTTGGAGTAAGTTAGAAATCTACCCGATAGTGAGATGAAGGAAGCTGCAATAAGATCTCTAAAGTTAAATTGTTATTTTGCCCGGAGTGAAAATATTCTTGCAGATCCAGACATTGAAGTAAGAAAAGATGCAGTAAACAAGATTGTTGTTTTAATAACGACCAATGAAGCTGGAGTGAGAAAATTTTATAAATCATATATTATGATTCATCTCGAAACAGAAAACTACTACAAGATGATTGACTGGAATGCTTCCGTCACAACGCTACCTCCACTTGTAAACTCAATGTCAGGTGAAGAATTGCTGACAAAGAATGAAATAGGACCACCGGAATTTACAGGAATTCAATGTCATTCACAAGCAGTTGAACGAGTCGTAAAAGAAGTTTGCAGGGTTTCCACAAAAGTTTTTGGTCATAAAGCCAGACATGGAATGATTGCTTCATCCGAGAAATCAAGTACGAAATTTGAAAATTTGGATACTAAGCATGTGTTTCTGAAAGTAGATAATTAAGTAATACTTCTTTAAAAATTTTAATGCATGTTTTAGAACAATAAACATATTGAACAGAAAAAAAAATACTTTTTATCATATGCCAATAATAGCTTCATTGTTAACTCAAAGTTGGGACCCTTAAATCAAAAGATAAAAATCTGAAATTTTACATACGAAATTATCTTTACCTGTATCAACTTTTAGAACTAGAGGCAAAAGCTTCTCTTTACATTTCTTGAAGTTCGCCCCGCCCTATTGTACAAGTATTGAATTTAATTCAGCTGCGGCTAGCTTGTTATGAATTCTAATTTCGTTGTAGTTTGGCCGTAAGTAATAATAAGGGGGATTTGCTCCTTACTTTTATTATTTATAATATGATGTTATTTTAAATGAAAGATGTGGGCTTAGAGGTAGCTATAATTTGTAATTTGGTTATAACTTATTTGAGGTGTTTATTATATTTTATTACATTTAATTTAATATTGTACTTTTATTTTAAATTATGTCAGATAATTTACAATGGTGTTATTTGTATACTGGAGAGAATGAATAGAAAAAATCGGCAAAATTTTCCTCCGCCTGTTTACCAAAAACATGTCCTTTTGTTAAAATATAAGGTCTGGCCTGCCCAGTGAGAGTTTAAACGGCCGCTGTATCTTGACCGTGCGGAGGTAGCATAATCATTAGTCCTTTAATTGTAGGCTTGTATGAAAGGCTAGATGAGTGGAAGACTGTATTTATTTGTGATGCTGAATTTTACTTTTGAGTGAGAGGCTTAAATGATTTAAGAGGACGATAAGACCCTGTAGATCTGTATATTTGAGTAGTATTTTTTGTAGTTGATAATAAATATATTTGCTATTTAATTATTGTGTTGGGGCGACGAGAAGATAAATAAACTCCTTTTGTAATTATTACTTTTGAGTATTTTTATGATCCTTTATTAATGATTATTCGACTAAGTTACCTCAGGGATAACAGCGTAATTTTTTTTGAGAGTTCATATCGACAAAAGAGATTGCGACCTCGATGTTGGATTAAGATTTTATCTAGGTGTAGAAGCTTAGTATATAGGTCTGTTCGACCTTCAAAATCTTACAGGATCTATGTTCAGATCGGCGTGAGCCAGATGGGTTTCTATCCTTTATTTTGATATAGTACTTTAGTAGGAAAAGACCAAGTACTAAGAATATTTATTGTTGAGGAATAAAAATAATTAATAATTAATTTGGCAGATAAGTGCATTAGATTTAGGATCTAATAATTGGATGCAGTGAGTCCATTAATAGTGTATTATGATTATATTATAGATGTAATTTCTTATTTAATTTTGATTATTTGCCTTTTAGATGGAGTTGCATTTTTAACTTTATTAGAACGAAAGGTTTTAGGGTACATTCAGATTCGACGAGGTCGTAGTAAGGTGGGTATCTGTGGTTTACCACAGCTTTTTGCAGATGCAGTTAAATTGTTTACTAAGGAGCAAGTTTTTCCTAGTATATCTAATTATTATCCCTATTATTTAGCTCCTGTTTTTAGCTTATTTTTGTCTTTATTAGTGTGATTAAGAATTCCTTACTTAAGTATTATATTGTTTTTTTTCTTTAGGACTATTATTTTTTTATGATGTACTAGAATAAGTGTGTATACAGTAATGATTGCTGGGTGATCTTCTAATTCTTCATATTCTTTATTAGGAGGGCTGCGAGCAATTGCACAGACTATGTCTTATAAAGTTAGTTTGGCTTTGATTTTGTTGTCTTTTGTATTCTTAGCTGAGGTATATAGATTGTTAAATTTCGGTTATTATCAACAGGAATTGTGATTTTTGTGAATTACGTTTCCTTTAGCATTAGTCCGGTTTGCCTCTTGCTTAGCAGGGACTAATCGAACTCCCTTTGATTTTGCTGAAGGGGAATCAGAGCTTGTTTCAGAGTTTAATATTGAGTACAAAGCAGGGAGATTTGCCCTTATTTTTATTGCCGAGTATTCTAGTATTTTATTTATAAGAGCTTTGTTTAGCACTTTGTTTTGAGGTTATATTTTTCTATTTCATTTTTTGTAGGCTAGTATTTATTTCTTTTGCATTTATCTGGGTGTGAGGGACTTTACCTCGGTTTCGCTATGATAAACTAATATATATTGCTTGAAAGTGTTTTTTACCTTTATCTCTCAATTATCTTTTATTATTAGGAGGCACAAAGCTTCTTTTTATTTCTCTTTTAATTTAAGTGTATTAAATTGAGAATAAGTTCTTAGAGCTTTGCTCTGTTGTATGTTTTCAAAACATATGCTTATTCTCAGCCAAAGAACTAGATTTTATTTAGTAAGGAATCTCATAAGGTGGAGAGGTAAGGTACAAACAGGAAATAAGCGAAGTAGATGACTGTGAGAGTTTGGCAGGTTAAAATATAAGGATCTTCGACTGACCGAGCACCGATTCAAGTTAAAAGGAATACTGTGCCAACTATAATTCAAAACATAATTTGATTAATAGGGTAGAATTGTAGGCCCCGTATTTTTCTAATGTGGAGAAATGGTATAATTATAAAAATGAGGATTGATATTAATAAGGCAATAACTCCTAATTTATTAGGAATAGAACGAAGAATGGCATAAGCGAACAAGAAGTACCATTCTGGTTGAATTTGTACAGGTGTATCTAGAGGAGTGGCTGGAGTGAAATTTTCAGGGTCTCCTAATATATAAGGATTCCAGAGAGTAAGTAATATTAAAGCTAATATTATTGTTAAGAATCCAATAGTGTCTTTTGTTGAGAAAGAGGGATGGAAAGGAATTTTATGTTGATTTCTATTGAGCCCTAAGTGGTTGTTAGAGCCTGTTTGATGGAGGAATAGGAGACGTTCTATTGATATGGCGGCGACGATGAAAGAAGAGGAAATGGAAGGCGAAGAATCGATTTAAGGTAGCATTATCTACGGCGAATCATCCTCAAATTTATTGTACCAATATTGTTCCTAAGTAAGGAATAGCTGAGAGTAGATTTGTAATAACTGTTGCCCCTCAGAAAGACATTTGACCTCATGGTAGGACATCCTACGAAGGTTGTTGCTATTACTAAAAGTAGAATGGCAACACCTACTCTTCAAGTGTGAAGATAAAGATAAGAGCCGTAGTATATCCCACGTCCAACATGTAAGTAAAGGCAAATGAAGAGAAGGATGCGCCATTAGAATGTAAGGTACGTAAAAGTCAACCGAAATTCATATCTCGGCAGATGTGAATTACTCTATTAAATGCTAACTCAATTCTTCATACATCGTGTATTGCTAAAAATATGCCTGTGGCAAATTGAATAACTAGGCATAAACCAAAAAGAAACCCAAAATTTCATCAATATGAGATGCTAATTGGTGCAGGAAGACCGACTAAGGCATTATTAGCAATTATAAAAAGAGGATGATACAGACGATTGGTGTTGGCATATGTCTTAGAGGGCCACAGAGGGCCTTGATATAAAGAAGTAATTTTTAGGTACTGCAATTAATGTGATAAATAGATATGTAGCCAGTATAATAGTATTTATTAAGATTGATGTTATGTAAAATTTTATGCCGTGAATTTCTTGATAAAAAGTTGTACAGACATGAGGATCTGGCATAGAAATTATATTTGGTAGAAGAAGGGGGTCGACAATTGTAATGAGGATTAAGAGCAAAGAAATAAGAACGGCTAATAAGAAAAGGTTAGGGGTTAAGGTGAATTTTCATTTGATGCTTGTCTTGTAACATAAATGAATAGAAGTAACATACCCCCTAGAGAAACTAGAAAACGAAAATAAGAGAATCAAGGAGATTCTATTATAATTGAAATAGTTGGACATGTAGTGCTGATGTTGATAATAAGTATTAGTCCTATTGATAAGAGATGAAATATTTGAATTAAAATGAATCTTAAAAGTATTAAAATCATAAGTAAGTTCAGGTTTTAATTTCAAGAGGTAGTTTATTAAAATATTAGTTTTGGAGACTAAAGATAAGTTCATACTTTCTCTTGATGCTTTTAGAATTTGATTAATTAATGGTTGACAAGACCAACGTTTTGGTTAAACTACAAAAGCTTATGAAAATAATATTTGTTTTGTTTTCTAGTTATTTTGGGAATAGCTTGTTTTGCTATTCAGAGTAAGCATTTGATGATGGTTTTATTAAGACTTGAGTTTATTTTATTTTCTGAGGGTTCATTAATTCCTACATTGTTTTAATTTTAGACTGGGGCTATCAACCTGGACGAGTACAGGCGGGAATATATTGTTTTATACTTTATTTGCTTCATTACCACTTTAGATTGGCATTTTTATTTGGAATATGTCAAGGGTACTTTATTAACTATTAATATGAGAAGTGTGATATGTTTGGGCATTATAGTGGTATTTTGATTTAGTTGGTGCTTTTTTTATTAAAATGCATATATTTTTAGTTCATCTTTGATTAACTAAGGCGCGCGTTGAAGCGCCTCTAAGTGGTTCAATAATTTTGGCAAAGGTCTTATTGAAATTAGGGGGCTATGGGCTATTGCGTATTATGTATTTTATGGAAAATGTGGCTATGAGTATAAATTTAATTTGATTTGGTATTAGTGTTGTAGGTATTTGATCAGTTAGATTAGTATGTTTACGGCAAGTTGATGGAAAATCTTTAACTGCTTATTCTTCTGTTGCCCTGCGGAAGCTCATGTGGTTCGGATTTCACGTTAATCAGTAGGTCCACGTCTCATATAGCCTCGCTGCTGAAAGGGACGCTAAACTAAAATCAACTCAACTCTTCTGTTGCCCATATGGGCTTAGTGTTAATAGGATTAATAACGATGGGGTTATGAGGATTTAGAGGTGCTCTTACCAGTGTTGGCAAAAACCATGGTTTTTATTGAAAAACCAAAAAAAAAACGTTTTTTTTTTTTTTTTTGTTTAAACCAGGTTTATTTGCTTTAAATAATTTACTCTATATATTCATATCATATATGGACAGAAATAAGTTTGTTTCGCCTTGATGTTATTATGCAACAACCAGGTTATGCCGGAAGGGGTCACATAAGCTTAAAGCGGAATAAAAACTGCTTCTCGAGTTACATCCGGGAGAAATTGTCCTCCATTTGAACTCGGAACCAGGACCAATTGGCCACGAATGCGATACGTCTGCCGACTCACCCACGAAGGAATCCTGATAAAAATACGTTGTACTCATCTTTACACCCTTCTTAATATAACCGTCAAGAGTCATTTCAGAAGGACAAAAAGATAAACAGTTGCAAAAGAGAAACCATTATACAGAATTACATATGGACAATTTCAAAGTACTACGGAGTACAGAAGAACTAATTTAGTTCAAGTTAGTTAACAACGACTTCTATTGATCCAAATTAAAGAAATACAACGACTTAATTTGCATATCAGTAAGAAAAGTGAATAAAGATACGAATTATTTGAATCCACTTTGGCTCAGACTCATTTATACATAAATAGATAGCAAAGATACTTCTCATTTCACTAAATGCCTCTCGTGGGGTCTGTATGATCCCCCCCACACACACAGACAAAAAGTACGGCATTTCGATGTATTTTATCAATAGTAAACATTGAAACGAAACAATATTTAGTATTTTTCTTTGATTGCAATTACATAACAATAACTACAAAAAAATCACAAAACAAACATTTATAAACTTATATTTAAAAAGTTGCTTTTGTAGTATAATCTTTTTGAGTAATGAATGGGGAATTTAGGTCTGAATATAATACAAATAATATACGGAAGTGAAACGTGATAACCCACAAATGTGTGTTCATCAAGATTTTACAAACACTTACACTTTTTACAAACATTTTTCGTTTTTTGGTTTAAACCAGTTGTTTTTTTTAAAAAAAACAGCTGGTTTAAACCAGCCAACCCTGGCTCTTACATTAATAATTGCGCACGGCTTATGTTCATCGGGATTATTCTGCCTTGCAAAGAGAGAGTCGGAGCGCCTAGGGAGTCGGAGACTATTAGTTAATCGTGGCATATTGTCTTTTATGCCAAGCATGGCGCTATGATGATTTTTGTTAAGAATTGCTAATATAGCCGCACCAGCTACATTAAATTTATTAGGAAACTTAGTCTATTGAATAGAATTGTTGGCTGATCGTGGCTCAGTATGTTAGGATTAGCCTTACTTTCCTTTTTTAGAGCTGCTTATAGATTATATTTATATTCATATACACAGCACGGAATACCTTATTCTAATTTATATTCTTGTTCAGGTGGGAGTGTGCGGGAATATTTATTATTAATATTACATTGATTACCCTTAAATGTATTAATCTTTTTGCGGGGCCGAGATTTCTATGATTGTAATTGCTTGAGTAGGTTAGGAGAAAATTTTAGGTAGTGGAACTAAGGAAGGTTTAATTACCCTCAGGCCGTGGTTTGACCTTTTTCAATTTGTGTTGCTAGATTTGTTTTTGAATACGATAGGAGTTTTCTTATTTGTAATAGGCCTAAATTTTTTAATTAATAGATATAGTGTATTTATTGAGTGAGAAGTTAAGGAATACGAAACTATTTAAAGGAGTACCGTAGCTTAAAATAGTATCAGTGCATTAACTATAGTATCTACAGAGAAAAAATTTTAAAAAACTAAACTTCAGAAGAGTTATTGACAAGTTGATTGCCCAGAAGAACATCATCCGTAAAGAAGATCGAGAAGTGCAATGGAACCTGATGGAGACTTTTACGTTACGCTTCCTAGTAATAGTTCTAAGGAATATTTTCCTGAGAACACCTTAACATCATACACTACTAAACGTCATCAAAGAATGGAATTCCGTGAAAAGGGGGAAGTGGCTATTGTTGAGATTCAATATTCTCATTCAATATTAAATATTAAGGAAAAAAATTATTTTTTTACAGTAGATAGCGAACCTCAGTTCTGGGCCAAAACTCCAAGTTAACACATTTCGTATATATTTTTAGTCAACACAGAAGGACCCAAGAAACTATACTAAGTTGCATAGCCCAAAGTGATATTGCATAGGCTTTTATGACATTTAAAATCATAAAAACTTACATCTAAAAACTTATAACTTATAGTGCTGTCTTTGAATGAAAAAATAGTTTTTGTTTGGTCCAAATCGGTTCAGAAATAGCTGAATTATAAGAAGATAAAGTTTAGTATGCCGCATAGGCTTTATGACATTTAAAATGATAAAAACTCTATAACAAATAAATTTTCAAAGTAAAAAGCAGCAAAATCTGTGCACAGGTGGACCTGAGAGGACTTACGCCTTTCTCTTATTTGTTTGTTTGGTTTGCTTTTGGCTGCCTCTCAGGCTCCTTTTTCTGTTTGTTTCTCTTTCTGTTGCTGCTTCTCTTGTGCCTCCGTTTTCTTTTCCCGACTAGCGCTAGTCTCCATTCACGTCAACTCAATCTGATTTGCTTAGCTTATAGAGGAGAGAATGAAAATCCTTCTTCTGGCTTGGAGGCGACTCGAACCTGCGACGACCATGCGATAACTACTCATAGCTGGCCAGACCATGAGCGAGCACACTCGGCTAACATGTACTCAAAGAAATCAAGTGAAACTCGGTCCTTATATATGAACAAATACTTCTACAAGTAACGCCATCTATTAGCAAAGTGATAAACTACACGATATGCAGCACTATCTACTGAGTAAGTGAGTAACTTCTTAAAATGCCCACCTAGCTAGCAAATATAGCTAAAACATCAATGTTCAAAAACGAAAAAAAATGTCAGTGTTGCCAACCCACTTCCCAAATATTATAGTGTTTACCCAAAATATTTTTAAGAGGGTAGTTTTACCCCCATAGTAATAATGTGCTAACTCATCAAATAAAAAAGTTGGCAAATTTCAGAAAACAATTGAGTTGGCATACACTGCAAAAAATAAAAATTCAGATATTTGAAAAATAAAAAATACTAGCATAATCTACATAAAATTCTAAGACTTTTTTAAAGAATAACATTTTTCCGAAAACTCAAAAATAAATCGTCAAAAAATTCCCGAAAATTTTGAATTTTTGCTAAAATTTGCTGTAACTTCACCGAATATTAACCGATTTTCAAAATTCAAACGACAATCGATAAAGACTTAAAAGTACTATTTTCTTCATGTATAACTGGTTGCCTACCTTTAAGGATACGATTCTAATTTTTAATAATTTCACTAATTATTGATACCTTTGAAAAATAAAAAATACTAGCATAATTGTCACAAAAATCTAAGACTTTTTTAAGGAATAACATTTTCCCGAAATCTAAAAAATAAACCCGCAAAAAATTCCCGAATCTTTTAAATCATTATAGATCCGTTGTTTATTAATCGATTTTCAAAATTCAAACAGCAATCAATAGAGAAATAAATTGACTATCTATTGAATGTCTTATAAATTGTTTAACTCTAAGGATATAATTATAAAAAACTCAAATAAATCCCTTATTTATACATATATCTTTAAAATTCAAATGATATTATGTTCTATATATCCAAAGGTCTTAGTTTTTATAATCTTGAAACTATAAAAACACATATACACTTAAAATTACAAGTTCGGATATTGATAACGAAATCATAAAAACACTTATACACTTAAAACATACTTAAAATTGCAAGTTCGGATATTGATAATGGAATCTTCTGCTAACCTCGTTCTCAATAGGAAACAATGAGTTCTTAAACTCTGTCCACTGATCATAATTCAAGCTGAATAGACAGCCGTTAATATCAAAAACTATTTCAAGTTCGGTTTGCACATTTTTCACAATTACATTGAAATTATTAGTAAGTATAAATTTCTTTTGAGGATCCATTCTAACCACTCCATTTTTTTACTTCTGAAGACATATTCTAGTCATTTTTATTATTTTTTGGATTCACAAAACCGATCCTCATTTGAAATTTACATACAGAACTCAAGAGTTGGATAATTATCTTTTAGTCCAGTGTATTTAATTTTTATTCCATCTTTAACGATCCCATCAATCATTTTATCTGTTAAATGTTTTGTAAATCTAGGTGGAAGAAATACTTTAAACTCTTCACATTCAACTAAAATGCTCTTTACAAACTTAGTTTTAATCCTTTCCATTTTCACAATCTTATATACTGTATTTCATTCTAATTCTCTGAATCGAATAACCTGTTTTTGTTCAAGACTTCCAAGTTTATTTAAAAAATCAATGTGTTGAGCCATCTTTTATTATATAGGAAAAATCGATAAGAGAATACAATCCTGACTCATTAATAAAGACTGTGTGTGGTTGTGAGTTTGAAAGGGGTCTTGAAACGAGACCCCTTCTTGTATATAGATAATTTTATCTTCTTCATCAACATGTGTTCTAATTTTGTATTCGAGCTTCTTTTTTTTTGTTTCTAATTGTCTCGAATTTCATTAAGTATATCATTGATTCTATTAACAATAATTTTTACATTTTCATCTGTTAATTCACCATTCATTAACTTAATTATATTAAGCTCATCTTTAAACAATTCAATTTGATTCACCATTTTTTATAATATTCTTTCTTCGAAGCTATATTAAACCGTGTTCATAGACCAGTGATAACACCAGAAGCCGAAGCAAATGCAGTTGTAATAATTGAATATACTGTAACAGGAATAAACACATTGATGAACCCTGTAGAAGCTGATAGAAGAATTGATAACGTAATAAGAGTAGTATAAACACATTTTATTCTCTTAAACTTCCTTTTGTTTTTCATTAATAACTTCTCAAGATTTAATATAGTATCTTCAATTAACACATTTAAATTCTCACGTGGTATGTTATCTGGAATATTCATTTATTAAATAAGTTTTTATGATATTGTGATAAAAACACTCACAAACTAAACAGATCTAATAAATACATAATTGATTTATATCTTCTCAATTATTTTTTCTTTCTGTAGATCGTATTCTAAATTCTTCTTACCAATCAAAACAACATAACAAATCGTCTTATCTGGTACATCGCTTTGAAAATTAACAGTCAGTTTCAAATTAGTTCTAACACTTACAGTTACTGATTTATGTTTGCTTGTTTTAATTACGAACATTGGCCTATTTTCTAAAAACTCTTTAGGAAAGTAATACATCTCATTGTTTCCAATTGTAGCTCTCTTATATATCGTATACATTTCGTAAGCTTTCAAATACTTATGTTTCGCAAAATCTAAGTTTAAAGATTCTAATGGAAAAGATTCGTTTCTAGAATTACGAAAATTTGATATTCTGAACTTTACAATGATCAAAATAGCTTGAATCTCTTTCTTGATTATCATTTCTATCAGTTTGAAAAAAGGCAATCACAAAATTAGGCATATCAAATTCACTTGAGTTAAATTGTGTGGTTAAATCAAACTCATTCAACATTGATATGTGTTGAATGAAATAGGAATCTTACCTTCTTTTAACATATTAGATTTTAGCAAGGTAGCATAGTTAGGTTCATAATTAACAACAGGCATTCTTAACTCCATATTTGTAATCTTAACTTTACCCGGATGTGGTTGATTGTCCTCATATGTTCCATCTTGTTTCTTTGTTTTCCAAACAGCAAATGCATTATCATCAGAACCACTTCTTTTAAATATATATTTTAATCCACCTTTCCACATAATATCTTTATAATCTGAACAAAATCCTGGCAAAAGTCTTAGCAAAAACACTATTTATTCATCTGTTCTTGCCCACGTAATTCCTTCCCATCCACATTCATCATAGTGATTTGCCTCTGGTTTTGAAATCGTACATGTGTTTACAGCTGTTGAAGTTAAACCAGGATAATCTATAATATCTAATATCTGTCCATGCTTACTAACTTGAATTTGAGAAAACAAATGTGGGAAGAAATTATTAATAAGTCTAATATTTTGACCAGCAGTATATTCTCCATCAGCGTCTCTACCTCTAATTTCAAAAGTTACATAAATATCAGCATAATAAGGATGTATGAAGCCCTCACCCACGTCAATATCAAATTCAATAGACCTGTTTGGCTTATTTAAATTCTCGATTGTTTTTGATTAGGTTTAAAGGATTGTAATTCATATGAATCTATCTTATCCATATTTATTATAAAAATATTAGTAATCGTTTTATGAATTAAATCCATAAAATAAACCCATAAAAACTTAAATATAACTTCTCCAAATATCCTTATTCCTATTCACCTGACTAATAATTTCTGAGAAACTATACCCATCTGTAAACATTTTTAACACTGTAATGCATAAATGTCCACAAATTACCTCGTTAAAATGTTGTGTACGGCTGCTATTGTACTCTATATTATGACCAAGATATTTTACGAGTGTTTTTGGCGGATTACCTCCAAATGAATAAAACACATACTTTCTATTTCCTTTTTTCCAATAACAAATCCAATGCGTTCCTATATTATTACACGTATCAAAATTAACAATACCACACTCATTCTTCCTTAGTTGTTTAGGCAATTCATCACTCATAAATACACCTCTAAAGTTTCTTAAGTTTTTTAACAAGTTGTATTAGGTCTAAATTACTTAAAGGTTTAATTTCTTCTTTTTCTTTACTGTTTTGGAGTTTACGTTTTTTGAAAGCTTACCACCTTGTTTTTCTTCCATTGCTAAGTTATGCCGCTTTTGTTCCTCTAATTCCATTTTATTCTTTTTTGCATCATCTACAGTCTTAGCAATAGCAGCCGCATCTCCAGCAACAGAACCTAGAGCACCTATTAAAGCTAAAATCGTTGGAATAGTAAATATAAAACCACCATAATGAACTTTATTATCATTTGTCTTCATTTCTTTGTTTATTTTCTTAAGTTGTGGTATAGAAAGAGATAGAGACATACGTTGTCCTTTACTTAGTTTTGCTTCCTTTTGTTTGAGTTGTTTGTTAGTTAAAATGTGATCTATATTTAATTGTTTAAGTTCCTGATTAGGAATCGTAAATGTAAAACATTTTAACTGCATATTTATTATATAATTAAAAGCTTTTTATGAAAAATTTCCATAAAAAGTACATATAAACCTAAATCTAAAAATACTTATAAACCTAAATCTGAAAATAGTTATAAACCTAAACCAAATCTTACTTTTGTGTTCATAGCTAAAGCAGTTCCTAAAGCTGGTAAACGTTCTGTTATCAAGTTTGCGTCTTTCTCATGCTAGAAAACTCTTTCCCATGCTTTATTTTCTAATTCTTTGTCTGCAATATGTCGAGAAGATGTATCTTTATTATCTCTGTAGTAAATATCATGTTCTTTACAAGCTTCATCTAGTGGGTTAATTCCATTGTCTCCTCTTTCTAAACTATCTTGTAGTTTTGTAAAAGGTCCGCAAAATTCATAGCCTGGAATATGTAATTCAGGTATCCCCTTCATGTTTAAAATTTTATTCATTAATCCTTTTCCATACTTCTCACTGTTCCAAAACTTTGGTGGTAACGTATTCAATATCTTTATCAAATAACCTATACCCTTTGGATCATTAGGAATAAATTGTGCAAGTTTAGAATTAATCATATCCACTATGCCTACTTTCTCATTGTAAAAGTTATCATTCCCAGCTTTTTCTTCTCCATCTATAACTATCAACCTATCAATTAACTTTCTCACATCATCCAACCATATATATTCTTTAGGTAATTCGTTGTATATTTTTATTCCTTCTCCTGACTTTGGTGTTTTCTATTTCGGTGGTGTTAGTCCTAATGTTGGTTTTATATATTCATCCCAAATGGGTTTAATGATTTCTAGATATTTTTACCTCTGTTAGACCTTTGTTTTCTTCTACTTGGATCGCTATCTTGAAATGCAACATTAGAGTCAATAACTATCTGTGTATATTTTTGTAAATCATCCTCACCATAATTTGTCGGACTCTTTCTTGTCAACAGTCCCATAAACCTTCTGCTCCTGTATAATATCGATTGTTTATTATTAAATCATCACCATTTACTTTAACTTCTTTATCTCCAATCATATTTATTATTTTTCCATCCTCATTATATGCTTGTATTCCGAAAACCTTATCATCTCTTGTTGTATAATATTTTGTAGCAACTTTACCAAATCGTGTCCCTTTTTCAATTGGTTCTATACCTTCTACTTTATCTTTAATTTCTTTTCTCATATGCTTAATTTCTTTAGTTAAACGTGAATTATCTTCACCTATTGAACTATCATAGCTTGTTCTTGAAGGTGTTTCAAATAAATCAGAATCTAATCTTGCACTTTTCTTTACAACTGGAACTAGCTCTTGAATTAGATTTTTATTTTCTTCTGTTACTTTTGCTATATTTTGTCCTAAGCCTT
Source organism: Thermobia domestica (assembly GCF_964235325.1). Lineage (NCBI taxonomy): Eukaryota > Metazoa > Arthropoda > Insecta > Zygentoma > Lepismatidae > Thermobia > Thermobia domestica. The sequence continues at coordinate 307,189,342 of NC_137458.1, forward strand.
CAATCGCATCTATAACAGGCTGATCTTGTTCTTTATATTTCTCATATTTACCTCGATTAGTTCGTTTAATTTCCTTAAATATTTTCACAAGTTCCTCTTTTAATTTTATATATTTTTTAGCTTCAGCAGCATCTAACACTCATTTATTATATAAAAAATAAAAACGTAACATAACGTGTACGTTCAATCACGTTTTCTATACTTTTAAAAAGTCTTTAATTTTATTTCTGTATTTTCCATTATTCGTTTTCCTAGTCATATCTATTGTTAAGAAACCATGTTGTTCTTTCCAACACCTATTGCAGAGTGATTGTAATTTTTCAAACGACATATCAGATCCAACAAATTCATCATATATTGTTTTAAATTTACATTGTCCTGTCTAAAAATACAAAGAAAATTTAAGTTATCTCTTATTAGCTGTTTTGGTACTTTAGAATATGTTTGTCCAAGATAGAAGCAGTTTAAACCTTTATGCCTACCTCGAGTAAAATATTCTCTAACGTGGTTTTGTTGTTCTAAAATGAAATCATCAAACACAACTACAGAATCCTTCTCACACTCATCTAATGGAATAATCTCTTCGTTGTTTCCTTTTACTATTGCAATTGTCTTATTAATATCTCCTTCTACGTCTTGGAAAAGTTGTATTAACCGTTGATATTTAGGTTGATGTAGACTTTTAGAATAGATATAAACATTCGCATATTTAAGCCAATCTGGCGCTAGTAAAAAATTATCAATCATTAACGTCGTTTTTCCACAACCACTAGGTCCTATAATTAAACATCTTATATCATCAGGTAACAATATACCATTCGTCTTCTTTTTTACAGTTTGGTCTAATAACTTTACTTGAATATCCCATTTATTCATTTTAACTTTTATTATATAATAAATGAAAGTATTTAATTTAAATGGTTATTCATCTGAGCTAAGCATGTACTTACATTATCCATTTGAAAACGATTTAGAAGTAGCAGTTGCAGGATTTTACACAACATACTTAACTCCAAACATTACAGAAAAAAATAAGTTAATAATTTGTAGCAATAGTCCTGTACTTTCAGAGCAGGTCATAGTTCAAACTGGTCAATATAGTTTAAAGGAATTAGAAGAATATATTAAATCAAATCTTCCAAACGAATTCATATCTAATAGGAGTATTAAATTCACCGAAGACAGAAAGACCAATAGAGTTAAAATACTTAGCAGTTTGTGTGATATTACCTTAGATACTATTAACACTGCATTAGGTTTTAGTGAGAAGAAGTTAACTACAAACTTAGAACATATTGGAGATAAGCTACCAAAATTTCATCCATTTGATACTATAAATATTCACTGTGATTTAGCAGAAGGTATGATTTTAAAACATAATGAAACAACACACAACGAAACAGATTTAATAGCAACGTTTAGAACAAATGCAGAGTTTAGAGAACCAATTATATATGAACCTAAAGAGAAGATATTTTTCCCAATACATCACACCAAATTTAATAATATAAAAGTTTCACTTCGAGATGAGAATGGTGATTTGATTGATTTTGTTGGAGCTCGTATAACTGTTCTTCTCGCTGTTAAATAGATATAAATAAATTTTGTATATAATAAATATGGATATCTTTGGTAATACTAAAAGGAGGACTACAAACCTCAATCATGTAAGTGAAGTTTTTACATCAAATAATATAACATGGGTTGATTTCAAAAACAAAAGACTTGTTAATGTAGGTGATGCAATTGACCAACATGATGTAGTAACATTACAACAGCTAGATTCAATCAATATTAATGTTAATAGTCAATTGGAAGGTGATAGAAACAAATTTGAAGATGTATTAAAAACATTACAAGACACATATATAAAGAAAGAAAATTTTCAAAAGAATAGAATGGATACTACTAAATTGATTATGCAAAAAGAAACTATAAATTTATTATGCCGATTGAGAACTAGAAATATTCCAGATCCAATCTTTAGAATATTTAATCTCTCTAGTGGTTACAAATTTCTCTATAATGGAAAAATAATGTACATGGAATTAAGTTTCGATTAACACTTTTTAGAGATATATTTGGGTAATACTTTGATTGAAAATTTACCTGTAAACATTAAAAAGGGTGATACTTTGATTAAAAATTCACCTGTAAAAATTAAAAAGGGTGATATAATTACGTTTCAAGCAAATAAGAATTCAGGTATGGAAGAAGGGCAATTATTGTTTGTTATAATGTACATAGAAGGAGAGCGTTCATAAAACCATTTGCTATATTCAATCTATATAACAACATTCTAATTCAATCTATATAACAACATTCTAGATTGAATTACACAGATGAATTATAAATTGTTATATAGATTGAATTATTGTTTGAATTATAGACTAAGTTATAGAATGTTATATTGATTAAATTATATAGATGAACAGTGTTTGAATTGTAGAAGTTATTATATAGATTGATTATAGATTGATTATAGATTGAATTATAGATTGAAGTTCGTGATCAATTATAGTATTAATCAACAAATACCAACAACAGCATTAATTATAGTATTAATCAACAACAGCATTAATTATAGTATTAATCAACAAATGCCAACAACAGCATTAATTATAGTATTAATCATCAAATATCGACAACAGCATCAAACATATGCTTGAATTATAGTTTGAATTAGGCCGATCTTTAGAATGGTGTTGTTAGTTGAATTAATGTTTGAATTAGGCCGATCTTTAGAATGATGTTGTTAGTTGACTTATAGTTTGAATTAGGCCGATCTTTAGAATGATGTTGTTAGTTGATATAGTGTTTGAATTATAGATTGAGGTTAATAATTTTCCATATAATAAATAGTATGATGTGTTAAGTGTAAGAAATCAACAGATACAAAAATAGACAACATTAGAATAGAACAAACATAGAATGGAAGATATATTAAGAAAGGTGTATGTGTTGTATGTGGTGCTAATAAATCTCAATTCATTAAAAAGCCCGATTGACTAGAAGAAGGTAAAGGTATTAGAGAAGACATTATAGAAGAAATTCATAAACCAGCAAGGAAAAACTATCCCAGGTTAAGTGTTATTGTTAAAGGTATAGATGACTTATGGCAAGCTGATCTTGTAGAAATGGATAGTGGTGTGTTAAAAGGAATCTCTAAGTTAAATAAAGGCTATAAGTATTTGTTAACGATTATAGATGTATTTTCGAAATATGCATTTGCTGTTCCCGTTAAAGATAAGAATGGTAAGAATGTTACAGAAGCGTTTGAGCCAATATTAAAAATTAGAAAACCTAATAACTTACAAACAGATCAAGGTAAAGAGTTTTACAATAAAGAATTTAAAAAGTTGATGGAGGTAAATAAGATTAATCATTACTCAACCTATAGTAAAAAGAAAGCTTCTGTTGTTGAAAGATTCAATAGAACACTTAAACAGAACATGTGGAAGAAGTTCACAACACAAAGAAATTATAAATGGATAGATACATTACCAACACTAGTTAAAGAGTATAATCATCAAATTCATAGAACAATTGGTTTAAAGCCTGTAGAAGTTAATAAAAAGAATGAACAAACAATATTAAAGAAAGTGTATCAAAAAGAATATAAGCGTGGTAAGCTCAATTACAAATTAGGCGATCATGTTCGTATAAGTAAATCGAAAGGGTTATTTGAGAAAGGATATACACCTAATTGGTCAACAAAAGTATTTGTTATTAGCGAAGTTATTCCATCTAATCCACCTACCTATAGAATTAAAGATTTAAAAGAAGAGGATGTACAAGGTAGATTTTACGAACCAGAACTATTAAAGACGAAACACAAAAATGAATACTTGGTGAAGAAAGTGTTGAGAAAGAAAGGTGATCAAGTATACGTTAAATGCTTAGGATTTGATGAATCACATAATAGTTGGATAGATAAAAGTAATGTTGTAGTGTAAATATACAAATGTCTTTTATGGTTATTATTACATAAAAGGTTAGTATGAATAGCGAATCATTCTACTTTTGTTTAAGCTAAGATGAATGATGATTGTTTTAGTTGTAAGGGAGCACCCAAACTCAATCAACCTTCTAAATAAATTAAAAGAAAAGTATGATTGTCATGTGGATGGAGAAGAAGATGATGAGATAATTATAAAGGTAAGGGTTATGTAAATATAACTTTTATGATTATTGATCATAAAAGTTTAACATTAATCTACACTAACCTAATTTTTCATAAAAACGTGTATCAATATCTAGAATAAACCGGGTTATCAATTGTGATTATTATGTATAACCGTTCTACACAAAGGAGAAGTGTTATTATTTCCTAACCAGGTAACCATACACTCAACACAGAACACATGTTCGCATCCTGTTTTACACAATTTAGTTTTTGTTTCTTTGCATATTGGACATTCTTCTGAGTTTTCTATTAAGCATAAACCTGATGAAAGTAACATTAGTTTGTTTCTAAGGCGATCGCTAACATGTCTATTCATTCTTAAGAATTGAACTATATTGATCTTGTCTTTGATTCTCATTATAAAGCTTTCAGAAAAACTCCTATTCCAACAAGCATATACTATCTGACTTAAATTTAAACCTTTGCTTTCAAACTCGAGAATGAATTTTTCGCTTTTATCATCTAAACTAACATATGGCCAATAAACTTTATTTTGGTATTTTCTTACATGTGTTTCATCTAGTTTCGGTGTAATAGCTCGCCAATCGATAAGAGAATTAAATTCGCTCAAGAAGGTTGTTAGTTATTTTCTTTCAATATGACACTTTATAGAAACTATATCCCAATAGAGTTTATCTTTAAAGGTTCTTAGGAACTCAAGTGTGAGCAAATTTGTAAGATAAGAGATTATATCCCAATATAAGTATTCTCTGAATTGTGTACAAAAATTAATAGCTTGTTTCTCTCTATACTTTCTCTAGTTATTTTTTTCAGTGAAGGCAAGCCAATCAATCTCTTCTTTAAACTCATTAAGAAAATCTTCCGTCATTTGTCGAGCATATTCATCAGTGTAGTAATGCCATTTTATATGTCGTCTTGTATGTTCTTTATGTTTTAATACGAATTCTGGTTTTAGATGAGAATATCGCCCATACCTTGTATCATACTTTGGCTCACACTATTTATCCCAGAAAATCATATCGCCATACTTATTAATAATGCTTTCGTGTTGAGTCAGATCTTTTCTTCTTGATAATCTAACCCAATCAATGTGTTCTTTGTGATTTTCAATAAAAGGAAGTGATAGATTATGTTTAAATGTAACTGAATACCAATCTAGCTTGTTTTTGAAAGTATGTAGAAAGTTATCGGATAAATCCTTTATTTCTGAAATGTCTCTCCATTCTTCGACATTTCGATTATTAAGTACATCCATAATTATATTTTTACAAAGTGGATTTTCAAAGTAGTTTACGATATGTTCAGGATTTAATTTTTGGGCCATGTCTTTTATAAGTTCAGTTAGTTGTTGTGAACTTGTGGTAGTTGTTCTGTGTTCGTTGATTAAGGTTATTAGTTCTGCTTTTGTAAGCTTTGAATAACCTCGTATTCCCTTTTCTTTACATAAGGTTTTTAGTTCAGCAACAGTATGTTTAATTAAACTCATAATTACTCTATCGTTTTATATATAAATTTTAAAAAATAATGATCATTTTTGCTAATTTTCTATATAATAAATATGAAGACACATTTTGATATATTACATGATAGGCTTAAACTAATTCATCATGATCTTAAACTCATAACAGCACTACTAGAGAAGCAAATACTGTTAAAGGAAAAAGAATTATTAATAATACAACAAAAAACATATGATTTGGATAGTGATGATGAATATAAATATGGTAGTGATGATTATGACGATGATGAATAAGTTTACAAAAATGATTTAATTTTAATATGTGTATATGTAACTTTGATGGGTTATACCCATAAAAGTCGTTTTCTAATACAACGCGTAATATGTAGACAATGGTAGGAGTGTACAATGTTAAGTGTTGTATTAGGATATATAGAAGTAAAAATAGTACAAAAATGACTAGAAATAATCCGGCGAAGATAAAAAATTGACTAATAGTAAGATTTTCTATATAAAACGATAGAGTAATTATGATTTTAATTAAACATACTGTTGTTGAATTAAAAAACTTATGTAAAGAAAAGGGAATCAAAAGATATTCCCGATTAAGAAAAGCAGAACTGATAGACATTCTTAAACAATATGATGATGAACAGATTAGAAATATATTCCCATTTAAACAAGAAGTAATTGAAGAACCAAGAATCAAAGTTAAATTAATACCAATCGATGTAAAACGTCAGAACATTGAATTAAAATCAAGATTAGAAACATGGAGATTTACAACAGATTATAAATCACAAGATCCACTTGATCAATATATTACTACAACATCTAAAGCCATATTAAACAGATTACAAATTAGCTTAAGTAAACATAGTTCATTGAAAGCTAATCTTTATATAAGTTGTACATATAAAAAAGGTGGAGAAACTCAAAACTTCTATTTTAACACTGAAAACCAAGAAATATATCAATCAAGTAATTTAAAAGAAAAAATAACTAAGATGAAACAAAGATTAAGAACCAGAATGGATGAGTTCCAAGCTAGAGGTTCTGGCTGGGCTCTTATAAACATTAACTTTTTACAACTAGCAATCGTCAAATATACACCATGTAGAGGATCAAGATACATAGAATTACCTAAACAAATTCAAAACAAAAAGGCAGTAATTAATGTAAAGAATGAAGACGAAAAATGTTTCTTATATTCATTATACAGAGCCTTATATCCTACCAATTCACATCCTGAGCGAGTACCGAAAAATAATGAACTTTTGTTAAACTTAGAATCTAAATTAAAAAATATTCATTTTCCTGTAAAACTAAGCGATATTCCAAAAGCTGAAAAATTACTTGATATTTCTATAAATGTTTATGCATATGATAAAGACTATTCAATCTATATACTACATCACACGCAAAACAAGCAAGAAAATCATGTCAATTTATTATATATAAAAGAACAAAATGAAGATCAAGTTAAAACACACTATTGTTGGATTAAGGATTTAAGCAGACTAGTATGTGCACAGTTAACTAAATGGAGAGCTTGAAAATATTTATGTGACAGATGTTTGTTATACTTTTACTCTCAAAACGCTTTAAATAAACATGAGCAAGATTGTTCGTTAAATGAGCCAGTAAAAATAATAATGCCTGAAGAAGGTAAATGTGTTGAATTTAAAAACTACCAATATACAATGAAAATGTCATTTGTGATTTATGCTGATTTGAATGTTTGTTACATAAAGTTATGGGTTGTGAAGAATGTTATCCAGATAACGAGCCATATACGAAAAAATATCAACAACATAAGCCATCTGGATTTTGTTATTATGTCGTAAAGAGCGAGGGAAGTAAAACTAATCCTGATTTGTATAGAGGTAAGAACGCTGCTAATAAATTTATAAGACTGTTAACAAAAGAAGCCAAACACATATCGAACATATACAAACAAAATAACGAATTACCATTAACAAAAAGTCAGAGAAAAGAGTTCAATGAATCTAAATGTTATTGCTGTAAGCAGGAGTGTACTAAAGAAAATCATAAAGTTAAGCATCACGATCATATAACAGGAAAATATGTAGCACCTCTATGTAATAACTGCAATTTAAAAGTCAAAGTACCAAAGTTTGTACCAGTGATCATACATAACTTGACAGGATATGACTCACGCTTGTTTATAAAAGAACTTGGATGTAATAAAGAAGAAATAGATCTAATACCCAATAATGAAGAAAGATACATATCATTCAGTAAAAAGGTTGGAACTATTAAATTGAAATTTGTAGATTCATTTAGATTTATGGCTTCTAGTTTAGACAAATTATCATCAAACTTGAAACCTGAGCAAATGATACATACACAACACTTTTATCCTAATCAAGAACAGTTTCAACTTGTAATAAGAAAAGGTGTTTACCCATATGATTATGTTAACAATTGGGATAGGTTTAGAGAAAGAAAATTATCACTAAAGGAAGTATTCTTCAACAAGCTTATGAGCACACATATAAGTGATGAAGATTATGAACATGCAAAGAAAGTATGGGAAACATTTGACATTAAGAATCTCGGACAATACCATGATTTATATTTGAAAACAGATGTATTATTGTTAGCAGATGTGTCTGAGAACTTTAGAGAAACATGTCTTAAAGCTTATGATCTTGATCCAGCTTGGTATATGACGGTACCAGGTTTAGCTTGGGATGCAATGTTAAAGATGAAAAATATAAAATTAGAATTGTTGTGGGATTATGATATGGTATTAATGGTAGAGAAAGGTATAAGAGGTGGGATTAGTCAATGCTCAAAAAGATATGTAAAAGCACACAATAAGTATATGGAAGATTACGATAAGAATAAAGAAGATTCTTACTTAATGTATCTAGATGCCAATAACTTGCATGGGTGGGCAATGAGTCAATATTTACCGTATAAGTGATTTAGATGGTTAAGCGAAGATGAGATAAGAGAAATATATTTTACAAGTATAACTGATAATTCTTATACTGGTTACATATTAGAAGTTGATCTTGAATATCCTAAAGAATTACATGACTATCACAAAGACTATCCACTAGCTCCTCAAAACATATGTCCGCCTGGTTCAAAACAATCAAAGCTATTAACAACTTTATACGATAAGGAAAATATGTAATTCACTATCGAAACCTAAAACGATGTCTTTCACGTGGATTGAAACTTAACAAGATACATCGAGTAATAGAGTTCGAACAATCAGATTGGTTAAATAAATATATTGATTTAAACACACAGATGAGAACGAAAGCAACAAATGATTTTGAAAAAGACTTCTATAAGCTCATGAATAATTCAGTATTTGGGAAGACTATGGACAATATTAGAAAGAGAGTTAATATTAAACTTGTAAGTGATGAGAAAAAATACGAGATGCTTGTAGCAAAACCAAATTATAAAAGTACTACAGTTTTTTACGGAAAATTTAGTAGCAGTTCACATGAACAAGGTTAAAGTGCAACTTAACAAACCGATTTACGTTGGTATGTCAATTCTAGATTTGTCAAAATATTTAATGTATGATTTCCATTATAATGTGATGAAACCAAAATATCAAGACAAAATAGAAGTATGTTATACAGATACCGATAGTTATATATACCATATCCAAACAGAAGATGTGTACGAGGACATGAAAAATTATATTGATTACTTCGATACGAGCGATTACTCTAAAGATAACAGATATAAGATACCACAGGTTAATAAGAAAATACTTGGTAAGATGAAGGATGAGATTAAAGGTACAATCATAGAAGAGTTTGTGGGTTTAAGAAGTAAGATGTACAGTATAAAAGCACCTCAAATAGATTTAACAGATAAAGACTTTAAAGGTAAGTTCGATAAAGAAAAGTGTTGTAAAAAAGCTAAAGGTGTTAAGAAGAGTGTTGTGTATAAAGAACTTACATTTAACGAATATAAGGACTGTTTGATTAGCCAAAGAGAATATTATAAAAAGATGAATTTAATTAGAAGTTATAAACATGATTTGTACAGTATAGAAGTGAATAAGTTAGCTTTAAGTTGTGTAGATGATAAAAGATGTGTTTTAAAGAATGGGATAGATACTCTACCATGGGGACATTATACGATAGAAGAAAATAAAATATACACAATTCATTTATATAATAAATGCCTAAACAAAACATAATAAAATTAGACTACTTTCGATATTATTGCACAACATGTAAATCAATGGCAACGCAAACTAAAAAAGAATGTACAAGTGACTTCTGTAGGTTTGGAAGATGTAGTAGATGTGAAGATTATGGATATGATTATATTTGTAAATGCGTAAAATAATTTAGTTGTAGTTTTAGATGTAAGTTTTTAGATGTAAGTTTTTGATGTAAGTTAATGATTTTAAATGTCATAAAAACCTATGCAATCTCACTTTGGGCTATGCAACTTAGTATAGTTTCTTGGGTCCTTCTGTGTTGACTAAAAATATATACGAAATGTTTTAGCTAAAAGTTTTGGCCCAGAAGTGAGGTTCGCTATCTACTTTTTACAAACCTGCAAAAAGTGATGAATGGAAATTTGTAACTATTCCTGTACGTTATTACACTAACATTTCTGAATTGCTAAAGATAATTAATACGCATAACAGATTCACAAATTTACATATTTCCTACACGATAGAGTGATATCTGTTTTATACGACGTTGCATTATCACCAAGTGTTACTGCGATTTTGGGATTTGATCCAAACGTTAATTTAAAGAATACCCAAGAAGACATATTTGTGGGACGTTAAACAGAAAAAAATCATCTCTCCCTCTCTCTCTTACGAGGGAATGATTGCGTAAACTATCACTTAACTCAGTATGGTGTTCTTATTCTGTAGCAAATATGAAAATTCAATTTAGAGGGCCGTTCAAACTTCAACCCCCATTAGATATTAATGAGTTCGGAATTTCATTACTGAACACAACGGTCCCGAAAACTATGGATTTGAAACTAATATCAATCATTTTGAATTATTTTCACTTGTGTCGATATCACCCCTGGGAGGCGGCATCCAACCCCTTAGATGATGTGTTATTGAGTACGAAAGTATCGTTAGTGATGGGCAGTGGGAGTATTCCTGGTGGGAAGGAAAATAAAAATGTGAATATTCCCGAGTTTTCCCTGGCATATAAATTCCCGGGAAGGAATTTATTACATTCTTTTACTTTCTTTTCCAATTATAAGAACCAAATGACTAATTACTTCATTATCATTTACTATCATTTAGATCTAGGTTTTAAATTATTTGGAGGTTTAAAAAAATTAAATTCATTGACTGTATTTTATATAATTACTTGATTTTTTTAAAATTGTTCATTTCCCTTACACTAGAAAGTAGCAAAGTACTAATTTATGAACAATTTTGTAAAGTAATCTAGTAATTCTGTAGAGATAGAGGTGAAATACTGTCAATACACCCCAAAACACCGTCAGTAATACGACCCGCTCGGGAGAGTAATACTCCCGGAAGTACGTTCTTCCGCGGGCTACTCTAGCCAGCTGTTTTACGCGCTATCCTAGCCAGTCACAAAATTTATATCATGAAGTACAAGAGGAACAAAACGAGCCCTATATCATGGAGTACAAGGGCATAAGTACTACAAATACTTATTTCCAAAAAAAAGTAAATAAATCACTTTTTAAGTATTATTTTCATATTATTTTAATTTAATAAGTGTTATAAAAATGTAAAAAAAACTGTGAAAAAACTTTCCCCCGGGCCGGGTTTGAACTCGCGCCAAAAGATACTTTTCTTATTAGCATATAGCGCTAGTCCACTCGGCCACGAAGACCGACAGCAACAAGCGTTTTATTTCTGCTATTTTAATGCAACGTGGCAAGAAGTGAATAACGGCAACCAATCAGAACTGTGTTTCTCGTTTCTACTTCCGGGAGAATTACTCTCCCGAGCTAGTCCTTCAGTAATAGATGTCGATCTCTCTGCTGTCTCTGATTCGAATTTCGCTGCAAGAATCAGATATTGAATAAAGAAATCTCTGTAGTCGTAAATACATATAATTTTATGAGGTAATGTTTACATATCAAAATTAAGGTTGCTTCTCAGGATGTTTCATTGGCTAATTTTCGTAACACAGTGTATATTGTTCGAAATTGCATATCTTCTTAAATTAGAGATTTAATAGTATACAGTAAGAACACAGTAACAAAGCACAGTGTACCTCAAATCAACATTTTGTATATATGCTATCCCATACGCTGCCAACCTGACGAAATTTTCATGTTTTCTGGCAGTTACTAACTTAATTTGTTTATACTGTTTGAGATTTTTTCTCATTATAATGTTAGTAGTAGGATAAGTTTAGAAAATCTACTTGCATATAAATTTAAACTGATTCAGCAGTGTAAAGATATGTGGATTTTCTATACAAAGTGTAGTACATGTTTACTTAATAAAACATAGTAAGTAATCATACGTTCATGCGTAGTGTCTAAATACAATAAAATAATAAAATACAATACCGTTCAGATTATACATTTTAAATAATCCTCTGGAGACAACAGTAAAAAGTATACTGTAGTAAAAACGAATTTTATTTTCAAATCATAATATGCTAA